>NC_134861.1:42183698-43383698 GCF_049852395.1 Peromyscus maniculatus bairdii
CTGGTCGTGGCTTTAGCATAGGAGACCTCAAAGCCCATGCTGACAGTGACACACTTTCTCCAACAAGACCACACATACTCCAACAAGGCCATACCTCCTAAGAGTGCCACTCCCTTTGGGGGCCATTTTCTTTTAAACCACCACACTCTAAGAGACTGGAACTTTTGTTGGACCTCACAGCCCAGTTAATTCACCTTGAAATCATTTAAGACTTCAGACTTATGTCCGCTTGTATAATCAGCCTCTTTGTTCAACTTGCTTTTAAGAGAACCATGTAACAATTAACCTTACTTGTGTTGGATTTCTCATGTGATCACCTGTATGAGGTAAGCTAATGCAATAGCTTTACATGAGTTATGTATTCTTCCATGCCCCTGGCCCAGAGAGCAATGCACATGTGTCTGTATATGTACTATTGTGAAGGCAATACAGACTCCCTCTTAGGGTAGGGCCACCATCTTAGACCACCTGCTGTACTCAGTTCCAGGAAGGACCTCAGGAATGTGCCATGTCAACTTGAACAGATACAGAACAGTACGCTCCTGCAGACATTCTGTTTGCAGTTTATGGCCCTTGAAGATATCCAGATAATCTTGCTGAGCAGTCCAGATAATCCTGCTCAGCAAGTTGTTGTTCCCTGCCAAATGTACGATCCAATGGTTTCAAACGCCGCTTCACGTTGAAAGTCTAGACCAATAGTTTAAAAAAAAAAATCACCTTACCCCATATGCCTTCTACCCAGTCCCAAGCATGTAATTCTCAGCTTGTGGTTTTTCCCTATAAAAACTGTCTACATCTGGATTTGTGGCCACCACCACATTTCCTTCCATCTGCTGTGTGGTGGCCCAGGTTGAATCTGGCAATAAAAGGATCCTTATGTGCTTGCATCAGAAACTGGCTCCTCGGTGGTCTCTGGGGGTATCGAAAAATGGGTACAACACTATGATAATCATTTGCTGAAAACATTAAAGATGTCAAAAGTGACCTTACAAAACAAATAAATGCTGAAAGCAATATAGATACAGGTTGTAAGACTGTTTGTTTTATTATCTTTACTTTTCTGAGGGTTCCTGGGTCAGGTAGAATCAGCAAAGCTCAATTCCTTGTAAAAGTGTTAAAGAGTTCTGTAAAGTATCCCTTACTCCTTCCTCATGTGAGGGTTGCTGCAAAGTTCAATAAAAGAGAGAGCAAAGAGCTTTCATAGGGAGATTCACAAGACAGCACTGAGGCAGACACAGATTCAGGCTTCAAACAACAGAAAGACTGGAGACCATCCAGACAACACATAGACACTTGGAAGATACGGGGAGAGAAGCCAGGAATTCAAACTTGGGCTCACTCTTGGTCAGACTACTCCAAGAGAGAAGTGCTTTGATTTCTTTCCTTAATGTGACACCGACACATTCTGGTGCCTCTGCTCTAATGTGTTTAACCGACAAATCTCTAAAACACAGCTCTCCCTGCAGCATCTTCTGCAAAGATCATGACTGGTTCTCTGCTGCTGCCTTCATTCACCATAAATTCTGCTTCCTGCCCTTCAAGGTTCTCTTTCATCCAGCAACACTCGCTTTATATCTTCTTTTCATTCCAAGCAGGCCTGATCTCCCCCACCCCACGCCAAACCAACACTCTCCCACACTCTTCCTGATCCTGATGTCCTTTGTAATTATCTATCTCCTTCTCATGCAGTTTATTATCAGGAAGTCACACTGGCACCTATCCTGTTCTTTAATTAAATGTTGCTGCCTCAGCTGGACTTTGATCATACATTCATTCAAATATTTATGAGCGCCTTGTTTGCATAGGTCCTAGATATACATCAGATGCCAGATCTTGGCAGGAGTAAACAAAGGAGAAAGCCATAGCTCCTCAAAAGAGCAGGAAACAGTTTGATTAGCATTTTGAGACTGACCTCTTTGAAAGTAGAAGGAAAGGCATAACCCATATGGGGAGGGTCTGGAGACATTTCTTGGAAGAAATGGCATCAGACAAAATGAAGGAGGTGGAAGGAACTTGAGGGTATTATGTTAGTAACATTTTTATCACCATGACAAAAATTCCTGAAGCTTAAAAAGAGGAAAGATTTTCTTTAGTTCCTAACTCCAGAGATTTCCATGGTCATTCCATCCTGGAGCTCAGGGCCAGTGATATCATAGCAATTATGCTCAAAGTACATGGTGGAATGCCTCTTCACAGCAGCAGTTCTCTCAAGAGCACACTTGAAACCTCCCAACGTCTTTCTCCTAGGTCCCACCTGCTTAATGTTCTACCTCCTTCCAGTAGCACCACAAGCTTCTGACATGAGCCTGGGGGGCGGGGGGGGGGGGGGGGGGGGGATGGGGACAATCACGGCCCATATCCACATGTGTCTACATAAGACAATCTTTTAAACAGTTTTTGTAATCACAGTACTTTATGCCCCTACTAGATAATGAAAGATGGAAGATATGCTACCTTAAAGTACGCCATTTGTGCTAAAAGCAACTTGAACAGGAGCAAACACAAGAAGAGCCGTCTTTGGGTCTCCTAAACCCAAAGCAGGACATAAAACTCCCATGTAAACGACACTATCACCAGAGGTGAGGAGTTAAGGAAGATAGAAATTTGCACAAACGAACCTTGTTCAGCTTAGCTAATCCTTACATTCTTCTAGTTTTCTTTTAGCTTAGTTACTAATTCAGAACCATAACTCGTTCAATTATCAGCACTCAGACCTAACCACTTTCAGGACCTCATTTTTCTGTCAGGGCTCCCATACACACACAAACTTGTTAAATAGAAGTCACATACTTCTATTACTCTGTCTTATACAAATGTCTCAGGCTTCTGGCACACGCACGCGCAGACCCGCACGACCCCGAGCCCGAGAGGCTACGCCCCACGACGCCCGCCCCGCCCACCATCACAGAGAACCCCGCCCATGGGCCTGCCGCCCCGCCCCCAAGGCTCGCTAGCGCTTCTCCGCCCAGTTGCCCACAGCCCCGCCCCCCGGTGCCCGCACGCCCCGCCCCAGCCACCTGTCTGCCTGTCCAGGCGCGCGCCCGGAGACCCCCGGAGGTCCCGCCCCCAGGCGCGCGCCCTCCCTCGTGCCACGTGCTCTCTCGGGAGGGCGGCGCCGTGGGCCGAGCCGAGAAGATGTTCCTGCTGCCTCTTCCGGCTGCCGCGCGAGTCGCGCTCCACCGCCTGGGAGTGAGACGTCTCTGGGATCGGGGTCTCTCCACCGCCGACATGACGAAGGTGAGTGGCGGCGGCTCGCCCGGGCGGCTGCGCGCGTGCCCTGGCCGCGGGTGGCGGGGTGGCCCGGCTGATCCAGGCCGCCGGCGTGGAGGACGGACGCACCAAGTTGCACAAATGAGCTGCACCGAAAAGTTCCCCGAGTTTGCAGGGCACCAGCCTGAGCCCGGCCTGCGGCGAGGACGACCGATGCTGTTTGCTGAGGGCGCGCCCTTTGCTCCTGCCTGGACAGGGCTAGGTTCTGAAGTCTGATCAGAACGGCACGCTCCGCTTTGTAGTCTTTACTGACTCCTCCATCCAACTGAGCTCCGAAAAATTACACGCGCCTACTTCATCGATTTTTTTTTTTTTTTTTAAAGTCTTCGCGGAAATCCTAGAAAGGACAGCGGCAGGATTGTCCCAAAGTCTGCTAAGGTTCCAGAGTAGCCAGTCACAGGGCCGGGACCCCTCCCCCGTGCTGAAGTGAAATGTCCGTAAAGTCCCCAGGGGGAGTGAGCTGCTGGATTGGGTTTCTGGAGAAAAGCAGTGTCTTTCTAGGGAAAAGGGCTTTGTTGGAGAGAGGTCATCTTGAAATTGAAAGAGCGGCTTCTCCATCTAGCTGGGCTGTGAGAAATTATAAAGGACGCTTTCAGATGTGAAGGGTCTGGAAGGGTGCTGGCTCATCGGAATGAGCCAGCTTGGAGGACCTGGTGAGGGAGGAATGTTCCAGGTGGCCTCAGGTCCCCTTCAGGTATCACAGATAGCAGAGGGATTAGGCGGACACCTGTCAGTACTGTTTCCAACCCTATGACCGGTCTGCCCAGTAACAGTGGACTGACCCAGCTTGGTCTCATGGAACCCCAGAGACAAACAATTTTGGGAAAGCTAGAACCTGGCAGTTACCGTGCCAAGAAAGCCAGATTTCTCCGGCGAAAAGATGGGGCACTATGTGGCCCGACTACTTGGGGATTTTGGAAAGGACCAAGGCCAGAGAGAAGGCATGCCCATTGTCAAAGTTTTACCACCCAGGAGTTAGTGTGTCAGGACCTAGGTTTCAGCCTTTCTTCCGAGAGCGGGTTTCTCTGTGTAGTCCTGGAACTCGCTCTGTAAACCAGGCTGGCACCGAACTCACAGAAGTCCACTGTGTGAGGTGATCCCTCTGCCTCCCGGGTGCTGTGCTGGGATCAAAGGCTTGTGCCACCACCACCCAGCGTGGGAAACAGTATTTTTTTTTTTTTTTTTTTTTTGGAAACAGTATTTTAAAAGTCATGAATTACCATGTGAAAGCAAATGGTGAGCAGTGGTCTTATATCATTCTTTCATGTGTTTGGGACCTGGGGCTTCTGAGAGAGATGGTCACACCTTTAAGTGCTCAGCAGCAGAAGGCCCTGCTTCTGACCTCCCTGCAAAGCTGCATACTTCCCCCTACCTGATTGATAAGCTACTTACTAGACAATGTGAGCATCCCTTACCTGAAATCTGTTTCTGTTTTTTCGAGACAGGGTTTCTCTGTGTAGCTTTGGTGCCTGTCCTAGATCTTGCTGTGTAGACCAGGCTGGCCTTGAACTCACAGAGATCTGCCTGGCTCTGGCCCCCAACCCCCAGTGCTGGGATTAAAGGCGTGCACCACCACCGCCCGGCCCCTTACCTGAAATCTGAATGCTCCAAAAATCTCAGGTTTTCTGAGCATACCCTGACCAAGTCCTGCAGCCAACCCAGTGACTGGCCATAATCAAACCACAAAGTATTTAAAAGGATTGTGACCTTGAGACAGTGTGTCTGAAACAAGTGACTTTTCATGTTTAGGGTTGGGCCCAATATATCTCACATACCCCAGGTCCAGCCTTGCCCTGGCAGGGATTTCGGCTGCTGAAGTCGGGGCTGCTGCTCTGCTGTTTGCCTCTGCTCTTGCCCCTTGGGGAAGACACAGTTTTAATGGAATTGTTTGCCCCTTCTAGAGTTTGGGCAGTCAGAGCCTTCTAAGGGATGTACTCTGCCTGTACTCATCTTTCTTAATTTTCTCAGGGTCTTGTTTTAGGAATTTACTCCAAAGACAAAGATGATGACTTACCGCAGTTTACAAGTGCAGGAGAGAGTTTTAATAAGTTGGTGGCTGGGAAGCTGAGAGAAATGTTGGACATGTAAGTAGTACTGTATTTGGGGTTCCTTTTGTGTGTGTGTTTGTTGGTTTGTGAGACGGGGCCTTGCTATGTGGCCCTGGCTGTCATGGAACTGTGTAGACCAGGGTGGCTGGCATCGAACTCATAGAGATCCACCTGCCTCATTCTTGGGAATGCTGGGATTAAATGTGTGTGTCATGCCATGGGGCAGGGTTCCAGTTCTTAAAGGCCCCAAAATTGAAAGACATTCTTCTGTGTGTGTCAGATAAAGTTAATGGAGCCCTGGATAGCTGGTTCTCTGGAAATGAAAGTAGGTTCTGGAAGAAGCTGGGTAATTGTTTCAGTGTGGGTGGGTCAGTAGTTCTGGGAAGTCATGTGGTTTCTAGCCAGATCACAAACTTACTGTGAAGGATTGACGGATCCAGAAAGGAACAGGTTTCCTCAGCCCACTCCCTAGGCTCGGGTTCATAATTCCTGCTTTCCTGTCTGGCACCAGCCTCTGAAAGTACTCAGCTTGTTTAACAACAGCCTCAGGTCCTGCCCTTTGATTGCCTGGCTGGACTTTGAAGGCTTTTCAAATATTAAAGTACAGGTGGATCATCTGATTAGCAAGAATACAGCCTGAGCCAGGCGGCGCACGCCTTTAATCCCAGCACTTGAGAGGCAGAGGCAGAAGGATCTCTGTGAGTTCCAGGCCAGCCTGGAGAAACCCTATCTTGAAGGAAAAAAAAAATACAGCCTGAAATTCGGTCAGTCTGGGGAGGGCCTGAGATCTGACGTCTTCTAGATTAGCAGGTCCTGGAGGAAGTAGGGAACCTTCAGAGTTACTGGCCACAGTTGGCAGAAATATTGCAACGCAAGCCCCGATAACTACCTGTGACCCAGGTTATAGACTGTTGGTTAGAATGTACCAGGTGTATCAGATAGTTGTAGTAATTATCTGAAAGTCTAGGACTTGTACCTCCTCTTGGTTGGTAGTCCTTTACTAGTACATAGCCATCACAAGTACCTTAAATCATTACTCCAGAAGCTGACCTGTTAGAGTCCAGAATGCACTGGGCCTTGCTGCAGGGTCACTGCAGGCTGCAGCCCGGGCCTCTGGCTCCTGTAGAATCCCTCTTTGTTTGGAAATGGCCGTGTCCTCTCTCATCCATCTCAGTAAACAGTATGTGGAACACCTGTGCCGGAGTCAAGTCAGCCGCCCTCGTCACCACTCTGGTTTTCATTTGGTGGTGTTTCTCCTATTAGAAAGGTTTCCTTCATCTGTTACAGTCACCATCCAGTGCTCAGATCCCCTGTGCAGGGTACCTTGCACACCCATGGCACTGTTTTGAGAGAGAGAGCACCACATTTGGTAGTCTAGGCTGAACCTGAACTCACTGTCATTCAGGTTGGCCTCCAACTCCTGGCAGTCCTTCCTCGGGTCCC
Source organism: Peromyscus maniculatus bairdii (assembly GCF_049852395.1). NCBI lineage: Eukaryota > Metazoa > Chordata > Mammalia > Rodentia > Cricetidae > Peromyscus > Peromyscus maniculatus. The sequence continues at coordinate 42,190,460 of NC_134861.1, forward strand.
CGAGGTCTGGTGTTACAGGCATGAGCCATCACCCCTGGCTTCCCTGTTGTTTTTAAATTGATGTTCCTGTTCTGTCTAACCTAGAAGTTGACTTGGTGCTTTTTGAGGTAGAAGTGCTGCATCTGAGGAGACTGGCTGTGCATTCTGTAAAGCCGTGGTGAAGCACAGAACAGACACAGTTAGCAAGCGTGTCTGCCATTGCTTAGGTCTTTTACCAAGAGAGCAGCACAAACGATGATGTTTAAAACAACCATTTCCTCTCGCTTTAGATCTGGACCTCCTCTGAAGGCAGGCAAAACCCGAACCTTCTACGGTCTGCATCAGGTATGAAATGAAGGTCATGTTCATCTGGAAAAATCCATATTGAGACCTCCCATGTGCCCATTCCTCTGGCTGCCTGGTCATGTTAGAACTCTTGTGTTTGATCTTACAGTTTGATTCCTATGTTAAGCAAAAGCACTCCTTAGGATCATAAAGGCTGTCTCCTCTAGCCCGTTTTCCTGGTGCGGAGGAAGACCGCCACCCCATGCAGAGTGATTTGGAGAGTCATCCTCACTCTGCCTGCCACATCTGTTGTACTTGTCAGCTCACAGGGCTCCTCCTTGCTGACCTTGAGTGGCTCTGTAGCACCTCTGTCTCCCTCTGCCATTCCCTTCTGGAAAGGAGCTGTTTAAAGAATTGACAGGGCTTGACTGGGTGTGTTTGTGGAGCAGGACTTCCCCAGCGTGGTGGTGGTTGGTCTTGGCAAGAGATCGGCGGGCGTTGATGACCTGGAGAACTGGCATGAAGGCAAAGAAAACATCAGAGCTGCCGTTGCAGGTTTGCTTGCTCTTTATGTTTAACGGCTGAGGGTTCCCAGGGCTTCATTCCTCCAGCCGGTCTTCCTCCCCTATGTCCATTCACTGCCACCACCCTTCCCCCGCTCACAGGCCCACAGGCCCACAGGCCCACATGCTCACGTAGCTCAGCAGGTTCAGTTTATATGAATGTGCTTGGCCTTACCTAGGTAAAGAGGCTAGCTTATGACATTTTTAGTTTTAGTCTTTCTGTTGTCTGTTGGGAGGTTTGCTGCCATTTGTTCTTAGAACTCTAGTCTGTCAGAAATTGTGATTTGTAGATGGTTTTCCATTTTGTCATGCAGCCATGGTATTGCCCAATTTTTAGATAACATGGAATTGTCAGAGAAAACAGGAACAGAGTGGGGGATACTTCTTCACTGAGAACAACCTGCACGCCCTGTCCCGGTTGGTTTGATAGGTGGAATAAGGGAATTGAGGTCGATGCCATCGAGTCACTTTGTCACCTAGCAGCAGGGAGAGCCTTTCCCACAGGACGGCTGCCCCAAATGCACTCCAGGAAACACTCTGAGGCAGCAGTACTTGGTTTAATTAATCCTTGGCCCTGGGTATATCGTGAATGCTCATGAAGTTTGCTCCCAGGGTTAAGTAGGCATTTCTAGCTTTTATTTGAGAGTTTTTGCTGACACATTCTTAATAAATGCTGTTAATGATGCTCTGTTAATGATGGTCTTTGTTCAGTTGCTTGGGTGTAGCTTCAGTGGCATCATTTCTTGGTCCCTTTGATCCGGCAGCTGGGAATCTTTATCAGGAAACTCTAGTGCCTCTGAGATGCTTCTGGTAACATCCGCCTCTCTCTGAGGGTCTCCCACTTGTGAGGAGCACATACCCGTGAGGCACATACCCTGCCACACTTTACGGAAGAGGAAGGGAAAATGTAGACCCTGTTCTGTTCCCCTGGCACAGCAGCACGTGTCCCTGCTTCGTGCTGACTCCGTTTTCTGCTTGTCTTGTCATTCTGAAGCGGGATGCAGGCAGGTCCAAGACCTGGAGCTGCCTTCAGTGGAGGTGGATCCCTGCGGAGATGCTCAGGCTGCTGCAGAAGGAGCCGTGCTCGGTCTCTATGAGTTTGATGACCTAAAGCAGAAGAAGAAGGTGGCTGTGTCGGCGAAGCTCTATGGAAGGTGATGGGAGGAAACGGGGTATGGGTGGCAGTCCCGGGCATTCTGACAGCATGCCTGCGCCCCAGTGTCCAGCAGCGCTGTGTGGCTTCTGTGTCTCCTGATTATGGTCGCAGCCCTCTTTACAGTGTGGTAATTGTCCCCAAGCTCGGCTCCTGGCTCTTGCCGTGTGTGTAATTCCTCTGTGGCTCCTGACAGTCTTCTGTCCTTGCTGGTTACTAAGAAGCCCTCACAGTGTTGGGAGGAATGACTCGGCAGCATATCCTAGTGAGCTTTTCCTCCAAACACCTCCCACTGAACTCACACCCGCTGACATTATGCTACATGTTAGATCTCTATGGATGAGAGTATTCCATCCTTGCCTTTGTGGTCCATGGTGGGAGATGCTTTCAGAAGATAACTGACCATAATTATTCCAGTCCTATTCTACTTGAGTTTTGGAGGGACAGGTTTCTGCTGTCAGGAATAGACAATAAGAGGTCTTCAGTTCCGGGAACTGTGAGGCCGGCCATTGGGTGTCTTTTGGCATAGAACAGTGATTAGTGTCTGTTAGAGAGTGGTTGGTGGCATAGAACAGTGGTTTAGTGTCTGTCAGAGAGTGGTTGGTGGCATAGAACAGTGGTTAGCGTCTGTCAGAGAGTGGTTGGGAGTGGAAGTTCTGCAACCAGTCAACCTGCATTTGAATCCTGTCTCTGTCACTTATTTGGGACACCCTCAGTTGAGTGACCCACATCTGTACTTCTGTCCTCGTTTGTGTAGGAGAGTTGTAATCCTGGCATAGAGTTTTGTGTTTTGAGAGAGGGTCTCACTGTTTATAGGCACAGTCTTGCTGCCTCAGCCTCTGCGGTGCTCTAAGTACAGGCATGTGCCATCATTCCTGGCTGATGTCATCGTTCGTATGATAATCCAAAGACAAAATATGTCAAGTGAGCGGCACATGGTGAATGTTCTGAGGTGCCAGCTGTTATTTTGCCTATGTCGCCCACATTAACTGCTGTCAAAGAAGAGGACCATGCAATATGCACCTTACTGCATTCTCTTGTAAAGCTACTCCTTGCTCCTTACTGGGTTGGGATTTAGAGCCTTTATCCAGGCACAATAAAGCTGCAGAGCCTACGACTCCACATCTGAATGTTTGCTGCATGCTGGCCTCACAGTTAGTGCTTGGGACTGCCATTTCTCTGCAGGGAGCTGGACTCTGGGTAGGAATCTCTACATAACCTTTGCATATGGGTTTATAGCGGCAAATACCCATCACCGCCCATTTTTTAATTATGCAGGGGGAGATTCTTGAAGCTAACTGCTTAGCCAGATCTCTCCTGGATCTTCAGTAGGGCCTGTTTTCTTGCTCACAGAATGGATCTGGGTCTTGTACAATCATTCTTTCTTTGTAGTCTTGATTTTTTTAAAGATAAGTGTGCCTCACCTAGCAGCAGAAAGAAAGGTCAGTCCACTTGATGTTGTTTGAGAGTAACTCTTTTCCTCCACAGTGGCGATCAGGAAGCCTGGGAGAAAGGGGTCCTCTTTGCTTCTGGGCAGAACTTGGCCCGCCAGCTGATGGAGTCTCCAGCCAATGAGATGACACCAACGAGATTTGCTGCAATTATTGAAAAAAATCTCAAAAGTGCCAGTAGTAAAACAGAGGTCCATATCAGGTAATTTATGATTATGTCATAGACTCACGGGATGTACAGCCAAAACAGCAGTGTGTGCTATATGGTTTTATATCAATTTGACACATGCTAGAGTCATTTTGGAAGAGGGAATCTCAATTTAGAAAAATGCCCCTACCCAGTTGGCCTGTGGGTAAACCTGTGGTGTATTTTCTTGATTGACAGTTGGTGTGGGAGAACCCAGCTCACTGTAGGTGGGCCTATCCCTGAGCTGGTGGTCCTAGGTTCTATAAGGAAGCAGACTGAGCTAGCCATGGTGAGCAGGCAGTAAGCAGCACCCCACCGTGGCCTCTGTATCAGCTCCAGCCTCCAGGTTCCTGCCCTGCTTGAGTTCCTGTCCTGACTTTCCTCAGTGATGGACTAGTACCTGGAAGTGTAAGCTGAAATAAATTTCCCTCCCCAAGTTGCTCATGGCTGTGGTGTTGTATCTCAGCAATAGAAACCCTGACCAAGACAAGTGAGATCCTAAAACCGAACTCTGTGTTTAGAGGAGTAAATTGAGCCCACCAGCAGCTGTACACAAGGTCAGATAGAGTTACAGAATTGCATCTTTCTCTCATCTTTAAGAGAGTTTCATGACTTCATACTGTGTTGTGTGATTTTTTTTTTATTGAGACATAATTTGCATACTATACAGTTCATTCCTCTTGAGTAAAGAGATGGGAGTTGAATTCCTAGGTCAAATGGTAACTGTTTAACTTTTTTTAAAAATATTTTTTATTTTATGTGTATGGGTATTTAGTTTGCATGTATGTCTGTGTACTGTGTGTATGTGTCATGCCCAAGAAGACCAGAAGAGAATGTTGGAGCCCAGGAATTGGAGTTACAGTTCTGAGCCACTATTTGGGAGCTAGGAGTTGAACCTGGGTCCTCTGGAAAAGCAGCCAATACTCTTAACCATTGAACCATCTCTCCAGCCCCTGGTTGACATTCAAGGAGCATACATGTTTTGATGTGTTGTCCTTTCTACATTTCTGTTTATGATGCAAGTGAAGAGTGTAGAACACTGACTGGGCATAGGGTGAGAACCCACTTGACCGTGACCTTGGCTACATTGTGGGGTCACATACCCAGGCCTCCCAAGTGCTTGTCAGTGCTGGGTGATAGGACTTGAAGTCCAATTCCTCTAGTTTCCATTTCCCATTTGAAAACTCTCTTCAGCCTGTTAAACACCCAAGTTTGAGCTTTGGGGACGGCTTCTAAATCAACAGATACTTGTTTTACTTGATTTTTGGAGTTATTTCTTGTTTTTGGTTTTTCGAGACAGGGTTTCTCTGTGTTACTTTGCGCCTTTCCTGGAACTCGCTCTGTAGCTCAGGCTGGCCTTGAACTCACAGAGATCTGCCTGGCTCTGCCTCCCAAGTGCTGGGATTAAAGGCATGCACCACCACCACCGCCCAGCTTGGAGTTATTTCTTAATAGATCTTTTCATTTTAAGGGGATTCTTCGGCACTTAATTGTGATTAGAGTTTGTTTGTTTGTTTGTTTGTTTTTTAAGGAAAATCCCTATTGAGACAGAATGAAGAAGAAGAAAATAATAATGTGTAGAAAACACGGGGCTGGGCCCTTGCTAGGACGCCCTGAGTAGTTCCTGTGTGTTGAGTCTGTGTCGTGCGTAGGCTCTATAGCGGGTCCTGTCTCCAGGGAGGAGAGGCCAGTGCTCTGCTGTGTGAGCGTGAGTGAGTGGCGGCGGTGCTGCCAGGTCAGGGGCAGCCTGAGATCTGCAGTTAGGGGAGAGTGCTGCAGCAGCAGGTTGAGGGGGGCTGTGAGTGGAAATGGAGCCCAGCAGAGTCCTCTGAGATCACTTTAAATGTTACCAGGCCAGGCTTCAGGTGAGGTGTGCAGCAGAGTCCTGTGAAACAAGAGTTGTAGGTGAACAGAGGGAAGAGGAGTTCAGACAGACCAGCACGTTGCATCCATGCGTGCACGGCCTGTGACTCTAGCTGTGATGTGGCTGGACCACACCCCATCCAGGGTAGGTGGCTCTGCATCAAAGAAATACAGTTCTTCCAGAAAAGCAAGACAGCAATACAACACCAAGTACTAAGCTCGGGATTAGAAATGAAGCTCGGGATTAGAAATGCCTGCAGGGTACAGCCGTGTTTCATTTGGTGAGATTTCTGTTTCTGGTTTCCCTTTGAAATAACAACAGCAATTTTAGTGTGATAGTCTGACTAAGGGGTAGGTGAGTGCAAGAGTAGTCCTTGGATTAGTGTTCGGCTCTCTGGCAGTACAGGCTAGTTATTGTGGCTAGAAATCAATACAGAACGTTTGTTCCTCCTAGAAAGAATAGCAATATGGCGTGTGTGTTCTGGTTTGCACTGAGATGGGGGTTCAAGTTACCCACACTGAGCCTGTGTTTATTGAGAACTAAGTAGTTTTCCCATACAGAGACATCTCAAATTGCACTTGGAGCTATGAGAAATGGTGTGCCAGTGTTGAAAAGATAAGCCAAGATACAGGATATTTTATTCCTGTTGGTGTAAGATAGCTTTGTTGAGTTTCTGTTGGTTTATTTTGTGTGTGTGCCATTATTAGTAAAACAAAAATAAAGCTAAATGCCAGCCTTGCTAACTTCATTTCCAAACTAATACCAGAAATACCAGAGTAGGTTAGGGGAGACTGTTATTTATTGACTAAATGTTTTTTTTATTGCCTGGCATTGTATTAGTTACCATGTTGAAATTCTCTGAGTGGTTGTGTAATCCTTGGTAGGGGAGTGCCTGATGTCACTTTACAGGTGAAATGTCCCCAGAGTCATGTCTTCTGCCTGCTAGTAGACAGACGCAAATCACAGGCTGTGCTCACTGACGCCTTCAGCCTGTATCCGGTGGTTTCCCCTGATGTTGGGGATGAAGCTCCTGGCCTTGGGCATACTAAGCAAATGCCCTTACCACTGTGTGGTCCTACTCAGCATTTGAATAACTTGTATGTTGTACATTTTTTAGCATACTGTTGAAATTGTTCTAAGTTGTTTTGGAATAAACGTAACTTTTTCTCTCCTTTTTCCTCTTTCTGCCCTGTAGACCCAAGTCCTGGATAGAGGAACAAGAAATGGGCTCATTCCTAAGTGTGGCCAAGGGGTCTGAAGAACCACCAGTCTTTTTGGAAATCCACTACACGGGCAGCCCCAATGCAAGTGAAGCACCCCTGGTGTTTGTGGGAAAGGGAATTACCTTTGACAGGTACTTCTTGGGGGTGTCTGTGCTCACTATTTTAGTGAATGCTATGTGTATATAGTGTGATTCATAAGCATGGACTTTGATCAGGTCTTACATATTATAGTAAACATATCATGCTTACTATACATGCCAGTTTTGAATTGTAATGCTTATACATACAAGATAGTTAGGAATTTTATCTATCATGGTCCTGATCTTAGTTTATCCCCGTGAGCTTTTGTGACCCACAGGGAAGGAAGCCACAATTCAGAAGTTATTTATTCACCGCAATAGCGCCAAGTAGAGTCAGTGGGTTGGGGAGATGGTTCGTTGGTAAAGTACTTGTCATGCCCGCATACACGCAAGCATGCGTTACACACGTAAACATGCACATCACGCATAGACACTGTCCTTATGCCTTTTCTCATTCAGTAGCCATCTGCCACCAGCAGGTGTCAGAACTATTACCTTTCTGTCCTGTGACTTGAGAAGAATGCTCCAGTGTTCCGGGAGCTCGTCAGCTTTCCTTAATAGCTCATGACCTTCAGGTTTCTTCGAGTCAGAAAAGGGTTTTGTTGTTTGTTTGTTTTGTTTTGTTTTTGTTTTCTGAAAAAGACCATCTTTCTTGGTATCAGTTGTTAATGATAGGAGGCAGAGATGGATCTTAGGTGGGTTGGTAGTGTATGATGATGTTTCCAGTGGCATCTGGTCCAAATGGCATCATTCATCCAAATAGAAATAAAAGGACCTGCCTCACTTATCCATATTTCTGGAATTACTTTCTATCTTTATAAAGAAATTGAAGTAATTCAGATCACAAGTGTAGAAAATTGACTTTCTTTGGCAGGTATGTGGCACTTTTGTGTGGTAGTGAACTCTGAGTTTGTATGGGAGTTTGTATTGTTTTGTTTTCAGATAGTCTTGCTATGTCACCCCATCAGGCCTCAGAGTTGAAATCCTGCTTTAACCTCCTATATTCTGGGATTGCAGGCATACAGCACCACATAGATGGTTTTTTGTTGTTGTTGTTGTTTTGTTTTTGGTTTTGTTTTTTTTGGCTTTTTTTATACGTTTTTACTTATTTATTATGTATGGTGTGTATGCATGTGGGTACCCAAGTGCCACAGTAGTAATACGCAGTCAAAGGAATCAGTTCTCTCCTTTCATCATGTGGGTCGGGGGACTGAACACAGGTCATCACACTTGGCAGCAGGCACCTTTATCCTCAGCCATCTCACTGACCTTGTCTTTGTCTTTAAGAAAGTGATTTGAGCTTTCAGCTTTGCTGTTATTGTTGTTGCACACTGTCTCCTTCTCCATACAGTGGCGGTATCTCCATCAAGGCTTCTGCAAATATGGACCTCATGCGGGCTGACATGGGAGGAGCTGCAACAATATGCTCGGCCATTGTGTCTGCAGCAAAGCTCAATTTGCCCATTAACATCATAGGTAAGTAGGAGAAGGGTTGCATTTTGAAGTGCTTCCCAAATCTAGTCAGATGGTAGGACTGAAACACCAAACGTTTCCTTCCTTCTAAAAAGACCACAAGACATTTTTAAGTAGCTTTTCATCAAGTAGAAGCTGTTCAGCTGAAATCAGTGTTTCTGTCTGAGGTGGCTGAGTTAAATGTGTTTTGCAGCCAGCAGGCTGTAGCTTGTGTTGATTTGTTTTACTTAGACAGAAGTGGTTAGCCACTCCAGCAAGAAAAACTGAGCCGCTGGAGTGGAGGGCGTCATCTCCGGCTCATTTACTGACTGCTTTATGGTACTGTGGTCCATTAGTTTGCTGACAGAGAATAAGGAATTAGTATACAGCGTCTCCTGGTGTTACACATGCAAACTTCCAGAAACAGTGCTGGGAGTTTATAGCATTGCTAATGCCAAGATTAAGAGGAAGAGGCATTGGGTTTCATTCATTGTGTGGGAAAGGTAAAATAATACTTTAAATCTGTCTGTCCAGAATCTCCCTTACCCAGCCATTCCAGCATCATAGTCTTTTTGTTCTGTAATCCTCTTTTAAGCACTGTGCTATTGGAAATGAAGATGCTCACATTTCAACATATTTCCACCTCTGAGTACTTTTAACATGTCTCCTAAGAAAAAGAACATTCTATGTAATGATATTACAGTTATATTTCAAAAGGATCTATACAATAACCAGTAGTCCAAAAAACATGTCCATTTCGTTTAGATTTGGTATTTTTTAAGAGTTTATTTTTTAATTATGTGTATTTATGTGTGTCAGTGTGTGGTTTTGTGTACATGTGAATGCAGGTGCCCATGGAGGCCACAAGAGGGCATCAGAGCCTCTGAAACTGGAGTCACAGACTGGGTGCTGGGAACCAAACCCAGGTCCTCCAAAAGAGCAGTGTACACTCTTACCCCCAAGCCATCTCTGCCGCCCCCATATTTGGTTTTAAAGTCTAGATCCCTGGAAAGATAGCGCCTTGCATTTGGTTGCCATGTTCCTTTTCTTTTCCCGCCGAGAGCCCCGATCTTTCTCCTTTCTCTCCTTCATGACACGGGCAGCGTGGAAGGTCCAGGATGTTCTGATGTTCTCCAGCTTGCACTTATTTCTTCTGGATTAGAATAAGTTAGACCACGCTACACATGCTCCTGCTGAGCCCACTTGTGCCACTGGTGATACCAAGTTCTGTCACTCGCGGAAGTGAAGCCTGTATCTCATGTGCTTTCGATGGCTTTCCAGCAGCCGCTTGTCCCATAGGATGGCGTTTTTGAATCAAGCGTGTCTCACGTTCCTTTTTATGTTTCCCCAATGTTTCCCCAATAGGTTTGGCCCCGCTTTGTGAAAATATGCCTAGCGGCAAGGCCAACAAGCCAGGGGATGTCGTCAGAGCCAGGAACGGCAAGACCATCCAGGTTAGTGGCGGGGGGGGGGGGGGGGGGGGGGGGGGTGCAACAAAACATGCCCTCTGGTTTTTCCCCAGGAACCCCATCATGGCCACACAACTGCAGCGTGTCATAGGTGTAGGACCCCAGCTGCACTTGTGGCCAGGGCGATGCTTTTGGTCCTGAGAATCTTTTTCATGCAAAGTACAGTTAGTTTTTGATGGAAATGTTTGAGTATTTTTCCTTCCCTGTTGTATCTCCCACTAATTATGCTACACAGACAAATCCTGACTGTTGGGCCTGACCTGCAGAGCATGGTACACCAGTAGAGCATGGGCTGGTTCTAGGTGCTTGTGCCATGATTAACTTGTCCTCATGTTAGATTTCAGTTAGAAAACATGGCCTACACTTGGGCTCTGTACTCTGGCATCCGTGGAGCACAAATGTACACGCGTTCACTGCCTAGGAGCCTTGGGGCCTTTGCTGAAGGAAAGAAATAAGGCTAGAAGGGTTGCCAAAGTTTTAAGAGTTTTTTTTTTTTTGTTTTGTTTTTTTGTTTGTTTGTTTTTCGAGACAGGGTTTCTCTGTGTAGCTTTGCGCCTTTCCTGGAGCTCACTTGGTAGCCCAGGCTGGCCTCGAACTCACAGAGATCCGCCTGCCTCTGCCTCCCGAGTGCTGGGATTAAAGGCGTGCGCCACCACCGCCCGGTAGTTTTAAGAGTTTTTGAGCCTGGAGTTCCAGGCTGCCATTTAGTTCTAACTTCCTTTAGATCTTTGTTTTGTTTGGTACTTAGAGAAACTAGAGTCTCAGACATGCTGCACGTTCAGATTGGTTAGTCTTTTAGCTAATCCATTCCCAGTCTTCCTCTTATTAACATTTGCCATTAGAATGGACCAGACATACCCTCCAGGTTAGATATGTTCCTGCTGTAGCTGAAGCACAAGTGTCTTTTTACTGCCTCGTGACAGGTGTTGCCCTGACCGCTTCCCACTTTGAAATCAAATGCTATTGTGCCGGGTTTTCAGATTCATTCCTCAGGTTGTCTGTGACCCTTTCTCTTTTGATCTTCTTGGCAGGTTGATAACACCGATGCTGAGGGCAGGCTCATCCTGGCTGATGCACTCTGCTACGCACACACCTTCAATCCCAAGGTCATCATCAACGCTGCCACCTTAACAGGTCAAGCCACATTTTCCCTGTCGTGTCTGAAGAAATCTTGGGTGCGGTACACACACTGTGCTCTGGGCGTTATTCTGCTTGGTTTGGTTTGGTTCACTCCACTCACATTCAAAGATCCTTCCCCAAAGGAACTGCCTCTGGTTACAAAATGTTCTCACTATTAGTTCTGTTGCTTTAAAGCATTCCAAAGTTACTAAAAAAGGGGGGGTGGATTATTGTCATGTGCACATATGCCATGTGGGGGGTCAGGGGATAACTTGTATGATCTGGTCTCCCTCCACCGTGTGGATGTTGGGGACCATTGTTAGGTTGCTAGGCTTGGTATCAAGACTAAGCTGTCTTCTGGTTCTCCAGTGGTAACTTAACAATTGAGTCAGATCAACTCAGCCAGATTTAAGAGAGAGGGGTGGGTATTTTTTGGTTATGATTGACATCTAATACAAATCTGAAAAGACTGATACATTTCAGAATCAATTGTATTTTTTAAATATACTAATCATAATATATCTGATATCCAGTCACTTTTCTACACTTATACTTCATATTGTAAAGAAATAAAAACATGGGTGGAAAGGTCTTTGTTTAATGGACACACAGCAGTGTGACAGGTGTGCAAAGAAAGCCCTGGCTTTAGGCCAGCTTGGGTGTAACGTTGCTTGCCAGCTACGCAGCCTCCAGGGAGGTCTTGGCCTCCAGCATTAGTACTTGAGGACAGCTGCGGTTGCCTCGCGGCTGTGAGGGCTGGAAAGGGCTCCGTGGCAGGAATGGCAGGCATTCCCGAAAGGCAGGCCTTGACGTAGGGGCCCTGCAGAGAGGGACGAGATTTCTTGGGTGAGACGGATGGTGGCTTGTTGCACAATTCCAAAGCTCACAGTCTTCCATCCGAAAATCTCTCCCTAGGAATTTGTCTGTACTTCTTTTAAGATAAAAATTCAGCTCATTTTGTGTCCTTCGGTTTGATCTTTCCTGAGTCTTGGAAGTCTACTGGAGCAGAAGTCATTTCATGTTCCTCTCGTATGTGGGTGTAATAACAGTGCACAGTGGTTTACTAAGACTTCAATGTTTTTGCAAGTCTGCCCTTCTTAGTTAATTTTTTTTTTTTTTTTTTTTTTTTTTTTTTTTTTGGTTTTTCGAGACAGGGTTTCTCTGTGTAGCTTTGCGCCTTTCCTGCTTAGTTAATTTTTAAAGCTGGCATACAGAGGTACAGTTTCATAAATGTTTTTAAGTAGGCATTATGTTATTTCTGTAGCCTTCCGTCTCCCTATTCAGTTCCTAAAAACTTGAGGCTTGGGGGGGGGGCATGCACGGCAAGGTTGGGGCAGTGATGGAGAGATGGGGGACCTGGGGCCTCTGTGATGATGCTGGCCGGTTGTACTGTGCCTTGTCATTAAGGGTCAGTAAGTGTTGCCGCATCCGGAACTGACAATAGCTCTAGAGTTCTAGAAAAGTTATTTAAAATATGTATTATGAAGTCCTCTCAAATCTAGGTATTACATTAACTATTTATGCCTATCTTTTTCTACTTCTGTAAGTGAAAATACCACATTTTTATTTATAGTTAGTTTTTATCCTTTTTATGAGAAATTTAAAAACTGGTGGGAATATTTATAAGCTTAGTAGAAAACTTTTCAGGACAAATGACTGTTATCCAAACCTACCAACTTTAAAAATAAGGCATTAAAATGAACGACTAAAATGTGGCACACATATCCCACATGGATGCCTCATAGGCATCAAATAATTGCTTCCCGCTGTAGTATCTGATAGAGAGCCGATGTGAGGTGAATGGCAGTCAGCATTCATTTAGCTCCTGCCGTGTGCCAGGACTGTGCTGGTGCCTGAGGATATAGGACTTATAGTAAGGCCATCTTCTTAGCTGTCTAGAACTCTAGAAAGAACTACCAAAAATAAGTGACAGTTACCCTGGGATGGGATTGTTGATGATAATTGATATCATTTCCTTTTCTGCCTTTTCCATAATAAAGGGGAATTCTAGTTCGAGAGGCAGCTATGGAAGTGACAGTTTCCCAGCCTGTCCACATTTTGTAATGAAGAAGCCATTGATAGACTTAGAGACCATAGTTGTGTCTAAGTAACAAGAACCTCTTGGCCTTGAGAGACTGGCACTGACCTGAGGGACTGTGTCTTACAGGTGCCATGGACATAGCCCTGGGATCAGGTGCCACTGGAGTCTTTACCAATTCATCCTGGCTATGGAACAAACTGTTTGAGGTAGGCCTATAATATACCCTTAAGTTACAGTGATACTAATTTTTGTGGCCTTTGAATAATATGCTTGTTCAAGCCCTGTGTTAAAGTGATTTTCTACCTGTTGGGTTGCCTTTGAATTGAAAATAGGTCACAGCAATAAACTTGATTCAGTGGCTTTGGGTTTCCTGGAGATATTCCTAAGTTACCAGTATGGCACCACTTCCCTGTCCTTGTAGCCTCAGAATGATGTTAAAATTACTGACAAATTACATGGCCGTGATGGATAATCCCTGATGGGCAAAGGGTATGAGGCCAGCTCTGAAAGGCTGGCCTTCCAGTGAATGTGTGTGGACTCAGCATTGTAAACAAAGCTCCCCCCGCTGAGTGAGTCAGTGATGAGGGGTCCCTTCACTGCTCTGCTCTGTGCCCTTTCCAGTCTTCCTCCATCCTTGCTTCCCCTGTCACACATTACCCTGTCACTCACTGCTACTGGCTTTCACCTGCCAGGACCACTGTTGGCCTAACATGGCCTGTTTCTAGTCAGCAGGTGACAGTGACTTCTTGGTGACCCGGTCCTTGATTTCTGTGATCATCTCCTCTTCTGGCTCGTTTATGTGACTGTCTTGCTTTGTTTTTTTGCTAGCTGTTTGCTTTGTCCTCCTCTGTGGACAGTGTTTAGTTCCTGTCCCGATACTTGCTCAGAGTCCTCGTGGTAAAACGTGTCTGTTCCACGTCTGTTAATAGTCGTGTCTCCAGTGCTCCACGTGGCTGCTTGGCGGCTCCATCTGGCAGCTCCTGTTCCTTTCCCAGGCAGTTAATGGCAGCTTACCCTGGGGACACATAATCCATGAATACATTCATGAGGTCTGTTTAAGGTCCTAGGTTCATGCCTCACTTGGCAGTGTTCCTCCTCTTCTCTGTCTTTCTGTTTATGAAGCTCACTCTCCGCCTCTGTACTAGCCAAGCTGTCTACTTGAAGGCTGAGCCCGGAACCTCTCCTGGCCTCCCACACTACCCAGTGTCCGTGTATCACCATGACACACACAACATTTGAGTTTTTCAAGTGATTTCTCTTCCTAACTAACATGACGTGTTGACAGGCATAATTAAGTCAACCATCAGCAGCCCATAGCCCAGTCTTCCCAGAGGTAGCTGATGCATCTGATGTACTTAGGTCCTAAAACAACAGGTTCTACTTGCTGCTGCTTTTGGGCTTTCTACTCCGAAGCTTTACTTTTGACTTCTTCTGAAAATGAGTAAAGTAGAGTGGTCTGTCTGCCTGGTTCTGCTGAGAGCCCGAGCCTTAGGATGGTGGAGGTGTTAGCACTGTGGCTCAGTGGTGTACTCAAGCTCAGTTAGTATAAACAAATGAGTGGGGGGCTAAACAAGGCACGAATGATGTCATCTCATCTCAGGACCTGGTCATGGGTGATGGAGGCCTTGCATGCGTGCCTCCAGCAGACCAAGGTGACCAGGCTCTTCAGAGTCTTGGATCCACCCTAGTTTAAACACACAAAGCCTACAGGTTCAAACTGAGACTTTACTAAATGTCCTAGAGATGTGTGGATTATTTTATAATATTCCTGTTTCCTAATTCTGCAGTGAACCTTTTAGTGACCTAAAGCACTCTTAGACATCTCTTTCACAGCCCTGGTTTGCAGTAACAGGCTAGAACAGCTCTTTTCTTCATGCATCAAACCAGAGTTCTCAGTGTGCTTCATCTACCTTACACTGTTACATTGTCTTCTTTAGGCCAGCATAGAGACTGGGGACCGCGTCTGGAGAATGCCTCTCTTTGAGCATTATACAAGACAAGTCATAGATTGCCAGCTTGCTGATGTCAATAACATTGGAAAATACAGGTATGTAAAATGATTAAATGTCTTTCCAATCATCCTGGGTTGCCAAACTACTCTTTAGTCTCATCTTTTTTTACAGATTTTAATCCTAACCAGTTTTCTTTCCATGTAGTGCTTCTAAGCTTACTGATGTGTTAAATTTTGAAAATATTTCTCTAGCAGGTTCTCTTTTTTGTTTGTTTGTTTGTTTGTTTGTTTGTTTTTTCGAGACAGGGCTTCTCTGTGTAGCTTTGCCCCTTTCCTGGATCTCACTCTGTAGACCAGGGTGGCCTCGAACTCACAGAGATCTGCCTGACTGCCTCCCGAGTGCTGGGATTAAAGGCGTGCACCACCACTGCCCGGCTGCAGGCTCTCTTCATGTTAGAAATTTTCAAACTTAAAAGTTACTTTGAGTAAGTGATAAGATAAAGTGATGGGAACTATAGGAATTCATTACACAGAAAAGTAAACCTAGAATTTGTCATTTATCCCAAAAAGCCATATCTAAAAATAAATATTCTGGAAGTGATTTCTCAGTTAATTTCTTAATAGGTTACATGAGCTTAGCTTTTCCATTTTGGTAGTAGAACCTAGCCAGCACAAGTGTACTATTATTTTTAAAAAGCATTTATTGCATGTGGGGTGACGTGTGTGCCATGGCCCTGTGACATGCCTGTGCTGGGCCATGGCCCTGTGACATGCTAGAGTGCAGCTTTGTGGACTAGGTTCTCTCCATCCACATGTGTGTCAGTTCCAGAGGTGGAGCTCAGGCTGTGAAGCTTGTACATCACACACTCTATCCCAGCGTCCCTCTGGCTCTGAACATGGCTGAGGGAGATGTTCAGTGCACCTTGACATGAGGTAAAGCCACCCTGTTTTACCTTTCTCTTCAGATCTGCAGGTGCATGTACAGCCGCGGCCTTCCTGCGGGAGTTTGTGACCCATTCCAAGTGGGCACATTTAGACATAGCGGGCGTGATGACCAACAAAGACGAGGTTCCGTACCTGCGGAAGGGCATGAGTGGGCGGCCCACGAGGACCCTGATCGAGTTCTTACTGCGCTTCAGTAAAGACAGTTCTTAGTCCACTCAGAAACTTCGCCGTGTGTCTTGAAATGGATATTTGGGCTTCAAAATATTTTTGAATGAATGAAAATCTTTTAAAGGCAAAAATGAATGGTGGTCTTTTTCAATTTTCAAAATTATTTTAGTATGCTTAAGTCATGAAAATCTGAATTTTATATATATGAATGAATATAGGCCCTTTCGACTAATAAAATATCTTATACTAGTATGTGTTTTCAAGCCGTATTTACTATTTGTACGGGGTAAGCTCCTTTTTCCCATCTACTTGCGGTTTCTTGCCTTCACTCCTAGAAGCCTGATTCGGCAGTTAAGCCGGGAGCCCTGGGGGAGTTCCTGATGGGTTCGTGGAAGGCCTCAGTGTTGGCTGGCTCACCCACAGGCTGCACACTCTCCTTCTTTGGCAACATGTCCAGAGGCCGCTCTTGTGAGGAGACTGGCTGGCTGAATGCCTGGCGAGTCTGCAGTTCCCGCTGCAAGTGTCACTACCTCGCAAGTTCCGAAGACAGGACTCGAACTCTCTGAAGTGGGATCCAGAAGCGTCCCCAATAGCACTGGCAGCAGGTGTTTCTTCCGGGGCGGTCCTAGCCAGTGGAGCACCCCACACTTGTGTTTGAGGACGGGTGCTTGTGTTTTCTCCCGCGGTTCAGGCCTCAGCTTTCGTTCCTCCAGCTCAGCTCTCCGTTTCACAGTTTACTTGGTGAAAGCTGCAGGCACCTTTCATCTGCCGGCTCCACTAAATCGTCAGGGTCTGCCGGCTCCCACATATGCTGCCAGCCTCTGTGTGGACAGGGTGCCTTTTGTGTTTGCACTTCCTGTAACTCATCGCCCTTCAGCTGAAGTTCATCTGTGAAATGGGTGGTGTCTTCTAGAGCACAAGGGTTGGCTGAGGTGGAAGGCTTAGATGCCATACTTTATATGACTCTACCTAAAAAGGTGTTTTATGTTACCATCCTGTTCCAACATGGCAGACAACTGCTCCTGCTGTTCCAGTTCAGCTTGAGACCCTCTCATCCTCAGCAGTGTGGAGACGTGTAACCTCTGTGCCTCTGCGCTCTGGTGAGTGCGCCTCTGCGCTCTGGTGAGTGCGCCTCTGAGCTCTGGTGAGTGCGCCTCTGCGCTCTGGTGAGTGCGCCTCTGCGCTCTGGTGAGTGCGCCTCTGCGCTCTGGTGAGTGCCTTTTGCTTCTGCAGTGACCCGACACCTGACTTTAGAGGCTGAGCTGGTGTTTCGGTCACCTTCGGTCCTCCAGCCCTGCAGACAGTTTCAGTCACCCCGGGACCCAAGGCTTGGGAAGGCTGGCTTGGCGGCACCTGAAGGTCTTGATTTCCTGTGCGAGCTCCCTAAGGCATTACTCTCTCTCACTCTTTAAGTGCAGCAGGGACTCGTTGACACTCTGGTTGCCCTTGTTTGCACGGCTGCTCCTTCTCCTCTTCCTTGAGGGCGGTCTTCACACCTTCCATTTCAGTAGCTCCCTCCGAGGCAAGCTGTTGAAACTATTGAAACGCATGCTGCCCAGATGCTAGCTGGGGTTCTTCCGATTTGTGGGGGAGAAGTCCTGGTGATCCAGCTTCTGCTCCAGCTGATGTTCACTGAGCCTTGCTTCTAGTTCTGCTTATGGTTTTATAACTTGTTTTCCAGGTCATTCCCTTCCCAGCCATGGCTTCTCTTAGTTGCATTTCTGACAGCTCCAGCTGCGTTTTCTGTTGTTTAATAGCTTCACGTTCTCAGCTCAAATTCTACCATCCAACTCGTGAGCTCAGCTTCTCTTTGAAGCGCATACTCTCTTGCTTATAATTTCAGCCCTGGGTGTCATCTCTTCAGGAGATTTATCCAGTTGCTTCTGTTTGCTTCTCCGGCGTCTGTAAGCCATACTGTGCAGCTTTTAGTGGCTCCTTTTCACTCTTGTTCTGAAGATCTGCGATCTCTGCCTCCATGCTTTCTGTTTTTAGCATACTCTCCCCTCACACTCCCTGGCTGCTGCAGCCCGAGACCTGTCCTGAAAACACTGAGGGCGCAGATTCATGACACAAGTCCACCTGAGCACAGAAAGATTGCCCCATTCAGTCCACTAGACTGTAGTCGGTCTTTCTTTTGGGACCGCTGGCTCCCCAAATAATGACACGGAGACCTATTATGAAAGCTTGGCCTTTAGCTTAGGCTTGTTCCCAACCAGCTCTTATAACTTAAATTAACCTGTTTCTATTAATCTACGTGACTGCCTCTTCTCCATATTGGTTTGTTGTTGTTGTTGTTGTTGTTGTTTTGTTTGTTTGTTTGTTTTTGGTTTTTTGAGACAGGGTTTCTCACTGTAGCTTTGGAGCCTGTCCTGGAACTCACTCTGTAGCCCAGGCTGGCCTCGAACTCACAGAGACCCGCCTACCTCTGCCTCCCAAGAGCTGGGATTAAAGGCGTGTGCCGCCGCCGCCGCCCAGCTCCTCCATAACGTTATGTTCGACTTCCTCAGTGTCTCACTGGCATCTCCTGCACACTTAGAGTCATCTTGAGTTCCTCTTTCTTCCCTGAAGTCCTGCCTGTTCTCTCCTGTCTACCTATTGGCCATTCAGCACGTTATTAAACCAATCAAAAGGTGCCTTTCACACAGTGTGGTCAAATTGATCAAATATCCTGCAGCACTAGACCACTGATAAGTAAGCCATGGCTTGTTTGTTTGTTTGTTTGTTTGTTTGTTTGTTTGTTTGTTTGAGACAGGGTTTCTCTGTGTAGCTTCATAGCCTTTCCTGAAACTCACTCTGTAGCCCAGGCTGGCCTCAAACTCACAGAAATCCACCTGCCTCTACCTCCTGAGTGCTGGAATTAAAGGTATGCGACACCACTGCCCGGCAGCCCTGGCTTTTTTAGAATACAGTTTCTGTGAGCTTGAGTGGTATTTTAAAATGCAGAACAAAAAAAAAAGGTGTGCTTTTATTTGTTTTTCATTTTTTGCAACAATTGTAAAGCTGGTATCTTGATTTGCAAGACTTTTAAAATACTCTCTGTGTGGCTATCAAATTTTTAACTTTCTAATCAATTTTAGGACATATGCTTGAGTTTTTGTTTTTTATTTTTCAAGACAGGATCTCCCTGTGTAATAGCCCTGGCTGTCCTGGTACTCTATTTGTAGACCAGGCTGGCCTCAAACTCAGAGCTTCTGCCTGCCTTTGCCTCCTGAGTGCTGGGATTAAAGGAGTGTGCTACCATGCCTGGCTAGAGCATATGGGTTTTTTTGTTTGTTTTTCTATTATCAGCTTGATACAGTACAAATTCTTATCCTAATAGTGAAATGTTTCATTGAATAGAGCATAGACCCGTGACTCAAGGCCTCTGGTTTCTGCTACACCACTGATTACCAGCTCTCTCACTGGGCTCCTCTTGGACATCCTGTTGTCCTGTGTCATGGAGGTCCTGCTGTTTTGGATCTGTAGGTTCGTCCCCTTCACATGCTCCAACAGTTCACAGATGCAGTGGATGTTGGGGTGGGCCAACTCATAGCCCTGGTTCTGGGCCTGGGTGGCAGCTGGGTTGGTCAGCCCACCACCTCTCCCTCAACATCACTACCTGGGTGAGCTCTCCAGCACTGCCTCGGCTAGCTCACCCAATGCAGCCTGCAGCAAGGAGCAGGGCCAGTTCTGCTCTAGGTCCTCAGATCCAGGTCCCCATCACTCATATAGACAGGGCCAGTTCTACTGTTCTGCCTAGGCAAGGTACAGGGCCCTCTCTCCTGATTGCTATAGGGGAAATACAGGGGTGGTGGCAGAGGTGTCTGCTCTCCTGCTCTCATGCCCTCAGGGCTGACCCTCTTCCACCCCCAACAATAAGGTCAGCTCTAGTGTGCTGCCCAGGCAGGAATCACAGCCCGCTGTGCTGTGCTGCAGCCGGTGGAGGTCAGGGCTCTCTCTCCCCCTCTTGTGACCCCAGGTGTTGCGGGATATTTTTACACTGTGTGAAGATGTATTGCTGTGATTGGCGTAATAAAGAGCTGAATGGCCAATAGCTAGGCAGGAGAGGTTAGGCGGGATTTCCGGGGAGAGAGAGGAAGAGGAATCTAGGCATGCAAATTACCCAGCGAGACACCAGGGAAACACTGAAGAAGTGGCACAGATGGTACAGATAGAGGTAACCGAGCCACATAGGAGGACAGATTAATAAAAGCAGGTTAAGTTATAAGAGCTAGGGGGACAAGCCTAAGCTAATGGCTAAGCTTTCATAATTAATAGTAAGTCCCGTGTCATTACTTGTGGATTGGCAGTCCTGACGAGAAAGCACTGCTCAATCCAGGGTCAGCTCTCTCACCTGCAGGTGGCAATGGGTAAGGGAGGCTGGGGGGCATCTTTCTCTTGCCAATGTCACTACAGGCTAGTGGGGGCAGAGTCAGCTCACTTGCATCCCCGACCACAGCGTCCATCGGCTCTAGTGCGTTGCCCAGGTTAGGGGCACCCTGTGGTGAGGGGTGAGGCCATTTTTCTGAGTGCAGAAGTGAGTTCCCCCCTGATGGGGTAGGACCAGTTTGCCTGCTGTAATACCCAGCAAAGAGCAGGACCACCCACCCCAGGACAAGTGAAGGGCAGGGCCGGCTCAGCATAGCATGGTTCTAATGTCCACCATGCTAACATGGGCCATGGACATCAACACAGACCCCAGCTGCAGCAGGACAACAGAGCCCTTAGCTTAAGCTTGAGGTCGGGTGCCACCATGGACCCTGGTGGCACAGGCCACCCAGATCAGTACAGCCCCAGTGGCAGCATGGCCCCAGGGTACCAACATGGTCCCAGGTGGCTGACCAGACCCCGGGCATCCACAGAGCCCTCAGTGGCAACAGGAGCCATAGACATCACCCCAGACCCCAGCCACTGCACAGCCATGGACCCAGACATGGATGGCCCTAGGTAGCACCACAGACCCAGATGTCACCACAGTCCCTGGTAGCAATGCAGTATGGTGATATTTTATTTGTACTGAAATATGATTTTAATTGTATGTTAATAAATAAAGTTGCCCTGGGGTCAGAGCTATTAGAGCCATAGCAAGAGCATGGTGGTTAGAAGAGCTAGGTAGATTTCTGTGTGTTCAGGGATACAGCCAGTATTGGAGACATACACCTTTAAGACCTGGAGGGCGGTACTTACAGGCAGTGACGAGGCAGTCATGTGTTTGGGTTTACAACCAATGAGAAGGCAGAACAGAAAGACTATTTAAAGACAGACAAACAGGAAGAAGCTCTCTCTCGGGGAAGCTAGGAGCACTGCAGGAGGTAAGATTTTAGCTCTGAGCTCTGACCTCTCAGCTTTCTCTTTTACATTGGCTCTGTGTTTCTTATTTTAATAAGACGATTGGTTACATCTACAATGCAGGCCACCAGAACCAGCATGGCCCCCATGGCAGCATGACCCTTGGACATCAATGTTGCCCCAGGTGGTGGCCTAGACCACAAGCCCCTGCACGGCCCCCAGTGACAACCAGGAGCCACAGACATCAACACAGGCTCCCTCAGCTGCTCCAGGGCCCCTAGACCAAGAACTGTCCCTAGACCTCTCCCTGGACTCAGGTGGCCAGTTGACCATTCACGTCGGCCTGTTCATCACCACCCTCACCTCTCCAGATCTGCCTCTCCCTCTCTTCCACTTCCCCACCCTGCACTCTCTGACCACAGTGGTGCCTGACTGCCCAGGGCCAGGCTCTTGGGTGGGTCACAGTGGTGCCTGGTTGAGTACTGCCCACCCCAGCCACAAAGAACAGCACGGAGCTGTTGCCTTCCCTCTCTCCCGTGCCCAGGCCTATCCTGGTATGATGGCACCCAACCACCCGGTGCCAGAGGCATGGACAGGCTCCTGGTTGATTTGCCTCCTCCAAACCAAAAAGTCTGGGGGCGGGGAGCCATCTGTGTCCTCTGCAGATTCAGGCCCAGATGGGGCCAGCCCAGAGTTATTTTCTTAATGTTAATAACCACTGTGGGGCACTCAGGAACTGACCTTATCAACTTATGGAACAATATATTCAGATAACTCCATGAGGTAGGTGGTAGTATCCCTATGACAGAATAGAAAAATGGACTCTGAGACAGGATTAATAACATAGTGTCTCACAGCCCTTAAATGGTACAGCAGAGAATTAAATCCAGGTAGTTGCATTCCTAATCAATAGCAGGGAGTTCTTTCGGTTTAGTTGTTTAACAGATACAGAATTTATTTGAAATTCCTAGTAAGGCATGAGACTATTAAAAGGACCATAAGTGAATAAACTGGTTGCTAAGTTTAAAAACATTTGATGTAGCCGGGTGGTGGTGGTAGCACACACCTTTATTCCCAGCACTCAGGTGGCAGAGCCAGGCGGATCTCTGTGAGTTCGAGGCCAGCCTGGTTTACAAAGCAAGATCCAGGACAGGCACCAAAAAAACTACACCAAGAAACCCTGTCCCAAAAAAACAAAAACAAACAAAAAATTGGTGTATGTATCTACATTGGTTTTAGAGAGAGAATGGACATACACTTACATTATTTGTGGTATTTTTCAGAATTAAGCAAGAGTAGTGAACGCATTCCCTTGGATGAGAACAGTGATGGAAGAGGAACTTGATCTTTAACTGATTGGCAGCTACAGGAGGTTTCAGATTACAGCTGAGGAAATCTAAAGATTCTCACATGTCCTTCAATGTCAAGGAAGTAGGAAATGTTCTACTGTTTTGGAGCATATTTATTGATTCAGCAGATATCCCATGCTTGGTAAGGTAGAGAAAACAAGACATACTATCTAGGCAACATACTAATATTCTCCTCTGAAATGTCTTGAGCATGCCCCACAGTGCAAATCACCCTCTGTCTTCCATGCTCCTACTATTATGGCCCATTAAATTCTGCTTAAATCATTCAGCTACTTTTCTAATCCAAAGTCTGAAAGTCCACATTCCTCCAGACAAAAACATGGTCAGGCTACCACAGCAATACCCTGGTCCCTGATACCAACTTCTGTCTAAATTAGGGTTTATTGCTGTGAAGAGACACCATGAACTCAGCAACTCTTTTTTTTTTTTTTTTGGTTTTTCGAGACAGGGTTTCTCTGTGTAGCTTTGCGCCTTTCCTGGAACTCACTTGGTAGCCCAGGCTGGCCTCGAACTCACAGAGATCCGCCTGGCTCTGCCTCCCAAGTGCTGGGATTAAAGGCGTGTGCCACCACCGCCCGGCTAAACTCAGCAACTCTTATAAAGGAAAACATTTAATTGGGGGCAGGCTTACAGCTTCAGAGGTTTAGACCATTATCATCTTGGCAAGAAGCGTGGCAGCATGCAGGCAGACGTGGTACTGGAGAAGGAGCTGAATGTTCTACATTTTGATCTGCAGGTAGCAGAAGGAGACTGCCACACTTGGCTTAGCTTGACCATCTGAGACCTCAAAGCCCACCCGCCCTCCCAGTAACACACTTTCTCCAAGACCACACCTATTTCAAGAAGGCTATACCTCCTAATAGTGCCACTCCCTATGAGCATATGGAGGCCATTTTCTTTCAAACCACTACACTTAGCTTTTTCTCTTTTCCCTACTGCTGTTTTAATGTTGTAATAGTTACAAGTTCTTAGATTGAAATCTTTGATACAGTTTTAGTCATCACTTATACACGATATGGGGTTGGGGTCAAGCTGAATTACCTTGCGGCAGATATTTAGTTGTCAAATCACCAGCTAATGAAAAGGACTGCTCTTCCCCTATTTGATACTCTTGGCATGTTGCTAACCATCAGTTCACCATGTACATATACAATTCTATCCTCTCTTAGGGGAGAATAGTATTTGAAGTACAGCATCGTGGTGGCAGGCATGCTCCTATCCACTGAAGCACCACTTCTAGTCCACTTAGTGGGCAAAGGTAAGATTGGAGATATACAGACACACTGAACACTTTCTCAATAAATGTACACATATAATTCCCTTTAAAAGACATCATATTAGGGGCTGGAGAGATGGCTCAGCTGGAGAGATGGCTCAGAGGTTAAGAGCACTGGCTGTTCTTCCAGAGGTCCTGAGTTCAATTCCCAGCAACCACATGGTGGCTCACAACCATATGTAATGAGATCTGGCTCCCTCTTCTGGCCTGCAGGAATACATGCAAACAGAACACTGTATGTAAATAAATAATTTTTTTTTTTTTTTTTTTTTTTGGTTTTTCGAGACAGGGTTTCTCTGTGTAGCTTTGTGCCTTTCCTAGAACTCACTTGGTAGCCCAGGTTGACCTCGAACTCACAAAGATCCGCCTGCCTCTGCCTCCCAAGTGCTGAGATTAAAGGCGTGCGCCACCACTGCCCGGCTAAATAAATCTTTTTAAAAAAAGACATCATATTAACTCTATGTCCATCTAACATCATGAGGGGTAACTCTTCCTCCTTTTTATATATCTGTAAATAATGTCTCAAGCATGAAAAAAAAACTAACTCCAATTTTCTTCAACACATTTACTTGTTTGTTCAATCATTTTATTTACTCTAAGAGATCATTGTCTCTTCCTCATTCAGAGGGCTCTGACACAGGACAACTGTCATTAGATCTTGTTCCTGCCCCGCTGCTGCCAAGCTAAGAACTCTTATGCCTCTGTGCAGTAAGCCCAGTCACCAAGCACCTTAGCACCCCATCTGCCCATTCCTTTCCCCTTGTGCCTATTCTACAAGTTGCAACTCTGATTAGATGACAAAAATAATTTCAAATTGCTATAACTATCTCAATGCGAGCAATGTAAAATGTAATAGAGATATTAGGTTTGCCTGTGTGTGCATAATTCATTTAGGTAAGACATGTAAGAGAATATAGGTTAGGCCAAAAATGTGTTAAGATTTAGATTTATCAAATTCAATGGGGGGAATAAGACTGCCTAGTGGAAATATATAATGGGTAGCTGGAAATGTAAGTCTGGAGTTCAGACAGAGGTATATATATAGAAATAGATTTGTTTGTAACTGCACAGAGAGGCTTATGAATGAATTTTAGAAGGGACACACAGGGAATAGGGAATAATAAAATAATAGAGTAACAAAGACCAAAAGTAGATTTAGAAGAATGACCAACTGTGTCAAGCTAAGGTTTAATCACAGTTTCCAAAACCATATGAGTTTAACTACATGCTAGGCACTGGAGACTTTTGGAGCAGTGATTTCAAATGCAGTGTACACAAAAGTCAGGATGCAGAGTTCCATGTACGGAAAATAAAGAAGCAGTCAGCCATGGTGATATATGCCTATAATCTCAGGACTCGGGAGGTAGAGGCAAGAAGATTTCTAGATTGAGGCCAGCTTGGTTGTAGCGTGAGGCTCTATCTAAAAAAAAAAAAAAAAAAAAAGCTTAAAACAAACATCAACAAAACCAGAAGAGAGAACACACTTATCTAAACAAGTACCAGCTCTTCCCATCAGAGTTTTGACTGTGATTCAAAATGCAGAATCAGAGAGTTGTGTGTAGGAATGCAATATTTTGTACAAGGAAAACCATATTGGTGTAACTGGGAAAATAATCACACATCTCATGCATATCGTGTTCCTTCTAACGATCAACACTGATCAAAAAGTAACCTTAATGATCACTTACAATAATCTCATTTTATTCATGAAAATGAAACACAGACTTGTGTTCATAGTTGCCCTATAAAAATATTCAAATAATTTTATTTTATTTCTCCCCTCAAGTTGTCTCTTGATCAAAGATACCCTCCTCCTCTTTTTTGTGAGACAAGTCTCACATTGTAGCCCAACTGACTGGGAACTATGTACCTCAGGCTGGCTCTGAATTTGTGGCAATTCTGCTGCCTCAGTTCCCTACCTCTGGGATTACACATGGCTCACACATCACTTTTATTATTTCATAAAATGGGGCCAAACTTCCTGTTTATTTAAAACTTACATATTTTTATTTTACACACACACACACACACACACACACACACACACACACACCTTCTATATGCAGTCTTTTTGGTGAAAATGTTCATGTCTTTTCTCATTCTCTACTGGGACTGTTTATTTTTGAGTTTTGAGCATATTATTTTCCCATATCCATATTTTTCCCATATCAGATATTACATGGTTTGCAAATAATTTCTTGCTTGTTCTCCTTTTTTCTTTACAGAATATAAAGTTTTAATTTTGACAAAGTCCAATATATTTACATTATTTTCTTGTGGACTGTGCTTTTGAGGTGAAGTTTGAGAATTTGACTCCTAAAATTTTTTATTGAATGATTTTTTTTTCTAAAAGTTTTCTTACATTTAAATCCACAGTACATTTTGAGGTACTTTTCGAGTTTATTTTGTTGGCCTGTGAAGATTCAGTTTGTTGAAATGACTGTCCTTTTTTCCCTTGAATCATTTTTATACTTTGTCAAAATTAGTCAAGCATGCTATTGTGGGTTTATTGTTGGATTTTCTTTTCTGTTCCATTGATTTATATATCTGTTCTTCTGTGAATAGCACAGTACCTTGATTGCTGCAACTTTATAAATCTTGAAGTTATGTAATGTAAGCCCTCCAACTTTATCATCTTCAAAATTAATTTAGCTTAATAAATTGTATCCAGGTATTTCAATCTACCACATGTTCCCTCCTGCTTTATTCTAGGAAAGAGCTCTTCTATAAGGTCTTCCTTTTCTTCTTGTGACTCTTGCAAATGCTTCTGGCTTTGTTCCAGCTTGTCCTCCAACCACTGCGGTAGAGGCCCACTGACCGCTGACATCTGACTGCATGCGTTTGGTAAACACAGAGCATTATGGATCTTGGTTACTGAGCCCAGATATCTAAGACTGTAAATCCTTCTGTATGCATCCTGTTTTTCCTGACACAGGATCCTCTGCAGCTCTACTGCTGACTGGGGCATACTTTCCCCATAGTGATATGAGGTTCAGATTGGGGAAAGGATTGGGATTTCGATTCTCTCATACTCTGAGCTCTTTTGGGCTTGTATGGATGGGAAGCTAGTATAGAGTACCTGACCAGTCTCTGTGTTTTTATCTTCTATGAAACAAGAAAAAGTAAGTTCTACAAGGCCTTGATCCATCTTTTAGTACATGGCTTGTGTTATGGACATCGACATGGGAAAGCCAAATGGCTATATGATAGTGGGAATGATACCAGCCAATAACTCTTAGGGGGTGACCTGTTACCTCTGTTAAGGTTGTAGGTGGCTGATCTGGAGAAATTTCTACAGGGTCCTTTCTCTTGTCACAACGTTGCAAGACAATGACAGAATGAATATGGACAATTTGATGGTATCTATCTCCATATACATAGACCCAGCACCCCCTCTCATCTGTGCTCACAGCATGGTTGAGACAAACTAGGAAAGCCTCAGATTCAAGATGAACCACCATCTTTGTAGGCTCAACTCACATCTGCCATGGGCCCACTGAAGCCTGGCCAATGGGGGATCAGATGCAGCCTTCCCAGCCCGGAGGTCAGCCATCTGCCCAAGCCTCTTGACTTATTCTTTCAGTCAACAAATGTTTCTTGATATTTGCCAGGCAGAGTTGTCAGTGTTGGGTATACAGTTGAATAAAACTGATTAATCAGGCAGGGCATTTCTTTAGAGAGGCCCTCCTCAATCACCCATCAAAGAGTACTTAGCTGTACTCTCACAAGTATTACTTTCCGTAGTACTTATCTCTACAAATACTATATATATATATATATATATATATATATATATATATATATATATATATAATTTGGGGTGTGTACTACTACTTCTAGATTATTAAACAGTGCCTAACTGGTAGGAATCAGTTAAGTGTTGTAAAACTAAATACAAAAAAGTTATTTGGCTTCTTAAAACCATAAACTATTAAAACATAAGCACAGGCCGGGCGGCGGTGGCGCACGCCTTTAATCCCAGCACTCAGGAGGCAGAGCCAGGCAGATCTCTGTGAGTTCGAGGCCAGCCTGGTCTACAGCGGGAGATCCAGGACAGGAACCAAAACTACACGGAGAAACCCTGTCTCAAAAAACAAAAAACCATAAGCACAGCGACTCTCTCTCTGATATTACCATATTATGCTAAGAACGGGGTCAGGAGCATGGGCAGCCTTTAGGATGCCAGTCGTTTTACTTAGCTTACGCCGGAATTCAGAGGGAACTCGCGTTGTTGCAGTTATAACAAGTGACTGAATTGGCATTTGGTACCTAGCAAGCCCTCAATCACCGCGGAACGAATAGATGACTCCTCATTTTACTAAGGGGCCTCGGGAAAGGCTTGGCCAAGGAAGGTCCCCGAAAACGTTCAGGGGCAGCACAGGATCGGCCAGTGGCGGGGAGGCCCGCGCGCATTCAGTCTCCGCATGTGACTGGTTTAAACCAGTCCAAGCCTTCAGTACTTAAGTCAGTAAAGGGTAAACCCGGGGAACGCATAGAAACAGTTTCAGTGGTCTCGAGTCTCCTCGGGGCGGGACAGACGCTCCGCCCGTCACGTGACCACGCCCGCCACGTGATCCGGCTGGCTGCGCGCGCAGGCCCAGGAGGCGTTTCCGCCCGCCATTGCAGGGATGGCGGGGTCTCTCGGCGGGATGTTCTCCGGGCAGCCACCCGGTCCCCCGCCGCCCCCGCCGGGGCTCCCAGGCCAGGCGTCGCTTCTGCAGGCAGCGCCTGGGGCCTCGAGACCGTCCAGCAGCACTTTGGTGGACGAGTTGGAGTCGTCCTTCGAGGTAAGCCGAGACGTGGGCGTCTGGGTGCCGCCGCGCGGGTTCTCGGTGCCGGCGTCCGGTGGATGCCGGCGATCGGAGACCTGAAGCCGCCCGCCGTCGGCTGGGTGCGGCTCGTGGCCGGTGGTCTCAGGTCTGCCCCCGCAACCGCCACATTTCTGCAGACAACTCCATCCCCCTGGGGGTTCTTTCGATTCCCATCCCGCTTTGACCTCCGCGGGTCTGGTAGGAGCTGGTTTTCCCTGGGTCGTAGCCTTTCTGCTGAGCTCCTCTTGAGTTTTCAGGTCACATATTGTACGCTTTTCCTGGTTTTGTCTCTTCTGTGTAGACCTTCCATTGGCCCCGGGCACTTTTTTACCTGTTAGCTCTTCGATTTGGGTGCCTACCCTTTGGGGTCTCTGGCTTTCGCTTGCTAGTCGTTTGGTAAATGCTTTGTTAGGACAAATTGAGCTCTTACTGTGGGAAGAAACTTGGGTAGAGCATTTGGGATCACCCCCTCTTCGTGGATGCAGAAATTAAGACTCATAAGCAACTTGTCCAAAGTCGGCCTTGGGTTTGTGCAAGTGAACACTAGTACTCCGGCCTTCTGCCTTTCCAAGTAAAAGGTGGCCTCGTCATACTAATGAAGAGCACATTCTTTTAAAAAATAAATTGTATTGCGTTTATTTATTTGTTATTGGTGTGCTTGTGGAAATCAGAGGGACAACTTGAAGTCAGTTCTCTACATCCACCATGTGAGTGCAAGGGATGGAAACTTAGGTAGCAAACGTGATTACATCCCAGCTGCCCGAGAAAACTAGCCTTTTTATATACTTAATGCATTTTTTTCTTTCATAAGACCGGCTGTCGATAAAGGCCCATGCTTTAAATGTTTTTCAAAGGCTAATGGGGGCGGGAGGTGCTCTGGGAACTAACGTTTCAGAAGTTAGTTTTGTTTGTTTGGTTGGTTTTTCGAGACGGTTTCTCTGGGTAGCCCTGGCTGTCAAACTTTTACAAGGGCGGTGGTTGTGCACGCCTTTAATCCCAGCACTCGGGAGGCAGAGGCAGGCGGATCTCTGTGAGTTCCAGGCCAGCCTGGTCTACAGAGCGAGATCCAGGAAAGGCGCAAAGCTACACAGAGAAACCCTGTCTCGGAAAAAAAAAATCATTTTGCCAGGCGGTGGTTGTGCACGCCTTTAATCCCAGCACTCAGGAGGCAGAGGCAGGCGGATCTCTGTAAGTTCGAGGCCAGCCTGGACTACCAAGTGAGTTCCAGGAAAGGCACAAAGCTACACAGAGAAACTCTGTCTCGAAAAACCAAGAAAAACAAACTTTTATAGTACACAGGATGGGCAGTCTGATTTGTTGAGCTGTTGCAGGAGTGGGAAATCCTTGTGGTGGTTTCTATACTTTAAATCTGGAGCTGGAGTGCCAGGTGGTGGTGGCGGCGGCGGCGCACGCCTTCAATTCCAGCACTCGGGAGGCAGAGCCAGGCGGATCTGAGTTCAAGGGCTACAGAGTGAGTTCCAGGAAAGTCGTAAAGCTACACAGAGAAACCCTGTCTCAAAAAACCAACCAACCAAACAAACAAACAAACAAAAAAACCACCCAAAAAAATCTGGAGCTGGGTGAAAGGATTTATTGCTTCCAAAAGGACCCTCACATGTAGTTATGGCTTACAGTTGGAACCTAAATTTGGTTCGGTGTCTTGTGTTTTACACAGAAGTTTGCTCACTGCTGGCAGTGCTCTTTCCCCCTATCCTGTATTCATTTGTCAGCTGCCATCCATGTTCTTGTTCACCCTTTTTGTCTTTGGGGGCTGCTTGTACCTCATGTGGTTCTCTCACATGAATAGCTCAGTTGGTATCCTTTCAGAAGATCTTTGGGACTTGATTATCCATGTGGCACTAACCATTTATTACACAGACACCTCTTGGTTAAATGCCAAGTGGTATTCCAAGTACTTAGAATGTAGTGCTGAACCACGCAGGCAGACCTGTTGGTAGAAGATAAATAATAGTGGCTGAAAAGAATGGATAGCAATGTCAATTATTTAGGTGAAAAGCATGCCGAGCTCCACTGTAGAGCATGAGCAGGACAGGGACCATTTAGAAAGAGGAGACAGATGACATCTTGAGATGGTGATATATACAATTTATGTAAGGACCAGCCAAAGTGACTGTGGTGGTATCCAGGTGTGGAATGAGACCATATGATGGTGCCAGCAAATACCGGTGTCTCAGTTGCCAAACTAGATGTTACTCATTTTACCAAGTGTTTACATTGGTCGGAGGTCTTCTTGGGCACAAACTGAGAAAATGACCACTCATTGAATGGCCTCAGGAGAGGTTATTTCTTGTTCATAAGTAACAGCTTAATGTGTAGTGTTTTTTTATGTTTTGCTCACACAGGCTTGCTTTGCTTCCCTTGTGAGTCAGGATTACGTCAATGGAACTGATCAGGAAGAAATTCGAACTGGTAAGATTTCCCTCTTTGCAGACAGTTTTTTTTTTTCTTTAGCAAGCTCTGCATGTATCTTCGAACTTTTCCAGGGAGTAAGATGGATGCAGATAGTCCCCATAAACTGTTGCCTCTGTTCAGTTCACTTGCTCACATTTTTTCGTTATGAACCACTTAAAATGAGCTTTTCATTTCCATGAAGAAAACTAGTAAGAACTGTTTTAAAAACCCACCAATTATATTGCTCTTTTGACTAGCTCTGACAGAGGAGTAAGTCTGTTGTACGTGCGTATTCTCATCTCCACTGTTCAGTGACTTTTTACTGTATATCAATTATTCCATTCTAAATGAAAATTGTGGTCCTAATTGCTGAGTGTCTGGATTATGTTTCTTTGGAGGACTTCATGATAGTTACACGGGAACTTGACAATGATTGTTGTTGCTGTCTTCCAGATTAAAATCCCAAATTGTGTCTGAGGAGGTGCTGTTTTAATATTTTACTTATTCATTTAAGTGGGAGATAAATACATCTAGTGTTTTCCTTAAAACTCTCTCTTTTTTAAGGTGTTGATCAGTGTATTCAGAAGTTTTTGGACATTGCAAGACAGACAGAATGTTTTTTCTTACAAAAAAGGTTGCAGTTGTCTGTCCAGAAGCCGGATCAAGTTATCAAAGAGGTACAAATTTGACTTCCCCCCAACTTTTAGGGAGAACAAGTGTCATTAAGATTCCACTGTGTCTTAACTCTCTTCCTGTGAGTTGTAGGAGGTCTTTAGAGGTCGGCGAAGTGCTGTGGGTTCCAGTGGTGGTGACAGCTTGGACACCTGGGGGATCATTGGGAGGGAGCAGAACTGCAAACAGCTTTGCCTACCTACTTCACACCCTGCTTTTTATGGAAAAGTTCTCTTAAAAAGCAGGCTTTGCCTCCTGAGAACAATTGGAAAACCATCAGTATAGATAAAAAATTAATTTGGACAGGAACTGCAACTGTATCCCCAGATTGCCGTACCTGATACCCAGCACCTCGGAAATGGGCCGTGTACTTTGTCTAAGGAATCAAAAAGTAAATATTATTAAGTAATCAAAAAGGCCTGATGGTGCATGTATTTAATCTCAGCTCTCAGGAGGCAGAGTCAGGCATACCTTTCTGTAAGTTCAAAGCCAGTCTGGCCTACATAGCAAGTTCTTAGGCCAGCCAGGGCTATATAGTGAGATTCTTTATCTTTAAAAGATAAAAAAGGTAAATATTCTAGCCAAGGTTCCTTAAAAGGTTGGTTTGTTTTAAACTGAGATATCTGGAAATGAGTTGCCTCAAGAACTAGGAAACTTTAATGTTACTGCGTAAGTGAGATGATTCCTGCCACTCCAATATAGAAGATTCTGAACTTCCAGCCCCAAGGCCAGTGATACTGCCACTGAGAAACTCAAATTTGAGAGTAATGGATTTTGGCAGCTTTTGAAATAACAAGTTGACCATGATGAGTTAACCAGAAAGGATCTTTTCAGCCAGAGACCAGCTGTTGATAACAGGAATAGTAAGAAGATGATATTTTACAGTCTGTTGTACCAAGGTCACTTGATAGGAATGCTCAAATAGTATGTGGAAATGGTTAAGGCTACCATTTAAGCATTTTGCTTTTTTTAATTTTATGTGTATGAGTGTTTGCCCGTGTGTGTGTGTGCGTGCGTGCGCGCGCGCAGTTCTCATAGAGGCTAGAAGAGTGCATTGGATCCTCTGGAACTAGAATTGTAGGTGGTGGTGATCTGCCCTGTGGGTGCAGGGAACTAAACCCAGGTCCTCTGCAAGAGCAACAAGTGCTTTTTAACCACTGAGCCATCTCTGGACCCAAAGCCAAATTCTAATAAAGGAATTATCACCACTGTTCATATTAAACTTTTGAAAAAGATGTACTTTTTGACACTGTATAATATGAAATTATAGAGCAGTAATGTGGATTCTTAAAGACAGCTGTTAACACCTTTTTGTATTTTCAGTATTTGGTGTTTTTTAACAGTGGTCTTTTGGATTCTAAGGTAATTTTTAATTTTTTTTTTTTTTGGTTTGGTTTTCGTTTTTTCGAGATAGAGTTTCTCTGTGTTGTTTTGGTGCCTGTCCTGGATCTCACTCTGTAGACCAGGCAGGCCTTGAACTCAGAGATCAGTCTGCCTCTGCCTCCTGAGTGCTGGGATTAAAGACTCACCACCACTGCTCAGCTGGTAATTTTTAATTGTAAGGCTTATTTTTACTTATTAAAAGAAAAACCATTAAATATTAAAATTCTTGTTGTTAGCAAACATCTCTCATTGGAAGAGTTGCTTTTGCTAGGCGGTGGTGGTGTAGACCTTTAACCCCAGCACTCGCGAGACAGAGGCAGGCCAGCCTGGTCTACAGAGTGAGTTCTGGGACAGCCAGGGCTACACAGAGAAACCCTGTCTCAAAAGACAAACACAAAGATTTGCTTTGGCTGATTCAGATAGTAGAGCAGCAGAGTGATGGGCCTTCAACGCTTTGGTGGATTCCCTTGGTTTGGAATTGGCTTTAGTGTTGCTTTTTTGTTTCTTTGGTGCCATTTCAGAATATCTAGGTAGGCCCTCTTCAGTTGAGCTATACCTCCACCCCTCTTCTTATTCTTTTATTTTGAGACAGGGGAGTTAACAAGCTGGCCTTTAACTCATTCTGGCCTTAAACTTGATGGTCCTGCCCCAGCCTCCCAAGTAGCTAGCTGGGTTACAGGCCTGCGCCACCAGGGTCATTCTGAGTGTTCCTAACTAAGGGGGAGCTTTATCCATTTACTCTTGTTTATTATGACTAACCTCATCCCTTTCTTTTTCCCCCTTCCCACCGTCATCTGTAGGATGTCTCAGAATTAAGGAGTGAACTGCAGCGGAAAGATGCGCTGGTCCAGAAGCACTTGACAAAACTGAGGCATTGGCAGCAGGTGCTGGACGACATCAATGTACAGCACAAGAAACCGGCCGAAATGCCACAGGGCTCCTTGGCCTTCCTTGAGCAAGCATCTGCCAATATTCCTGCACCCCTGAAGCAGACCTGAGAGCACGCTGGGCTGCCATGCAGCCTTGTGACCCTGCCAGGCATCTTTCCTTCTAGACATGCTGTATTGGAGGAACTCTGTGGGGTAGTGCCATGGTGTTAATGTATGTTCTGCCCATTTTTATGATTTCTTTATTATTTATAAGGTAGGCTTTAAATAGGAAGCCCTGGCTGACCTTGAACCTACAATTCCCCTGCCTCAGCTTCTCTAGTTCTCTTACTTTATAAAATACCTTAAGCATTGATAAACCAAGTAAAGTTTGTTGGTTTGGTTTTGAATTCTTTAGGGAAGTTTGGACTGTGGGGGTGATCACACACATTCTCATGTGGCCTTTGCCATTTGTTTTGACAACATTTGTCATTTTGTGCCTTCATCTCTTTGGTTTATTTTAGTTGTGAATTTGGTACAGCCTGAAGGAAAAGATTTTTAATAGTTTGAGAAGCCAGGGGATAGAGAGTTTGGTGTCAGCCTTAACAACCACCCATGGTAGTATAGGCAAATCTATATATAGATTTGCTGTTTCAAAACTTTGAACTACCTCACGAGGAATCTGACTCAACAATGCCACGCTTCCAGAGGGGCACAGGGTGAGCATTTTTTGCATGTGTGTCAAAAGTGGTTAAAATGTGCTGCCACTGGCATATTTTATTACAGGAGGATGCTTACCTTAATGTTGGGTTTTATCTGCGGTAAGCTGCGTTTTCTGGGTCCTTTTTCATTGTCTTGAAGGCACACACATCAGGAGCACGTGCTGTGATGGTCAGTGTAAGGAATGGAGTCGCAGGAAAGCACAGGTGAGGTCTGAGGGCCAAAGGCTGGCTTGGATTGTCTGAGTTTTATATGCTTGTTACTTATTTTTTTCAGAGTAGAGTACCTCTCTTTACTCAAAACAAAATATTCTATACCTCGTGAACAGTCAGTGCATCTCCAGCTTGTTTTTGATCTTGCCCATTTTGTTTTCTGGCGCCTTGAATCCCTGGGCACACGCATTGACGTCCACTCCCTGCCTAGTCTGGGGCAGCCATCTGGTCCGTGAAGCTTCTGAATGTCCCTTCACTGCATCCCAGAACATAGTCCTTTTTTTTTCAACTTTAGTTCTCCATATGCATTATGAATTGTGGCTGTCTCTGTGTTACTTGCTCTGCAGTATGCCTGTGAGAACTAGGCATCTTCTTGATTATGCAATATTTTACTGTTTTCATGTGTGTGCTTGGTTGTATGATATTTAGCACATGGACCAATGAGAACCAGCCTGAGGCCATCAAGTCCCCTTAATTAAAATGTATAAGTTAAACAGTGTTGAAAAATTTAGGGTGGGCATGGTGGTGTGTTTGTAATCTAGCATTTGGGAGGAAGAGGAGGGAGGATCAGAGTTTAATGCCATCTTCAGCTTCATAGCAAGTTTTGAGGCTGTTGTAGGTGACATGAAATCCTGTTTCACAAACCCCCACGGTGGAGGGGGGGCACCCACTTTATCAAGCACTGACTGTCAGGTTTACATTTTGTGGATTTCTTGGCTAAAACCTAAATAAACTGATGACGTTTTGGTTGGTGTTTGAATAATAAAGGTGATGGTGAAAATACTGGGATTGTTCTTGGTGCTTAGTAAAAGTATTTTAAATTAGTATAGATACACGTTATTGTTACTTCATTGAGTTCAATGGGTAAAATGATTTCCCCATTTTTGTTAGTTTGTAAGCATCCTTTTTTGTGTGTGTAGTGTATCTGTGAACTTGTTTGGGGGAAGGGGTTCACGTGAAGTTTTTGTGAAGCCAGAGATCCGTGTCACGTGTCATCTCTTTCCACCTTACTTTTTGATACACAATTTCTCACTGAATATGGGGATTACTGTACTATACAAGGCTGCTGGCTGGCAAACTTCAGTGACCCTCCTGCCTCTCTTACTTCCCCCCAGCACTGGGATTGAGCTACTCTGCTGTGCTTTTTGTTCTGGTACAACAGATCTGAGCTCAGGTCTTTGGCTTGCGTGAAAGTTACTTACTGAACTATCTCCACTTCTCCCCAGCTCCATCAGTTTTTACTACCTGGCAGCTTGGTGAATGAACAGAAACTCCAAGCTGCATGTCTTTCAGAGATTGCCCTTGGTTTGCTGCTCCCACATGTAACCCAGCAGATATAAAGAAACTTTTCAAACCCTTTTTGTTGCAGCTGCCTCCCTGAGTAAGACCCTTGCCACATGTCGGTGGGTCCCAGGCCAGGTGCTTTCTCAGGATTAACCATTGTGGTGCTTCTGCCACTTAATTGTTTTTTTTTTTTTTTTTAAGATTTTATTTATTTATGCATATGAGTGCTTTATCTGCATGTATAACTTTATGCCAGAAGAGGGCATCAGATCCCACTAGAGATGGTTGTGGTTGCTGGGAATTGAACTCAGGACCTCTGTAAGAGCAGGCAGTGCTTTTAACCACTGAGCCATCTCTCCAGCCCCGCTTCTGCCACTTAAATTGTCTGCCCGTTGCCTCTTCCCTGCAGCTCACCCAAATTCTCTTCAACATTTCTCTTGATCTTTCCCAGCTCCTTATTCAGTCTCCATCTCTAGACCTCTGCAACTCTATTTGTCCATTTTACAATTGTGCTTATGATCATCTGTGACTACAAATCAGATGGACAGTCACTTCTTCTGAACCTGAACTTAGCCCTGGAAGATGTCTTCCTTTTTCTCTCTGCTTCTTTATCTAACCACTAACTGTTGGCATTCCTGAGAGTTGGACCCCAACTATAAAGACTCCTATTCAGTTTTGCTCTCAAAAGTGCTGTTGCATGAAATACAGTTACAGAAACTTAATGTTGGGTGTACCAGTCTTGGGTATTGGCCTACCCAGCATGGCTGCTACCGTCAGGCCTCTAGTGGGCAGTCTGCTCAGGAGCAATGTCAGTCACCCCAGTCCAGACTTCTGAACTATCCTTGCCCAGATAGCACAGACCTGAAAATGTCCATAAGCACTCAGCAGTGTTTGCCCTGTTACTCTGCTGAGGTCAGCAGGGTCAGAACACCCAACCTCAGACACCCTGAGGTGATGATAAAGTTAGACAAATCACTTTATGATCTTACAGTCCAAAAAAAAGTCACCATGTTATCCAAACTACCAGACATCCTGCTGGATGAAATGAATGACCACCTTTACTCATCTGATGGCTATTATCAACTTGACAGGATCTAGACTCAGCTAGGAGAAAGGCCTCTTGGCATGTCAGTGAGGAGGTTCCTTCTAGATTATGCTGATTGAGGTGGGAAGGCCCATCCTATGTGTGGGCGGCACCACCCATGGGCAGGGATCCAGTACTGAATAAAGGAGAAAGTGAGCTGGGTATCAGCAATCCTTGCTCAAGGTTTCCCATCTGGATACAGTGTGACCAGCTGCCTCAGCCCTGTCCCCACATCTACACTGCCTTGGTGGATTGAACCATCGAAACTTTGAACCACGATAAGCTTTTCTGAATTTTTTGTTGTTTTGTTTGTTTGTTTTGGCCAGGTATTTGGTTTCAGCAGCAAAAAAGATAATACACTGGGCAGTAGAAAAGGAGTCTATGTTGCTCCTTACCAAAAGTTGCAGTGCTGGAGAAATGCCCAGATTAAAAAAGCAGAACCATCTGTAGCTAATGTCTTAAAGCCTGCAATAAAAACGGTGCTCACTGCTAATTATAAAGTAGACTTAGTGGGAAACAGACTGGGCATTTCCTAATCCAAAAATCCAAAATGCTCCCAAATCTAAACTTTCCCAGAACTGACCTGATGCAGTAAGTGGAAACTTACAGACTTTTGAGTTAAAAGGAGGTGCACTAAGACTAGATTGGATATGGAGGGAATATCATGTTTAGACTTGGGTCCCATTCTTAAGATAACTTGTGTATATGCATGAGTTTGAAAATATACAAAACCTTACAGGTTTTTGTTATTTTGTTTTGTTTTGTTTTTTAATAGTGGGGCTGAACTTGGGGTCGGGGCCTTGCACATGCTAACCATGAGCTATTCCACTCTAAAGCACTTTGGTCCCAAGTGTTGGGATAGAGAATACTTACTCTGTAGTATTAGGAGGTGAAGAGTGGGAGGTGGCGAAGCAGTGAAAGGCACATGCTCATGAATGGGGCTGGGGCCCTTCTAAAGAGGCTTAAACCAGCTTCGTTGCACATGAGGTCCCATAGTGGAGATTGATAAAGGATGGGTTTCTCTGCTAGCACCTTCATGGTTTTCTTAGCCCTCAAGTAAGACATTTCTGTTGTCTGTGAATTAACCCCATCTTGAAAATTTTAGTATAGCAGTCCAACACTGCAGTGTCTTCAGGTTATATCAGACACATCCTGAGCAGGAAAGAAAAAGTTGGCACTGAAAAATAATGGGGCATTCCAAATATGATGACGAATGTTTGCATCCATCTATCGCAGGGTGGCAGCGTAGGTCAGTGGTGTAACAATTCCCTAACCAGGGGCAAGGAAGAGCCTGTATTCAAATTCTAACACCGAAACAACAACAACATAGTCGTGTTTGGCTTGTTAACTTATTTTACTTACATTTCTTTAGAAATGATGTAATTATCTACATTTTATTTGTAGACAATCTGAACTTAATGTGAAATTTGTTTCAGAGCTCTATCTTCATCTAATTATACAAGCCACAGCCATTTTTATTGCCCAGTTGTTTAGGGTTTTATTCAAAGAGCAAATATTTGACAATGCATAGAATTGGCATCTGTTGATAAGCCACTTGCTGGACCAGCACCAGAGAGAAAAATCTACCCACTGAAAATTGTGTCAGATCTGCTCTGTCAGAGGGTAAGACAAGGACCAATCGCAAGTTCAGCACCATGGGCAGTTCCCGGTTCTCCTGGGAGTCCATGCGGTGGGGAGGGCATACATATGAGGGGGATGTATGGGGTCCAGCAATCTTTGACATCAGAGGACAGTCTAGAATCCTTCACAAAAGACTGTTGCACAATGGTCGCTGAAGATGATGTGTGGCAGGTGGAACAGTAGTTCACTGAGCATTCCAGTTCCGGCTGATGGCTGTACCTAGAGTATACTGCTTAATCTTGCAGAGTCCCAGGTGAGGTAGGTGTTGTCCCTCCTTAGTCGGTGGCCTGTGTTAGACCTTGGAAGCCAAAACATGCAGTCCAAGCATGCTACAGTCCATTCCTGGTAGGTTTGATGTTTTTTTGTTTGTTTTGTCTTCATTGGCTTTATTTTATTCCTCTTCATATTGAGGTGAGATGTGCATTTTGGAATTATCATTTTACATATGTGGAAATATATAGCATAATTCTTTGAATGGAGATGACCAAGAAAAAAAATGAAAACATTTTTAAAGCAGACCATGGCAGTCACATGTCTGATATCCCACCAAGTGGAGTGTGACATTACAGGCACTAGAAATATGATTGGTAATTTGGTCATCAGAGATTAATAGCATTTTCCAAGGGGTGCTTTTTGTTTTGTTTTGTTTTCTCCCCCCCCCCTCTCTTTTTTTATTTTTTATTTTATTTATTTTTTTTGTTTGTTTTGTTTTTCAAGACAGGATTTCTCTGTGTAACAGCTCTGGCTGTCCTGGAACTCACAGAGATCCACCTGCCTCTGCCTCCTTACTGCTGGGATTAAAGGTGTGTGCCACCATTGCCCTGCCCAAGGGGTGCTTTTTAATAACTGGCTTGCTTCAGCTTTAACTGTAAGAATTGTAAAATAAGCAGGTGTCACAATGAAACTGGAATGTTAGTGCCACACTTTGTTTTAGCAATCTATAACATGTAAGTCAGTACCAGCTAGTTACCTGGTTGGGTGATTTTAATTCATTCCTTCAGATAGTTGTAATGATTTTCTAATGTACTCATTGGAACAGATCCCAAAGACCAGTTTAGAATGAAAAGTACTTGGTAAACCATTCCTGATGCGGAGAACCTTGCTTTTGTGGGGCCTCTTTGGCTTGGCCTGGTTCTCCATCTTGTGCTCTAAAATCAAAGAAAAAATTTACATGGTTTTTAAACTTATTCAGTGAAAAACAATACCCTACCATCTCTCCCAGAGAAGCTAAGTGCTTATTATCCCTTCACAACATACTAGACCATGACCGGCTATGTTAGCAGCTGGAAATGAGTTGTGAAGGATGAGTGGGAAAGAGTGTCTAGTTCTTGTTTTAACCACCATCTGCTCTCCATTCTTTCACTGATGACTTGATGGCTATGGTGCTAACGAGATGCATTTTGTACCATTCGTTATTATATTTTAGGCACGTATCAGACAGTAAGCCAAATTTGAAAAACTTAAAAAAAAATAATCAAAACAATGTTCCAACATGAGTCTTCTGTAGAATATTACTTGTGAGCATCTAAGTGAAGCTATGAAATTTATCTAATAAATCAAAAAGAAGAAAAAGCAGGCATGAAACTGTCACCTGGCTAAATAGTCTTCGTTTGTGAAGATTCATATAAAATTGGAGCCTGCCAAGCCTGAGAACCCGAGTTTGATTCCTGGAATCCACATGGTAAAAGAGAACAGACTTCCAAAAGTTGTTCTCTGATGTCAACATGTGTGCCATGGCAGATGCCACCCTTCCCCAATAAATAATATCAAAATTTTTGAGGGTCTTATTTTGTAGCTCTGGTTGTTTTAGAACTTACTATGCAGAGTGTGCTGGCCTAGAACTCATGTAGATTCACCTGCCTCTGACTCCAGAATGCTGGAACTAAAGGCATGCATCACCACACTTGACCCATAGATACTGTAATTTAAAACATACACACACACACACACACACACACACACACACACACACACACACACACTAGCTTGAAGCACAGGTGCCTATCTATGAGAGTCAGAAGCTGGCAAACTGGTATGCTCTGCGCTAGGCCTTTTTCCTCAGGAAGGACCCAAAGGGGCTACATTCATCCAGGGGTGGCCAGTTAGTCCTGGCTCACATTTGAGGTCTAAACAGCCATGGGCAGGCTGGCATACAGAGAACTTCTGGAACCAGAGTATTTTAGAGGAGGACCTTTCTAAATGCGAACCTCAAGCTCAGAACTTAAAAGCATGCCCTTTGAATGGAGGGCTTGATAAGAAGGAAAACAGTAGACAAAGGTGAACCCACACACCTCTGGAAGAGAAGCACGTTACAGGGGAAGATGAGAAAGGTGTGTCAGCACCACCTACACTCAGCCACTCATTGCGAGGCTCTAACTGCCTTGATAATACCATGCACACTGAAAAGTAGCCTTAGCTAGAGGACACATTTCTATGTCGGGTCTGAGGGTGAGAATATCTTCCGGATTAATTCCTTTAGTCACACTAATCTCATCAGGTAGGTGCTGTATTCATTTTTAAGATAGAAATACAGGGAGCTGTAGAGGTCACCTGCCCAAGGCCACACAGCCAAGGGGGGAAAAAAAAAAAAGGATTTTGAATACAGATCTAATAAAGTGATTGCATAAAAATTAGGCCTTCTAAAATCTGGCACCAGAACTCCAAAGAACAACAGTTTCTTTCTATCATCAGTGTTTCCATTTGGCTGGACTGTCATTGTCCAAGGCTGGGCTCCTCTTTAGATCAGATACCGGATTCTTAGCAGGTACCTGAGAAGACACCAATTTCTTCCTTGCCCTTGGAGAAACAGAGTACCACCTTCACCCTCCCCTCCACACACCTTGTGGCAGTTTTCCCATCGAGTGACTGGGTGGGTTTGTAAGGCTGGCCACAGCTGGGGCTTGGGTCCAGGCTGGGTGACTTAGTTATGGGAGGGGCATTGATTCTGGAGCTCAGATCTCCGCTCAGGAAGTTCTTTGCGTAGGAGGCAAGGTTTGGCACGCTGACCACGCGGCTGGGCACTTCCTCCATCTTCTTTTTCTGTTTGTGTTAGAGGGAAGCTGTTAGCGCTACTCGGGAAACAGCATTAGTATAAAAGCAAATAGGCTTACCGGACTCAAACGACAAGGGAAAGAGGTAATATTTATATACTTATATATTGTCTGAAAATTTGTTTGGGGGCCAGGCATATTACCATATGCCTTTAATAATCTCATCACTCAGGAAGAGAGGCAGGCAGATTTCTGTGAGTTCAAGGCCAGCTTGATCTACACAGTAAATTCTAGGCCAGCCAGAGTTACATAGTGAAACCATGCCTCAATTTTGTTTAACTTAATGGATAATTTATTGCAGTGCCGGGGATGAGATCCCTGCTTCATGCATGTCAGAGATCTTCCACTGAGCTATGCCCCATCCCTTCAAACTATTTTTTCTCCAATCTTTATTTCACATCTTTAAAAAACTCAGGTCTATGATCTCTATCTAAGACTTGGGGAAAGGCATACTTTATCATTTCAAAAATATTTTTGAGGGCATATGGCATTAGCCTCTACAGTGCAAATTACATTGCTCCAAATATGGATAAGTTGAAAACCACAAGTGAGATACTGTCAGGCCCACTCAGTCCAGGTTTGTTACTCTGTGAGCTATGAGATGCTGATTCTTTTCAACTTGTAGGGATCTGTGGCAGGAGATGAAGGAGTTGTGAAAATGCTCCTTTTT
Source organism: Peromyscus maniculatus bairdii (assembly GCF_049852395.1). Lineage (NCBI taxonomy): Eukaryota > Metazoa > Chordata > Mammalia > Rodentia > Cricetidae > Peromyscus > Peromyscus maniculatus. The sequence goes on from NC_134861.1 coordinate 42,233,109, forward strand.
ACAAAATCCACAAGACATTTTGAGATTTTATTATAGAGAAATAAAGGAAGAAGTGGGATAGTCTTACTATTACCCCTTTTTCCCATTATCTAGATGGGATATTAATAGTGACACATATTTGCTTTAGAAAACACAAAGGTTCATAGAAAATACAAGCCACACATAATCTCTCAGTACTGTTTGCTAGCACTTTAGACTGTTCCACTGAATGCCCACCAGCCCATCAATGTGCTGCAGCTACTTTGAGAAGAAAAGAAGCCTGCAGATTGTATGATGTGTTAAAACTGAGTTACCTTCATGGAAGGGGTCAAGTATCCCGGGTGAGGATTGAAAGAGAAGGACCGATTCCGGTGGGACATCGCACTGGGGAAGGCCGCATAGTGAAATCTTCTCTCTTCCTGGAAGATCAATGCAACCAGGTCTTAGAGTGCTTAGGCGTGTGCCACTGGTCTTGTCCAGGTGGCGGAAGGGCAGAACGAGAGCCTTGGAGAAGTGGAGCGGGCAGGTGAGTGGCAGTCAAGTGGCCAATCACTGAAACACTCCAGGCTTCATGTTACCAGTGAAGGAAAGGGGAAGCTGCCTTAGCAAGGAAAATAAATCTAACTATACTGAGCATCTGAAAGTAAAGTCTAGTACAAAAATAGTAATTAATCAAAGAAAACTCTTCCCCATACTCAAAAAATTTCAACCTGTCTCTCCCTTGCCTTTGTTTGAAACAGGGTCTCAGGTACTCCAAGCTGGCCTCAAACATACTATTCAGCCAAGGATGAGCATGGCCCTAAACTTTTGATCTCTTTCTGACCCCCAAGTGCTGCGTTTCAGGCATGTGCCACCACACTTGATTTGTGTGGGGCTAAGGACTGAAGCCGCACATGTGGGTGCTGGGAACTGAGCCTGGGCCTGCTATGAGAGCAATGAGTGTTCTTAACCTGAGTGACTTTTCTTTTAAGATAATCCTAACCGGGGCTGGAGTTAGCTCAGTTGTTAAGAGCACTTACTGCTCTTCCAGAGGACCTGAGTTCAATTCCTAGTGCCTATAATCAGGCAGTTCACAAATGTCTGTAACTCCAGGTCCAGGGGGTCTGACACCCTAGCCTGGCTGAAAGGGGACCTGTGTACATGTGGCGTGCACATATACACACCTAAATATAAATAAATAAATAAATAAACAATTGAAAAAGACGACCATAACTACAATACCTTCCTACACTTACCACGTTAGCAGTTATTCCTTATTAATAAAATTCTAAGAGTCAAAGACAGACCAAGGGAAGACATCCCTAAGGAAAAGAGCATCAATTCTTAATGGTTCTTGAGGTATAGAATCAAAGGACTTAGAAATAATCTCCAAGGGGGTCTAGGGAATGGGCTGGCTGCTGGAAAACAGGTGGTGGATCATACAAAAGGAAAGTCAACAATGGCAAATTTGAATGATTCTATTAAAGTCCCACGAGAAGTAAATGGATTTTTATCAAATTCTGTAGGCTAAAAAACAGAATCAATATCAAACAAGTGCTGTTAAACTTAGGAGTAGGATTTTTTTCTTTGCCTGTATCTCTCTCTCTCTTTTAAAGTTATTTTATGTGCGTTGGTGTGAAGGTGTCAGATTCCCTGGAACTAGAGTTATAGTCAGTTGTGAGCTGCCATGTGGGTACTGGGAATTGAACCTGGGTCCTCTGGAAGAGCAGCCAGTGTTCTTAACCTCTGAGCCATCTCTCCAGCTACCACCGCCCCTCTTTTTTATGAGTACTTAGTAGTAACAGGGGAAAATAATGAAGGATTGATGGGCGGCATTTTATTTGGGCAACTCCAGAAAAGCCAGGTTCAGAGCAGGCACGCTTACTCCGCGGGCTGGGCAGTACCGCCCCTTCCGGCCTAGTCCTCACCGTGAGCTGCCTGATGATGTCCTCTCTCTCCTTCAGGCGCGTCTGCAGGCGGCCTATGAGCTGCAGGTCCTCAGGCCGCGAAGTTCCTTTCCCTGGCTTCTCTCCAGAATCTTTCAGCCTGTTCAAAGTAGGTGGTTAGTCCTTCTACAGAGGTTTCTCAACAGGCAGGTGGGAGACTGCTAAGCATGGCCACCCAGGACCTGCCCCTGATCTGGCTCCCGCCAGTTCTCTCACACCTTCAGAACTAAGGGCTGTGCACATAGATTCTACACGCAGCCCGGCTTCTAGGGCCAGGTGTAGTTCTGGAGCAAGAGCCCTACCCCATCTCAGCCTGCAGGGTCCCCTGATGCCCATGAGGCTCTTGCTCCATCTGGTGGAGACATAGAGCACAGCCGGAGTTGGCCTTAGAGTCAAGAAGCCCTTCAGGTGTGGTTGTAAAGGAGACAGGTGTGGACACGACACATTGCAACTGTTTTGGGTCAAGACTGGTTTTTAAGGGCACAGGCTCTGAAATTCCCTTCCTAGTATATGGACCAGGAGAAGAGGTTTTAACCTGTGGGCCTGGATCACTGTGTCACTTCCTAACTGGTCTCCCTGTCAATCATCCCTTCTTTTAGTTCCACTATCACTCAGCAACTAGAAGAAAGCTTCTTCTGGCCCTCCAGGGTGCTGTCACATGTGTAGTGTGTATTTACACAAGCACACACATACACATAAAGATAGATCTTTATAGATGAATGGATCCTTCAACTCACATTAAGAGTAAATGGCAATTAACACAGAAGCAATTAACTAGTCAAAGTGCAGACAATAAGAGATGGCTATATAGTTGCTCTCCACAAACTGCTGGCAGGGCCCCATTGCTGAAGACAACACCTACTCATCTCACTGAACATGGAGACATTGAGCTGGTCCCTGCATAGAGACTTCACCCTGCATGCCAGTGTCTTTGGTACAGGAAGGTACTCTACATGCAGTCAAAGGAGATGAATAAACACTAAGCCAGTCATAAACCTCTTTATCTACAATGGTATCCTGTTAGCAAGACATGCTAGGGCAATGGTGGCACAAAGCTTGTGGGAGTAGCCAACCAGTATCTGATTTGACTCAAGGCCCACCCCCACTCCACAAGATTGGAACCCATACCCAACACTGCTGTGTGACCAAAAGCCTGAGACTAGATTGCCTAGGGACCTAGGGTAAAACCAAATACTACTGTTCTAAAAAAAAAAAAAAAAAAAAAAAAAAAAGCAAGACGTATCAATAAAATGACTCCTAATGACATCTTGCTGTACTCATATATCAGTGTCTTGCTCAGCCATCATCAGAAAAGCTTCCCTTCTACAGCAGATGGAAACAAATACAGAGAGGCACAGCCAGATACTATGCAGAGAGCAAAAGACTTTTGAAGCCTCAGCCCTAAACAGGACGTCTCCATCAAATCCCCTCCAGTCTCAGGGAAACCTGCAGAGGTGAAGGCTCAAAGATTGTAAGAGCCAGAGGGGATGGAGGACACCAGGAAAACAATGCCCTCTAAGTCAGCAGGACTGGTGCTCAGATGAACTCACAGAGATTGAAGAGCATGCGCAGAGTCTACACACCTCTGCACCATATGGTATCCTAGAGCTGAAAGAAGTGGGAACATACTTCCATTCCTAGCCCAGAAGCTTATCTCAAATTGATAACCCCTTGCAAATGAAAATTTAGTTTTCTCCAAGGGAGTCTCACCAGGGAAACAAACTCCTCTTACAGGCAGGCTGCATGCCCAGAACAGATGGCCACAGAACACAAACTCAACAGCATCTTTAGAGGTGCTTTGTCTCACAATGTTGTGTCAGCACGTTTCCTTTATTTTTCTATCTTATTTTTAATTTTCATTTTATTTGTGCATATTTTCTCTTTCTCTTTTTACCATACAGGTCCTCTGCATATATATTCTGTCTTCCAGTTTAGTGTTTTTATGGGCTTCCTGAGTGTGCAAACGAGTGGGTCTCGGGGTCTTTATCTGTTTCTTGTGCCTGTTCTTAGGTTCTTTTCCTTCTGTTTGTTTCTTCTGTCCTATTTCAATGTGTTAGACTTTGTCTTATCTTACTATACTATATTATACTTTACTGTTCTATAATAGAAGTCTGTTTGTTTTCTAAGGAGAGACAGAAAGGGGGTGGATCTGGATGGGAAGGGAGGTGGGGAGGAACTGGGAGGAGTAGAGGGAGGGGAAACAGGAATAATATATATTATGCATGAAGAAAATCTATTTCCAATTAAAGGAGAGAGAGAGAGGTAGAAAGAGGGAGAGAGAGAGAGAAAGAGGTAGAAAGGAGAGAGAGAGAGACAGAGAGAGACAGAGAGACAGACCGGCATAGCCCCTCTTCAGGAGTCATCACAGAAGAGGGGCGGACAGACAGTAAGTGCCAAAGATTGAATGACTATGAGGAAAAACTGTGACGCAGCAAAGCAGTGTCACAGAGAAACTCACGACGATGGTGATGACAGCATGCGTGAGATCTGTACAAGCTCAAGACAGACAAAATCCCAGCATGGAGATGGCAGGTGAACACCAAGTCCCACACCTAGCTGAGGGGCTGTTGGTAAATGATAGCCGTGGGACGGGAGTCAGGTTTCTTTATGAGGATAGCCTCTGGTATTTGCTCCTCCAGTGGATAGCCACAGATTCAAGAGTATATGGGCCGTACAAATTATACTTGATGGGAGTGAATATGATCAAAATACATTTATGAAATTTTCAAATGACTAATAGAAATGGGAAAAATATAAAATAAAATGAGGGATGGCCAACCATCCTCAGTTGCCTGGAAATGAAGAGCTTCTGGAACCTAGAGAACGTCTAAGTTTTAAAACCATGAATGCCTAGGGGCATTAGGATGAGTTGGTTACTTCCCAAAACGGTAACCTGCCAGTCCCTCCCCACCTGAGCCCAAGACTTTGCTCACTCGGCTTCCAGGGCAGCCAGCCTGGCCTGGAGTCGGGCCTGGGCACCACTGAAATCTGCCACCATGGCCTGCATCTCCTTCCGGTGCTCCTGGCGGAGTGCCTCCACCTCCATGGCTCTCTGGGCTTTCTGGTCCTCCTCCAGCAACCTGTGATGGATGAAAGACAGTCAGGGTCGCCCAGGCTCCGAGCCTGAGCCCTTGGACTTTGGGGCTCATTGCTCTGTTTGGTGGCCTAGTTTAAAAGGCCTTGACCTAAGTCATATCCAAGTGCCTTATGAGAAGTCTACCTGGGGTCTCCGGGTTATGAAACTGAGGGTAAGCCTCCCCATGGGAACCCTTCTTAGGATCGTCCCACATCAGCAAAGGAGAACCCCGGTCAAAAGAGCTGCCTTCCTTGGAAGAAGGAAAAGAGACCTGGAGGGAGCCCGAGAAAACACTCCCTTCCCCTGCATCCCCTCCTCTGAGGCAGAGGTAGCATTCTCTCAGGCCTAGCCCTCTGAAACCCAGGAGAACCCTATCCAGGGTTTCCAGAAAGGTGGGGGGGACAGGTAAAAGGGTGGTAGTTAGGGCCAGGCTACTAAAGTCCTTGGCTTTTGCTATTATTTTAACGGTGTGACCTTTGGCCCAGTGTCCTCTTCCGTTAGATGGAAGTGACACAGTACCTACCTCACAGGGTCATTGTGAGGAGAAATTGAGCTCATGTATATCTGGAGAAGTCCGTGGCACAAAGCCCTTTTCAACCACAAGCTACCATTGTTCTCTAGAGGAGGCTCCTAATGGTCCTGCAGCTGAGTCCTAGGGGAGCCTTCCACTTTCAGGAAGTACATGTACATTTTTATGTGCCGTTTTTTCTCCCAGATGAGGGATCATCGCTTTCCTCACTTGAATAAAGATGTGCCTAGGGTCACGTGGTGCATCTCTTGATCTGTGGTGCTCCATCTCAGCCAGATGGGCTTCTGGCTCTTTTTTTTTTTTTTTTTGGTTTTTTGAGACAGGGTTTCTCCATGTAGTTTTGGTGCCTGTCCTGGATCTCTCTCTGTAGCCCAAGGCTGGCCTCGAACTCACAGAGATCTGCCTGGCTCTGCCTCCCGAGTGCTGGGATTAAAGGCATGCACCACTGCCTCCAGGCTCCTGGTTCTTCTTAGATGAACTCATATTTCAGGGTCACCTGGGAAGGAGGCCTCAGTTAGATGACGACTGAGTTATTTCACACCAATGTGAGTGCACAGGGTGGGAAGGGTCCCGTGAGTAGCCCATCTTGCTGTGGTCGGCTCCCTTCGTGGACACTCTCACACTGGTTCTTTTGTATTGTTTGAGACAGGGTCTTACCCTGTAGCTCACACTGCCTGGAGCTCACTATGTTGCCCAGGCTGGCCCCAAACTCTTGGCACTCCTGCCTCAATCTCCCAAGTGCTGAGATCAAGGGCATGCGCCATGTCCAGTTTCCTTTGGCTGATCTTACTTGGATGCTTCTGTCTGGAGGAGGCCAGGTCCTTCATTCTCTGTTCTGGAAACCCCCTCACCTTTGGCTGTTACAGCAGCAAGGGTGAGGCACAGTCTCAGAGTGGTGCCACAATTTCACCCGCCAACTCCAGCATCGCCTGGGAAACTTTCAGGAATGCAAATTCTAACTAACTCTAATTCAGGGGCTAATTCTCAGGCTCCTTCTCAGCTCCATTGAATCTGACACATCTGACACGGAGATTAGTTTAATAAAGTGTTCAGTGAAGTGTGTGTGTGTGTGTGTGTGTGTGTGTGTGTGTGTGTGTGTGTGTGTTCAAGCACAAGTTCTTGTCCATGGCAGGAAAGTGCTCTACCACTAGCTACATTCCTGGACCCCAGGTTTATGCTCAATTTTATGAATTTTAACAACGGATTCCCCACCCACTTCTTATTTGCCTAACCTTGTTCCAAATACTTGGCATGGAATCCCTTCTGGGGGTGTCAGGGTAGAGTCGGAAAGGTCTCACTATGTGGTTTCTGCGGGCATCGAACTCAAGATTCCTCTACCTCAGCCTCCTAAGTGCTAGGATTAGAGGCAGTGCCATTACTCATGGCATCTCTTTCCTTTGTCTCAATTTTCTCTACCACTTACGTGCTGGGCTTTCCCATGCCTGATGCTCTGGGCAACTGGGGCCTGGGAAAAATTAAAAAAACTTGGTTGTGATGATGCCCAAGGGGGAAAGTTACACTTGTTGACCTAAGTGCAAGCCCCAGCCTTTCTGCATACCTGTAGTGTGGGTAGAGCAAGCTGTATGAACCCCTGCGCCGGCTCCCTTCTCTCTTATAAAGAAGTGCTTTAAAGATGAAATGAACCAGTACAATCAAAGTGGGAAGTAGTTTAGAACTGGCCCAGCAGGGTTCACAACACACAAGCGAAAATAATCAGAGGAAAGAGGATCCTCTGTGTATTAAGATGACACAAGAGAAATTGTGAATAACTAACTCTGGGGTGAAACACTCAAAAACAGATGAAGCACACAAATTCCTTGACCGAAACAAACTGACAAATCTTTCCTAAAGAAACAGAACCCTAAGAAGTCCCAGTCAAGAGGCTGAATTTGTATTATAAACCTTCCAACAGTGAAGGAAACTCTCCCAGCGTGGAGCTTCCTCCATGCTTGGTAGGGGGCCAGGCTTTCTGCATGGCCCGTTACTGCCCTGAGCCCCTGAGCCATGATGGCATTGCCCCTTTGTCAAGATGCAACCATAGCTAGTTAAGAAGGCACAGCGCTGCCGGCCCGGTGGTGGTGGCGGCGGCGGCCACGGCAGCGGCGGCGGCACTCAGCACTTAATCCAGCACTCAGGAGGCAGAGGCAAGCGGATTTCTGTCAGTTCGAGGCCAGCCTGGTCTACAGAGCGAGATCCAGGAAAGGCACAAAACTACACAGAACCAAACAAAAACAAAAACACACAAAACAAAAAACGAAGGCACAGCACTGTCGGAACTATCCCATTACATTGTCTCTTCTGGGTCTGATTCTAGGTCTAAGAAATCTTGAGGGGAGAGGAGAGTCCTGTTTCAGATCTCAGAGGCGCAAGCAATGATGGAGGAAAGAGAGGAGGGAGGAATGTGGGGAAGGGAAAGAATGGAAGCTGGGTGGCCCACTCACCGGTGCTGCTCACGCAGCTGCAGCGCCTCCTGCAGGTGCTGTTCCACCTCTGCACGCAGGCGTAATACAGTGCCTTGGAGCTGAGCATTCTCCTCCAGGAGCCCCTTCTTGGCCGCGCAGGGCATGGAACCAGGAGGCTCTACAACGCCCACGTCCTGAGGGGAAGGCAGCAGGTAGAGACTTATTAATTTTTTTTTTCCCAACAGGCGCCAAGGCCAGCTCAGCGCGAGGGACTTAGGGGTGCTGCTGACAGAGCTGTATCAGGTTCCTGATGAAGGGCTCCCATGCAGTCTCTTCTTGTTTGGGGTGTTGGCTAAATCTGGCCCTCTGAGACTTTAATAAGAGGTCGGATAATCTACACATTCCACCCGTTTTAAGCTGCCATGTCTTTAACCTTGCAACTTCCCAGCGGTCACTGTCCTAATAGTTAGGAGGTAAGTGTCAATTGTACTGTATCAACATTCAGTTCTCCAGGAGTTCTGAGTGTGGAAGGACCCTAGTGTGGAGCTGTTTCGACATCAAGCAGGGGGCGTATCACAAGGAGGCAGAGTCAGGGTGCCGGTGCCAGGAGACCAAGAGAAAACAGGGCTGTAGATGCAGTTGGTAGCCAGTGGTGGAGGAGGTTTTTCCATGATGCATTGAAGCATCTGGAGCGTATTCCAGTGACAGCCACAATGGCGTGCTGTGTGTTACCCCCAATACCTGAAGCTTGATGCTGCAATTGTTGCAAGGTGATACCAACTAGAGTAGGAATTAGGAATGTGCAAGGAAGGGGCTGGTGGGCAGAGCCTGAGCAGGAAAAGAAAGGGGAGTTGCCTGGGGTCTGGAGAACAAGACCAGAGAGGTCTAAACAGCGAGTTGGTCTAGGGAGTGTTCTGAGATATTTCCCCCACAGATTGGAAGAATGACCCAGACTAGCTAGCTACCTGGAGGGATAAGAGGTACAAACAGGTATCTGAACTGTAAGTAACCTGCAACACTCCCGATCTGCTTTCTGCTTTTCCAAGATGGGAGCCTGCAGACCACCCAGTGTTGCTAGGGGTGAAGAGTGGGAGCAGGGTCTTGCTATTTCCAGCAGGAAAGAGATCTCATTCCCAGAGCCCATCCATATGGGGATGTTCTCTGTGAGCCTAATGCGGTCTTAGAAGGTATATGGTGTGGACAGGGGCAAGGGAACTGACCTCTGTAATGAAGGCGTGGTCTGTGCCATTCCTTGGACACTGATTGATGGCCTGCCACTTCCCCAAGGGTCCCAGGGCCCTTTGCTCGTTCTGGAGCACCTCGAGTCCCTTCTGATGCTCAGAGCAGGCAACTCGCTGCTCTGTCAGCTCCTGCCTCAGGGACTCTGGAAAGAAGAAGAGTGAGAGATCATTCCTAAACTTATTCCAGGAGCACAGAAGCAAGGGTATGATATAAAGGACATTTGATGTGCCCTGCAACCACCCAATATGGTATGTATAATCCCACTACCCTGCCATCCTCCTTCCCCCATCCATCCCAGCTCCATTTTATTATAAGCAACAGAAAGGGTAAGCAACCCTGAGCTACGCAGCTATTAAATGGTGGAGCAGGATTCAGCATTCCAAGTGTTTCCTTTTTGTTCTGAACCACCTGGGTGGCTACTGCTGGCTGGTTAGGAGGAGTAGCGGGGGTGGGGTGGGGGGGTGCGTTGGCCTCAGTCTAGACCAGATCCTGAGGCAACACTGGGCCTGGGCACCAAGTCAAAGGAAGAACAAGGAACCTGCTCTGGAGTCAAGGGTCTCAAGTCAGGAATCTTGATATTTATGTCAGTTCTTAAGGAGACAAAACATTCACAAGTTCTCTTAGCTATGAGCGCAGGATCTTGGCTGGCTCATGGGGGCAGAAGATGCTTATCCATCAGGATTCAGACTACAGCCAGAATCTGTCAGGAGAAGTTGACCCAACAAGTCATTGTAGCCCTGTGGGGTGAACACTGTCGGTGCCCTCGTTGGACAGATGGCAGACTGCCCAGGCCACGCAGCTAGTGAGAGTAGGAATTACGTTTGAAAGCTAGATAGCTTAATTCCAGAGATCTTAACTGCCTCTGCTAACTCCTGGAACACTGGGGGCGGGGGCGGGGGGGGTGGGGTGGGGGGTGGGGGTGGGGCGTTGAAGTCAGAATGGAAGCAGAGATACATTTTATGCTGGGGATAGCTTGAGGCAGGCAGAAGAAATTCAGGTGGAGCCTGGGGGCCTGAGCTCCCCAATTTGAAGATGTCACTGGAATGGAAATCCACAGAATTGAGGCACTCCAATGAAACCTGTGCCGGGCCTCATATCTGAGTTCTACTGAGTGGTAACCATAGTGTCTGTGTCCACTGGACTCATGTTGCACATTAGACATGTAATATTTAACATCCCATTTAATGCACACAATGACCCTATTGTAGTGGGTAGCCATTCTAGCTTTGATCTGGAAGTTCCAACCCCCCACTGAGGCTTTGGTAACTGTCACGCCTACAAGGCGGGGCCAAGAGAGGGCCCTGAAGACCGGAGATCCAGATGTGCCGCTCTCTCTGTTCCTGGACCCTGGACGGTGGAGGTAGACCAAGCTGAGTTCTCTAGAGAACACCGCCGGAATGTGACACACCTTCCCCAGACCTTGCAACCTACCTATCCCTTCATTTGTAAGTTACACCACTAATAAACCTCCCTTTTAACTACGTGGAGTGGCTTTAATAATTTCACCAATATCTGGCACTCACGTGGGGCAAATTCCAAAGGCATGGGTGGCTCCACCCTCAGCCTCCTCCCTGGCTGGCAGGTACCTAAACCTGCCTGCAAAGTTCCATATAACCAGAGAACACCTACATGGTTCCATTCCCGAAAAAGGGAGCAGCTAGTCCGGTCTCAGTTCCCTAGCTTAGCCCCCAGACCAGCGAAAAACCGCTGTGAGTGAGGCATTCCTCTCCTCCCTGAGTGCCGGCTCCAGCTCCCTGCCATCTCCTCCTTCAGCTTGGCTTGGCCAGCCAAGGTTGCCAGCAGGCTGTACCAACACCTCCTGCTGGCTGAAAAGTGCTACTACACCCTATGAGGTAGAGACAATTACAGATCCATTTTTTTTTTTTTTTTTTTTTTGAGACAGGGTTTCTCTGTGTAGCTTTGCACCTTTCCTGGAACTCACTTTGGAGACCAGGCTGGCCTCGAACTCACAAAGATCCGCCTGCCTCTGCCTCCCAAGGCGCACACCTTTTATTTACAGATCCATTTTTATAGAAAAGGAAAATTCAACCTAGAAACCCCATCCCTACCCCTCTGGTCTAATGGATAGTTGGGAATGGAACCGCTATTGTTGCAGTGGCCTGTGTACCCTGAGTGCCACCGGTTTCCATTTGTAGAGCATGCAGGCAGCCAGGCTCTCCCAGGTGGATAGTGGGATATTTACCAAGCAGGAGAGGCTCTTGCAGCTCTTGTCTGGCCTTCTCCTCTAGGGCCTGGAGCTCCAGCAGGTGTGCCTGGTGTTGGATCTGGAGGCTGTGACTGGACTCCTTCTTCAGGAGCGCCTCTGTGGCCTGTGGGCAGAAGGAGAAGGAATGGGACATGAAACTGGTTACTCGGGACTCTTTGGTGGTGGGCTTTCAGACTGTGGCACACTAATGGCCTGACCACACCACACGCCTTGTAAGTATTTTTAGCTAGCAGATAGAGTCATGGTTTTCATGATGGTGTGTTTGTTCATTATACTTTGCTCTTTTTTCTTTTAATTTCTTGTCCCTTTTTTTGAGCCAGGATCCCAGGTAGCTCAGGCTGGTTTAGAACTCACTTTGTAGCTGAGGCTGACCCTGAATCACTAATCTTCCTGCCTCCACCTTCCAAGCACCTTAATTATGTAATACTGGGGATGGAACCCAGGCCTTCAAACAAACAAAAGTAAGGTGAATACTTCACCAATGGGGCGAGCATCTCCACTCCATGTATTTTGTTCTGTTTTTTCCTCTCCACTGCTTTCCTCACACACACATGCTTCTGCTGGCCCCTTTCCTCCACCTAAGAACTTTCTCTTTTCTGATTTCATGGCACATGGGTTCCATCACCCCGTCTTAGGTCCACTGTCTGTTCCCTTTAGACTTCTGCTTCCCAGCTTTCTACGTTCATGTCCTGTGCAGTATGTCTGATAGAGAACAGAAGGGACAGATGGGGCACTTTCCTACTCTGTATTATAATGACACATTTATATTTCATTTTAGGGAAAGGAATCTACACATACATGCTATTAACAGCTTAGCACACATACAGTGCTAAAAGTTTGTTCTGAGTTGTTCCTCACCAGCTCAGATGCAAGGCTGATACTAGTAAAAACTAACTAGACCCAGCATTTCAGGAAGCATATGAGCCCAAACACCTACTGAATGAGGGAAGAGTGCAAGGAACGGTAACAGGAGCACAGACCCCACAGGTCTCAGAAAGTGGCTCATCATCGGAGGTGGAGGGCGTGGGGGGAGGCAAGACTGAGCTCTGGAATGATTGTCTGTTTCCTGCCTCCTCCTTCTCCCAGGTGATCTGGGGACTGGGGATGAAACCTAAGATTGTTTTTTAGGATGTTAGCCTGCTGCTTTCCTGGACAACTGGCTTTCTGAATGAAGCGAGAATGAAAGATTCAAATTCAATTCTATCTGCGGGTACACCGCTAGGAATTGGAAACAGGAACACCAGCATTCTGGCCACTCTACAAGCACAACATCTGGACTCTCTGACATGTCATGGAGCTAACAAGGAATCACAGTTGCTGCCTGGCTGGGGCTTGGGGTTTGGTTCCCGGATTAGAAACTCCAGAAGGGCAGCCAAGTCCTTTTACTTGGGGACTTCCCTTCTGCTCCAGGCGCTCTCTGGAGCCTTTGCCTAACAAATTGAATTGCTATACATTTCGGTTCGGGTTCCTTGCTTTGGCCTCTGTTTTAGCTTGTTCTGCTCTGTTCTGTTTTTATTCCTGATTTCATGCCTCTGATTTCAAAGTATCTTTCTGTCCCGTTCCATCTGGTTTATTCCAGAGCTCTGACTGTTAGAATGGGTAGCAAAGCCTCTATTTCTGGCAGCAGTTCCTTGGGGGCATGTTCTGGCAAGATGCTCGACTATGTTTATTCATCTGTAGGAAAAGGGTTGCTGGTTTTGATCTCCCGAAGTTTGGAAGGAAGTCAATGCCTTTTGTACACCAAATTGCAATTATGGGGTTAGTCTATGTATTTTATCTTCTGCCTTTGTCTTGCTCATACAAGATAATTCACTGTCCAAGGACACTGGAAGCTGTAATCTTGGACAGCTCTTGATGGAATGTAACATCCTGCAACTGACAAAGAAATGAAATGCTGAAAGGAAACTGGCTCACAAATGCATGTATCAATGCTGTCTGCTTGGGACTTACAACAGAAAAGAACCTTACCAGTTTAACAACGTGTGGCCAGGTGTTCTTGATTTGTTACATTGCGTCCAACATGTAATTTGGATTAAGCTTCCTTTTAATAAACTGGTAAATAAAAGCCTGGTGTGGTGGCATGTGTTTAATCCCTGCATGCCAAAGGCAGAGGCAGAGGCAGGTGGATCTCTGAGTTCGAGGACAGCCGTGGCTACACAGGGAAAGCCCGTCTCAAAAGAACAAAACACAATAAAATAAAGTAAGTTGATAAATAAGCTTGTTTTGTCTCATAATACTAAGTAAGGAGACTAAGTAAAAAGAAATTAGAAAGAATGAGAGGAGATTCAAGAGAAAATGTAAACACCAGGATATATTTTTGATAATAAAAGTTAAAAAGAGAATTTTCTCGAGAAAAGTCTTTTGTATGGCAAAATAAGGGATTGTCTTAAGAGAAGAGACAGAATATTTCCAAAATGGAAAAAGAAAGATGGAGACAAAACAAGAATGCTGAAGCATGTCGTAGAAGGTTCCAGTAAGTCATATAAGGTTTGATATGTGTATGGTTATTGCTGGTTATTAAAATTCCTAAGGTCAATATTCAGGACAATGAATATAAAACTAAAATCCAGGCCTTGCTTTAAACAATGAGGTTTCCTTAAGACACAGCTCTGTTTTTAATAACATTAATAAAAACTGGCTTAAAAAGCAAAGATTTTGAGGCTATGGAGATGGCTCTGTGGCTAAGAACACTGGCTTCTCTGCCAGAGAACTCAAGTTCAGTACCCAGCACCCAGTTCCCATGACTGTCTACAATTCCAGTTCCAGGGTGTCCACACCCCCTTCTGCCCTCCGTGGCCATAGGCACACACATGGTATTCACACAGACCTGTGGGGCTGCTGTCACCCTTGGACACAGTGGATGACTGACATTGTGCAGTGTGGAGTAGCAAAGCCTGATTTTCATGGCTCCTGCACTTTTAGGTGATTTTTGTACATTATGTACCTTATGTATGCCTGGCTAAATGTGTGTCTGAACTGTGAAATATGCCAAAGTTATAATTAAGGTAAGTTTAATGTGTGCAAAGTGAACAATACTTTTTGTACAAAATGCATATGGCCAATGAAATTCTTTTGACATTTTGCTTTTTAAAATCACCACCACTCAAACAAAACAAAACAAAATCACAAGCCACCCAAACCTGCCATTTGAGTGGTCACATTATTTGAAATCCTGGTCTACCTTTATTGGTCCTGAAAAAAGAAATATTTTGTTATATCTATCGATATATATATATATATATATATATATATATATATATATATCACTTTATTTCAGAAAATAAGTCTATTTGTCATTAACACCATTCCCTAAATTTGTAAGAACTCTAAAAATTTTATGTTGTCAGTACTATAACCTATTATCATCCTAAATTTTGCTTCAAAAACAGCATCTAAATTACTATGTATCTAATTTACCATTCGTGACTTTGGTGTAGTCCTTCTGTGTCCTAATAATAATTATCACTGGTTTATTTATATGTCAAGTGCCTTCTAAAATAGAATGCATAGGAGAGAGCTTTATTATGTCTACCTCCAAGCTAGAATTGATAATGATGTTAAACTTTTCATGGGTTCCTTACTATTCTCTTTAACCAAAGGTATTAAATTTGCCCTACTATTGTGCATTCTGACCAGTGTCTCCTATAATTTAATGATATTATAAATTGGCTACATAAAGATTATAGCACTGACCAGCATGTCAATATATTCCTAAATGTGCAATAGTGGCACTTAATATCTTGATGGTAACTGTCTTAGTTAGAATTTTATTGCTGTGAAGAGACACCACGACCATGGTGACTCTTACAAATGAAAACATTTAATTGGGGCTGGCTTACATTTCAGAGGTTTAGTCCATTATCACCATGGTGGGAAGCATGACAGCATGCAGCCAGACATGGTGCTGGACAGATAGCTGAGAATTCTACATATGGACCTGCAGGCAGTAGAAAGTGACTGCCACACTGGGCATGACTTGAGTATCTAAAACCTGAAAGCCCACCCCCAGTGACCACTCCCTCCAGTAAAGCCATACCTCCTAATAGTGCCACTCCTTATGGGTCTATGGGGGCCATTTTCTTTTAAACACCACAATGACCAACAGCTGTTTAATTGAACTTAAGGTTCACTTAACAGGAGAGAAAATCATGACTGGAGCTTATACCCAGGGCTTCTGAAATCATGGATCTTAGAATAGAACCCACTACTGCCACTTTATTGTACCAGCATAATTCCTAACTACATTCTAAACCATATCTTTAGACCCACAGGTAAGTGCAGCCCTTACCCCTCACCACAGAAGCTTCTTTTAACAGCAGATGGAGACTGTTGTGGAACATTAGTTTAAGCTGTGTTACATTTGTTAATGCTGTGGAACATTTGTTTATTGATGCAAAGATGTGCTGCATTCTTTTATGTTGCATTTGTTTAACTCTGTGAAGCTGTGTTACTTTGCCTGCCTAAAACTCTTGATTGGTCTAATGAAGAACTGAATGGCCCATAGCTGGGCTGGAGAGAAAAACAGGCAGGGCTGCCAGGCAGAGAGAATAAATAGGAGAAATCTAGGCTTGAAAGAAGAGTGAGGGAGGAGCGAGAAAAGGAGAAGGAGAGGAGAAGGCCAGGAGCCAGGGGCCAGCCACACAGCCACACAATCACACAGCCACACAGCCAGCCACAGAGTTAAGACGGGAAGAAAGACATATAGAATAAAGAAAGGTAAAAAGCCCGTGGAAGCTCACAGAGGTTTCCTAGTGAAATCTGAGCTTGCTTTGCCCAGCAGGGCTGCATAAGGGAATGATTAGACCACGGCATAGTTATCAGGTGTTTGGAAGGGTCTGCACTTGGCTGTGCAGTGTGCTTTGATCTTGCAAGATATGCTTTGATCTTTTGCCCCACCCCTAGGCATTGTTATGGAAAAACCTTTTGAAGAGACAGAAGGGGCCTGTGGATTTTGATCCAGGTCCTCCCGAAGCTATCCTGTGTGTCTGTCCATCTCCTCTCTGCTATCTTTCTATCTAAAAGTTTCTTATTCCTCTCTCCTCCTCATAGGAACCTTTTAAAAGGTGGGAGCTGGCCTCCCACAGATAGTGCCCTGAACAGGGACTTAGGTTCAGAGACACGCCCCCCCCCCCAAAAAAAAAAAGCCCAGAGGCAAAATGGAGAAGAGAAACGAGTTAAACTAGAAAAGCTGACTAGAATAAGTCAAACTAAGACTGGGCATTAATAAGTAAGAATAAGTCTCCGTGTATTTATTTGGGAGCTGGTGGTGGGCCCCCCAAAAGTAAAAATAAACAAAACAAACAAGCAAACAGACAAACAAAACAACTACAGGAGACCATTACAGAAAACCACAACTGGACACAATATAGAAACAATGGTTGGTGGAGAGGGCAGCCCAAAGGCTACATCTTCAACACATCTCCTATACCCAAGGCTCAGGAGACATCACAGAAGAGGAAGCAGGAAGATTCCAAGAGCCAGAGGATCAAGAAGTCTGCCACGAGACTGTGTCTCCTAGAAATAGCTGCCTACACAAGTCCTGAACAATGACAATACCAATAGGCAGGCTGATGATCATCTCACAGGGTCCTTCCTACCAGGCAAACACACAGGCTAGAGTTGTAGCAGCTGACAGACCCAGGATCCTGTGAGCCGGGTTGTTCTTATAGATTGCAGGCAAATTTGAAAGAAGATATAGAAGAATAACATTGTTTTGTTTTTTCTTTTTTTCTGGAGTGCCTAGCACACAGTCTGTATGCATGGTGCCATTCTTTTTTTTTTTGGTTTTTTTCGAGACAGGGTTTCTCTGTGTAGCTTTGCGCCTTTCCTGGAGCTCACTTGGTAGCCCAGGCTGGCCTCGAACTCACAGCGATCCGCCTGGCTCTGCCTCCCGAGTGCTGGGATTAAAGGCGTGCGCCACCACCGCCCGGCGCCATTCTCTTTTTAAAGCTTTTTTTTTTTTTTTGTATTTTTATGAAGGCATTGCGCTCCATACTATAAAGAACCGCACAGTACTAAGCAACAGGAAAACAAGCAGGCTCCTCGTCTCTTTCCACACCTGTTCTTGCACTGCCCGCCGTGCGTGGTTTCTTCTGGTGTTTGCTATCACAGAAACAGGTGTCTCCGTTCTGCTGGATCTTGGTTATTTTTGAGGTTATGGTGTATCTTACGCTTACAGTAGAGGATTTTGTATTTCACGTTTTATATCTCATAACTTCTCCCTTTCAGATCTCACAGGCATCTGGTTTTCAAAAACAGATGGGCATGTACTCCGACATCCTTCTCTGCTGAACTTAAGCTGTCGTGATGGAAGCACTCCCTTGTTCAACTTTCTGGCTTTCGTTTGAATTACTAACTGTTGTGTTGAAAGCAGATTTGATTAGTGCTCTTTAACTGAGCCTTGTCACAACTTCTAAAAGTGAAAGAGTGAAAAACACTCCCAACACAACGTCCACATCAGTGCTCTTTCCCCTGGACTCACATCTTTCAGGACCTCAGCAGTCTTGCCTTCTTGTAGGCCGTCCAGTGGTACAGTGGTTCCTAAACTCTCCCCGTTTGTTCCTAATGGGGCCATGGCCACTTTCACTCTCTCTTCCAGGTCTGCTTCCTTTCTATGAGACACCTCTTTAGGAGGCTTCCTAAGATAACAGGAAGGAATGTGATGCTTGAGGCTGGCCAGAAGGTAGCAGGTACAAGGTGCTGAAGTTGCTTGAAGTGCCTGCTGGATTAAATGTCTTGACCTGGCCACCACACTGCAACTTCCTATACCCTCTGGAAGGTTTTTTCCAGCTGAGTGGTCCTTCTCAGCTTGCTCTTCCCCTTTCTCTTAAGGCTGCCTCAATGAGCCTGAGTTCCTGGCATGCATCACACACAGCACCACTAAAAACATGAAAGCAAGGTGCTCTTTTTCTTTGAGACAAGGCCTTGTGTAGTCCAGATGACCTTAGTTTCATGTAATCCCCTCCTTCATCTACTGGGGTACTAGATTATAAACATGTGCCACCATGATGCCTGATGTAAGTTGTTCTTATGTTGCTAAGAGTATACAAAAGTAAGAAAAAGCAAACCAGGTACTCAATGGACCAGACTCTGGCTGGCAAGCTGCTGAATCTCTGTGAGCTTTTCATTAATGTAGAAAAGGTACTAGAATTATGCAGAACAACAGAGCCTTGCAGGGACTGGTAGGGCAGATGCCCAGCGAACTGCCCACTTCACAGGGTCACCATGCTTTGAGCTCCAGGCCTTGGCTTTCTCAAGTATACACAGGACTCACTGGTGGACAAGCTCAAGGTGGGCCTTGGTGTCCAGGCTGTGTTGAAGGCTCTCCTGGAGACGGTGCTGCGGCTTCTTCCTCTCATGGTCTGACAGCTGCCTGAGTGCCTGCAGGTCCTCCCTGTAGTCACTGGCACATTGCTGCAGAGCCTGCTGCAGCTGGGACTGCTGAGACAGACATCCAGCCTCGGGGCCAGGTCCTCCCTGCCTTAGGACTATTGTCCTTAAAGGCACCCTTCCCAGGGCCACCTCATCCTTGCCGAACATCCATCTTTGGAACTGTTAAGGGCCAGGGAGGGTGTAAACCTTCGGATACTTTGGCAGTAAGTGCTCCAGAAGACTCCTCAGGTGGAACCCTGAGTGCTTGGAAAGAAGTGGTTGTGGGCTGAGACACGAACCTTCCCAGAGAAATCGAGGGACCAAAGAAACCTTGCAGAGGTCCACAGGGCAGCCTCCCATACCTTAGATCTCACTCCTTACTGAGGCTTTTCTTCTTGAAACTCTTCTAGTGTACTGTGTTTAGTATTTAGCACCTCTTCTGTAGACAGAAAATACAGTTGTCTCTCTGTGGCTGCAGAGGACTGGCTCCATGGCCATATACAACAAGGTAGTATCTGTATATCACACACACACACACACACACACACACACACACACACACACACACACACACACACACACCTTCTTATATTAAAGCCTTACTACATTACTTATAATACCAAATGCTATATTAACAGTCATCGAGCTGCTTTGTTTAGATGATTATGGCAACATAAAGGTTTGCACACATTCAGTACAGATGTACTTTCCACCAAATATATTCTGAAGTTGGCCGAACCTACAGAAACAAAAACCCAGGACACAAACTACTTATTGTCTGCTTAACCTTTGGTGCATATGAATATACCCTCTATGTATAAAATATGAGGACTTTTATGATTTGTTCATTGATGGATCCTCATGGCTCAAAGTAGGTGCTCATAAGCACTGCATTTTGTTTTGTTTTGTTTTTTCCTAACCACTACAATTCCAGATCATGGTGATTGTGAATAATTCTGCAGCGAGGAATGCACACATCTCTTTGATGTACTGTTTTTCTGTCTTTTGGGATCTCACTCAGTAATGAGGTTTCTGGATCACACAGTTGTTCTATTTAGAATTTGGAGGAGGGAAGCTGGAGAGATAGCTCGGCAGTCACGAGCACTGGCTGCCCCTCCAAACACCCAGGTTTGATTCCCAGCACCCACATGATGGTTCACAGCTAACTATAACTCCAGTCCTGGGGGATCCAATACTCTCTTCTGACTTCTGTAGGAACCACACACACATAGCACACAGAAGAAATTCATGCAAGCAAAATGCCCACACACATAAAACAAATATTAAATTTTTTTGAGATTTTTATATCATTTATCATTTTAAAATTTATTTTTATTTTATGTGTATGGTTGATTCCCCTGCATGTATGTATGTATGTGCACCATGCATGTGCAGTGTCTGAGGAGTCCAGAAGAAGGCATTGGATCCCCTAGAACTGGAGTTATAGTCTGTTGTTAGCCATGTGGGTGCTGGGAATCAAACCAGTGTCCTCTGGAATAATAGCCAACACTCTTAACTGCTGAGCCATCTCTCCAGCCCTCTATTAAAAAGATTTATTTATTTTTATTTATGTGTATGTTTGAGCACTGGAAGTTTTTAATGAATAAGCAAACCCAAGATGTCTACTTTGCCCTGGACCTATATCAGCTAGATGGGAACTAGCCCTGTGTACTTTCCAAGGCTGTCTGTAGGAAAGGCACAGTGGCACTCTGGGATGGCTGAGGCAGAGCCTATCCAGAGCTATCTTTCTACCTGGGTTTGTAGTTTGGCCTTTTGGTTCTGCCAGTCCTCTGGTCGATGTCCAGTCTCCATTGCCTTCTCCTTTAGCCCAGAGCCCAATGGAGGCTGTAGGTTACTTCCTTCCTTGAGGGGTTCTCCGATCCTTTGAAGATATGAACAATAGAATGATGAAAGGTTGTAGATATTTCAACTACTCCTACCTGGGAGGAGGGAGCTCCTGGAGGAGTTACTGGGATAAGAAACCTTTGTCTTACAAAAAGCAACCTGACTTAAGTTGTAAGTTTTAGCACACAAGGTTCTATAGAAACGATATGATCTTAGTGAGTACCTAACAAATAAGAGGCTGTGACCTTAGAGTTCTGAGGGACCCAAGAAGCACCAAAAAAACAGGTCTCTAACCAAGTTTCGTAATTTTTCCTAT
Source organism: Peromyscus maniculatus bairdii (assembly GCF_049852395.1). Lineage (NCBI taxonomy): Eukaryota > Metazoa > Chordata > Mammalia > Rodentia > Cricetidae > Peromyscus > Peromyscus maniculatus. The sequence continues at coordinate 42,254,021 of NC_134861.1, forward strand.
ATATGGAAAAAAAGAAAAAGTATCACACTTTGCCCAGCCTTCCGTACTTTCAAAGCATGCTCATAATTTTTACTGGCTAGCCCAGGTATAAACTGGGAGATGGGAACTAGGCTTCTCCCTGTTGAAAAGCTGGTCAAAAGCTTAAATAGTTTGGCATCTTAGAGAAGATGCTGACAAATGTCTTTCAGGGAGAGACTTTCTCACTCTGAACTCTTGAACTCTGGAAATTAAAATGCTTAGATCGGAATGCTGTGTTTGTCTTGTTTAACAGTGTGAAGGGATGTCACACTTTTAATTTCTTATGGCAAGAACATTAGGCCAGGGGACCAGAGGTTAGGGGGTAAAAGCTCCTGGGGAAAAGGGCATGAGGATGGGGGCTTTGCTTTGCAGAGAAAAGAAGGTCCAGACACACAGTCACAAGATATGTATGTATAGGGCTGGAGAGGTTGCTCAGTGGTTAGGGGCACCTGCTGTTCTTGCAGAGGACCTGGATTCAGTTTCCAACACCCACATGGTGGCTCACAAACATCTGTAACTCTAGTTCTAGGAGGTCTGACATCCTATGCTGGCCTCTACAGATATTCACACATGCATGCAGGCAAATATTCATACATATAAAATAAAAACCAATTTTAAATCTTTAAAATATATACCTGTATATATATGAAAATATACTAATTAAAGCCACCATAATGTTACATTACCATGACAACAATGTGCCCTAGTTAAAGACTATTTCTTCAGCCTGGGTCCCAGCATGAAAAGTCATGAATCAGAAACTTGAACTCTAGTATGGCAGAGCCTTAACACATCATCCTCAGCTAGGGGGAGGAAGGTATGTGAACCCAGCAAAGCATGGCCAAGCCAAGCACAAAGGTAGCTCACCATGAGGTAAACATCTCATAGCTTGAGGATGGCTAATAAAGCAGAGGTAGCTAATATAAGTGGGATGCATGGGGGCTTCTTCTGGTAACAGAGTTCACCTTTCTACCCCGACAATAGAAGAAAAGGCTGTAGGCAGTCTAGGCTTGAATCTTGGGGCAGAGTTATTAATCTCTTTGAGTTTCAGATTCTTTATAAAGTGTCCTCTATGTTGGTATGAAAGTTAAACAAGGTAGTTTATAGAAAGTCACAGCCGTGCAGAAGAACATGCAAGATCTGTCTGTTCTCTCTCTAAGCATCAGGTTAAACCAGCCATAAACACTTGAAGACGGAAGGAATGAGCAAGCAAATCCTTCCAATGTGAGTCTTCATGCTCGGCACACTCAGAAGGCTGCCAAGCTGCCTGTACCTTTCTTCTTCATCGCTGCTGGTTCCTTCTTCAGCTGTCAGGGGCTCCTGGCCCTCTTCTCTGGTCAGTGTCTGGGAAGGTCCCTTCGGCTTTGAGAATGGATCCTAAGGCAAAAACAATGACAAGATGAGACTAATGGAAGTTCCTGGATTTCACCTGGCTCGTGGAAACCAGGAAGCAGGCGAGAAAGGGCCTTCAGAGACCCGCTGGGCATCCCACTGGAAGATGTAGGATGGTAAGGTTGGGATGGTGAAGCACCTAGAACACAGCCAGGTGGACAGTTAGTGTGGGCTCTGACTCTTGTGTCCTGATCTGCAAGATAATTCACAGTTGTAAAACAAACCCAAGAAAGAGTAACTGTCTTGGCCAGTTCCCACCGTCAGTGAATTCTGCAATGGGGTACGCAATGGAGCCTTCCCATGCTGGGTCTGAACTTTTTACCTCCTTATGAGACAATCCCAAGTGTGCCACACAGATGGTCCTTGTTGGGCCCAACCCAGAGAGGCATGGGAAAGTCAGAGGGCAGTTGTGGAAGTCAGTCAGTGGTCAGTAAAGGTAACTGTAGTCATCATTATTGCTCTACTTATACCCTAGACTGCAGTATATGCAGGATTAGGAAACATGGAACTTGACAAATGACTGGAAGCCCTGACGAAAGGGAGATGGGAAGAGTGTGGAAACGGTTCCTAAGAGTGAGTGAGGCCTCAGAGTGTTCAATTAATTGAATTTGTTTATGTTATCCTTCTCTCCTTTCCACAGAAATGTAAGAGGGCAAAGACTTTGTTCTGTTTATCATGAAAACTACTGCCCTTGAAGAGCAGGAATAAGATAGGCAGGAACAGATTTAATCTCAAGTTTCATCAAATGGTGGTAAGTTGCACCCTGATTTTTTTTTTTTCACCAGCTATTTGCATGGCCTTGAGTCAGGGCCCTCCCTTTTTTGAACCTATTTCTTCTTATTTTTTAATGTAGACAAATGTGTTGGCTTGCACCTGTGTTTTTCAAACTGTTCTTGAGATCCTAGGTATGAGGAGCCTTGGCTAGGAAGAGGCAGTGTGAGCTGGAAGGTGGGTCCTTGGGCTCCTATGCTCAACTTGACCCGGAACAAAACTGCCTTCTGCATTTTCATGTACTGTAATGTCTATTAAAGTCCACCATGCAAGGGTAATGAACACTTTCACATGGAAAACACACTGTCAGTTCTCAGGGCTTAGCTAACTGGATCTCTCAGTACACTTTGAGATAGCCAACTGTACTGGTTGATTTTGTGTATCAACTTGACATAAGCTAGAGTCATCAGAGAGGAAAAAGCCTGTTGAGAAAATGCCTCTACCAGATGCAGGTGTAAAGCATTTTCTCAATTAGTGATCCATGGTGGAGGGTTCAGCCCATTGTGGGTGGTGCTGTCCCTGGGCTGGTGGTCCTGAGTTCTATAAGAAAACAGAGGCTGAGCAAGCCAGGGAAAGCAAGACATTAAGCAGCTCCCTTTGTGGCTTCTGCATCAGTTCCTGACTCCAGGATCCTGCCTTGTTTTGAGTTCCTGTCCTGACTTCCTTCAGTGATGAACAACAATGTGGAAGTTTGTTGAATAAACCCTTTCCTCCACAACCTGCTTTTTGGTCATGGTGTTTGTTGCAGCAATAGAAACCCCAACTAAGACATCAACCCCTCTTTCCTTCATGCAAGAGTCGGCATATTGCCTGTCGGAACCCACCTGTGCCATTTGTTAGCCCAGGCCGGTGGACTGTAACTCTTTCCAGGGCTTTCTCCGCCTCACCTTGCACCTGCTGCCCTTCCCCAGACTCCTTTTCTGCCCCAGCCCTGAGTCCTTGAACTTTCCTATGTTTTTCTTGCCTTAGAGTCTCATCTAGTGCCATTGCATTAAATGTCACATGGATACTGATGCCACAGAAAAACAGTGTGCCACTCCACTTATTATGGAAACAAAAAATGGCCAAGTTAATAAAGTTAGCAGTGGAACAATGATTCCCAGGGGCTGTGGTGGTGAGATAGAAGTAGAGAGTTTCATTCAAGCAGGCTGACTGTCACCTAGAGATCTGCTTGCTGTACAAGACAGTACCTATAGTCAACAGTGATGTATGGTACACAACAAGTATTCTTACGACAACAAACAGATCAACCTGAGAGATGAAGGTTGCTTAGTTTTCTCACTGAACATGGAAGTAAACTCAGTAGTTCTTTCTATCATTGGTGTCCATCTTCCTGTACGTAAGAGACAGAGGTATCTGCTGCTGTTTGGGTGTGGTTTGCCCTTAAGAGTTGCTGCATTGGGAGGCTGTCCACAGTTAAGGGCATAGAAACTCATGGGACCTTTAAATGGTGCAGTCTAGTAAGAAGGTCTAGGTCACTGAGATCCGACTCTCAGAAGGGAATATTGGTCTCACAAAGTGAGTTCTGGAAAGAGCAAGTTGTTACACAGGCCCCAAGCTGTGTTTCTCTCTGGATTACCTGCTTCACAGGCAAGCTCTTGTTTCTGCACATACCTGGGCCCTCTGTCATAGACTCTTACCAGGGCTCCAAAAGGGGGGCTAGATAAAGCTCTTTACAAGGCCATAAAGATGCCCAAGGCATTTCACTGTCGTAACACAAAAAGACCAACACAGAATTTTTCCCAAAGAAAGAATAGAACATACCTCCAACACTAGTGATTAAAAAAAAGACTCCAGGGTTCTTGTGAAACAAAGGTTTATTGTAGGAGTTTCCTATCTAACCTTTTAATTACTGGGACTAAAGAATGACACTCTGTTTCATTCATTCCACTGTGGTGCCAGGTACAAGTCTACCTGAAAGGTGTTGGACACCAGTCATTTGTAGGTACATTAGTGCTGGAAGAGTAACTAAGAAGGTACAATTGTTATTCCCACAAACGTGGTCCAGCATGGGGAAGTGACACACAGCTTGACGATTCCCACAGACCGTGAGAAATCCTCCTCTCTCACCTGACCTTATGCACTTGGTGTTTCAGGTCAAACACATCACTCAAAGGTGCTAGGAGTGGCCTGGGGAGATGGTTCAGCTGTTAAGAGCACAGGTTGCTCTCTCAGAGAACCCAGGTTTGAGTCTGAGCACCCACATGGTGGCTCACAACCATGTGCTGCTCCAGCTCCAGGGAATCTGACACACTCTTCTGGAGTCTGCAGGCACCAGGCACACATGTTGTACACAGACATACAAACACTCATATACACAAACATAAAACATTTTTTAAAAAGGTGTGAGGATAACACTTGAACTCATCATACAAACGAATTGTATTGTGCAGAACAATAAGGCGGAAGCTGAATGAGCACTCCCAAGCCTAGAAACACGATTAGAATAGTGCACATCTCTGAACTCCAGCCAGAGTACGACTGTTTCAGCTGTCTACTTCTTTGAACTCCAACCAGAACAGACACTCACTATTCTATAGTTGTTACCAGCTTGTCATCCTAGCAAGCCTCCCAGCAGGAATGGCTACTCTGGCCTCTGGGACTGAGGGTATCATATGTTACTTGCCCCTGGATCTCTCTTAGGCACTCCATTGGGTTCTCAGGTTCAGCCCAATGCTCTCTCCACTGCTACAGGAGCCAGAGTATAAATAGTGCACACATCAATATAAACAACTCTGCCTCTCTGCCAAAACATCCACTAAAGAGTTTCTTCCCAAGCAAGGGTGGTTATTTTAAAAACTTTTAGTTATTTAACCTCATCTAGAGGGGTTTTCCCCCCTCTATTTTAAAGAGAAACTCACTCCCAGGAAATCTCCTGAATAGGAGCATTCAAGGTCATTTTAAAGTTCAGCTGACAATCTTTCAAAGGTGGCACTTTGTCCATCTTAAAATAGAGCACCTAAGGTAATGGTGTTTTGCTGAACTGATTGCTGGGAACTGTAATAGATACTATAAAGTCACCTTATATTTATAGAATGTTTAATGGTTTCAAGAAATGCTATCATATGGTTTCTGCTGTCTATAACCGCAAGTCTCTGGGGTATGGAGGGTAGTGGTTATTGCTGCCATTCCATGAAAAAAAGTAACATAGGGCCTCAATTTTCTATGCATAAAATGAAGAGAGTGCTAGCATGTGCCTGGAGGTTGTTGTAGGGCCTGTAGACACCAAGTCGGGGCTCTCTTTGTGTTACATGTGGGAACTGATCTCGAGGAGGCATTCACACTTGGCTGAGGTCCTGAGCAGGCCTGGGGCAGAGCTGGCAGAACCCTCATCTCAGTCCCAGATGGGAGCTGCTGCCCTGCTCTGGATCTTCTCAGCATCCAGAGATTCTCCAATGATGCCAGGAATCTCTCCAACAGGTGAAATGATCCCACCTTGTTCCCAATGAGCAGCGACTACAGCCCTCCGCTAGCACCAGATGAACAGTGCCAGCCCCTCACAGCCTGAGGACACTCGAGACATCACAGTTATTTTCCTCTTGGATAGCTTCATGGCTTGGATTCCTATCATCTTTCAGGTATGTGTCCAACTAGTCACACAGGGTTTCCAGTGAGCAAAAGATACTTCTTAGGCCCATGGTGCCCCCTTCTCCCTTCCCACAGCTCTTGGGAATCTCATCTTGTGCTTTTCCTGGAATAACTCTTTCTGGTGAGATCATGCCATGTCAGCACATGTCAGCAGATGTTGCTCTTTTCCAAACCCTCCCAGAGAGTTCCCCCTCTCCTAAGGGCCGTACACCAGCATTTCTGATATTGTTGTAGCACTCATCACACCATGGTATTCTTTGAGAAAATATCTGTTTTCTCCCATTTGAATTAATCCCTCCAAGGAGAAACCCGGGCCTTTTCAGCTAGGCCTCCAGCCCCAAGTCTTGTACAGTGAAAATACCCACACACTCTTGGGGATGGAATGACTTCCCTAGTAATTAGCACAGCTGCTCTCTTTTCCTTCTGTAGAGAATGAGGCAAGGGTTGCTATAAAAATCTCTCCCCCTTTTTGTCCCTAATTTGGTATCTATGTACCAAGAATCTTCCAGAATGAAGTTTCTTTTTAAAATGACTAAGGCTAGACTGGCTTTGTGAAAACCAGTGAATGACACCATCAGCCTAAGAAAATCACAATACTGGACATGAGGCACAAGGGGAAAGCTTTAGTTGGATCTTTGCTAACTTTGGTGAGGACAAATCCCAAAGCCACACCCAGGTCTGAGCAAGGACAAAGATTTAGTTAGACCCTAGCTGACTTCGGTGGGGACACACCCTGAAGCCACACCCAGCTCTGGCAACCTTCTCTGCAAGCTGGGGGAGTGGAAATTCTGCTCTCAATTAGCATTGTTATTTTTATCACTCTTGACTCACTAAAATACTTTGGCAGGACAACCAAGAGCCTAAGTTTAAAACCCTGACTCTTAAATTTTATAGACACCGATCTAGCAAGCACATCACCGGGGAGGCTGGCATTTAACACTCTGCTTTGTTGTCCACGTGCCAGCATCAGGGCAGCCCCTCCGAGGCTCTTTTGCAAGTCCTGTCTCCTGTATCATTCATGTTATGGTAGGCTTGGCTGTGTGACAGCATGCTGATGTGATGTTAGGCACCCGAAATCCAGACCTTGGCAAAGCTTCTCACCGGGCTGTCATGCAAATATTTGGACTCAGTTCTAAAATGCTGATCGCAATGTTCAGAAGGCCTTAGAAATCATCACACTGACAAGGTGTGTTAATATGGCCACTTATACGGGTTGGTAGTGGTGGTGAGCACTGGACTAACATCATTGGGCAGGCAAGTTCATGGTGGTATCTATCAAAGCTAAACATTACCCTAAGAATGACTCAGTTCTATGTCATGAAGAATTATTCACACATGTTAAGTGCTGTTTCTAATACTAGACATATAATAATTCATTTGGCTGTCACAAACCCCTCTGAGTTGGATGGCATCAATCTCATTTTACAGATGAGAAAGTTAAAGCAAACACATGGCAAATGTCTGCCCAGGATTACCCAGCCATTAAGAACTCAAGCAGCTGGGTGTCAATGAGCTTGTTTATCTATTGCATATACCATGTATTATATCCATCTATAGTGCCACTGGAGTGTGTTTACAACCTAGATCCATCGTAAGAAAAGGATTAAATATATTGTAGTTTCTTTCCTAAAGGAGAACTTAAAAGTTGCTTTAAAACTTGAAGCTGCAATGGGAGTGTACTGAAGCGTTATTAACTTTCAGGCATATAAAGTTAAAAAAAGAGGTTGGGGATTTAGTTCAGTGGTAGAGCACTTGCCTAGCAAGTGCAAGGCCCTGGGTTCAGTCCTCAGCTCCGAGGAGGGGGGAGGAGAAAAATTAGGTTAAAAAAAAGTAGACAAAGACCAATCCCCCAGCCTCACTCTTAGCACTGCAATAAAACTCCCTCCCCCCATGACCACATCTCCAATGGATCCCACAGAGCATCCCCTCCTGACTTCCCTCCCCCTCCCCCCATCTCCTGTGGATCCCACAGAGCATCCCCTCCTAACTTCCCTCCCCCTCCCCCCATGACCACATCTCCTGTGGATCCCACAGAGCATCCCTTCCTAACTTCCTCCCCTACTCATTGCTGTATCCCAGTCCCCAACTCCAGCAGGCATCCCTGCTAAACCACAGGCTACGCCTGCCAGAAAACTAGGACCTTCTCCTCCCTCTCTGTTCCCCCAGACCTAGTTCCTAAATCTCATTCCCTAGCTCTGCGGCAGAACACCCAGGGCAACAAAGAAAGAGAATTTTACAGACCAATTTCCCTTATGAACATAGATTTAAAAAAAAAATTCAATAAAATATTTGCAAACTGAATCCAAGATAAAGATTATCCACCATGCTCAAGAGGTGCAGGGATAGTTCAATATATGAAAATCAGTAAATATAATCCATCATATAAACAGACTGAAAGAAAAAGATGACATAATCAGTTCATTAGATGCAGAAAAGGTTAAAAAAGTTGATTTTGTCTTTGACAAAATCCAAAATCCCTTCATGACAGAATTCCTGGAGGGATTAGGGACACAAGAGACATACCTAAACATAATAAAGGCAACCTATAGCAAGCCTTTGGACAACATCAAATTAAATGAAGAGAAACTCAAAGCAATTCCATTAAAATCAGAGACAAGACAAGGCTGTCTACTCTCTCTACAACTATTCAATATAGTACTTGAAGTCTTAGCTAGAGCAATAAGATAACTGAAGGAGATCAAGGGGATACAAATTGGAAAGGAAAAAGTCAAAGTCTTATTTGCAGATGGTATGATAGTATACATAAGTATACCAACAATTCTTCCAGGGACTCCTACACTTAAGGCTAGTTGCTAAGAACCAAGGAAGAATAAGAACACCTCCAGGTTTCTCCAGCAGAAGCCTCGGGGTGGACTGGGACAGCCTGAGAGCAGGAAGTACCGATTACAGGGAGGAAGTAGTCTCTGATTCTTCAGGCTTCTCTTCTAGCTGACATGTAGGCAAAGGCATTGTTGACAGGTTCTCTGCCAGTCTGGTGTCAGAGGCAACAGAGGGAGTCCTGGTCACTTTCCTTAATCCCAAACGAGTTGAGGTCTCTTTTCCCTGGAAGGTTTGTGAATATATCACATGCTAAGGACAAGACAGGGTCAGATCCAGTGGTTCCATCCTGGCTCAGCTGCTAGGGATATGGGATTTGTTAGGTTTCAAACCTGGTGCCTATTTAACATGTGAAAGCAGACACCAGCCACCAGGATCTCCCTGCATCTCTCTACCTGTTATAAGGCCCTCCTGGTTGGTATAACCTGCCCTCTATCCTAAACTTCTTCAGCCCAGGGTCTGGGTTGCCCTTCCCTATATAATCCAATCATTTTGGTTACCTGGCCCTGTTGCCTACCCTGGGCCTCCTGGCTGCTACTGCCCTGGTTCCCCTCTGTCCCCTTCCCCCTCTCCTCATGTGGCACAGCTCAGTCTGGTCATGTCTACCCTAGACTCTCCCAGATGTCCCTGTCTCTGGCTGTGCTCTACCACATATGTACAATAAACCTTCTCATTTACCACACCTAGGAGCAGTCAAGTCCCTTTCCTTTTTATTTCTTTTTTTTTTTTTCATTCATTTATCTCCTAACTATATACACCTTCATTTTCTTCCTCTCTAAAATGAATTTACTGTAAGACTCTGATGAAGTCAAAGATGGAAACAGGGCTTTATAATTGACCAGTTCCCACCCAAATGTTATTCAACCCACATTCTCTTGATTCTTGGCTTTCCCCGGTAAACATGTGCTTAAATAAGACTCAACCTGCTGCAGTAGCATTAGAGGTTCATTAGGGGAAAGCTGTTATCTATCAGTCAACAGAATGGAATCTGCCCCTAGGCAGATTAACTCCTTTAAGAATTAATGCACTTGGGCAGGTCAATCACCTGGCCAAGGAAAGTCACTCTACAGATGCAGTATAGAGATGTATATAGATAACTTCAGAAGAAAATGTAGAATGCCGTTGACTGGCTCATCTTTTTCTAGAACCAAGCAAGCTACTAATTCGCGATGGCATTTGCAGCAGCCTGTTTACAATGTGCCTAACTGACCCGGGAGAACTGAGTCCCAGGTTAATGACCACATTCAGGAGGCTTTGTTTCGTCACCCAGAATCTCTTGTCTTCTGTTTCAGGTTTTAAGGCTAGAGGAATTTATCCAAAAAACATAAAGCATCTCCACTGGGAACTGAAGCAGGGTCCCGGAATTTAAGTTGCTAGCTCCGTGGTGTGGTAGAGAGTCAGGTAATCTTTAGTTCTTGTGCGCTAATTGCAGATTTTCCTTTACAGCCTCTCTCTGTCTGCAGTGACACATGCTGACAGCCACAAACTTCCTTATGTGTCCCCCTCAGCAAAGCCAAATGCTTAAGGGGAAAAAAAATCAGCACAAAATCCATTTGCAAAAACCATGAAGGAAATAAAGTTCTGAGGAATTATCCTTGTGGCTTGAAAAGGGAAAAAGCTCGTCAGATTAATCTCCTCCTGAGAAGGCTGCCTATAGCAGAGGGAGAAAGGGGGAGGGAGGGAGCCTTGAATGTGTCCAGCACTAACCACAGCCTCCAGTGCTCCCTCCACATCCTTGTTTCTATTTCCTGTCACAGCAGTCTTGCTTAGGAAGCTGTCCTTGCAGGGACACCCAAGGGTAGAAACTGGGTCCTGTGTGTTGCATTTGCAGTAAGCCGTGTTGTTTCCCTAGGACTGCAGTGATGCCTTTCCATTGGTTTGTGGCTTAAACAATAGCCATTATTCTCCTCTAGCTCTGGAGACCCGGCGTCTGACCGCAAAGTGCTGGCTGCACTGGTTCCCCTTTCAAGCTCTAAGGGCGAACCTGCCCCCAGCCTATCTTAGCTTCTGGTGGCTGTGGCAAGCTTTGCTTTTCCTTGGTTTGCCCCACACGTTAATGTCCGCCAGTGGCCACATGGCTTCCTTCCCTAAGTGTTTGTCTTTACATAGCCTCCTAAGGACCACAGTCATTGGATCTAGGACCCACTCTAATCCAATGTGACCTCAACTGATTACTTCTACCCAGTGTTTATTCCCAAATGAGGTCACCTTCTCAGGGATTGGGGTTTCAGATTCCAACACACCTTCCTCAGACACAACTTTCACCCACAGAACAGGTGCAACATGGGCACTCTTAACATCCCCATGTAATTCAGAAGTAGAAATAATTCCCTTGGAGTTGGTGAATGAGGGTCCTGACTAGAACAACTCTTAATTATTATTATTATTATTATTATTATTATTATTATTATTGTTATTGTTATTACTATTATTATTATTTAGAACAATTCTTTATTCCTATTTTGGCAGTAGGAGACATAAAAAGACACACCTTAAATTTTACTTATTTTATCGGTATTCAGGTTCCTATTAACTTCAGATTCCAGTGGGAGAATATGATACAGCAGAGCCTGAAACTTAACCATTCCCAGGCTCCTGTCTCCCCATTTCTGCATACCACCCTTTCTCCCCCAGTTCTCCAGGCACTAGTCCTGACACCAGATCTTAGGGGAGGCCTTGCTAAGATGGTGTCTGGAAATTGTGGGGAGCCCCACCTGGAGTGCCACATGTTACCTGGGAAACTGGGGGGCCCTTCTCGAGATTCTTTTTTTTTTTTTTTTTTTTTTTTTTGGTTTTTCGAGACAGGGTTTCTCTGTGTAGCTTTGCGCCTTTCCTGGAACTCGCTTTGGAGACCAGGCTGGCCTCGAACTCACAGAGATCCGCCTGGCTCTGCCTCCCGAGTGCTGGGATTAAAGGCGTGCGCCACCACCGCCTGGCGAGATTCTTAATCTCATTAGTGATAGAATTTAAGAACAGACTTAGAGGAAAGCTTGTGGGCAATTTTATTGGAGTTTGAAAGAGGAATCCCAGGGCAGGCAAACTAAATCTAAGCAGCTGCGCACAAGAGGGAGGAGGAAATGGGAAGAAGGAAGCCATTCCATTCCAAAATTAATGGGAGAGGCTTGGACGGTCACTCTCTCTTATTTCATTCTCTTTTTCTAACGAAGAAAAGAACAGACAAAAGTTATCACATGCCTAAGGCACACAGTATTAGGTTCCTTAATTTCTTTTCAAAAAACATTTAGTGGGTAAAATAAACAGCATTGATGAGCTGCACAGCTGAATTGAGAGAAGAGTATCTAGAAGGCACCATTAAATTATAAAGTTTTAATTGTGGTGATAATCATGAGCCAACTAATTGTAACTTGTCAATTAAACAGATTGCTTTTCCCTGCAGACTTGGAGGAAAATGAGGCCAGCAGCCACAAGGGAAGCTCAGGCGCTGCTGGCAAACCTGTGTAGCTCTCATACTTGCCATACTCTACAGTGGACACAGAAGGGAGGGAAGGAACACAGTAAGGGAAAGACTGTAAGATATTAAAAATGGTTGCTGTCCTTCAGCTGTCGTTTTGAGGGGGATATAGATTTATAACCATAGCAACCTCCGGTGGAGACATGTACAAAACAACATACCACCATCAACAGTGTATTGGTGCCAGTAACACAGGAAAGTGTTTGTGGTGGTTTGAATGAGAATGGTCTCCATAGGCTCATAGATTTGAATACTTGGTCACCAGTAGGTAGAACTGTTTGGGAAGGATTAGGAGGTGTGGCCTTGTTGGAGGAGGTGTGCCACTGTGGGGTGGGCTTTGAGGTTTCAAAAGCCCACACCTTTCCCAGTTGGCTTTCTGTGTCTTGTGCTTGTGGATCAAGATGTTAGCTCTCAGCTGTTGCTCTTGTGCCATGCCTGCCTTCCTGCTGCCATGATTCCCACCATAACCATCATGGACTCTAACTCTCTGAAACTATAAGCCCCAGATAAACACTTTCTTCTATAAGTTCCCTTGGTCATGCTGTCTTATCACAGCAATAGAAAAGGAACTAAGACAGTATTTTTGTCATATTCAATCTTTTGGTCCTCATGCTGCTCCCAGTGATGCAGGTAGGATGGTGTAGAAGTTAAGGCAATGCATTCTGGCCTGGGGAGCTAGCAACTTCAAGAGTATGAAAGGATGAATAGGAGTCTTCCAGGAGTGAAGGTAGGGAAGGGCATTCTAAGAAACAAGATTAGCAGGTATAATGGGAGAGGGTAGGCAATATTAAAGGAATAATAAAAACCTATTAAGGAAAACTCCTTCTGGTCAAGAGATTAGACTATCTGGCCTAGGTGAAGGCCCAACATTCCAGTTGTGTTGGGTCAATTACCACCCCTCGGAAGGCAGGCTCATATTAAGCCACTCTAAAGAGATAAATGGAGTATTTTTTCCTTCAATGAGAGACTGTACTTCCCTTTCCCAGAATTCCTGCTCACCTTCTCCCATGGCACCATCTCTACAAGCAAGCACGATGTTTGGCTTGTCTTCCCACCATTCTGAGGCCTGAATCAGACAGGTGCAACTGCTCCTCTCTCTGGCTTCTTCCTTCTAGATGCTAGGCAGAACTGTACGTATGCTTTTTCTGATACTTTATGCTTCTTTACTCTTCCTTTAAAGCTCCCTTCCCTGCTGTGTGGCTGCTTACCCACCATGCATCTGACCTCTGTACCAGTCTAACTGGCATGGCTGTTTCCCTCCTCTCTGCCATCCTCCTCCTCTGGGCATCTTCTGTGCTTTGCAGCCTGTCTGTCCCAGAGCTTTCCTCTTTTAAACTCTGATAAGATTGTCCTCGAGCCTTCATTTGAGTTTAAGTGTCTTTTATTAATGAGACCAAGAACCCCAATAGGGGACCCCAACCTCCCCTCTACCATTTGGCGACCATGAAGGAAGACCAAATTTCCAGTGATAATAGGATGGATGTGAGATTGTAGTAAGGTTTCAGCTGGTGGGTGTATGCAGGAGAGAGTGGACAGGGTGGGTAGAGCCCGGGGAGTAGGGGTCCAAGATAAGTTGAGCCAAAATTAGAAAAAAATAGGGATTACAGATTTTAGGGACGGAGGAATGGGCCTTATTGTAGGTTCTGATGTTAGAAAGTAAATAATGGAATTAGCAAGTCTATGGAGAATGCCTCCAACAATGCTCTTGCAGAGTGCAGGTAATATCATAGCAAAGCTGCTGCTTTATGTGAAGCTCTTTAGAGTGTATCTTTGTTTTTATTGTTGTTATCTTGTCATGTTTTATTTTAAGAGCCAAGGCGTTACTATATTGCCCAGGTTGTTCTTAAATTCCAGGGCTTAAGCAATCCTCATGCCTTAGCCTCTGAGTAGCTGGTATTACAGACATGGGTCACCATGCCTAGTCTGGAACTGTTTATGTAACACCTCTAAGTAGCCTACTGAGGTGAACAATTCTGAGAGTCTTGCCCAAGACAATGTGTAGAAGGCAGGGAGGTGACAGACAGGCTTGAGCCACAGGACCCACATGACTTGACCTGGGTGGCTGTGATAGTGAGGTTAGGAAGGGACTGGGGTTGAGAATGTGAGATCGGGGAGATTTTAGGCTGGCCCAAGATGGAGTCTCCTGAGACACCGTGGTGGATAACCCATGTAGGAACGTGCCTCTTCAGGGAAATGGAAACTGAATGTTCTGCATTTTTCAGAAACCACATGACCCTTATCTCAGAAGGGCAGCTTGATCACAACATCCTGATATCCTAATGACCAGAAGTCCCCTCAAAAAGATTTTGCTCACAACAGTTAGTAGTAGCAGCAGCAGCATTGCTTATAGCACTTCCTTTCCCCTTAGTGCCTTCCTGCCATTCTCCCATCGAACAAAAAAACCACTCCATAAAATCCCAAACTCCCTTTCGGTGCTACTGCTCCCCCTGGAGAGACAGCACATGTGTGAGTCCACCTGCCAGAAGACCTGGATGTGGCCAAGGGGATCTTTCCATTTCCTGGTCCGACAAGCGGTTAGTTAGCAGCATCGTGAATGTGGCAGAAGACACTGAGGCCAAAGAACAGAGTGCAGCTCTGTCCATGGTCACGGCTTCCGACAGGTCCTGACTGAGCCTCGGTCACGGGAGGTGACACCGCAGGCAGCATGGACACACTGGTGAAGAGTGGGGGCAACACTCCGAGAGTGTGAATCCCATGTTCGCTACTTATGAATTATGCACTTGGGGGAAGGAGAGCTCCGGTTTCTGCCTCTGTTTTCTCAATATCCAAACTAGAGATAACAATAGCATCCATGTTACAAGCTGGTTGGGGGTGGAAAGTTAATGCATGCAAAAACAACTCAGTATCTTGATTTAGGAGACTGTTCCATTAGGCAAGCGAGTTTTTACGGTGCAAGTTGGTCTCATACACTTTAAGCTCTGCAGAGCAGAGTAGTCACAGGTAAGAAGATGGGAGGCACTGAAGGGGGAGGGGAGGGGAGGAAGGGGGCACAAAGGGGCCTCCTTGCTGTGCAGCTCCTCAGAATGCATCAGCACAGACACTGTCTCCACAGAGAGTCTTTCAAAGCCAACCTGAGATCCTGAAATCAGAGGTCTCAGTCAGGGCATGGTCAGTAATTATTTTGTTTTGTTTTGTTTTCTTCTTTAATGACCATTTCAGAGATAGAAAAAGAACTGGAGAAAATTATGAATGACAATTGTGTGCTCACAGGTCAGAAGAAGTCATACACCACAAACACAGAAATGACCACTGGCCAAACTTTACTCCATCACCCTCATGCATTCCTGAACTCTACCTCCACGGTTATGAATTTCTAAGCAATTGACACTACTTGGCACATAGTTGATGTGTTCTTGAAAGTACCTCAGTGTTGTTAGGTGTGTAGCTCAGTAGTTTAGCCCTTGCCTCCTAAAGCCATAGGTTTGCTCCTTCGAGGCTGTGGTGCATCGGTAGGGTTAGGAGCCAGTGCCATAGGTCCCTGAGGGCACTAGGAGATATGGGCTTCTGCAAGGTTTGATGCAAAGCAAGGAAAAAGAGACCTCTTTATACTTTTTGGCCCAACCAGGCTCCAAAATGGCTCTGAGATTGCCATTTTGCCAGCCTCTTCCACTAATTCTCAATCCTTTTAAGAACCTGCGCTTTACTTCCTTTTCAAATCCAAAGAAATATCCTCTGTGTGGATTACATTTATCTATCAATGCAGTCATACAATTTTCATACACTTGTTCTCACAGAAGGGGCCTGGGAAGGCAAGGGCGCCTTGGACCCCAACGGCGGCGACAAAGCATCTTGGCGCAGAGGGACAGGAGAGTTTCCACCCCTGCTATCACTTCGCTACAGAATCAACAGCAGCGGCCTCCAGCTTCCTTCTTTTATGTGAGGTATTAAAGGCCTTTTTGTGTAAGTCTCTATAAATCAGCCTCTCTGTTCTTTGCAGCTAACTTTGTGCCTCCCCCGCCCCCACCTCCCCGCCCCACAGCCTTCCTGCCTGGCTGGATGCCCTTCATGTTGTTCAGAGGACATAGGAAGGTGGTGAACTTCTGATCTCCTTTGGCCAGAAACTCCCAGGGGTCACAGCCTCCATTCACAATCATGTTTTTAGGATTTACCTCAAGTAGAGAATTCTGAAGCTTCTCACTGAGGGCAGCTTTCTCATCTTCCAGTTGCTTTATTTCCCTTTCTGATTTTGTCTTTACTTCTTCCAATTGAGCTTCTACTTCCTAGATGAGGATTAGAAAGATTAGCCACACAAGGTAGGAAAGCAGGCCACTTATACATCCACACCTTGCCTTATTTCTGAAGGGGATCAAAGAAGCTAGTAGAATAAAATACTGTAAGAGCACATGGATTCTAAGTACACAGCTGATCAAGAGAAAACAAATATTTAAATTCATACCACACAACCTGGCGCATATACAGATAGGTTAGAAAGTGGCAGGTGGATCCTTAACTCTAAATTTTCTAGCATCAAATAAGAAAAGGAATGTTCCAAGTGTTCCATAAGTAAAAGAAATCAAAACAGAAGAAACAAACAAGCAAAGAGCACCCAACTGCATTTTCATGGCATCTTCATGGCATACCTCCACAGGACCCATACAGTAGCTAGAATGATGACTCGTCCACAGTCCCTCCCACAGCCTTCCGGCATCAGTGTGAAGCAGTTACAGTCCGTTCTGGAGACCACGTGAGAAGCATTGCCTCATCTTAGCTGTGTCATCCTGAGCACATTTCCTCCTGTGTGTGCTCACTGTGTTCTTGCTGAGCACAGCAACAATTCAGTAAACGATAAGCACAGAGTCATCCCTAGGGCTGTCTAGCTTTTCCAATGCAACAATTCAATAAATGATAAACACATAGTCATCCCTAGGGATGCCTAGCTTTTCCAATACAGCTTAATTTATGGAGCAAGTCTCTGAATAGTTAGAGGAGGTCAGTCTATGGCTCTCCCCTGACATTTAGCTAGATAGCATCATTCATTCATCCAACAAATATTTACCAAGCTGTCCTACATGCTGGGTACTATTCTCAGAGTTAGAGTTAAAAAAAAAAACCCTTACATGCTTAAATTTAAGTGAAAAACAAACAAAAAAGTTAATAAGTACAATGTAATCAATACTATGCTTGATAGAGAAATAAAGAAAAGAAAGGGCTAAGAGTGGTTAGAGGGAGGATAAAATTTTGGATACTTTGGCCAAAGAAATGCTATGGAGAAGGTGGCTTTTGAGTGAGATGGGGAGGCAGGTGGACCTGTGGTGACAGCGTGGCTGGAGAGCAGGGTAGCTGTGTGGACTTGCTTGGAATGTTGGCAAGAGAACTCATTGAAAAGAAATGGCTCAGTGGTTATGAACACTAGCTGTTCTTGAAGAGGACCAGGGTTTGATTTCCTGCACCTACATGGTGGCTCACAACCATCTGTAACTCCAGTCCCAGGGCATCTGACACCCTCTTCTGGCCTCTGCACTCTCTCTCACACACAGACACATACTTAAAAATGAATATTAGCTGGGCGGTGATGGCGCACGCCTTTAATCCCAGCACTTGGGAAGCAGAGACAGGCGGATCTCTGTGAGTTCGAGGCCAGCCTGGGCTACCAAGTGAGTTCCAGGAAAGGCGCAAAGCTACACAGAGAAACCCTGTCTCGAAAAACAAAAACAAAACAAAAAAAATATTAAAACAAAAAAGCCCAAGCAAGACAACTATAAGAAACTCCCAAACTATACTATCTGAGGCTGTATCATCTGAAAAAGAAAGTGGAGAGCAGGCATTCTATGCTGGTTATGGACCTTTCTGGTCTAAATGAGAGTGGATGGGCATAATAAATGTGGTTTTAAGTTTACCAAGTGATGACTATTTGTGCGCAATGCTCACAGATGAATTCTTCAATATTTAGGTCCTACTGCTAAAGCTTATCATATAAAAAGAGGAAATAAAGTTTAGAGATGTGCAAAGACTTGCACAAGGTCATTCCTGCAGTAAGTGAGACGTCAAGGTGTGAATCAGGAACACATGGATTGGCTGTGGTCTCTGCTGATTTCTCATGGGAACTGTGGCACTTAATTCAGACAGGCGCTTGACTGGAAAGTTTCCCCGCTTCTGCTACAGAGAGGATGAGGGAATACCTGGGCCCATCAAAAGCAGGGTGGGGAAGCCGTACCAGCTCGAGCTGTCTCTTTACAGGGGAGGCACAAAAAGCCCTGGAATCTGTCGTCATCTCATCAGAGGTTTGTGTTCCTGGGGCAACTCTGGGTGTCAGCCAGAGAGCCCTGTCACTTATCCATGTACCCAGCAGAACGACTGTTGGTGGCCATGGCAGAGGAGCTTCAGTCAGCAACAGACCTTACAGAGGTCAATTCATCGAATAGCAAAGCTAAACCCTGGAGAAGCAAAGCCCGGGGCAGGGGTGGGGAGTGGGGGGCGGGGATGGGGTGGTCTCCAGAATGCCCCTTGCTCCTGCTGTGCTTCCGTCTGTTTGCTGCTGCCCTGTTCCCCCTGTAGTTGGCATGGTGTGATCGCTCTATGAAGGGATCCCACTGTATCTAGTTGAGTGTGATTGTTTCCTGGGGAAATCCCACTCTTCACCGGGCAATTTATTTGCAGATCATAATAGAAGTGATTTTCATAAGAGCAACGATACTTAGTTGAATGAATGATTTCATTGGA
This sequence comes from Peromyscus maniculatus bairdii, assembly GCF_049852395.1. NCBI lineage: Eukaryota > Metazoa > Chordata > Mammalia > Rodentia > Cricetidae > Peromyscus > Peromyscus maniculatus. The sequence continues at coordinate 42,272,781 of NC_134861.1, forward strand.
CTTTCTGAGCTAGGCTAAACAGGTGGTTAAAAGAGTTAGTCAAGATGATTAGAGAAATGGGTTAGGTTATTCTGCCAATTGCTCCAGTAAGAGATACAGAAAACGCAAAGACAGTCTAGAAGTTACCTTCCCCTTTGTTAGATATGAGATTTATAGAAGATGAAAAATAAAAACAAGGAAGTTTCATGCATTATAGACTCATGAATTCTGCCTGTGGAAAACAGGCTGAAGTTTAAAGAAAACAATTACGTCCCTACACCCAAGGTTAGGCCTGAGTTCCTTAGGCATGCAACATACAGAATTAATCACAGACCTCAGTATGCACTTTGAAAAGACAAAGACATGAAAGGAAATTAAATGACCCTATTGTATATAAAGAAAAATAGATGGTTAGCTGAAGCCGCAAACAGCTGTCTGCCAATACAAAAGGAACTGGCTGAAATATACTTAGCTTGCTTAAAAAAATTTTAATTAGTAATAAAGGAATCATTGCTTTGGGGTGAAGATGCTTTTGTGGGAAAATTAATACCAAAAAATGTTTAACTACTTGTCAGCTTCTAAGGAAAATGTAACTTGTGATCTTAATGTGATTTCTGTTGTGGAATATTATTTAACCAGGCAAAGATATGTTACATTTGTTTTTGCTACAGAATATTACTTTAACTGTGTAAAGGTGTGTTACATTTGTTTATGCTGCATTTGTTTAATGATGTAAGGATGTGTTACACTTGTTTGTGCTGTATTTGTTTAATTATGAAAAGATGTGCTGCTGTTTTACCTTGCCTGTCTAAGGCACCTGATTAAGGTGATAAAAAGCTGAACTGCCAATAGCTAGGCAGTAGAGGGATAGGCAAGGCTGGAAGGCAGAGATATAGAAAGAGAAATCTAGTCTCAAAAGAAAAAGAAGAGAAGGAGGAGAAAGAAAGAGGGAGAAAGAGAGGGTTACACCCAGGGTCAGAAACTAGGCAGCCACCAGCCAGGCAGATACTGGAGGAAGCAGGAAAGTAAGACATACAGAAAGGAAGGTTAAAAGCCCCAAAGCAAAAGGTAGATAAGGAGAAACAGGTTAATTTAAGTTAAAAGAGCCAGCCAGAAATGAGCCTAAGCTAGGCCGAGCATTCAAAACTAATAATAAGTCTTTGTCATGATTTGGGAGCTGGTTGCTGGCCTAAAAGAAAAAGCCTGGTATAGATTTCTTATACCTATATATATCCTATATAAAGCTTTTAATTTGTTCTTGGAAAATATGTGGCTTATGGTTTTGAGATAATCTTTTTCTGCATAGAAATCGTTGTATTAGGAGGTATAAAAGGGATAAGTGAAAAATGAAGAGGAGAAAAGAAAAAGAGAAGAACAATATAGAAGGGAAAACACCAGGAAAGAAGCAGAAAGGAAACAGATGGAAAGAAGGAGAAAAAGGAAACAACCGGGGGAAGGAACAGAACGGGGAAAGAACAGAACAGGAACAACCAGCAGAGAGAAAAAGAAAGTGAAGAACTAAGCTTTGACTCTCAGATAAAGTTCCCTTATGTGTCTGTGCATCTGTTCCAATAGTTCGCCTATCCACATCTCCTCTCCAGTTTCTCTGACCTGCTGAGAGCCTGCTGGGCTCCTCAGTGGCAAATGACACCAACTGAACAGCTACAATACGCTAATTCCAATGATGAAGAGCTTCAGATACAGTCATTGCATGCTGGTAAATGTCTAACAGGTGGCTTTTCAAATATATAAATTAACGGATAGTAACACATTGATGGTAGCATTTCTTGGTTTTCATGGTATAAGTACTTTTACTGTGGCCAATGTCAAATTAGTACAGTGATGTAGAGTGTGAAACTGGAAAGAGGTATGACAACTGCCTCCTGAGCTAGTGCGAACTGGCTGCTATATAATATATATATGTTCTTCAGGACTTCCTGTTTGGGAATATATATATATATATCCCCAGCATCACAGAGCTGGACAGGTAAGACTTGAGAGAAGATTGACATTTAAACCAGGATTGCTGAGATCAGTAAGAACTAGGGTGAATTTGACAGTGAGGAGGAAGTTGTCTCCATCAAGTGAAATCCATGCACAAGGGCCCAAAGAGAAGGAACACCAAGCACATGAGGAACAAAAGGAGTGCAGAGTTGGACATAGGCTGGAGAAGGAGACAGAAGCTTGTCCCTGCAGGGTCTGAAGAAATATGGGAAAGAACTAATGTTCACTGTTGTGATGATAGGGAGCTCTGAGTGGCTGGCAGCCAAGGCTGAGCTGGCACAAGGTCTTACCAGGGTGGATTGGGTGATATGAAGTGGGGAGGGTGGAAGCAAACAGGTTATGACATGGTCCGTCAAATCATGGAGGTCTACCTGGAAGCTTTGAGGACAGAAGGATGTGCAGATGTTATGGGGCCATCAGAATAGAAAAGACTTCACATACTTCTGTGTTGAACAAGAGGGATGGAGAGAAATCCTATTTGATTCCCAGGTTTGTGATTTGAACACCTAAAAACATGTGCTATGGATCACCTGAACAGCATCTTCACATCCTCTGTGGGGCCAAGCCTAGACCAGGCAATGGCCCTGGGGTAGCCCTCAGCACTCTTCCTTTGGAGGAAAACATTTTTAAAAAGTCTAAATGAGCTTGTAATTAGATTGTTGGGCCTGGGTGACATGGCAACTTGGCATGCGGTCTCTCTTCGGTCAGCCTATGCTATGTTCTTCAGGACTTCCTGTTTGGGAACATTTGCTTCTTAAAAACAATATATAAATTACCTTGGCTACTAAATATGTTTAAATAAATATGTTAAAAAACACTTAGCAAAAAATTTTTTTTAATTTCACCAATTAGTTTCTCACCCACAGAAGCTTTTATTGACTAAAATCCAGTTTACCATGCTTACGGGTGTGGAAACGAAGTCTGCCAAGACACTCATACTGGAACAGCCAGTGAAAACACTCTGTGAGATGGCTTTTGGCATACAGGGAGGGCTGTTTTTGATTTTATGCAGCATAACTTTCTGGTACACATAATCAATCAGTTTCAGCTGGTGCCTTGACAGATGGACCTAGAGTGAAAAATAAAATCCCCTACAGGTGGAAATAACTAACGTCAGCAGTGAATTTGAGCATCACTAAGCTTTCTCTTAGGTGCTGGGTCATGTGGGCTACTGTGAGAACAGAGATCTGAGTCAGCTGGAGAAAAGAGAACAGAAAGAAGCATGCCCAGCTCAGCTAAGGTGACCTTGGGGATTTCAACAGAAGCATTCATATTCTCCCTCCACAAGGTCAAGAACATGGAATAAAGAGACTAATGCTTTCAAATATATGAGTCAATGCACCCTGAGAAGAGGATTCTGTGCACTGAGGGTTTATCAAATTCAGAGTGCCTTCCTGGACTCCGTCCCCACAGAACTCTTATATACCTAGCAGCAGGCTTTTACACGGAGGAAATCCTGCAGCTAAGAGGAGCAGGGCACAAGCATCACTGAGACCTTTTTCTGTCTCTTTGTCTACAATGTCCACGATTACCGGTCATTTGAGGAAATAAACAGCTGGGAGTTGTGGGGCATGCCTGAAATTATAGGAAGCCAAGGCAGGAGTTTGAAGCCAGCCTGGGCTACATGGCAAAACCTCCTCCACCTCAAATAAATGAAGGGGGAAAAGGCAAGCATGAAGGAAGGGACAGGAAGTGAAGGAGCCACTGTATCCAAAGTCTGCTTTCTGTTGCTAAGAACACAATATCAATGACTGAGTATGTTATAAAGACAGGAGAGGAGGTTTACTTTGATCCAAGGTCAAGGGGTCAAATTTGTTGATCACAAGTTTGAGATCTGCTTTGGCTACAGAGTGAACTCAAAACTAACCTGGCGCCAGGCGGTGGTGATGCACGCCTTTGATCCCAGCACTCGGGAGGCAGAGCCAAGCGGATCTCTATGAGTTCAAGGACAGCCTGGGCTACCAAGTGAGTTCCAGGAAAGGCGCAAAGCTATACAGAGAAACCCTGTCTCGAAAAACCACCACCACCACCACCACCACCAACAACAACAACAACAACAAAAACTAACCTGGCAACAAAATGATATGCTGTTTCTAAATACAGAATAAAAATAACTAGGGATTTAACTCAGTGCTAGAGTGAGTATATGCTGGGTTCTAGGCTTCATTTCTAGTACAGCATACACATCTATGTACATACACATAAAATCTCTCTCTCTCTCTCTCATGTATATATATATATATATATATATATATATATGTACGTACATGTATATATACATATATACTTACACACACACTATATATGTATATATATACATATATATGGTTATATGCTAGAGAGACAGCTCAGTGGTTCAGCGCATGTATTATTCTTAAGGAGAACCAGAATTCAGTTCCAAGAACCCTCGTTGGGTGATTATAACTCTATAATAACCTATAACTCTAGCTCAAGATGATCTGATATCTTACTTCCTCAGGAGCCCATGCATAGTGGCACACACGTTTAATTACAGCACTTGAGAGGCATAGGAGAGCAGATCTCTGTGAGTTTAAGACTAGCCTGGTATGCACAGAAAATGCTAGGCTAGCCAGGATGACAGAGTAAGACCCTGTCTGAAAAATTTTATCTCAATACAAAAGGAATATACCATCAGATTTATAACATGTAAAATAGAATGCATGATAACAAACATACAGAGGGCAGGAGAAAAGAAATTATTATAATACAGTTTTCCTATGTGAAGGGATATGATATTATTTGAAAAAATGTGATAAATTTAAAGATGCATATTATTAATCTTAGAGTAAACACTAGTTTTCCATCTGCAAAAGAGAGGCATAAGAAGTCAAAAGTGGAGATAAAAATGAAATACCAAAAATACTCAATGCATCAAAAATACACAGTAAAAGTGGAGATAGTTAACAAATGTGACAGGAAGATAAAAATGTCAAGTTAGAAGGCTTAAACATTAAATAAAGTATAAATGGTCTAAATGTCCTTAAAAGGCAGAGATAGTAGAACACAAGTCTATCACTCAAGCTGTTCAGTGGATTTGGGACATTAACATTCCTTTGGTAGCTGCCAAGTGGAGTCTCCTGAACTTACAGAAAACTACCTATTACTAAATTCCTTTTCCTGCTAAACAGTCCAACGGATCTGTGAGTCCCAGGAGGAATTGTAAGTATACAAATGAAATGGGAAATGCAGACACGTTGAGCAGATCTTGGGAGAGCTCAGTAAATCTGTTTCCTTCCCTTCCCAAATAAGCACTGTGTGCAAATGTTAATTACAGGACATGCACTAAGTTCCATCTACCAAGATGACGTGATGATGTCCCCTAGTCCCGTGACCAGGAAAGATACTAGTCTTCTAGGCCAATCCAGCCCACATCCTGCCATTTGATCCTTTAGGTCAGGGTAGTATTTAGGATGTGCAATCTACCCACACTACCCACACTAAAGGCTCAAAGAAATAAAGCTCTTCTAATGCTACAGGGACAACTTGTGTCTATTTTTAGCTCATACACCCTCAATCGGAGGCCTCTTCAAGGCTTTATCATTCCCATGTTGTCTCATTTACAGTACTTTTATTTCCAGATTCAAATATGAACAAAATAGTAAAACAATAACAGGAACTAAACAGTTTACTTCTGTGTGATTTATTTCCCAAATGGACTTGCCACCTGATCAAGATCGAAGTAGGATTTGTACACTGAGAGTCAGATTTGTCCATCAGGTTACCAGGGCAACTTGCAACTTGAGAAAGTGGCTGTCCCTCCAGCTGATGGGGTACCAGGATGGAGTGTTAGCCTGTGTTTCTGAAGATTGTATATGTACAGTTCATAGAAGCTCATAGGAGAAAAATGCTTTTAAAATGACCGTTTTCTCCATGAGAAGGTGGGGAGCCCCAGGCTTTGGTGACTGTTGGCTTTGAACTGAAGCTCTCGTACCCACTATCTGTCTGACTGATACACTGCATCTCTGGACTCAGTTTCTTACTCTCTAACATTGAAAAGATTCAAAGTGTTTGTGAACACTCAATATAAATTATAATAGGTACTCTATCTTTATTCCACATGCTGTCCAAAGCACATGGCAATCAACAGTAGCTGCTGTCTATTCAACTGTTACTTCACACTACCCACCCAGCAAAAGGTTCATATGGAACACCATATTTAAACGTGCATAACAAACCCTGTCTTCATAGAGGTTAAGGCCCACCATAGAGAGCCTGTGGAAGAGTGAAAGCTTAGGCCAGGAATAGTGTTTGTGTTTCATGTGCTCATATTTATTTATTCAATACATATTTATCAAATACTTAATGTTTTAACCACTGTATAACACTGTCCTGCAGAGATATCTGATTATCTTTCAGTGAACACTCAACACTGGTACTTCTCACATCACAAAGACATTTATTTCATAATCAAATGAAGTCTTCACTCATGTTAATAACAGTATTGATTTACATGCCACCCTTTTTGAGGCAGGGTCTCCATGTAGAGCCCAGTTTGGCTCTGAACTCATGATCATCCTGCCTCAGCTTTCTGAGTGCCGAGTATTCTTCCCTACAGTCGTCCTTCACGTGACACACTTTTTCCAGCTAACAGGAGAGAGGAGGGTCCCACACACTCTCTGTGGGCAGCGTCCCATCTGTGTGGGAGGTGAGAGCAGCGTAGAAGCAGACGCTTTATTTCCTCAGATGGATTTTCTCCTTTAATCCTCACAGTACTCAGAGAGGTTCTGTTAACGTCTTAACAGAGGAACTTCCAGAATGCAGAATTTCTGAGACTAGGTGGGACGGGCAGCTAAATAACTTCCTGTGGGCAGTGGAGTCGGAATTAGGGTCTAGGAAGTACTGGAGGCCTGAGTTTTCAGTTAGTGGAGTTTTTCTGTTTTTGTTGTGTAAGCAGGGTTGAATTTTCCCTAAGTCAAATGTCACATGACACCATCCTGCTCCACGTCAGCAACTCCAGAAGCTAGCGTGCTCCACTCTCAGGTGGCCCCGCCATCGCCCCAAGAGCCCCTGTACTCCCTCTGGGCACTGACTGTTTTCTTTACTGTCATCAGAGAACCAGGCTGGGTGGGCACACAGCAGGAGCACAATACAAGTCTGGGTAAGGAAAGAGGAAAGGGGAGCGGGAAGGAGGTGGGAGAGAGCGAAAACCCCAGAACAAGCTGCAAAGGCTGCTCACCTTCAGCTTCTGTCTTTCCACCTCCACAGACGAGCGCACCGACTTCATTTCCACGGTGTGCTTCTTCACCAAGTCCTCCAGGCGCTTCCCCAGCTGCTCTCGGAGCTGCTGCTTCTCCTCTTCAGTCTGATGTCTGACTTTACGCAGGTCTTCTTCGTATTTCTGCTTCATGCGTTCTATTTCACCGTTTGCTTCTTTCTGGGTCTATAAAGGGAAATAAAACTTTGTAAGACTGCTGGGGAGAGATGAGGCCCACGTTTCTTTCCTACATTTTATATACTGATTTCATAGCAAGTATCAGATGGTGTGAAACATTTTACAAGACTATATATTTGATATTTGTAAGAGATTTCACTGTGCATACCATTGGAAGAGAGCTCTCTAGAATACCAAGTCTGTCATAGGATGTTCCAGCCCACAGTTTAGTTTCTAAAGAACATATTGTTTTGAGTGGAAATAGGATCTAAGCAATGCCTATTTTCTCTGGTAAATACAAACTTGGGAAAATTCTGCCACAGTCTTGTTCTCCTAGGTTTGAATGGCATGGAACTGGCAAGAAACTGGTCAGGGGCTGGAGAGATGGCTCAGTGGTTAAGAGCACTAGCTGCTTCTCTCGAGGACCCAGGTGTGACTTTCACTCTCCACATGATGTCTCACAACCATCAGTACCTCTGGGTCTAGGGGATCCAATGCCCTTTTCTGGACTTTGTGGATATCAGGCATGCAAGTGGTACCCAGACATAAATACAGGCAAAGCATCCATACACATAAAATGAAGTAAAAAGAACTGGTGAAGTCCTGACTCTCTCGTCATCTACCCCTGAATAATGGGGCTTGAGGTTCCAAGTGGATCCACCAATGTTAGGGGATGGCCTCTACCTGAAGCTCATGCCAACCTCCTGTGACTTTTCCACTCCCGCTTCTATCAGAAGCTACCTGTGTTTCTGAGCCTCCTTCACCACAGTGGCACAGCTTGGGCAAGCCTTGGTCCTGCTGAGGGTGAAGGCTGCAGGCTTCCAGGTCATTGGTTTTGCTCAGGACTTCCGTCTCAGTCTTCACGTCATCTGCAAGGGTGAGTTTCAACATCAGTTGAGATGCTCATGTCCAGGGCCTTTTGAACATAGTTCTGCTGCTCACCCATCCTGCTTACCACGCCTCTGTGTAGTCCCTGCAGCCCTCAAGTGTGGTCAATGTAATGATTCTAATCTTCATTCCAAACAGTATCCTGAGTTTAAATAATGGCCACATTCTGCCTTCCTGAATAAAAATGTTATCTCATGTTCCATGAGTTTAAAAAGTTGATCATGTTTTCTAGTATATGTATGTTCATGAAAGTTCAAGGAGAAGTAATAGATATAACTCTTTCTCCCTTCCTGCCTTTCCTCCTTCCTTCCTTCCTTCCTTTCTTTCTTTTTTTCTTCCTTTCTTTCTTCCTTTCTCTATTCCCTGTGGCTATTTCTAAACATTATTGTTTTAAACCCTCTGTTTCCAACATTTTAAACCTCTTCTCTTCACCTTTCCAGCCTAGGGAGTCTCCCCCCTCCCCCAGCCCTTTGACACCTTGGTCCTCTGCTCCCTCGGCCACACCCCTATCCTAAAGCATCATGGGCTACAATGGAACCATATCTCAAGCTTCCCAAAGACAGAGCCCATGTTTCCTGCCTTTGCCATCAATCCTGTCATAGGTCAAGTCTTCAAGAACTTTTGGTTGTGGAATCCTAGATAAAGACACTTAGAGTTAGATGTATTTATATCTAAACACTAGCGTTCATCACCAGACATTTAGTTGACCTTCGATCAGCCATTTATCCTCCCCTGGCCTCACTTAATCTTCTATAACATGGGACAATGACACCTGTCTCACAAAATTATTGGCAAGACCCAGTAATGGAACTGTGTGAAAGGCTGCTAAAATTACAAAACCCTGATCAGTCATGCAGAAGAAAAAGCAAAAATGCAGGCATCATGGACAGCATTGTGAGGGTAAGGAGTCCCTTTGTATCAAATCTTTTAGACATCTGGCCTTTGCAGCCCCAGGTGAGGAGCTGGTGTTGACTCATCTGTACCCAGAACAGTTTTGATTCATCCTCTTAGCAGGTCCGATACAATGGCCCTGTTCCTGCTCTCTCAGTCTAGAGACTGTCCCCCCAGCACCAGACCAAACCTGGTGGCTAATCCTCCATTCGAAAGAAATCAATCCGGGGCATCTCACCAGCTTTCGGTGTCACGTGACACTCCTGGAGCATCAGCCTGTCTTTGGCAATAGCCAACTTCTCGCCCAGTTTCCTTGCGGTACTCTTCAATTCTGAATTCTCCTGCCGAGCCTCCCTCAGCTGCACATCGAGGTCCTAAACAGAGGGCAGGTCTTAGGTTTCTGAACGGGGATGCCAAGTGCCCAGAAGAGCTGCTAGATCTGAAAGGTGGCTGAGGAGGGCACAGCGCGGGTCAGGAGGCTCTAGAATTACCAGCTCTGGGGTCAGCAAAGCCTTACCCACCCTCCCATGGTAGTGTGGCACTGGGCAAGTTATTTATCCCTTCTCCAGAGAGGACAGGATAAGATAAAAGTATGTCGAAAATACTCGGGGAGTATTAGAAATGCTAGCTGTGGTTTTGAGAGATGGAGTCCTGTGCTTCTGTAGGGCTTACAAAACTGAGTCATCAATGGTTCTGCTCTCTTTGAACAAAAACGTCCTAAGGGCTTTAGGAGAGTCAAGTATTTTTACAGAATGAGCACATAAAATTAAAATAATTTAGAATTAGACTTGTCAGAGTTGAAAATTTTACAGGGCAGCCACCTGGACTAGGCATTCAGCGCCCACTCCCACGCTGGGATTATCTTCTCATCTGTAAACTGTAAGGCTTGTGCTCTCTGAGGTTAGGGACAGTCTAGCTCACTGTGCGTCCCCTGACCATAAACCTAGACCTAGTCCAAAGTAAGTATTTAATAAAGACTTGTTGAATGGACGTGGGAGAACTGATACCAGCAATAATACCGACCTTGGTGGAACTGGAGTGCTTAGCACAGTCCCTGGCTAGTGGTGGGTGTTCAGAAGTAGTCTCTGCCTATCATCCCCTGCGGAGGAAGAAGAGGCTTACCTGGATCCTTTCTTTCAGTTTCTGGGCATACTTCTTGAGGTCACTTATCTTGCGCCCTCTGTGTTCCAGGTCCCCTTCCAGCTTCCTGACCTGAGCCTGCAGGGCCGACTCCTGGACCTGGAAGTTCTTTCGAAGGCCTGACTCTTTCTCCTGCCACTGCCATAGGGCCTCGCTGACAGACTGCTGCATGGCCTGCCGGATGGCCTCATTTTCCCGCTCATAGGTGGCCTGTAGCTCCTCTGCTTTGCGGGCATAATCCTGGCTCAGCTGCTGGTTCTCAGCTCGCAATCGCTCTACTTCCAGCAAGACCTCGTGCATCTCCGGTCGCTGGCCGGACTCTGCCGTGGCATCGGGGCTGTCTTGGGATAGCTGGCCCCACTGGGGCCCCTCATGGCTGGTCAGCAGCTGGAGTCTCTTCTCATAATCAGCCTTGAGTTCCAGCATCTCCTTGGAAAGAATCAGGACTCGCTCAGCGTGCTCAGCTTCCACCCGAAGTTCTCTCTCTTTAGTTTCCAACTTACAGGAGGCTGACTCAGCCAAGGCCTCTTGGGTCAGCCTCTTCTGCAGCTCCAAGGCACTCTCCAGGGTCTGGATGCGCTTTAGAAGCACCTCTGCATCCTCACTGGTGCGTTCCTGTTCCTGCAAGAGCCTGGCCCTGGTTTCAGCCACTGCGTCCTGGAGCTCCTCCTGGTGGGCTTCCCTTAGTGACTCGGCACTGGCCTCTGCCTCATCCTGGCGAGTATTCAGGGCATAAATCACCTGCAGGACAGCAGACAGAGCACAGTTAGGGCAAGCAGGTGGTGCATGGGAGGGTGACTGTGACCAGAGAGGCTTGGCCTCGACACTGAGATCCTGTCACACATGCAGTGCCTGAGAAAAGGGTTTTCAAGGTAGCCATGACTTGGTATATTAGAAAGGGTTCCTAGGAGAAGCCAGTAAGGGAGCAGGGAAGTGAGACAGGCAGGTGGTGGGACCAAGGTCAAGGAGCGATAAGCACAAATGTTTGGGAGGGAATTTTTGGTGGAACTGTATAAAGAATCTCCTGGGTACAGTGGGAATCCAGGGAAGGGTTTTTAAAGGAAAGAAACAATGTGACCTCATTTGTTAAAAACAATGCCCTGAGATACAAAGATCCAATAAAACCTTAGAGAATTGAACCCAGCAATAAACTTAATAGGCACAGGGGTAGCATTTAAAACAAACAAACAAAACAGCATCTTTCTTTTTTTGAGAGAAGATTTCTCTGCATGGTCCTGGCTGTCCTGGAACTTGTTCTGTAGACCAGAGTGGCCTTGAACTCAGAGATCAGTCTGCCTCTGCCTCCTGAGTGCTGGGATTAAAAGTGTGCACCACCATGACTGAAAACCCATTATCTTCCTATGAGTAAAAAAGACATTTTTTTACATAGCAAACTATAATTTGAAGGGAAACTCCTCAACTTGACAGATCACACCTATGAAAACCCATGGTTAATAACCATACTCAGCCAGGCAGTGGTGGCTTGAGCCTTTAATCCCAGCACTCAGAAGACAGAAGCAGATGGATCTCTGTAAGTTCAAGTCCAGCCTGGTCTACAGAGTGAGTTCCAAGACAGCCAAGGCTACCAAAGAAATCCTGTCTCAAAAAACAAAACAAAAAACAAAATTATACTCAATAAGAAAGAGTGAATATACTTTCTTCAGAAGATCAGGAACAAGGCAAGGATTATCTGTCCACTCTACTCCTAAAACAAAAGAAAGACAAACGCTGCTTTGCCAAGTGGAGAATGGTACGGAAGGGGCTTAGAACCCATGCAAAGCCCAAGAATTGAGAATGATGCCCGGGAAGTTGATCTGGGAAACAGGTATGTTGACTGAGATTTATAAAATCTGTAGGAAGAATGATCTCTTCAAGTCTGAGATCAGCCTGGTCTACAGAGTAAATTCTAGGCTATTCAGGCCTACATTGTGACACACTGCCTCAAAATAATAATGATGATGATGATAAAGAATAATAATAATAATAATAATAATAATAATAATAATAACAATAACACCCTAAAAAATTGAAGGTAGTCTGAGTGTGGTGAAGAAAATCCGGAATTGTGCTTGGCAGTGTTTGATAAGCCTCTAGACATAACTGGTGGAGAAGACACCAAGGCAGGAGCTCCGAGGGGAAAGTCTGAGCTCGAGAGGAAGGGCTGCCCAATGAAAAGTTACACAGTTGCCGCTGTTTGCTACAAAGGGGTCTAAAATATATCCGTGTGTAAGTCGAGAATGACAGAGAACGCAAAAGAGAAGCTCCAGGAACAGAGGGAGTAAAAGATCAAATTCCCTGGAAAGGGTGTCTCACAGAGATGGGTCTTCCACAAGAGACAGAAGGAAGGGAGAGATGGGAACAGGTTCATGGTACTTGTGACAGGAGAATGAGGAAGCCATCACATGCAGAGGTGAGAAGGTGGCATCTACATTCTCAGCCAAGAAGAAATTAAGGTCACCACATAGTGGATTCCTATACTGCTTCACCTACGCTTTGCAAACTGTGGCCTTGTTCTCCTGAATTCTTTGGAGGTGGAGTGTCATTTCAGGGTGCTTGGCAGAGACAAAGCAGGTGTAAATGCTATTCTTCTCTTCAGAAGAATAGCATTCATATTAGAGATCCCCTTTTATGGAGTTTAGGAAAAAAAAACAAAAGGTTTCCATTGCTTTTTTAAAAAATTGAAACAATTATTAAATAGAGAATAAATCTGTTTAGAAAGGGTCTATGAGAGGAAGTCTTGGTTACCCCCTCTCTGTGTGTGTACACCTTCATAATTACAAGATAATTCATAAAGAAGGCCAAATGCATCACCAGAGGTGGTCAGCATATCTTGATTTAACAAGAGTTTACTAGAGACCACAGATCTCGAAGGAAGAGTAAGTTCCCAGGATACAGATAACATCTGATGTTTCATTACGTCCTTATGATAGTGGTATTGACTTACTTTTTGCCTTTGCTAACAGAACGCTGGCTCCATGAAAGAGGAATTTGGTTTCTTGATCATCATTATCTATCCCCATGCTTGGTTCTAAGTGGGATGCTCTCAAAAATCCTCAAATGGCTAAGTGAGAGTGACATGGCCTGATGGAATCATAAAGTCTTAGGAAAATCAGATCCACTTTAAAAACCACGAATCCAGCAGCATCCTGTGTGTGTGTGTTCTTGTTCTCAGCCTCCCTCCCACTTTCTGCCTCTCTTCCTCCCATCCCCGATGCACTCTCCCAGGAGGACTCCACAATAAATGAAGCTACTGTCTCCCCAATTCCACCCTCACAACTCTGCACACCATGCACAGTATTTAGCCACTTGTGGTGGGTTCTATGGTCTCCTAATGACTTTTGTCTAACAGCATATCTTTAGTAAGTGAAGTTGAAATTGATATCCCACTGGCTGTGATTTGTGTTAATAATAAAAAAAACATTTTGTGGGGGTAGGAAGGGAGAGAACAAGGGAATCTGTGGCTATTATGTAGAACTGAATAGTATTGTAAAATAAAATAAAAAAAAGTTAATAAAAACATTTTGTGCCTACTACATAAATAGGTACTGGATACACATTTTTCGTTTCAGAAAATCCCCATGGTAACTCTACAAAGATGGTACTTTTTCTTCTTATTCTACCACTGAGAATTGAGTTGCAGAGAAGTCCCACAACTTTTAGAAAGCCTAAAAAGGTATAATCAGGAATATGCACACCTACTGCCCAGGACTGCAGTCTGTCTCACTGATTCTTTTAGTCATTTATTTATTTATAGATTTTCTGCACACTTGGGAAGAGCTAGGTTCCACAACAGGCACTGGAAACATACATAATTGAATTTTCAACCTTAAAAATAATACTCACTGCACTGTGGAAATGATTCAGCAAGTAAAATGCTTGCCATGAGGACTTAAATTGGCTCCCCAGGACCCAAATAAAAGCTGGGTGTGGTGACATGCTTGTAATCCCAGCATGGGAGAAAAAAAAAAAAAAGCAGGATCCCTGGGTCTTGCTGGCCAATCTAGCTTAATCAATGAGCTCCAGGTTCAATGACAGACCCTACCCTAAAGAATAAGTAAATACATAAACAAACAAATAAATAAATGGCTGAGTCAGGCTTGGTAGCATACAGCAGTCAGAAGGCAGTGGCAGGCAGATTTCTTTGAGTTCAAACCTGGTCTGTAAAGCTCCAGGACAGCCAGAGTTTCCCAGTAAGATAGACCCTGCATCAGAAACAAATCAAACCAAAAAGATATAGACAGAGATTGATGAGGAAGCCACCTGATAGTGACTTCTAACCTCCATATATACTGGTGCGTGTATGCACGCGCACACACACACACACACACACACACACATATGCACGCACGCACAAAATATACATAAATTGAAGTATAAATATATATTTGAAGTGTGTGCATGTGTGTGTTTCAATACATACCGACAAGTGCTATGAGGGTCTACACGTTACTGTAGAAACAGAGGCAGGACTATGATAGGAAACACCTTCCAGGAAAAAGTGAGCCTTTCTGTCTCTTCAGTCTTAAGGTAATCAAGTCCCTTTCATTGTCAATTTCTGAATCCACAAGAACAAATTCACTTCTCTGCATTCATCTACAGCACTTTAGATGAAGAGGAAGGCACAATAGGCTCATAACAAGTGTCCGTGATGGAATTGATGCAGATCATCAATAATGCATATACCTCCCTCCCACAGAGAATAATTGCTGCTAGGAACAGACGTCAAAAGAGACAGTGTTTCCTAGTCACTTGCACTGACCATCTGAGTAGAATTTGGGTAGATGGGATAATGAGTTGCATCTTAGGGCCAAAATGGGGTTAAGATTATGAAAGGTAATCTTCCCAGGCCTTCCCAGTCTTCCTGTTGCCATTCATAGACATAAAACTCAGAATTTACAGGTTAGATTTAAAATGAAAAGCATCCGAGACCTGAATGACCAAGAAGGGTTGCCTACCCACTGAGAGCACGGGACATAACCTAGAAATGAACATTGAGCCCCTGACTTGGTCTCGTCTAGTATGATATTTGTTAGTTGCCCTGATGTAACAGAGGTTGTAAAGACTACCCCAGGATGGGTGATTCACTGGAGGACTCACAAGCTGAGCACATATTCATACTCATGGCTGTGATTTATTGCAGTGAATCAGCCAAGGAATAGCTAGCTGCCTGTGCCTGGGAGTAAAGCTGAGGGCAAGCTTCCAAGAGTCCCCTCCCACAGGAGCTAAGTCACTCAGTGAGACTTTGTGGCAATGTATGTAAAATAATCTGCCAAGGAAGCTGTGAACAAGGACAACAACAACAGACGTGCCAGAGTGGATGGGAAAAGACCAGGAGGCCTCAACCCTACACAAAAAACTACAAGCAATTAAGGAATGCTGAAGAGTGGGGGAGATATTCTTCCCCAGGGGAGAGCACACTAATTGGTTTATCCAATACCAAATGGCCAGCCCCAAAAACATACTTAAAAGTAACATTATACAGACCAGGCAGATTATATATATATAACAGCAATTAAGGAAAAAAGAGAACATGAATTTGAAAGAGAACAAGGACAGATGTGTGGGAGGGTTTAGACTCTAATAGAGGAAAGAATGGGAAGGGAGAATGATGTAATTATAATCTCAAAAGTAAAAGAAAAAATATGTAGCAACCAAGGTTTTTACCGCTCAGGCAAGCAGCCTCTACCTGACATGCACCAAAATTCTAACCCCAAAGAAGAAAAGCAGATATTCAGTAAAAATGACATTTGAAAAGACATTTTGGGAATAGTGAGAGCAGCTCTTAGTGGTTTGAGCAGGAGGACCCCTCTGGAAGCTGATAATTTCTTAGATGCCAGCTGAGGGTTAACCTTGCAAGCAACATATTCTAAAAATAAATAAATAAATAAGCCTCAAGCTGCTACATTAACTTCTTTCTGTATATTGAATATCCTCAAATGATAGAGAAATACTTTCATTTCTTGTTAGAATCTCTTTAAGAGAGGCAAATCTTAACATGAATGGGGGGTTCTTGTGGAAAAGAACAAAATGTCCTTGGGAAGATTACTCCATAAAGCTTTGTGGGGGCTGGAAAGATGACTCCGTGAGGTTCCTGCTGTGTAAGCATGAGGACCTGTGCTCAGACCTCCAGAACCCACATAAATGCTGGGTGGTGTCAAGTGGGTGTAATCCCAGCCCTAGGGTTGGAGACAGGATCACAGGAGCTTTCCAGTCAACTAGCTTCACCTAAATGGTGAGCTCTGGTTTAGTGAGAGGGGGAACGATACGAAGACACTCCATGGCAGCCTGGGGCCTTCAAGTGCACATGCATAGGTCACTGTAGCTGCACACCTACATATACACCACATACCCATATACACTAAAAATAAGATAGATTTGCGATTTTATTCAAGATAAAATAAGTTATATACCAATGGTTATGATTTGTTGATACTTGGTCCTTTAGGCAGAATGGAAAACAACTCAGAGCTGATATAGCCTGACATAGCCATGAAAACACTCAGTGCAAGAAAGTATTCAATGTCACACCAATTTGAGGAAGAATTAGGGTGCCTAGGATTCAGGGACTGTTTCAAGGATGCTCAAGTGAGTCTTCCCTGTAATGTGAACATTTGTCCTATGTACTCACTCCTAAATCAACACATAATCAGATTTCAGGCTAGAAGTAGCAGGTAGAGTCCTATATTGTATGCATAAATTGTCTCAGAGCAGTTGGCATGGGCACATTAGTCCTAGTGTCTATCTGAAAGACCCCAAACAGTCCCATAAGTGTTTTTCCAAACTACTATGTTGTGTTGAAATCTGTCTAGATAATTCCTGGCTTTCCAAGGATGCCCATACTCAATTTTTCATATCCTCTCTTTGTACCACCTATAAGGTTACTCATCTATCTACCCATGGATAGAACTCATAATTAATAATGTTAATTATGTATGCTGTATTTTATTTTTATTTATTTAATTTTATTATTATTATTATTATTATTATTATTATTATTATTTTGGTTTTTTCGAGACAGGGTTTCTCTGTGTAGCTTTGTGCCTTTCCTGGAATTCACTCTGTAGACCAGGCTGACCTTGAACTCACAGAGATCCGCCTGCCTCTGCCTCCCGAGTACTGAGATTAAAGGTGTGTGCCATCAACGCCCGGCCTTCCCTACCTACTTAACGATACCTTAAAACCCTCTTTCATCTTCGACCTCATTTTCAGTATCACATCCTCGACAGTATCGCCACCTTATCAACCCAACCACCTTAGTAACCATTACATACTAATTCATACTTAAGAATTCTGATCTCATCTGTATTCCCTGTATTATAACATCCAACTGATTTATCTTATGCTCAGCATTCCTTTTCTCCATAGGGATGATTTCAACTTTCTATCATGTTCATTATGACCCAAACTTAATTCCTGCCTGCTCATGCTTTTCTAGCATTGAGATGGACTGATTAAGAGCTTGGACTTTACAGTCAGAGTCCCAGCATCCCTAAATTTTAGCAGGAGAAAGTGAGCTAATGATTCAACCCTATTGAAGCTTGACAGTAAAATTAGAAAAAGAATAATATCTTAGGGTTGTACTGAGAGCTAGTGAGATAACGTTCACGGGCATAAATGCTATTACTTGCCCAGGAAAAAAAATACTTGGACTTTAATTATGTGCTGGGGAAAAGCCAGTGTTCAGAGTACTTGGTAGTATGTAGTCAATGTTGGGAGCATTGTCAGCATGGTTCCACATCCTGGAAAATAGAGCAATCCGACCATTCTCTTGAGAAGCCTGTAAGCTAGTAGAATGTTGGAGACCGAATTATTTGTCAACATTTTGTTTCATTCTTTTCACTTCCTTGCCATGGTTCTTCCCAGTGTGTACATGGAATTTACTTCTCTTCCATAATAAGGTTGAACTTGACTCTGTAACTTCCTTTGGGAATTAGAATGTGGACTTGTTGGTAGCAGAGGCTTTAAATGTGTTAATGCATTTTGGCTTGCTTTCTCATGCTTCTGTCCTTTATCATGGGAAAATATACAGAGCTGCCACCAGTCCCAGAATGAGAGACGTGTGGAGTATGCACAGCCTCAATCAACAGCCTGGAATTAACGGCAGCCAACCTGATCATGAGATCGATCACTGTTGCAGGCACTGAGGTTTAGACTCTGTTGTTACACAGCAATGTTAGAGGAAAATATCGCTAATTTGCAAGAAGAGACTGAATGTAAGCCAATTAGTATACACAGTGGGTAACTGGAATGCTCTGCTACAAGTCTACAGAGGCACAGAGAAAGGCAAGGGGGGAGAAGGGAGCACATGGCTCTGGTACTTCTCTCTGTTCTTCCACACCAACACTAATAGGTCAGTTCCATTATAAACTTGCTCTAAGTTTTGTTGTTATTGTTTGTGATTTTGAGACAGGGCCTCACTCTGTGACCTTGGCTGGTCTGAACTCACTCTCAGCTCAGTGTGGCCTTGAAATCACAATGACCTTATTGCCTAAGTCTCCTAAATGCTAGGATTACAGACCTGTGCCACCACATCTGGCCCTATGTATTTCATTGTTAGTAAAACTCATTCTTTTGGTCTCCCCTCCCATATGTTCCTCTATCTGTTGCAGCAAACTCCTCTAATATTTTGTCTATTGTCACTAACTTCTCACCTCTCCTTCCTTCTTGAGTTCTCTTTAATCAACCAGCTCTTACTCCAACCAATCTATCCAATTGTTCATCAAGGTCATAATGACCACCATACTGCTTAAGCTAGGAATACCTAAGTCTCAGTCTTCAACTTTCAGCAACATCTGACCTAGTAAATTACTCCCTCCTTGGAGTATTGTCTTCCCTTACAATACTTTCCTGCTGATCACATCATATTCTCATCTCCTTGGCTAGTCAATTCCTCCTCGTTTCCCATCTCTCAGATGTGACAGCCCCAGAGTTCAAGCCACAGATGTTTTCCTTTTCTAGAAACCTTCCTTGGGATTCCAGATAATCTCTTGAGATGTGCATGTTTTATTTGCTAGCAATTCTCCAGTTTATTTGGCTCTGCTGTTGGATTTGCCACCTAGCTGCTACTTATGGATCCTGTTGCTTGCTAATATCTCAATTTAGATAGCCAATGTGTGTCTGAATCTAATTGTGCACTTTGCCTTCACAAACAGCTCTTTCAGCAACATTCCCCATCTCATTTCATGGCAACTCCTTTCTTTCACCTTTTTAGGTTAAAAAAAATGGAGCTGACCAATTAGCACATGAAAATACACATAATGTCTCTAATAATTAAGGGAATATAAACCATAATGCAACACTATGGGATTGCATATGTATTAGGATAGATATCATAAAAAAAAAGAGAGAAAAGTGATGGTGAGGACATAAAGAAATGATGAGGCCTATAAAACATTGTTGGAAGGAGTGTGAAATGCTAAGATCCAGAGTGACTGGGACACTAGAACAGGGAGCACAACAAGATACAACACTGGACAGGTAGGCAGGGGTCAGTGGTGGTTTTAATGAGAATGGCCCCCATAGGCTCATATGTTTGGATGCTTGGTCTCCAGTTAGTGGAACTGTCTGGAAAGGATTAGGAGGTGTGGCCTTGTTGAAGGAGGAGTGGACCTGTTTGAGCAGATGTTTGTGTCATTAGTGGGTTGGCTTTGAGGTTTCAAAAGCCCAGGCCAGGCCCAGTCTCCCTCTCTCTGCCTGCAACTTGTGGATCAGATGTGAGCTCTCAGCTACTGTTCCAGTGTCATGGCTGCCTACCTGCCACCATGCTCCCTGTGTTGATGTTCATGGATGAACCCTCTGAAACTGTAAGCAAGTCCCCAATTAAATGTTTCCTTTATAAGTAGACTTGGCTATGGTGTCACCTCATGGCCATAGAACAATAACTAGGAGAGAGTCCAACATACACCTAAAGGAGCTTAGGCCTTATTCTGTTTATGTAGCAAATAGCAAACATAAAGATTCCCAGGCCTTGCCCCAGAGACCTCTGAAAGACACATGAGTGCATACTTTGATGATCTGTACTGTGTATTTCACTCAGGAAGTTTTCCCCACAAGACTCAGCCTCTTGGGAGCTGTAAAGACAAAAATGGTCCACTCCATAGGTTTTAGAACTAGTGAGCTAGCTGTGTGCAGTCTAGATTCAATGGTGGCGGAAAGAGGAATTCCATGATAGGGAAGCTGGATTAGTTCACGGTTAAAGAATGAGATATGAGTTCAAAAGTTGCCAGCAAGGAAAAGTGACAGGGACAGGGACTCTCAGGCATGATGTGGAGAAGGGAGCATCCTGAGCATTCTCTGTCCTGATGATTGAGGAGATGACCTTGCCATCCCAACTTGGAAGCACAGTACTATAGGACAGAGGAATACAGAAAGAGCCATCCGATTTCTTGTCACTAACCCCTCGACTCATGACGCCATACAAAGAGAGAAGCTTGAATTTTCTGGGCACCATGTGAGGAAAGAGAACTAGCTGATTCTCCAGAAGGAACTCTGAATTTAGGTAATGAGCTGCTCAGAAAAGCAAAGGACATGGACTTGCTGTCCCTTTCTTTGTGAAAACAGGTTGGAACAGGTCCCAGACAAGGCTGGGCTCCTTCAAGCAAATGAGCTTAGAATAAATTTCTAGATGGTTCCAAGATGCTAATTAAAATCTCATTATTACCCATCAGAGAGCTGTTGCTAAGGTACCTGATACATGTCATTGAACTGTAAGATATCAGCTTCTCAGTAATTGAAACTCAACTGCTTCCCAAACCAATTTAGAACGAGACTCAGTTGAAAATTGTGGACAGTCTCCCAGCAAGACTCATAATTACAGCCACTGCAATACTCATACCTAGAAACAGCCTTCCTTCCTTTCATGGAATTTCGTAAGCTGCAAAAGATGTGAGACCTGGAAAGGAATCATTTTGTCCATCTCAAATATCAAATGACTAGTTTAGAGCTTCCCCTTGGCTGTACAAACTGATCAACCAATATGCACATATGTGCATAATTCTGTGATGAAAAAACAGAAAGGTTAACACCTTTACCACGAAGTAATCCAAGCAGTGACATAAGAATCTGTCACCAAACGTGTAGAAACAGAATTGTGCGGATCAGGAAGATGGTTCAGCAGTTGAAGGCGCTCACTGTGTAAGCCTGGTGATCTGGGCTCCATCTCTGAAACCCATGTAATAAGCCTGATACAGTGGCATACATATGTGATCCCAGCCCTCCTTAAAAAAAATGGGGTGAAAGAACAGTTGAATTGTTCGAAAGCTTCTGAGCCAGCTAGCCTAGAATAAATAGTACAGCAGTAGAAACGGGAGACCTTGCTTCAACAAGCTGCAAAGTGAGAACTGACTCCTGAAAGTTGGCCCCTGAGCCTCCATGTAAAACATGGCACGTATGCACTTGCATGCATGAACACACACTCAAATAAATAAATAATAAATAATAAAATGTATAAAAATAATCACGTAAACACAAAAATAGGCATAACAACTCTTCAAATTCAGTTAGCTACATTACAATTTTTATATATTTAAATTTTAAAAGCAGGCTGTGGTGTTTTGAATGATAATGATGCAATAGGTTCATATTTAAATATACCTGGTCCTCAGTAGGTGGAACTGTTTGGCAAAGATTAGGAGGTGTGGCCTTGTTGGAGGAGGTGTGTCATTAGTGGGTGAGCTTTGAGGCTTCAAAAAACTCATGCCATTCCCACTGTTCTGCTCCTGTTGAAGACTGAGATGTGTGCTTCTGCATGTGCGCCACTCCAGTCTGCCTGCTGCCTTGATCCCCACCATGATGGGGATAAACTCCATCACTCTTGAACCATAAGCCCCAAACAACCACTTCCTTTGCTAAAATGCCTTGGTCATAGTGTTTTATCACAATAGAACTGTAACTGATACACAGGCTTTGCTTGAACAAGTATGCATATCCATTTTCCAGTTATATAACTGATACAACAAAAAGTGCTAACATTGCTTTTCACAGCATTTTTCAGTTCCGAGTAGCTTAAAGGCAAAATTCACAGTCTGATAAAAATAATTTTTTTAATACTGTAAATTATTTTCTCTACCATTCTATGGGACAATTTCTCTAAACATTTTCTAATCTGTTTACTGTATCTTTTGCAAAACCATCAGATAGACAGAATGACTCAAGCTACATATCTTTGTTCAAACATCACTTAACAAAGCTCAAAAATGCACTTATGAACCTGTAGGTCACCTTTGCAAATTCTTTTTCCCAGTTGATGCTGGATTCTTGTGCTCTGGCCACATGTGGCCCCAAGAGCAACACCAGAGAATTCTGCTAAATGCTCATTCAGAGCTTCAATGTGTGGGTAACAGCAGATGCTACTCATGTAATCTGTACCCCAGAAACTGGGGGTGGGGCTCTCTGAGTTAAGTCTGTGGTCAGTCGATCTTTTGACTGCCAGGAAGATCTGTAAGAATATAGTCCTTGCCAGCTCACTATGACAAGGATTTTAGAAACAAACAAAAAACAACTACAATAGACTGGGATAAAAATGTTAACTGTATATAAAGCTGATGCTAATAATGTAGTACAGTTTACAATTCTAAATACACACTTTCATTCATGCGAGTGCATGTCAACAACAAAAGGATCAAGTAGATAACGAAGCATGACTAGGTGTCTTTGGATGCTACACCTAACCTGTCTTTTCCTGTTTCGTTCTTGTGCATTTCTCAGTTTCACTATGATAGATGTACTTCAAATACAATCAGGAAGAAAATGTTCTGTTTTAAAGGTGAGGCAATATGCTTTCTATCACTTAATCCTCGAGTATATATGCCTAAGAAACAAGCCCTGGAAGGAGAAATAAATTAGACAAGGAAGGACCAAGTTTTAAGGCCTGTCTTGCAAGATTTGGTTTCAATGTGCCTTCTGCCTGGCTGCTGAGAAACAAAAGTGGCCTGCTTTGGTTTGAGCAGTCTAATTACTGTAAATGTGTTTTCTTTTGCATTAGGGCCCTTGGTTCCACAAAGAAGGGATTAAGAGAGTCTTGCTGAGACATAATGAGGCATGAAAGATGCTCCTTAACCACAGGCCACAGACAAATAATGGAGCTCACGTTGACTATAGCTACCTTGTGCTTTCAGAAATGAGCTACTGAACTCAACCTCACATAGACCTCTCCAGGGAAGGAATGAGGCAGCGTTCATAAGGACATTTGGCTTTTGTAAAGTGAAGGGCAACCCTGCTCTTGACACTGCCTAGAAATGTCTGCAATCATTCCTTCGAAAAGCTCTACCTATGGCTGTTTCACTTTACCCTCCTTTTACTCCTTGCCTCTCTAGAGTGCTCTTTCTAAGGCAAGGGGCTGACTGCCCTCTCATTTAGCATCCTCTGAGTCCTCCCATTAACCACACTTGAATGCAGAACACTGTCGATGGGAGGCCATCAAATGCAGAACCTGCTGGCTTTGATGCAGGGTCACAATTTAATCATCCCTGTGTCCAAATGCCACACACTGGCAGGCTACAGTAGTTCCTATAGTAGGTCCTCAGTGGGCGGTACTAATGAGGACTGCTTGCTGTTAATCAGTGTAGCCTCATCACCCTGCAGACCACAATTATTCAGGCATACTGTCCTGAATTCAATAGATGGTGGGTGAATCAATGAATGAGGTGTAAAAATGAATTTTGAGTGTTATGGAGTTGAAACAATAACTGTGAAGAGGTTTTGTTTGCCTAATATATTTGATAAAAAGAGGTACTTTCCATTTTTAAGCCTTTTTCACTACGTTCTTCCCATTGGTATTCTTTTCATAATCTAGAAGCAAATCTATAAATGAGAATTGTGGGGGGGAAAAAGAGTCCATTCTTATTTCAACAGTTTTGTTTTTCCCATTTGCTTCCTCTTGTTTCTGGTGTACTGGCTCCTGAGAGAATGCCAAACATGCAATGTCATGGGCACAGGAACCGTCATGTTTAACCATTTTGCCGATGACATACCATGAGAATAAATGTAAAGGCAGCAGGTCTCCTTAGAACACAGACTGTTCACGACAGTAAACTCCTCCTGGGCTGCACAGATGTTCAGAGAATCCTAAGTATAAGGATGAGTAACTGCTTATGGTGAGCTTCCTGAGTCTGGGGTGCTCAACAAATCAGTCTCACAAGGTTTGAAGAGATCATAGTGATGAGACAGTGATGATGATCTGGATAGCAGTGCTAATAATTATACTATCAATTAACAATCCTTTAGGGTTTTCAAGAGATCGAGGTAACATAGTCATCTGAGCCTCATAAGAACCCCAGCACGTAAGTCTCATCATTATACCAATTTTACAGACAGACATATTGAAGATCAGAGAAACCGGTAATGTGCCTGAGGTTATAGGGATGGAACAAAGCCAAACCGGGATTCCATTATGTTCTGACTCCAGTGCCTGGTTCCTAATCACTGTTAAAGAAAACAAGAGTATATTGTGGAATATTATTTTAAGATGTGTTACATTTGTTTATACTGTGCAACATTTGTTTAATGATGCAAAGATGTGTTGTATTCTTTTATGCTGCCTTTGTTTAACTCTGTGAAGCTGTCTTATTTTGCCTGTCTAAAACACTTGATTAGTATAACAAAGAGCTGGACGGCCAATAGCAAGGCAGGAGAAAGGTTAGGCAGGGCTGGCAGGCAGAGAGAAGAAACAGAGGGAGAAATCTGGGAGGAGGAATCAGGGAGAAAAGAAGGAGAGGAAGGCCAGCCACCCAGCTACTCAGCCACCCAGCTACTTAGCAAGACATAGAGTAAGAAGTAAAGAAAGGCATACAGAAATAGAGAAAAGTAAAAGCCCAGAGGTAAAAGATAGATGGGATAATTTAAGAAAAGCTAGCAAGAAATAAGCCAAGCTAAGGCTGGGCATTAAGAAAGAATAAGTCTCTATGCACTTATCTGAAAACTGGGTGGCAGGGTAGTAAAGACTTAAAAAAACAAACAGGAATACCACTTAAGAATCCTCATTCTGTGATCTGTATAGTCTTGAGTCAAAGTGGTTCCCAGTCCTAAGACTGGTAGAGTTCAGGGGAAGATATTCTAAAATGACTTTTCTACCTGTACTAGTTAAGGAAGGTGCAGATTTATTCTTCTTTCTCAGAACAGCCCCAACAGTGGTGGTAGTGGTCATAAATAGATTTAAAGCTCTACTGTGTGGCCACTCTGTTCTGCCGTTTTTTCACCAACCCTTAAATTGCAGCTTCTGCTACTGAGCCGACGGTCACTGCTGTGACTGTTATCATTCTCAAGAGGACACAGACGCAGTCCTGAGTAAGCAGCTTATGCTTATCTGGGGAATGACTAAAGGTACACACTTCCCTCCCCTGTGCGCTTAATTTTTGTGTTCACACTCAGTCACACAGAGGCCAGGAAACAACATCTCTAGGCAGGACTTTTTGTGTCCAGCAGAAGCTAAAGAGGGTTCAGCTGCTGAGAGGGAAAATCGGAGACAGTGAAACTGTTTCTTTGTGGGAGCGCCTCACAGAGCTAAACTTAGAACGAGCTGTTTACCAAGTCTCTGCTAGCTCTGTTGTGTACCAGTAAGGAAACTGAGACCAAGAGAGGCCAGGTAATGTTGCCACCATCCTTCATCTTGTTAGGGAAGAATTTCAGTGTGTTTCTTTTCTAAATTGAGTCTTCATAGTAAGTTGAAAAGGAAGCCATGAAACTTATAAATTGTGCCAGATAAATACAATGACCTTTAACAAAAATGATACATGAGTGAAAATTTGCCCAGATGTTACAACAGAGGTTCAAAGGGAGCTGATAAATGCTCAAAGGAAAAAGAAATAAATTCCTAGAAGATTCCACCAAGATCATCATTCTCATTGCATAGATGAGGTGACTTTTGCCCACAAGTTACTGGTTTCCACAAAGTTATGCAATCCACATGGAAGAGCCATATTTAGACTGGGCCTTTATTTCTGGCCTCTCAGGGCTCCTTCTAATGGCCTTCAAAGTCCCTCATAAGAAGGATAAGGATCTTAGTTTTGGGGTCTAAGAAACTTTAAGAACCCCCACTCCATATCCTGAGGCATTAACTACTAAATTAGTATTCTGTAAGCTAGCTTATAGGCAGAAACCAGTCAGTTCCAGTTCAACAAAAACTTATCAAAGTCCTTCCTGTCAAGAAGTACAACATTAGGTGTTGAGGGATGCACAAAGAATCCATGGTCTCTGTGTCCAGGATCTCAAAATTCCACAATAAATAGTTAAAACAATTAACCACCAAGTCATGTAAAATGATATAACAGATGGATCTGGAATGGCAGCTATTTTATTTTCCCAGAAAACATAATGATGATCCCCACACATCCAGAACCCAACAGACCACAAGCCCTGGCCAAAGAGTTTAGCTGATTTTCCAAGCTGGCTCCATGAGAGAACTGTACTCCTTCATCAGAGACTGGCAATGGGATAGGTACATGACTCAAACAAGGCTAGGCAGAACCTTTCTTGTGTGTTACACACTGAGGTGGGAGAGAATCCCCTACTGACTGTTGAATATAGGGCTGGAAAGATATGAATCAAAATGACCTGTGACCTCGTTCTCTATCCATCAGGAAAAGCCTGTTAGTAAGACTAAAGAATGACTTTGCTAGACAGACCAATACAGGGACATGTATAAGAAGTTAAAGGTATCTGTCTCAAAGCAACAGATACCCAGGTCCATGTATTGTCGTTATGATTACAATGAATGTATTTAATGCTTCCTTATGCCACAAATGATGCTTAAATGAAGCAGATGCATTGGATATGACAACATCAACCAATAATATCAACATTCATATAGTTATAATGGTTTTATTCTCTCTTTACACATTAGGAAATTGAGAAACAAAGATGATACATAATATATATGTCTTTTTTTTTGTCTTTCCATACTAGTAACTGAACCTATGGCTTCCTGTATGCTAGGCAGACACTCTATCACTGAGCTATATCCTCAGTCCTATGAGAACAAATAATTTACTCCTGGTCACATGGCTAATTAGAGAATTGAGCCATGAACTTCAGTTGTCTTACAAATTTATAGTTCCTTCTACTGGAATATAATACTCCAGTAGTAATCTCTACGTCTCAAAACAAACAACAAACAAGTCAGTTTCTTTAGAAGTGGACACATGCCCCCATCCCTAACCCAGAAGCAATCTCTAATTAATAACCACTTACAGGTGAAAATTCAGTTTTCTATAAGGGAATCTCACTGGGGAAACAATCTACTCTGAAGAGAAGGCCCTGTGCCCAGCAAACGATGGCCAACAGAGAACGAACTCGATGCAATGTTTGGAGGTTTCCTGTCTCAGAATGCCACGTAGGGCTTTATTTTTTTTTTTAATCTTATTATTTTTATTTTTTTTACCTGTTTTTTCTCCTTTTTTTTTTTTTATCCTACAGGTCTTTTGCAAATGTATTACAGCTTCCAGTTCAGTGTTTTTATGGGATTCCCAAATGTGCAAATGAGTGGGGCTCTGTTTTTTGTGTCTTCTCTTGGTCTCTTTTCTTTTTGTTTGTTTGGCCCTATTCCTATATGTTATTTTGTGGGAGTCCACAACTGACTCAGTTTCCCAGTTTGAATCTGAAGTCTATTCTGAGTCAATAGAGTCCAGGCTTGTTTGCTCCAAGGCTGTGAGAAAGTCCTGATTAGCCTACAGAGTCTCCTTGAAGGGCTGTGAGAAAGTCCTGATTAGCCCACAAGAAGGAACACCCTATCTAGCTAGACGCAGGCTGCTGATGCCAGCCAGAGGTATATCAAGATAGAAAATGAAACTGCCTGCTCCTTGACACAAGGCAGGATAGATAGTGGCTGAATGCCTGCACTGTGCATTCAACCTCTGTCCTTCAAAACTGTACATAAGCTGGCTGTGAAATAAACTTGGGGCTGTCTGGCATTGACCCGCAGACCTCTCGACTCTTTTCTGTCTTCTTCATTGTCTCTTCAATCTGCACGCCTCTACCCAGCTACCCAACTGCGGCAGACTCTGACATTATTTTCATTTTATCTTATTATATTTTATTACCCTTTCAAAGCCTGTTTGTTTTCTAATGGGAGACAGAAAGGGGATGGATCTGAAAGGGAAGGGAGATGAGGAGGAACTGGGAGGAGTAGAGGGAGGGGAAACTATAATCAAGATATATTATGTGAGAAAAAAATATATTTGGTTAAAATGAAAAAAAAAAAGTTTTTTTTTTTTTTTTTTTTTAGTCTTGCTCATTTTTCTACCTCCTGTACCTTGTATGACAACTGACACAAAGCAAGTGCTTAAAAAGCACATGTGCTGAACAACAAATCAATGGGTTTCCATAAAGTGGTTCATACAATGAAGAAATCAGAAAATTAGGCATACATGTATAAAGCATAAGTAGATTTTCCACGGTAGCTTTTAAAGCCCAGTTGGGCTGTTGTTTACACCTCTTCCTTGAAGCGAAATCTATCATCTCACCTTGGAAAGAGGGCTGCTGTCAGGCTGGCCTTATTGTTTGGGTCACAGCTGCTTCGTGGGAGGCAGGATGAGTGGGTGGTTTTGTGGTTGTCCTTACTTGATACTTATAAAAGAGAACTGTCATCAAGAGCCAACCTTCAGGCCCCCAGATGCTTTGCAGCGTCAAGCCTCGCAGGGGATCTGTGTTCTGTATCACCATTTCTTTTTCCACCCCAGTAGTCATCCCTGTCAGCTCTGCATAGAAATCAAGCTGCCAAACCTCACTGTCTCTTGCCCTGGATTCCTGGAGCTAGAAGAAATGAAGGCCTCACTATGTCTCTAAAATACATACACTGCCAGTTTCTTTGTAAGAAGAAAGATGGTAATACCCTTAGGAAATATATACCTCTCTTTATGTGCACATCTTCCTTTTGATCAGTCCATTAGTAAACATTTGAGTGCCCATGGTGTGGCAAGCACTGTTCTTGATATTGAGGAGATAGCATGCTTAAAACAAGTATGAGTCCTGGTGTGTATATGAAGCTAACATTCTATGAGAAAATCAGAAACTAACTAACTAACTAACTAACTAACTAACTAACTAACTAACTAACTAAAAGCATGTTAGTAAGTAAAAGAAGCAGTTTGCTAGGCAGCAATCATTGCTAATAGAAAGAATAGAGTTAGAAAAGGATAATTCAGAGAGGGGGTCATATTTTTATATGGGCAGTCAGGGAGGGCTTTGCTGAGAAGGAAATATTTCAGTGAAGTTCTGGCCAAGATGAAAGAGTGAGAAATGAAGTATTCAAAGGTGTACTGTACACCTAAAATTTTGCTAAGAGGTTAGATCCCATGCTAAGTGTTCTTACTGTAATAAAGAACTTTAAAATAAAAAAGAGAAAGGGAGGATGGGGAGAGGGGAGCAGGGCTGTCATAAGGTATAAAAGGAGCATTTGGGGTTGATGGCTCATAGGGAGGACTGTGTGTCTGAGACAGAGACAGAATCTGACTGACGCTTTGTATTACTGTTAAGAGCAGGGGAAGCCAGGAGATAATCAGGCCTTTCTTCTTCAGACCTCCAGTCAGCTACTTTCTCCTCTCCCTTCATTCCTCAGTGTCCCCAGGACACTTCAGAACCAACAGTAATTTTGTGCTTCCTCAGCTCCGCTCCACTCCAAATACATGTTTAGATTCTTAACTCACTCTGGCCAACAGTAGGCGTCATACAAGCAGAGACATGGCCAAGGAAAGCAGTAAAGAACAATAGCTTCAAGAATCTTCACACAGCAGCAAAGGAACTTAAGTTTCTATTAGTCAGGACTTCTTTGGGTGTAAATAAAATAAATTCAAGTGTATTGTCTTTCCACTGCTGACAAATGACTAGTGTAGCCACATAAAATAAGATCTGCATGTCAGAAGTATAGATATGACATGGTTGAATTCTTTGCTCAGGGCTTTGCAGACAAAGAAACCAAGAGCTTTTATAGATGAGTTTTTTTTTTTAATTAAGAAAACTTTTTTATTCATTTTACATACCAATCAAAGACCCCCCCTCTTCCCTCCTCCCATCCCTCCAGCCTCCCCCTCCCAACCCACCCCCCCATTCCCTCCTACAAGAAGGTAAGGCCTCCCATGGGGAGGTACATTTAGTAAAGGCAGGTCCAAGCCCCTTTTCCTGCCTCAAGACTGTGCAAGGTGTCCCACCAAAGGTAGTGGGCTCCAAAAAGTCAGCTCATGCACCAGGGATGGATCCTGATCCTACTGCCAGAGGGCCCCTTAAGCAGATCAAGCTACACAACTGTCTCGCCATGCAGAGGGCCTAGCCCAGTCCCAAGCAGGCTCCACAGCTGTTGATCTAAATTTCCTGAGTTCCCACTAGTTTGGTTTGGTTGTCTCTGTAGGTTTCCTCAACATGGATGTGTTTTTATCTAGAGGAACTGGAGGCAGAAGCCCCACTAACTCAGTTCTAAGTGGTCTGAGAACTGTCGTCATCTCTCAGCTCCAGGAGACCACTGCATCCTTTAGTTTGTCGCTTTGCCATCTCCCTCTCTGAATTTTTCTTCATACTTGAAGTCTGAATTCTTCATCTTTAATATCTAGGTTCAGCTTTACCAGCTCATGTGATTAGGTGGGATGGCCTAGATAATCTCCTTCACTTCGGATCAGTGTATTTGGGACCTTAATTACAACTCCTCACAGTAGCACTAGATCAGTGTGCCTGAGTAACTGGAAGACAGTGGGTGCAGACCAAGGGCTGGGGATTTGGGACCATCTTAGAAATCTGCCTTCTATGCCAAGTGAAAGGGATGCACCAACCCAGTGTCAGAGAAAGTCCCTAGAGGAGGAGAGGAGCTGACAGTACCCAGGAGAGCTTCAGGGAGGAACAGTGTCTGCACCTCTCCTTTCAATGTTCAGCATTTACTTCTCTTCACATAGCACACAGACAGCTACTAATAGTCTCGCTCGTTTAGTAGACAGAGAATTTCTCTTTCCTAATGTTTGAAGACTGATCCAAAGATTCTGATTGGTCCATCGTCACGTCATGTAGACTGATCCAAAGCAAGATTCTGATTGGTCTGAGAACTGAGACAGGAGGTAGAACAGCAAGCAAGGACTTGTCAAGCTTGGAAAGGGACGTTGTAGTGGTTTGAATGAAAATGGCTCCCATATGGTTGTTATGTTTTGATGCTTGGTCCCCAGTTGGTAGAAATGTTTTGGAGAGGATTAGGAGGTGTGGCCTTGTTGGAGGAGGTGTGTCCCTGGGGGTGGGCTTTGAGGTTTCAAAAGCCCATGCTAAGCCTAGTCTTATTCTCTCTCTACCTGGAATTTACTGATCATATGTGAGCTCTCAACTACTGCTCCAGTGCCATGCCTGCTGACCTGTAGGCTCTCCATCATGATGGTCAGGGACTAACCCTGAAACTGTAAGCAAACCCCCAATTAAATGTTTTCTTTTAATAGTTGCCTTGGTCATGATGTCTCTTCACAGTTATAAAACAGTAACTAAGACAGAAATTGATACCAGGTTGCCATGTCTGACCATGCTGTTCCTTAGAGAAATATGAAATACTTGGGACTTTGGGCTAGAAAAGCAGTTGAACACTTTAACTGGGACTTAAAGGGTCATCCTAGTATGAGCTTGGAAGACAGTAGTGCTAAGAGCAATGTGAACTACGCAGCCCAGGTCAAGCGGTTTGGAGGGGAATAACAGCAGCTGGGATGGAGAGCATTCTTGTGCTATTTTGGCAAAAGACGCAGCTGCTTTTTGGCCAATGTCCTAAGAATCTGTGTGAGGCTAAATTGAGTTTTGGATTAATGTTGCTGGCAGAGGAGATTCAGGAGAGCCTCGTAGTGACTTTGCCACGTGGTTATTAGTGATCACTCTTATGCAGATCTACAACAAAAGTGGCACAAAGAGAAATATAAAATGTACAGTCTGAGAAGGAAGAGAGCACCAGTGAATGTAATGTTGGGGTCAAGTCCCATATTCAAGGACATAAGAAGCTTAAAGAAAAGCCTGATGCTAAATGGAATAAATGGAGAGGTGCCCTCAGGGTAAGACCCCACCCAGCTAATCCTGCAACTTGTAAAAAGCAAAATCTTATGCAGCAAAGGAAACCATTAACAAGATGAAGTGTATGCAAATGTCAAACTCGGAGTGGGCCAGGTTCCAGTCCCAGCAGACAGCAGAACATGGCATCTTCAGCTATATGATTCTGGATTTAGAGTCAAGAAGGATACAGGAAAGGGGTTATGGAATCTTCCTTTGTGATTAAGGAAAGTCATTTAGCCTAGGCATATGGTAGGGGAGTCCCTGCATGAGTCCCAGAGAGGCCGTATGTGAAGTTCTGTAGATGAAGCTTGGATTGTGCTGGAGGTGCCAACATGGTGGAGGGGTGCCAGAGCAGGGGGATACCTGCCAAAGAGAGCTGCAGAAAGGTGTAGAAGAGTGTTGTAAACAATAAAGCTGGAAGGAGTGGGAGATTGGAAGAGCCATCTAAGACAGAATTTGTAGCTTGCTCTGCTGGTTTTACTTTGGTTCAGTATTTTCTCCCTTTTTGGAATGGTAATGTGTATTCTGTGCATTGTATGTTAGAAGTATGTGACCTACTTTTTAATTTTGATTTTATAGGGGGTCACGGTTAAGGGACTGTCTTGAATCTCAGAAAAAACTTCGGACTTTTAAGTGATCTTGAGACTGTGAAAGACTATGAGGGCTTTTGATGTTGGACTAAATGCATTTTGCATTATGATATGGCTATAAGCCCATGGGGGTTGGCGAGTGTAATGTGGTGGTTTGAATGAGAATGGCCCCCATAGGGTCATATGTTTGAACACTTGGTCCCCAGTTAGTGGAACTGTTTGAGAAGGATCAGTTGTAGCCTTGTTGGAAGGGGTATGAACTTGAAGGTTTCAAAAGCCCATGTCAGACCCAGTCTTACCTCTGTCTGCAACTTGCTGACTAGATGTGAATTCTTAGCTACTGTCCAGTGTCACACCTGCTGTCTGCCTCCACACTCTACACCATGGTGGTTGTGAACTACCACTCTGAAACTGTAAGCAAGCCTCTAATTAAATGCTTTCTCTTAAAAGTTACCTTGGTCATGGTGCTCTTTACAGTAATAGAACAGTAACTAAGAAAGGGGGTCTCTCAAGGAGGGAGACAGCCGGACAGCATGTGGGATAGATGAATGTAGGCCATCTCAAATACTAGTCAGTTAGACCTGCCTTATCAACTTTGCGTCTCTGTATCTCTTCTTCTTCCTTTGCTTCTCTGCCTAGTTAGTCTTGCATTCTCTAACTCTCTGGGAGCTGAGATCTAGTGCTAGTACTCACAAAATTAAGTTTGGGGCTGTGGGATGGGTATTGGAGGAATAATGCCTTATAGAACAATCTGGAAATATTTCTGGACATTTGTATGCTCCTAATTGTGCTGTTGAAGGAGTTATGGTGGCATAAAGGAATGCGGCCTAGAACCTGATGTAGGGCATGCCTTTAGCGGTCAGCTTCAATCTTTCACACCTTTGGATACTTGTGACATTCAGACCAAGGTAGCGACCTCCCCTTCCCTGCTGTTTCTAGCTAACAACCAAGCCTATTAGTGATACCAAAACTGGGCTATTTCTCCCTTACACAAATCACCTAGTGTTTAGTCTTGCCAGGAACGTCTCATTGGCCCGAATGAGACCCTTTCTATACTGCTGGTTGAAGATTTTCCACCAAGCATCCCTTCCTTCTATACCTTCATAGATGTCAGACCTACATGACAGTCAACAGATATTACTGTCTTGATCCAGAGATATATCTCCTCATAAATCTGTATACATTGAAATTCATCCTGGTTTCCAATTTTGGAAGAAAAAATGGCATATAACAGAACTTTTTAAAAAATATATCATCAAGGCTTCTGGGGTTCTTCCTTGAAAAAAATTCTAACCTACCCATTTCTAAGATTCCCAATTATCTCCATTTAATTAAAGAGAGGAAGAAAGAAGGATTACATAGATAGACAAGTGTTTCACAGCATTTGGGGGCATTATCTATGATTCTTTGTTGTAACTGGATTTTGTCATTACAGAGAACTTTGAATTGATGATAACCTTATTAAATAGGTAATTCTGGGCAATGGTTCAAGTAGTGATATATAGTTCCTTAAGGACTAGAAACTAAACATATGACACAAACCATTACTTTTCCTTGGCCCAGTGGTTCTTGTACTTTAGAATGCATACAGACCCTTGAGAACTCATTGAAAAAGGCAGTCTCCTGGATCTAACCACACAGAGCTTCCTGTAAGAGGAGGGTGGCTCTTGCAACTTTCCATTTTCATAAAGCTCCCTTGTGACTCTGGTAAAGGCAGTTCAAAGAATAAAACTTTTGAGAATTGTTGACCTATAATAAAATAATTTACATTCCCCACTTCAGTTTTACAGTATTTATTTATTGGGTACCTATAATGTTCTTCAGGAAGTCAATGACTGACTGTATGGTGGAGGACAGGGGAGAGAATGGTGCTGTCTTGGATGTGGTGACATTCCACTGGGTCATAAAACATGAGAAGGCATTTGTTTCCCAGGTGGCAATGTGGTGAAAAAATTCTCAGCATGTTAGGTGACAGCTGAGGAGCTGCAGGGACATGGAGTTAGCTGGCAACAGAAGAGATTATTAGAGGCAATGTCAACCTTTGGTTTATCTCCATTTCGGGCACGGGCTTTGATTTAGAGACGTGAACACAGATAGGCAATGTCAATTCAGAAGTTTAGGGGACAGCTCTTAAAATTTAAGAAAGAGGTAGAAGTAGCAAATGACAGTTTTTTTTTCTTTCCTGGAATAATATATGCAAGTATTTGGACAGTCACTTGATGGGACCCTCTATTTAACACTTTGCAATGGCCACTCTTGTTTCCTGAGGTGTGTGCTATATTCTGAAGTTATCTCACAGTCCTAGGATGGGGTAACTAACCAGTCTTTAGCAACTTCCTGCCTATCTAACTGAGGCCCACCTGACTCCCAAAGACAGTCTGGGTATTGGCTAGGACACCCTCAAAAGGGTTCAACATTCTTTGGTGTGCTGATAGTCCTCAGAGTTAATTCACTGCTGCCTTTGTATTTAACTCATCCCTTTGTCCCTTATATTTCAATCTTCCTACATAACTTTCATAAATTATTCTATTTTTCATATGAAAGTGGCATATAATCAATATGGAAAATAAAAATACTACAATAAAAATTACTCCCAAAGGAAAACTTTGTTTTTCACAAAAAAAAGATACATAGAGCCCATAGCATTAGGGAGTCACGGACCTTCCGAACTGTACCTTTCCACATCTGTCTTTTGGACTGTAGTTCAGAAATCCTTTAGCACAAAGAAAGAAGAAGCCAGAAGAGACTAGAAAGAAGAACTGTGTATGAAGACAGATATGAAATTGAATTGCCAGCACAACCCAGTCACCCTTTCTTTGTTGACTTCCACACTGTAAGTTTAGCATGGTTCAACTACTTTAAAAAGGTACGGGTGCTGGCCAGGCGGTGGTGGCGCACGCCTTTAATCCCAGCACTCGGGAGGCAGAGGTAGGCGGATCTCTGTGAGTTCGAGGCTAGCCTGGGCTACCAAGTGAGTTCCAGGAAAAGGCGCAAAGCTACACAGAGAAACCCTGTCTCGAAAAACAAAACAAAATAAAACAAAAAAGATATGGGTGCTGCCTAGAAACACAAAATGGTTGTATTGTCTTAATAAAACTGAAAAGTAGAATAAAAATCAACTATTCTCCACAGTACCAAGGAATAGTCACTAATATTCTGCTGTATTTCCTTCCAGGCTGCTTTTGTACATACATACTTTTGTAGCTATGATCATGGTATGTATTCACTTTTAGTTCTTAGTTTTTACCTTACCAGTACAATGTGTCTTTCTTCATAAATATCACACTTAAAGCTGATATAAAGTTCCACCATGTACTGAAATAACATATTATTACTACCTATACCTATTGCTGGAAATGTTATTTTCAGTGCTTTCTATTAATTAAGAGATATTTCAAACACAGATCTACATCAAAGTTTTTCTTACTTTTTTCTGTTAGGATAGATGCTCAGAAGTGGAATTTAAGTGTGAAAGGATTGCGAGTATTCTTAAGAATCATCATACACACTGTTAAACTGCTTTTGACAAGCATTTCTACCATTTTACTTATCATCATCCCAAAACAGAATGTGTCTTATCATATCCTCACTATCATTGTACATTTTATTCTTTAATCTTCACTGCTGGCAAAAACTTGATTACATCTTTATGATTCTATTTAATCCAATGGATCTTGATTCTCAGAGGTGCCAGGGAGACGGTAAAAATAACAGGCACACATATGCAGAAAATAAGCTAATGCTTTTGCAAACACTTGTAAGAAGTTTTTTCAATTGACCATACTTCATTTTCTGTCTTCATCCTTCCTCTCCTCTCTCTCTCTCTCTCTCTCTCTCTCTCTCTCTCTCTCTCTCTCTCTCTCTCTTTTTCTTCCTCTCCTCTCCTCTCCCTCCCTCCCTCCCTCCTCCCCTCTCTCTTTCACTGGCTCCTCCTTCTCCCAACCTATTTCCTCCTCTCTCCCCTTTCTTCCTTCTTTTCTATTTTTCAAACAGGGTCTCCTTATGTAACCCAGACTGCCTTGGGATGTGGTATCCTCCTGCCTCTGCCTTCTGAATGCTAGGATAAAGGTTTTGACCTCAGCACTGCTGGCATTAGAGAAGGATTTTTGTTGTTGTAGTTGGTTGTTTTGTGCATTGTAGGGAGTTGGAAACATCACTAGATTCCAGTAACTCCCTCAGTTGTGACAACCAAAGAATATCCCTGTACACTACCAAAACTACCCAGGAGAAAACAGTCCCCGACTGAGAGCCATTGTTCTAGTGGAAAAATGCACAGCTTTAGTAGTCCAGGATGCATTCCAATGTTAAAGTCTCATTTGGTAGCTTAGATATGATAGTCTGCACTCGACCCTTTCATCTCCTCTTTGCCAGCAAAGCCCTAATCTTGCTAATATGAACTCAGGGACTGAGTTTATGTGTAATGTTGCCTGGTCTTGCTGGCCCAGCAGTCATTCTAGTGTTATCAACTAAATTGTTTGTAGCCAGAATTCTGTCCTGACCAGAGGAGCCAAGCAAACAAAGGCATCTGAGAAAGACTTCCTTTACTGACCAAAAGAAACCCTTCTTCTCAGACACGTGTCACCTTAATTGGCTTTCTAGGAGCCCCTGTATAATCCCCTGCTTAGAAGTGGTGAAATACCGAAGAATGAGCAATAGGCAAGACTATGGTCACAGGCGTCATCTTTGATCAGAGATCTGTCTCCAGGCTGTTTCAGCTTGTGGAAGAAATGCTCAGTAATAGAGAGAAAACCAGAGAACGTATTCTGGTCCTAAACAAGCAGGCAAGCAAGTA
The DNA here is from genome assembly GCF_049852395.1 of Peromyscus maniculatus bairdii. Taxonomy (NCBI): domain Eukaryota; kingdom Metazoa; phylum Chordata; class Mammalia; order Rodentia; family Cricetidae; genus Peromyscus; species Peromyscus maniculatus. The sequence goes on from NC_134861.1 coordinate 42,310,444, forward strand.
CATCCAGACAGGTGGAAGTATAACAAGATTAATTCCAAAAACACTGCGGACAGAAACGGGAGCTCTTGGTACAGTTATTTGCTCTGTGATCCCTGGCAGAACTGCAGTCAGGTAGAGGTTGATGGGGCCAGTGCAATGGGAACAGTCAGGAAGCAGGGATTCAGGGAAGACTTCGAGCCCATGGTTGGCATGGATTGATGGGTGAATAACAGATAGGAAAGAAAAGCAGATTGTGGGAGGGCAAACAGGCAGAGGCGTGGCTGGGCAGAAGCTTGGATGGGGAAACAGTAAGGAACAGGATAGCTGTGTGGTGGGTTGGTGGGTGCCGGGGCAGATTGATGAAAAAACAATGGTTAATTTGTAGCAACAACTTTTGGTTTTCACTTTGCTCCCAGAGAGTCATTTTCTAACACGGGCAGGAGTATCTGAAGGTGTCGGTGGACTAAGCATTATGTGCCAAAATTGGATTGTAGGAGGGGACTCAGGCATCACACGCTTGCTACACAAAACCTGTGTATGCTTGTTCGTTTGATTGTCCTTCCTTTCTTTTCCTTTCCTTCCCCTCTCCCTTCCTTTGTTTTCTTTTCCTTTCCTTTCTCCCCCTTCCTTCCTTCCTTCCTTCCTTCCTTCCTTCCTTCCTTCCTTCCTTCCTTCCTTCCTTCCTTCCTTCCTGACACAAGGTTTCATTATGTAACCCTGGTTGTCCTAGAACTTGCTAAGTAGATCAAGCCGCCTTTAAACTTATGGTGATTCTCCTGTCTTTGGCTCCCAAAATGCTGGGATTTCAGGTATGCATTACAATACCTTGTTTTATTTTTTAAAAAAGGACAGAAATACCCCACTGTAAGGCAGACATGTAAATTAGAGTGGTAGAAGAATCCCAAATGAGATATGATGACACTTATAAATCCAGTATCTTATGCAAAGAAAGGTTTGACCTGCACTGAATCCAACAGAGCTGCACTTGTTAAAATTAAAAAGGCAAACGCAATTGGAATACAGTATGACCAATACCCAAGCCCTCAGCTGTTTTTTCTTTTTTTTTTAATTTTGGGGTGGTGGTTTGAGAAAGGGTCTCACTATGTTGCCTTGGCTGGCCTGGAATTCAGTGTGTAGACCAGGCTGGCCTTGAATTCACAGAGACCTCACCCTCCTGAGTGATGGAGTTAAAGAAATGCCATACCTGGCTCCACCTTTTTAAATAAGAAAAAGAAAAGGGTGTGTGAGTATACATGTATGAAACTATACACTTAAAGATAGAAACCAACTGATATATAATAAATCCTAATTTGAAAAAAGAAAACTTTTAGTGTACAGGTTAAAACTACAAAATAATGTAGGTTTAGAAGAAAACATGGGGCTGGGCAGTGGTGGCGCATGCCTTTAATCCCAGCACTTGGGAGGCAGAGCCAGGCGGAACTCTGTGATTTCAAGGCCAGCACAATCTACAGAACGAGATCCAGGACAGACACCAAAACTACACAGAGAAACCCGGTCTCGAAAAACCAAGAAGAAGAAGAAGAAGCAGAAGGAGGAGGAGGAGGAGGATGAGAGGAGGAGAGGAAGAACACATGGGTTCATTTATGAGCATTGACTACATATTAGGATTTACTGTTAGTTTTTTAATATGGTAATGGTATTGTAGATGTGCTGTAAATGCTTAAGATATATGTATAGACATGTATACACACACATATATATAGAAACATTTATAGAGGAAATTATATTAAGAGTCCTACAAAATAATATGATTTAGGAAGTAGAAATTAACCCAGATAAAGCAACATTTACATGCACTGGTAATTTTTGGAGATGAGCAATGGGGCTTGCAGAATACACACTATACAGTTCTCTCTAATGTTATGCTATCAAACTTTAAATCTCATAGCAAAATGTGATATAAACAACAATTGCCTTATCTGGAAGCAAAAGACTTTATGACCAGAGTTGAAATTCATCTGCAAGAACTTCTGAAAAATACCATCTTTAACTTCCCAGTCTGCCACACACTCTACAATCAGGATTGTGGGCCGGGCTGCGGTGGTGCACGTCTTTAATCCCAGCACTCGGGAGGCAGAGTCAGGCGGATCTCTGTGAGTTCAAGGCCAGCCTGGTCTACAGAGCGAGCTCCAGGACAGGCACCAAAACTACACAGAGAAACCCCATCTCAAAAAACCAAAAAAAAAAAAAAAGAAAAAGAAAAAGAAAGAAAGAAAGAAAGAAAGAAAGAAAGAAAGAAAGGAAGGAAGGAAGAAAGAAAGAAAGAAAGAAAGAAAATTGTGTGCGTGTTTGTATCGATAGTGTTTCTTCCCAAATTTATAACTCAACTTCGACCTCTCACTTAAACAATCACTAAAAATGTTCCTCTCTCTCCTTGACATTTGGACCTGACTGTCTCATGGGAATCCCAAATTCAATGTGTGAAAAACAGAACTAATATTGAACTCTAAGTAAAGCCCCGTGCTCTTAAACCAGCTGTGCGACCTCAGGGCAGCCTCGCAGCCCACTAGTCTCCAGCTTAGGGACCAGGGAAACCACTAAATTATCTGTTACTTCCAAGTCCTAGGAATATAAGAACTAAAGCTTGTTTTGTTTTGTAATTACCAACACACACACACACACACACACACACACACACACACACACACACCATGAATGCATGCAGGCACACATGCAAGCACACACACACATTATATTGGTATATGTGTGTGTGTGTGTGTGTGTGTGTGTGTGTGTTGATATATATACATATATGTATATGTATACAGGCCACTATGCATATATAGTGTATATGTATACACACATGCCACTTTAAAAATGAAGCAGCAATGTTTCATAGTAAATGGTTATATCCACACAGGCATCACTGATCACATATTGGTGAAAAGATCAGAAACCCATATCCTCCCCATAGCAAAAGCCAGGGAGCTGTCTGATATTAGCAATATAATTTAGATAGTTGGCTCTCTCCAGCCCCAGTTATTTATTTTTGAAATGTGACAGGTGCAATTTTTTCCAAGACAAGATGGTTTGATCTCTAGAACCTATGGAAGCATCTATAGAAAGCTGCATTGCCATGTTTACTGCCCAAGTGAAGGTGTTCCACAGTGAAGTTAAAGGGGTAATAAGTAAGAGTCTTGGAGGCTGTTCATTGGGGGCCAGTGGGATGAGGCCTGAACGACAGCTGTGCACTGCTCAGGGATGGCACACAGCTTTCTCCATTGCATGGCACCTACAGTCAAGTAGCCCCGGCACATATCATGGCGATTTACTTGATTTCAGTATCTGTGTGCAGGTAGAGGGGGCCAAAGTCTACCTACAGCCTGATACAAGTGAAAATGAAAGACTGTTGAAAAGAGTGGAGAAAATGTGAACTAGCTCTTTGGGTCATTTCGGAACTTCACCCAGGAATAAAGATCATGCATTTAAAATTCTTTTTTTCTTTTCTTTTCTCTGAAGTACCGTGAGCCTGACTTCAGTTTAAGTATCAAATTCCTGGAGACTCAAAGGAAGTGTGACTTGAAACTTCATTAAATGTTGTGGGGAAACCCAGTACCACTCATCTTTGAAGTTTTCAAGTGGATGACTTTTTGTTCCTTCCAGTCCCTTCTAGTGCTCCTAGGCATTGTTTCAGTTTGGTGACTAGATCGTTTCCCCCATGTACTGTCTTGCTTCTGCCAACAACGTCCCTTGGTAGTCACTTTCTGGATTCCACTTTACCAGGGACCACAGCTATAGAAACCTAGGATGGCAGACCTTCCCGCAGTATGGTGGGGTGTGACTCTGTAAACCGTCAGAGTTCAACAAGCAGTGATACTTGGTATCAGGCTTCTTAAAGATCATTTTAAAGTTTCCAGCTTCTGTCTGCAGTACAGCCAGTAACTGTGCCCTTTAGTTACTGGTCTGTCAGCCAAGGTGGTTACAGTTCCAACACTTGTCAGGTGAGGAATCTAAGAAATCTGGTGTGTACTTTTCAGAGCCTCCAAATAGATCATGGCAAATGCTGATGTGACTATACAGATGAGATCCTTCTCTTGGATCTCCTTGGGTTCCCTAAACATCTCAGTGTTTTATGAAATGCTTACTTCATTAAGAATTCATATACATATTATATTCTAAGCCTAGAAACACCTCAAGAAGGATGTGAAGAGCAATCCAGTACTGTCTTAATCAGTTTTGTAGGTGAAGAACTGAAGTTCTAGGGAAGTGAAAGTTCCAGAACTCAACCTAAATCCAGGCCTCCTGGCATCCAAGGTACCCTGGATGTCACTATTCTCTGCTTTTCCAAATAAACCAACAAGAAGACATAGCTTCTGGACACAGGCTATGCTTGTAACATTGTTTGCTGTTGCTAATTAAGCACAAAATGTTCTTTTAATTGCTACAGCACATGGAATCCTGAAGGGCTTCTGGAAAAATGGAACTCTAGTCCTTAGGTCCTTCTCAGAAGCTCTGGCTGATAAGCAGGAGCCATCATACTGCTGCATATTTTCTAAGAGCTGTGTGGGTCTTCTTGAAAGAAATGCCCTTCCTCCAGAGGGCTCTGGGACTTGTATTGGGTCCTCACTGTAGATAACTGGGGGTTATTCAAAGTCAATGCCAAGAGTATTTCAGCCCTGAATGGACAAGAACCTCACCCAAAGTCATTTGTTATCATTAATTGACTTGTATAGGCTGTTCTTACCACCCAGGGGGAAAGCTGGCAATGTCTCTAGACAGTTTGGGTTGTCACACTGGGAAAGGGCTGTGGGTATTAGTGTCAAGGCCAATTCTGCTGAACTTCCTACCATACACAAGAGAGCACCTACTCCAAAGAATTAGTTGGCTCAAAATGTCAAAAGTACTCAGGCTTAGATCGCCTACCCTTAAGTGTAGAGTGATGCTTGGTCTCCCTGCAGAGCCACAGGTCAACAGCAAGGGAGCTCAGGATGGGGGTGTGTTTTGCTGTCAGCGTGGGCTTTCAGAAAAGAGAAAGTAAGAGCACTTAGGGCTCCTCCTAGGAAGCAGCAAGTCAAAGGGTACAGATACCTTCCTTCCAGGAAAAACAAGAGCAAACAGCAGGCAGGAGACCCTCTTTCGAAGGGAGGACCCCCTAACTGCAGCAATGAGGAAACAGGAAGCTGCCAGCTTGGAGATTGAAGGAGTTTCATTTCACTTTCTCTCACAGCAACCCTGGGGTGGGTGAGAAAGCTGAGTGCCATGCATAATAAACAGATAAAAGCAAGGAGCCCTGAATAAGTTCAGAAACCCATCTATCTAGTGGTAAAGCAGGAGCTAGAGCCAAGTCTTTTCATGTTGTGATGGGCTGAACTGTGTTCTCCTCATAGCCCACATTCATTTATGGCAGCCCTGACTTCCAGTATGATGCATTTGGGAACAAGGTTGTATAGAGGTAATAATCCCCCCTCTGTGTGTGTGTGCATGCGCATATGTGCGCATGTGTAAAAGGACAACTTGTGGGGTTCAGTTCTCTCCTTCCACTATGTGGATCTCCCCTTTCCCCTATGAAATGTAGGTCATCAGACTTGGTGGCAAACAGCAAGTGTCTTTTACCTGTTGAACGATCCATGTGGTCCTTGTTGAGAGGTTCCATAGGGAGGTATTTGATGTTAAATTAAGTCACAAGAGTGGGAGTGGTGTCCTTTTGTAGGAAGAGGAAAATACCTAGAGCTTCTTTCTCTCCATGTGAGTACCCAGGAAGGACCACGTGATGAAACAGGAAGCAAGGAGGAGAGCCCTCACCAGAAACCGCCCTGCCACACCTGTATCTTGGGCTTTCAGCTTTCAGAAGAATGTGAAAGAAATACTTGCTGTTTTAGCCACACCCTCTGTTGTATTCTCTTATTGTAGTCTGTAGAGATGGATAAAGATGCCAATAGCTAGCTTTGCACCAGGCTCTTCCAATTCTAGCTCATCACTTATTGACAGTAAGGCCACTGATGACCAACTCTGATTTTTATGACTTTCTTTTTTCAGGCTTCAACCCATTTCATGTCTTTGTCCTACCTACAACCAGTCAGCATTTATGAAGGCTCTCCTTCCTTGATTCTTTGGTTTCTAAAGTACCACCTTCACTCTGAGTCTCAGGTCCCTTCTCTTGGGGCTTTATTGTGGACCAGCAATCCACAAAGTTCAGCAATCTTTTGTCTCTCTGAACATTTTTCCTGGGAAAGTTGCCACAAGACCTATTTCTATCAGGACCTTAGTGTCTTCTACACTAAGAAATTCACAGAATAAACCTGTACCAAAGATCTGCTGAGTAAAGGAATAAACAGACAAATAAACACACTATCTCTTGTGATGTGATAACTTTAAAAACTAGATTTCTAGCCTAGACATCTTTTCTGAGTTCTAGACCTAATACATCAGTCAGTGACAATCCATAAAAGTGCCTTGCAACAAGCATCCCTCCAAATTCAATGATTTAGACACCTAGAAGCATTTATGCTCACGGAGGTTAGCAGTGGCCGGCCAATGGTCTGCTCTCAGTGCTATGATTCAGGCTGTCTGGACTCTTGCTATGAACTGAGGCCGGATGCAGGTTGGCTGCCTGAGGGCCAGCTCCTAACATAGTGGCCACACGAAGCATGCTTTTCTCTTGGCAGTGGTTAAGCTTCAGAAGCTCATTGAAGGTCTCTGGCTATGTTCACACTCTAACGTTCCAGAGAACAAACTAAGTCTCAGGAAGAAGCCTATCATCAATGGGATGAGGAAGGACCTCTGGGTTGGTGAGGGAGTAAGAGGAAGTAAATGCTTGATCATCGAAACCAGCGGAACTGTCCCATCTACAAGGTGCCCAACTGTTTAAATATTCTACAGGCCCCTCAATCGTCTGTGTTGGCTAAGAGTGGAGTCGGGTCATCATGTCTCCATTCCAAATTTGGAGTCTGTCTACTTCTAACTGTCAAGTCATTTGATTTTTGTCCATTCCACCTTACAGAAGCCCCCACTCTTCTGGTCTACATAGTTGGACAGCTCTCCTCCTACAGACACGGGCCTGACTCATTCACGTGTTTTCTACACTTCTGAGATTCTATATTGATGGCATGTCTAAATCCACTCCCCACCTCTCATTCTATGTGATATGTTTTCCTCCTGATTGTCGGTCTCAGCTGCCAAGGTCTCCTCATTCTCTGTTTCAGCTTGTCTAAGTGGCAATGAGGAAACAGGACACTGGGCAGTCCTTTTAAACCCTGATGCTCGACACTGAAAATAATCTCTCCTCATCGGTCTGTCCTAGTGACAGTGTCTCTGGATTTGGCAATGAGATTGACATTAGGACCCTCCAAAGGAGAGAGAGGCTAGTTATTGGCTAATTTTGCTTTTCTATGGCCTGGTTTAGATTACATTTAAGAGTGCACGAACACACAGACACACACACACACCAGCCTACACTTGGTTCCAAATTTCCCTCTCATATTTATTTAGGTTGTTATCAGATAATTTGATAGTCTTCCACAGGACAAATGGGCCTTGCTCCCAGTGGCTGAGGACAGGAATAGCAAGTCTGGATGAATGCACTTTGGCAGCACAAAGAGGAAAAGCTTTCCAAGATGAATGTTGGCAGTATTGCTAGCTCTTGCCTGCTGTATTAATTTCTCCCGTAAAAGAAAGCTGACCTAATTTTTCCAGCCCAGAGCCCTAATGGACCCTTATTCAGAGGCCATCCTTCTCCTACATAAAGAGCTGCATTGTATTTAATGATAAGCCTTTTAATGGAATTTGCTATTTCTGGGTCTCTGGGAACATGCCATTAATGAGCTTGCAAGTGCAAGGAATAGCAGATGCTTGAGGGGCATGCTTTTCAAGGACAGACTACCCTGGCAGGAAAATGAACAAAACCAGAAACAGGTTCTTTTTCACTCCCTTGGCTTTAGCCAAACTCTGATCTAGATAAACTTAGGCTTCAAAATTTGAATGCACCATGCCCCTCATCTCCTTACCCTAGCACCTGTCTATGTGCCATGTTTCTGCCATAAATCCATCACAACTCCATCTGCAAAATGTACACCTAGACCGAGGGACACATAAACTAAGAAGCTAACATCTCTCCAGCTGGTTTGGTCAATGCCCATGTAAAAGCCTGAAGAGAACAAGTGGAGAAAGATGGGGAGAATGGTATGAGTTAAATCTTTTAACTTCCAGGAGCTACTTAGCTCTGGGCCCAAATCTGCATGTTTACACAGTAAAATAAAAGCCTGTGGTTAACCAGAGAGTTCCCTCTTTACAGAGTGTCATACTTATTATCTCTTATTACTCCATGGACACTTCCAAATTGTACCTCTAAAGGAAAACAGCTCACCGAAGCGCACGCACTGCCTGTGGTTGAGGATCTCTGCCTTCTGTGCATCTCTTGCTGTTCACAGTGAGCTGGCCCCCAGGAGTGACTTAGCATCCCGTTTAGATTGGAATTTTGCTTACATGTCCATTCTTTAATCTGAATCTTACTGGTACTTCCCTGAGCTGAGCCCTAACATCTTGCAGTTCAAAGCCTTCAGCTCACACGGATGAGTGAGTTCCCAGCAGTGTGTTAGAAGCTATTGGTAATTTAAGGAGGAAGAAGGTCAAAATCAAACCACAGCAAACAAACATCCATTAAAACAAGAACAAAAACCTTGATCATCTCAAAGAACCATCAATCTGTAGTCTGAAATGTTACCTAAGAGTATACTTAAAATGTGAGTTCTCCAACCATGGCTGATTGCGATCATTCCCAGAGAACTACAGTAGTGTTGTGGGAAGGAAGAAGCCTTTGGTGATGTAGATGGTAGAGAGATGTAAAAGAGGTCTGTTCTCTGTGGTTGCCATATCAAATCACCCCACACTTGCTAGTTTAAAATAACAACTTTATTCTCTCTGAGTTCTAGGAACCAGAAGTCAAAAGTCCACATGGCTGCAGGATTTTCTCCCTTCTGAGCCACACAGGCACAATTTATTCTTTGCCTCCTCCACTTTCTGGTGGCTCCAGGCATTTTTTGATATGTAGTGCATCACTACAATCCTGCCTCCATCTTCCTGTGTCCTCTCCCTCCTCTGCGCCTTCTCCCATTCTGTCTTAAAGCACCCCCTGTCTTTCTCTTATAAGGATGCATGTTATGGAATTTAGGGCCTAGTCAAGTAATACAAGGCTGTGTCATCTCATTGCCTCATTACATCTGCAAATTCTCTTTTCTTCCAATAAGGCAGCATTCGTAGGGGCTTAACGTGGACACTGTGTGTGTGTGTGTGTGTGTGTGTATGTGTGTGTGTGTGTGTGTGTGTGTGTGTGTGTGTGTTTTAGTCTTCTATAGTTAGTATCAAGAAAAAACAATATCCACCAAGAACACAGCAAGATGGAATGCTAAACAATCCTCTGGGCTTGTATTTCAACAGGACAAGAGTCTCGAGGTCAAGGAGCAAAGCTACACAGTGCTCTTTTGGAACTCAGCAGGCAGGGGAAATAGTTTTAGGAAAAACCTTTTAAAAAACATTTGCTATGCTTCAGAAGTCTGGGGAAAACACTGTTCTCAATGATGATACCAAAGATGCAAAAGTGGATCTTTCTGCTTCTTGCTTTGAAGGTTCTACAGCCAAGAAAAAGGCTTTCTAGGGAGACCAAGGTGAATGACTTGCCTCTTGGGTAATTGCTAGTATGTTTGCTTTTAGTGGGCCTCTGAAATATGAGAAAAGCATGTTTCTCTGATACTTTAATTTACCTAGGAGCATTTTCCAGATATATTCTCTTTCCCTGGAGCTCACAATATACTAAATCACTTCAAATAGGTTCCAGTGAACCAACAGCCTGGGTTGTGATGATGTCAAAGTGGTTTGAAAGTAATGATGTCAGCTGGGCATGGTGGTGAACACCTTGAATCCCAGCACACAGAGGCAGGCAGATCTCTGTGAATTGGAGGCAGTCTGGTATGGTAAATTCTAGGACAGTGAAGGATACATAGAGAGACCCTGTCTCAAAAATCAAAACAAATCAACAACAACATAATGATGTTATTGTCTCTGTAACTATAGAGTATTTCTCTCATAGAGGTTGTGTTTAGGTTATGAGAGTTGTAATAAATGTGAGGTTTATAGTAAACAAATCAGGCACCCAGGACATGCTTTCTTTTGGATTGTTTGAAACATTCTTAAACATTTCTTTTTAGGCTGTTTCCTTCCATTCTTCCTGATCTTCACACGCTCCTACCTGAAACAAAGATGAGCTCTGCTAGAGGAGTCAGTCTCCAGGAAAGACTCTGGCAAGTGTGCAAAGGTAGAGAGTCAAAAGAAAGACCTTCGGATTATTGACTTTAGTGAGGAGAAAGTAGAATCAACCAAAACACTGGCAGGGGCTATTTCAAGGAATCTTTGTGATCATTCAGATTATTCAGGCTTTCTCAGTTCTCCCGTAGTAAACTGTTAACATGGTAATTTATTTCTGTACACAAGCAATAGATGATCTTTCACAAGTCTCCGTTTAATCCCTAATTAGAAAAATGGATACCCTTCGTCCTTTTTTGGGTCCAGAGTTGCTTGTTTATACCAGCTTCATTTATGTTTGTAGTTATACAATTTCATGCCAGATTACATCAATTATCTATTTCTGTGAGAAGGAAGCTCTTGTTGAAGGCTTCTGAGAGACCTAAAAATGACAAGCTTACAACAAAACAACACTCACACACCAAACAAGCAAATAAACCCATACGGTATCAATGTAGGTGTTACAGAGAAGTCTAAAAAGAGCGGCAAGGGGGTTCAGATGGTTCGGAAGCATTAAAGAGCTCAGACAGATTCATACGTGTGCTGTTGTCTCAGTCTTCCTATGAAAGACACCAAAACTGGAAAAATAATACAGATGCGTCACGGTATGTGTCTCGGTTTGAAGTTGCTGTGATAAAAAACCCTGACAAAAGCAACTTAAAGGAGAAAAGATCTATCTTGGATTACATCTCCAGGGGGACTCAGGCAAGCACGCTGCAGAAAACATGGCAGCAGATAGGGAAGGCATGGAGGAGGAGCAGGGAGCTGTCTGGTCACATTTCATTCACACTCAGGAAGCAGAGAATAAACTGAAAGTGGGGTCTAGGTATAAAACCTGCAGACCTAACCCCAGTGACCCACTTCTTCCAACAAGGCTCTGCTTCCTAAAAGACCCATAACCTACCCAAGCAGTGTGGACAGCAAGTGTTCAGACATGTGAGTTAGCCTCTGGGCAACATTTCACATTCAAATACACAGTAGGTGTGATGTTATAGTCGGAGACCTGGAGGAAGGCTGTTGTGGTATAGGAGATAACACTTCGGGGAGAGAAAGAGCCACCTCAAGTGATGATGGTAGACAATTTATTACAGATGAGCAAATTTCATTCTAAGTGAACCTGGGATTTCACTTCAAAACAAACCATTACTGGGTTTTAGATTTTATAGTTACATGCTTTGGTTTACATTAAAAGACTGTTCTTGCCACAACCTGAGGGGTGAAAGTGATCGAAGGGAATGCCGCAGAAGGAGTTGAGGGCCAGACTTGAAAATCTGGACTACGGTGTGGAGGTAGAAATGAAGAATTGAAGTAGACTGATTGTTTTATGGGATAAAGTCATAAGGAATTGATTCAGAGCTACATTAAAAAGGACAGACATAAGTCCATTTTTTGTTTCTGTTTTTAATAGTTTTAGGAAGATATAATTTTTATACCAGGTAACTTATCCTTATATAGTGAAATGACATTCAGTATATTTAGTTACAGAGCTATCACCATTTAGCTTCAGAACATGCTTTACCCTCAAATGAAACCCTGAGGCTGAATAAGGTGGCGCAGTCATTAATCCCAGCACTCAGGAGGCAGAGGCAGGTGGATCTCTGTGAGTTTGATACCAGCCAGGTCTACACAGTGGGTTATAGGCCAGCCAGGGATACATGGTGAGAGAAAAAAAAAAAAAGAAACCCTTAGCGACTCTCCATACCGTATCTGAACTACATTCCTTAGCATTTAAACCTGACAATTTTTGTGTATATATTTTTGAATATATTTCCTCCACCTGCTCCTTGGTGACAGAGATTTAGTTTGTGTCTATTTTTTAGCAATATAAGTAATGTTTCTGTGAACATTCACATAAAAATTTTTATGGAGACAGGTGTTTTCATTTCTCTTGGGTACTCAAAAATGTAATTGTTAGATCATATAACATTTCTGTTTAACTATTTAGGGAACTGTTGAGGCCATTTTTTTAAAGTGGCCACATCATTTCGGATTTTTGCCAGCAATGTAGGAGGGTTGGAGATCACTCTGGTTGCTGCTGTGTGGAGAAAAGACTGAAGGAAGGCTATGGAGTGGAGATGGGGAAGGAGAGAGAGGTCTAGAATGGCAATGCAAAGTTGAAACATCTTAGTAGGGTTCAAGGACACCCAGCTTAGGGAGCACTGAATACTGCTTTATGGTATGATGCAAAAGATAGTGAGGGATGGACATGTTTACATCACGGGTTATATCATTAAAGTATAAGATTCCAACGGAGTGGGCTTGTTAAAACAGATCTGTAGCTTTCAAAGTACAACTGCTTAAACATCTGTCCCCAAACAAGCTTCTACAAGCACAGGAATATTTTCAGTGAAGTAGATGGAATCAAGTCAGAGGGTGTAATAAAATTTGCAACTCCTTTTAACTAAGAAAACTCTGGGCTCAAATGGCAGCCCGTGACAGAGGATGCCTTTGGTGAAAGGCATCACTCCTATTGCCTCATGGTACTTCCTGGCTTCCAAGGCCAGAGAAGGGCTTGCTTTGGTCCAGGTCACTGGGGTAACAGTTCACTCCTCAGTTTTGTGTTCACTTCTACAGTGCATCAGGTTCAGGATGTGAAGCCAAACAGCGGCCGGGGCCAAGATCTGCCTGGCACTGGATTATAACACCTCTTATGTTAGGAAGCCTCATGACGAATCACCAGGGTAGAATCTAGTTTAGGGTCACCGTTGCATTTAGTTGTAAAGTTTATAACTGGCAACGTGCAAGCACGGGTGTGTAACTGATCTAGGGCCTTGTGTATGCTAGGCAAGCACACTGCCTTTGACTTACACCCCAGGCTTTTTAAAATCCCAATTTGAAACAAGGCTGACTAAGTTGCCTAGGCAACTCATGACATAGCTGGGGCAAGCTTTGAACTTGCAATGCTTTTGTCTCACCTCAGTCTCTCAAGCAGCTGGGGTTATAAATATATGCTGTAATACCCAACGAATGGCTATGTTGTTAGAAGCTCTCCAGATGCTTTTCATGTGCATTTTGGATTTTGGGTCATGTGATTATAGTAGCGTTATGCTACTATACATAAAATTAAGGATTTTACTATTTTTTTCTTTCTTCCTTCCTTCCTTCCTTTCTCTCTCTCTCTCTCTCTCTCTCTCTCTCTCTCTCTCTCTTTCTTTCTTTCTTTCTTTTTTTTGGAGCTGAGGATCGAACCCAGGGCCTTGAGCTTGCTAGGCAAGCACTCTACCACTGAGCTAAATCCCCAACCCCAGGATTTTACTATTTTAGAAGATATATTACTATATTTTCTTAGGAATCAGTACAATGAAAGAAATCTTAACCAAATACATGGGAAGAACTTTTTTTTAAAATGCATGTGGCTGTTTTGTCTGCATCTAAGTTATGTGTACCACGTGTGAGGAGGACTCTCAGAGGCTAGAAGAGGGTGTAAGATCCCCTGGGACTGGAGTTACAGATGGCTGTGGGCTGACATGTGGGTCTAGAAATCAACCCAGGGTCCTCTGAAGACCAGATAGTGCTCTTAACTGCTGAGCCATCTCTCCAGCCCCATACGTGGAGGAAATTTTAATAGAATTTAACAAACTTAGTAAGGTTCTATTTTGTGCCAGTTACTATATCAACTGCTAGAGAAACAGATGGATAAGGAAAATGAATTATCATATAATAAACACATTTAAAATAAAAAGGTTTTCAAAGGCTTTTTTTTTTTAAGAGGAAGGGGAACTTAAAAGATAAATGTGATCCCACTTTTAAGGGACAAAGCCATTTCAGGAAAGGATACAGGAGGGAAAAAGAGGGATGGCTGTGTATTCACAAAAGCCAAGGCATGAAATACACCCAGATGTCCACTGGTGGATGAAAATGTGTTATCTATACACAGCAGTGTCCTATCCACTCATAAAACAGGATAAAATCCTGTCATTTGCTGCATCAGGAATGGAGCTGAAGGCATTGTTGTAGCTGGAGGAAGTTCTACACAGAAAGACAAATACTGCATGTTCTTACTTACATGTAGCAGCTGAAATAACTGTTTTCATGAAGGTGCAAAGTAGAATGAATAATGGTCACCAAAGGACAGTAAAGAGGTAGGAGAGGGCTGGTACTGAGTAGAAAGGGCCAGCTGGGGTAGATGGAATGCCTTGTAATGTTCCAGAGAACCACAGGGAAACCATGGTGGACAACAAATAATTGTGTCTTTCAAAACAGCTAGAAAAGAGTTTGAATCATTTCACCACAAAGAAACAGGGTGGTGGAGACACCAGCTATCCTGGGATGACCATACATACTGCATACTTGAGCCATCACACTGGGTCTCACAAATACATACAGGTTTTATGCATTTTTAATTTTCTTCTTTCTTTCTTCCTTCCTTCCTTCCTTCCTTCCTTCCTTCCTTCCTTCCTTCCTTCCCTCCCTCCCTCCCTCCCTCCCTCCCTCCCTCCCTCCCTCCCTTCCTTTCTTTCTTTCTTTCTTTTTGGTTTTTTGAGACAGGGTTCCTCTGTGTAGTTTTGGTTCCTGTCCTGGATCTCACTCTGTAGACCAGGCTGGCCTAGAACTCACAGAGATCTGCCTGGCTCTGCCTCCTGAGTGCTGGGATTAAAGGCATGCGCCACTGCCGCCCTGCACATTTTTAATTTTTAAAAAGTTAAAGATAAGCATAAAGAGTGCAAGGTAAGTACAAAATGAAGCCTGGAATTGTACTTGACTGTCATTTCAGAATTTGGAATAGGGGTATGGAGTGGGAAATTTTACTGAGAAAGTGAACTGGAAAATGTAGAATTGTATAATGACTTTGGGAAACCTTCTAGTTTCTTAGAAAGTTAAACAGAAATTTAGTGTAGACATGAACAATTTTATTTTTAAGTTTGTATCCAAAGGCACATAATGACTTGCATATGAATATTTAATGTCCATAGCAACACTGTCTATGATAGCCACAAAAGTGGACTTCAAAATTATCAGCTGGCAAAGGGATAAATAAAACACGAGGTAGTTATGCAAGGGATACATGCATGAACAATAAAAAAAGTATGAATAGAGGATGATCTAGAACATAATGGTCCTGAAAGGAAAAGCCAGGAATAAAGGACTAAATATTGTATGATTTCATTTATATGAAATGCCCAGAGAGACAAACCTGGAGATTTGGGCTGGAGAGAAGGCTCAGTGGCAAAGGGTGTTTGTTGAGCAACCATGAGAAGCAGAGTTCAAGTTCTGGCACCCCTACCACAAGCTGTAACACCAGCTCTGTAATGGGTAGAGATAAAAGGAGAGCTGAGCTTTACTGGAGGCTAGCCTACATATGAAAACTAGAGTCTCTTGGTTCAGGGAGAGTCCTAGCCTCATGGGAATAGACAGGGAGTGACAAAGGAGGACACTTCACATTTTCTTCTGGCCACCAGCATGTGCACCAAAATGTGTGTATATACTTACTCAGACACATATGCACAGAAATAATTATGTAAGTACATTTTTTTGGGAAAGGACAGAAAAGAATGAAAGGCTGCTTAGTGATGGGGGTGTGAATAGCAACTAACTTCCAATGTACATAAATAGACTCATGCCGCGTGGTGGTGGCACACACTTTTAACCCCAGCACTCAGGAAGAAGAGCCAGGAGGATCTCTGTGAGTTCACGGCCAGCCTGGGCAATAGAGCATGATCCAGGACAGGCACCAAAACTATGCAGAGAAACCCTGACTTGGGGGGAAAAAAAAAGAAAGGAAAAAAAAGAGAGAAATGGACTTGTTCTCCAAGTAGACTTTTTTTTTTATGGATCACTGACTAAAAAACATGTTGAATTTTACTAACAGGTGAAGAAAGTTTTTGTTGTTGTTGGAAAATTCACTTAGATAGCTTTAATAGAAACATCATAGTTAAGTAACTATGTTGAAATATTAAAGACAATTCTGAGACTGAGTTGAATAAAGCCCTGAGCACTCAAACTATTAATAGAACATAAATCATTTCACTAATCTTACAGAACATGGGGATAGAGGCTAAGGAAGCAAAGAGAAAAAAATGGTAAAGGAAAACCACAAATTATGATGGAAGAATATCAGTAATTCCTTGGATTAAATTCATCTATCAAAGACAAACTCACGGAAATATTAAATGTACAAATGTGGGAAATAAGCGCTATACAAATAGTAGGCAAAAGAAACAACAATTTTACATTAAGCACTTAGCAAGAAAAACGGTAATGAGAGGCACTACACAGTAAGAATAAATCATGATTTGTAATGGAGTATATAATCTGAGAAATGTACCAGGGATGGTGTCTGCCTTCTATTCTGCTGGGTCTTCATGACTTAGCAAATAATAGGTATTCCATAAATCTTACTGAATAGACTCATTACCCAATCACACTGAAACGATCTGTTTGTTTGACGCACTACAGAGGAAAGGGCTGTGTCTTAGGGATTGTACGGCTGTGGTAAAACACTATCACAAAAGCAACTTGAAGAAGAAAAGGTTTATTCCATCTTACAGTTTGTAGTCCATCATCCAGGGATGTCAGGGAAAGAACTTGGAGGCAGAAACTAAAGCAGAGGCCATGGAGGAATGTTTACTGGCTTGCCCAGACCGCTTTCTTGCAGTACCCATGACCACCTGTCCAGGGATGGCACCACCCACCGTCAGCTGGGCCCTCCAGCTGTAATTAAAAACTGCACTACAGACTTGCCCACAGGGAAATCTTATGGAGGCATTTTCTCAAGTAAGAGTCCCTTTCCCAAAATGACTCTATTAGCCAGGATGGAAGGTGCCTAGGTTTCATGGCACCAGTATTCAGTATATGGGACAGGAGAGATGGCTCAGTGGTTAACAGTACTTGCTGCTTTTCCAGGGGATCTGAGTTTGATTCCAGCAGCCACGTTGGGTGGCTCACAGTTACCCGTAACTCTAGCTCCTTGGGAACCCACATCTTCTGGCTTCCACAGGCACCCACCCAATGGAGTGTATATACAGACAGACATGTACACGTAAATACAAATAATAAAACTATTTTAAAAGATTAAATAGTTTAAATACAGCAGGCAGTCCTAGTATGATAGTAAATCATCACTATCACAATTCAAGGATAATTTCTTTCATAAAAATTTCCTTGTTTCTGCACACAATGTCATACTCTTTGTTTCTACTTTCATAGAACTCATAATTTGAACTGTCACACGTAGCAATTGTTTTGTGCTTTAAATTTCTCTTGCTATTTCAAATCTTGCTTCCCTTCAAAAACATTTTAGCATTTTGAAGACAGGGAAGGTGCCGTATACTATAATTGCCTTTCCAGGTACTTAAATGAATTTTATATAATAAACTTAAGTTTTATTATTGGTGCCATTAGATAAGTATGGGTTACACATAATGTTACAAGTCAAGGTTTTCAAGAAGCGACTGTTTGGAGACGGGCTCATGTGCAAAGAATATGAAGAGGTTAATGGCAGGAAAGGAGAACACAGCTCGTAGTGTTCTGTTTCAAGTCTGTGTTGTATTTTTTCTGGCAAAGCAGTGCAGTAAGGATGCCTACCCATCTTCAAAAGAGCAGGTGTGGGAAGTGCGAGGAAGATGTTTAGGAAAGAGGGCAGGACATGTCCTTCATTATACATGGACAACCCCTGGAGCTGCTCTTCTACTGGTAGGCATTGTGTTAGGAGTTTGAGGCCAAAAGGAAAATCCCAAGTAAACAGCTAATTTAATCCACTTAAACTCATCAGGAAAGACAGGGAGGGATGTTTTCTGTTTACTGACAAGTGGAGGGAATCTTCGAGGAGTTGCTCCTAATTGGGAAATTGCAAGGGATTAACCTGTATTGGTAACATCTCAGACACACAGCCTCGATGGATTCAAACAGGACCCTGAGATAAAGTAGGGAGATGCGTTGGCTGACCTCCGAAGGTCTTTTCCATTCCCACAGTTATATATTGAATCCCACATTTTTCCCATTTATGCTCGCTCACATGCCTGCAGTCAGTTTTATAGTAAGTCCTCTGGGCTGTCTTCCAGGTTTAGTACACTGCCACACAAGGCTGCTAGCACTCAACAAATGATTGAAATATTTGTTGAATGAAGGAATAAATGAATCGTGTTTAAATAGGGCTCACATGATCTCCCCAGCTGTAGGGCACAGAGGACTGGTAAGGGAGCATAAACACACACACACACACACACACACACACACACACACACACACACTCCCACTCTAACCTTGGGTAAGGGAGAAATACACACACACACACACACACTTCACACACACACACACACAATTCACACACACACATACACATCCTCACACTCTAACCTTGGGTAAGGGAGCATAAATACACACACACACACACACATACACACACACACACTCACACTCACACTCACACTCTAACCTTGGGAAAGCACAGTCCACCTGCTCAGCAAGCAGGCTGCGGGAGTTTCCTTGGCAAGGATCCTGTCTGCTGCTTCTAAACGCTGTATCCAGAAGGTCACTTCACCCAGATATAGGACAGCTTCCCTTGGTCTCCGAGACAAAGTTTGTCGAGATTCAGTGCGGGTCTCCCCTGGGGTGCGTCCGCACTCCCACCCTTACTCCGGGTGCCCCTGGGGCACAGCTGGTCCTCCCGCAGCACCCCGCCTTACCTTGGTGAGCTGAGCGATTTTCTTGCACATTTTCACGTGCATCTCGGGATCACAGTCCATTCTCCAGCCCGAGCCAGCGCGGGCGTCGGCTTTAGAGCTCGCGCAGGTTCCTGGCGGCTGGATTTTGCTGTTGAGGGCAGATGCCATGGCTTTAAGGCGCCCTGCACTGAAAAGCTCTGGCTCGCGCTCTCCCTGCTGGCCGTGTGCACGTGCGTGCGAGCGCGGGCGTGAGGACTTTCTCCAGAGAGGTGGCACTGCGGTCTTGCCAGCACAGCAGCGTGGCTCCCTTTTCCGGAGGTGTCTCCCTCCCGGGCCCACTCGCGCACCCACCTTCCTCTGCTCGTGCTCGTTCGCGGGCTAGCTGGCTCACGGGCACCCGCACCCTGCAGCGTGGCGCTGGCGCCCTGCACGTGGGGTTCACGATCTGCGGATGTTTCCGAGAGGGTGCGGGTTACACCTGCAAGAGGACAGCTTCTGAGGGGTGTTCTGGAGGGGAGGAGGTTGCCCTGGACAATAGTTTTTGTGGGCAACTGGGTGGCACTGGGGCTCCCAACTCCGCTAGGAGCGAGCTAGCCCGTGGTGGATAGCCCAAGCTAAGAGGAAAAAATGCTGGCCTTAGTCCCTAGCAGACCTGCGAGTCCGAATAAAAATACCCCCAAATCCTGTGAGTTGGTAGTAGATGGGACAGGTGAGACAGCGGGTCCGTTACCTGCAGCCCTGATGCTTGGAGGGTGAACGTAGGAGGCGGGATGCTGAGGGGCAGGAGGTAGAATGGGGGGGGGGGGCTAACCACTCTGATTCAAGGAGGTTGGGATCCAGAGCTCAAGATGGGACAGTGCTGGAGCCTCAGAACCACAGAGCTGGACTAACTGGGAGCGACCCCAACCCCTTTCCCAAGCTTGGACAGGAGCCTGCTCAGTGCCAAGTGCTAGAGATCTCCAGCAACGTTAAGTCTAAGGCCAACAGTGACCGAAACGGGGGCGAGGAACCCACATAACCCACAGTAGGGAAAGGATTAGCAGTACAGAAAAAGTCCTGCAGGAGGTGTAGAGAGGGTGGTAGCGGGTAGGCACAAGGAAAAGGGAAGCACAAGGAGCATCAGATGGGGCTGAACAGCCAAGCCTATCCAGTTCAAGTGAAGCGGCCCATCAAACGGTGCCATTATCTCGGACAGACCTGAGGCTGAATCTGGTTGCATTTTGAAGTTGTTGCCTTTAGTTTGGGAAGGAGGTGGGTGGGTAGTGAGCCAAAGAACCAAAATCCTTCTGGCTTTCTTTGCTTTTAAACAGTGGACTTTGGAAAATACGATAGAACCCAGGTCAGATTTTTCTGAAGTGGGAATAGTGTCATCGTTATGAGTTTTCATGGCGAATATATTTTATTTTACAAACTGTCTGACTTTCCGTACTGGAGGTGATAATACTCGTTTTTATAGGTGAGGTAAATTAACAGTTGGGTGTGAAATGGAGAGACACTGATACTACTACTGTGAGTCATACCCACTTTCCCAGGCATTCATAGGACCCGCAATAGCCACCAAGAGAATCTTAGGCCTTATCCTAGAACTCCTGGGGACAAAATCTCGGGCCATCAGGGCCAGGAGTCCATGTATTCAAAACAAGCTCCCTATTTAATTCCAAGTTATATAGAATGCCGTCTGTAGGATATTAATAATACACCAACTTTTACAGGAATTCAACCACTGTGCTAATGAGAAGAAAATTAGCCTTCATGGAACCAGAACACTGAACCAAAAATTGTTCACCATTTTGGATTATCGCTTCAGTGGCCCTGTGACTCATGGTATTTGGGTGTGAACACACACGCACCACAACGGTCACATTCCTGGTGAGTCTCCTAACATGTGCAAGCACTTGAGTACTACATTGTAATAAAGTTAATCATACATATTATTTAATCGTAATTTCATCCCTTTCATTTCTTTTTTTCCCTTTCATCTACTTTGCATTAATGTTGAGAAATTGAGCTAATTTTAAAATATGTGTTGGGGCTGGGTATAGTGGCAAACTCCTGAAATCCAAGCACTCTGAGTCAGAAGCATCGTTTCCCAATCTTCTCTCCCAAGGGAGATGTAAAAACAAAACACCCTGTCACAAAATGACAACATTTGTACTGAGACTTCATTAAGCATATTCATGTAACACTACACAGAATATGGCATTTTGGAATAAAATGTGTTGAGGCAAAAATACAATGGGGTTACATAAAATATTAATATGATTATTAGGAGCACCACAATTTGTTTTGGAAATAGCTGCCTATAAGTACTTGGTAATATTATTTCCAGCTTCCTACCTGAAAACTGTGCTAGAGGCAACGGATGTGGAGCCTAGTGAAAAGAGAAGAGAGGCAGGCACAAACTCCTTCTCAGTTCAGGAAACAATCAGTTCGCAAAGTACATTGACTTTAGAGTACATGGAGAGAATGAATCTGGCATTACTGTAGTTTTACTTCTGGTCTTTTTTCTAGAGTTCAAATAAATGGAACTCTCCAATACTTAGAGGAATGGACCTGAAACATTCTAGTTACATTTGTAACAATTTTTTCTCACTGAAAGCAAATATTTAAATACAATTAAGTATTGGTAATGCAGTTGATAGACAGTTGAATATTTCTTTTAAAATAAATCTAAAATTTAGTATGCAAGGGTGTTTTGCCTGTATGTATGTCTGTGAACCATATGCATTCCTGGTGCCTGCAGAAGCAAGGAGGGAGTTACAGGTGGTTGGGAGTTGCTGTGTGAGTGCTGGGAATTGAACCAGGGGCCTCTGCTACAGCCAGTGTTGATTACCTCAGAGTCATTCTCCAGTCCCCCAATTGTTATTTCTTAATTTCTCTCTCTAGATCTGACTACTGCCTCATTTTAATCATTTTATCATGTCACTATAATACACACACACACACACACACACACACACACACACACACACATCACCAAGAGCATTTACATGGAGCTAGAAATTCTCAAGTCTCAGTAAACCCTCCAGTCATTAGGAACTTGATTAAATGAGCCCCGTGCCTCCCCACCTCAGAAACTTTGATTCCCTAGGACTAGGCTGAGGCAACACAAACAATTACTTCTGTTACCGTGCTGCTGAGCACTGCAGACACTAATCTGAATACTGCTTCAGTGACACCAGAAAGCCCTGGCGGGTCCCTCTGTGTCTTCTAGCTTTGTAATGTTTCCCTCACCCCTCCTCCTCTTCCAGTTCCGTCAGCCTTAAATTAAAGCCTTGGCTCAAGTGACAACTCCCGAATCCTAGGCAGCTCTGGCCTGACAATGCCAGGCAGAGAGAGCTGAGCTCCCACAGCAGTAGTCATTCAATGAAACTTTTGGAAGATTACATTTTACTAGTATATTATGACTACGACTCTGATATTTCAAATGAAACAACAGAAACTTACATATTTTAGAATTATTTTTTTCATTTTGAAATTTGGGATTCGGAAGTCCAGTTTTTAGTTCAGTTTCAACACTGATTTTAGTAACCGTTATAACTTAAACACCTATAAAACTTCATAAACTCATGGGAAGGATTTCAGTACAAATACAATTAACAAGTAAGTTAAATGATCAACTATGCAACCAGATTCACCAATTTGTGTGAGAGACTTTGTAGCAATTTGTTCAAACTCAGTAGTTAGGTTTTCCTTGACTAATCAATTCTTAGGAGTTATTCATAAACTATTGCATTTAAACACATTTTTTGTAATAGGTAATATGTTCATAAGGTACAACATTAAACATGAAAGAAATGAAGTCTCCCTCAAAACTCTTTGTTAGTCTTCAGCTCTCTCTCCCACAGACAGCCACACCTGGACATTTAAAGCAAGATTCTGAACCACTGAGCTCTTAAATATCATATTGAATGAGGAAGCACATAATTCTCCCATACCATATCACCTCCTATTCATCAGCCTTATTTGATTAGAATTTCACTAGGGACTATAGGAATCATGAATATGAGGGTAGCAAGAGTTATTCCTACTAGTTACATAACCTCTTCACTTATGTTTTTTTTTTTAAAGTTTTTTTAACCTTCTATTTTTATTTTATGTGAAATGATGTTCCGCTTACTTGTATGTCTGTATACCGTGTGTGTTGGATCCCGTGAAACTGGAGTTACAGACAGTTGTGTACTGCCATGTAGGTACTGGGAATTGAACCTAGATCCTCTGGAAGAGCAAACAGTGCTCTTAACATGAGCCGTCTGTCCAACCCCCTGACTTCAGAGTTTTAAAAAACTCTACAACAGCTAGGGTTGCAATGAAGTCTGGGTCTGGGTTGGCATCAGGATCTAACACTACCCTGAGGCACTGGCTTTGGCCTTTGGCAGGCTAAACAGTAGCTGCCTCCTTCTCTTATTCTGACATGCCTATAATTGTAAAAGACCAAAAGCAATGGTTCTGTGTTAGATAAACATCAAATTTAGGGGCTGTATTATTTTACTCTTCCACTAGTAATACATGGAAGTTCATTTTTGGTATATATATTTGCAAATACTTTATATTTTGCCTTTTATTTTACACATTCTAGTGGTGGCATACTAGTATCTCACTGTGGCTTTAATTACATGATTAGTAATGTTCAGCACAATTTTATATTCCTATTAGCTATTCAGATGCTGCTATTGAAAATACCACTCTTGATAAAAGAATATTCATTCTGTTAGTCATTTGATAGATATTTAGGGTGCTAATCAACACCTGCCATGTTAGCAAGGTGAGTGTATTAAATTAAGGTAGTTCTAATTGCTAAACTATACCCTATAGTTTAGTAGTTCAACATGGTAGTGTATTTTTGCTCATAGTAAAGCCCTAGTCTCTAGTCCTTGGGACCTGCTTTCCTATCTAAATGAATGAGGGGCTGTCCCCTTCTGTCTTGTGGCTTCACATCCCTCAAGACTTGTGACCATCTGTACTCAACCAGAAACAGCAATAAAGGAACAAATGAAGATAAAAATCTCGTCATGGATAAAGCTCACGTGGCTGAGCAAGACAGCTCAGGCAGTGAAGGTGCTTGCCTCCAAGACTGATGACCTGAGCTGGATTCCTGGAATGCACGTGGTGGAAGAAAAGAACCAGTTCTCACAGACTGTCCTCTGCCTAGTACCTGTGTGCTGGGATATGTGCACACACAAATATATAAATGTAAAAATAGTAAGATAATTTGTTCTGTACATCTACTGATGTCCCACTGAGACTAAATTATCACAGTCACTCCCTCGCTGTTATGAGGTCTGAGAAATAGAATTCCTATTGGGTGGCAATAATTCTCATAATTCTACTCCAAAAGGGAAAGTACATATTTTTGATAGACATACAACTGTGGCAAATATTTTAGCCTTATTGTTGATATGTGAATGTTCATTTTTAAACAAAGGTAACATGCTGGATATGAACTGAAAAACTTTTATCATAAAATGTAAACTTTATGGAGGCAAGAATTTTTATCTGTTTAATGTACTGCTAAAGCCTCAGTGAGCAGAATGGTGTTTGGCACAACAACACTATTATGAACTTAAATATTTATCATATATAAAGTGTTTGCAAATATACATACCCAAATGAACTTCCATGTATTACTGGTAAAAGAGTAAAATCATACAATCACTTTGGAAAGTGTATGGCAGTTTTACTACAACTAAGCACACATCACTTATGACAAGTCACTTTGACTCAAAGGTTTACATAAAAGAGGAATGAGTGTACATATCCACAAAAACACAGAATTTTTATGACAACTCTATTTGTAATAACCCAAACTTGTTAAGAACTCCACAATGGACGAAAGATAAAATGAATTGTGGTAATTCATATGATAAATTACAGGAATAATGAACCAGTATGTTGAAGAAAGAAGCTGAGTATAATATATCACATAATGTATGATCCAATTCACATGAAATTTGAGGAAAAACAAAATTAACCAACCTTTATAAAAGTAGCTATTTCTGTCAAGGTATAGACTGGCAGATCAGAAATTTTTGTGCTATAATCTGAGTGTATATATCTTGATATGATATTGGCATCATATATTTGTGAAGAAGCACCAAGAAGTATACTTATAATTGGTGCAATATATATATATATATATATATGTATATATATGTATATATATATATTATAGGTTACTTCTTATTTAAAAAAAAAGATGAAGGGCAGATTGGACTGCCATAATTTACACAATGATATCCTAATAGTGCATTTATCACTTGCAATAAATTTATTCTGAGATTATATAAAAAGGAATAGAAAAAAAACTTAAGTATATTTATAGAAAAAACATCTGAAATACACAGGAATGCAATGTAGACCAGTCACTAGTTTTAGCTATATATTAATAGGAAAAATAGTATGGAAGGTGCAAAGTATATGTATTTTCAAAATATGTTTTTCAAAAAGTATATAATTACTGGGTTAGAGATGCTGTTACATGACTTTAATTCCAACACTTGGGAGACAAAAGCAAGAAGATTTCTGATTTTAAGGCCAGCCAAGTCTGGTCTACATAGTGAGTTCTAGGTCATCCAGAGCTACACAGTGATATTGTCTCACCCTACCCCACTCCACCCCACCCCCAAAAGGGGAGCAAATTCCTAATTCTTTTGATTATGGAAACTAAAACTTAAATGAGAACTTATTGAAGTCCCTGCTATCAACTACACATTATTCCTGAAAGTTAAAGAGAAGCTTTGCTTGAGCAAGGTGCAATGTTCCTTTTGTAAAGCAGCCTCCTGCAAATCTTGGTTTTTGAAAACAGCTTCTGCAGTGTACATCTTGAAAGTGAGCACTGAATGCAATTGTGGAACATGATGCCTGGAAGACCAACATGTGGAACATGATGCCTAGAAAGATACCCCCACAATAGACTGATGGCAATGGTGAGAGACAGCCCAAACTGACCTACTCTGGTGATGGGATGGCCAAACACCCTAATTGTCGTGCTAGAAACCCCATCCAACGACTGAGGGATCTGGATGAAGAGATCTATGGCTAGGCCCCGGGTGGAGCTCCGGGAGTCTAGTTAGCGAGAAAGAGGAGGTTTTTTTTATTTTTTTTTATTTTACAACACCATTCAGTTCAACATAATAGCCACAGATTCCCCTGTTCTCCCCCTCTCGCCCCCCTCCCCCTCCCCCCAGCCCACCCCCCATTCCCACCTCCTCCAGATCAAGGTCTCCCCCGAGGACCGGGGTTGACCTGGTAGACTCAGTCCAGGCAGGTCCATTCCCCCCCTCCCAGACCGAGCCAAGTGTCCCTGCATAAGTCCCAGGATTCAAACAGCCAACTCATGCAACGAGCCCAGGACCCGGCACCAACGCACAGCTGCCTCCCAAACAGATCAAGCCAAATGACTGTCTCACCCATTCAGGGGGCCTGATCCAGTTGGGGGCCCCTCAGCCTTTGGTTCATAGATCCTGTGCTTCCATTCATTTGGTTATTTGTCCCTGTGCTTTATCCAACCTTGGCTTCAACAATTCTCGCTCATATGGTATGTACTCACTCATAGGAAGATGCTAGATGTGGAACAAGGATGACTGGACTGCTACTCACATCACCAGTGAGGCTATCTGGAAAACGGGACCCCAAAAAAAGACACGGAGAAATGGACGAGATCTACATGAACAGCCTGGTCATGAGTGGGAACAATGAAGGGCGACGGTCGAGGGAAAGAGAGTGGGAGATCCTAGCTGGATCAAGAAAAGAGAGGGAGAACAAGGAATAGGAGACCATGGTAAATGAAGACCACATGAGAAGGGGAGGAAGCAGAGAGCTAGGGAGGCCCACGGAGATCCACAAAGATACCCCCGCAAAAGACTGTTGGCAATGGTCGAGAGACGGCAGGACTGACCTACTCTGGTGATGGGATGGCCAGATACCCTGATAGTTGTGCCATAAACCCATCCAAGGACTGAGGAATCTGGATGCAGACATCCACGGCTGGGCCCCTGGTGGAGCACTGGGAGTCTAATTAGTGAGAAAGAGGAGGGTTTTATATGAGCGAGAATTGTTGAAACCAAGGTTGGATAAAGCACAGGGACAATTAGCCAAACGAATGGAAACACATGAACTATGAACCAATAGCTGAGGGGCCCCCAACTGGATCAGGCCCTCTGAATGGGTGAGACAGGTGATCGGCTTGATCTGTTTGAGAGGCATCCAGGCAGTGGGACCAGGTCCTGTGCTCATTGCATGAGTTGGCTGTTTGAAACCTGGGACTTATGCAGGGTCACTTGGCTCAGCCTGGGAGGAGGGGACTGGACCTCCCTGGACTGAGTCTACCAGATTGATCTAAGTCCTTGGGGAAGGCTTTCCCTGGAGGAGGTGGGAATGGGGGGTGAGCTGGGGGGAAGGGGAGGGGGGAGAACAAGGGAATCTGTGGCTGATATGTAGAACTGAATTGTATTGTAAAAAAAAAAAAGAACTAATGAAGAAAAAAAAAAAAAGAAATTGACAACAAATATCTTATTGTATTTTTAATGACAAACTTCCAGAATCTGACAATTAAACAAAGATCACACTTTTGGAAAAATAGAAATTCAGATTTATTCTTATGACAGGGACACTTGTCTGAAACACATAATTTGCATATTTTTAATTTGTCACTTAGTTGCCCATGTGCTTATCTCTTTCCTTCATGCTCCAACATCTATCTTACTTTTTTTACTTGCTCTATGCACTCAGACACTTTAAGTTTTTCCTAGAGATCTCTTCTTGGACTCCCATTCTACTTACTTGACACAACAGTTATCTTGAAAGTCTCCTTCATTGCTCTTTTCTGTGCACTAAAACTTCAATGATCCCCAACAGCTTAGACTACTCCCCCTTGTTCCGTGAAGCACATCAACCAGTATCCTAAAGAAGAGTAGATGGGAGTTAAAAAATTCAAGACCATGCAAGCTTGATGATACATTTACTTCAGCTTCTTGCCTGACTACATTTTGTCTGGGCACAGAATTCTAGGTTGGGAATAATGTTTCCTCCTAAATGAAAGACTTCACTTTCATTGCCTTTCAAAATTCAGTGTTGTTCTCAAGTCCATAAAGGCCATTTTTGTGTAACTTATTTTTTCTTACCCCTTTGAGATCATTTAGTAGCTTCTTTAAGTCTATCAGCCTGAAAATAATAATGTGGTGGTTTGAATGAGAATGGTCTTTATACTCTCATATATTTGGATACTTGATCCCCAGTTGGTGGAATTGTTTGGGAAGGATTAGTGGGTGTGACCTTATTGGAGCAGGTGTAAAAATCCACACCATTTCCAGTTAGCTCTCTCTCTCTCTCTCTCTCTCTCTCTCTCTCTCTCTCTCTCTCTCTTCTCCCTGCCCCCTCCTGCTTGTGGATCATATGTAAGCTCTCTGATAATGCTGCAGTGCCATTCCTGCCTGCCTGCTACCATGTTTCCCTACAATGATGTCCATGGACTCTAACCCTCTGGAACCATGAGCCCAAAATTAAGTGCTTTGGTTATTAAAGTTGCCTTGGTCATGTTATTTTATCACAGCAATTCAAAAATATCTAAGGCAAATAATACAGTAAAAATTAAAACTATCTGTTGTACTAGGCAATTTATAAGACCTTTAAGAGACTAATGTGCCAGTTTTAGGAATTTTCCATTTCATATCTGTCCTGCTTAGTTTTATCTCAACTTGACACAAACTAGTCATCTGGGAAGAAGATGCATCCGGAAGAAATAATGCATCCAGAAGACTGGCCCATAGGCAACTCCATAAGGTGTTTTCTTGATTAATGATTGGTGGAGGGCCCAGCCCACTGTGGGTGGTACCATCCCTGGAAGGTGGTCCTGGATTATAGAAGTAGGCCGAGCAAGCCATGGGGTTCCTCTATAACTTCTGGTTCAGTTCTTGCCTTGAATTCCTTCCTGAACTTCCCTAGTGATAGAGTGTGACTTGAGAGTCCTCAGATGAAATAAACCCTTTCCTCCCCAACTTGCTTTTCATTAAGGATGTTTTATCACAGCAACAGAAACCCTAAGACAGTATTCTTTCTGTTATTATATTGGGAAGCCACTATACAGATGGAGTATTTCGTTCTGAAATAGTTTTCTTTTTTATAACATCCCTGCCTTCATGCTCTATCTTCTAAAATTTGTGTAACTTTTTACATTAAGATTCACAATGCTAGCTGAAATCCCAGCACTTGGGTGGCAGAAGCAGGTGGATTTATGAGTTTGAGGCCAACCTAGTATACAGAGCAAGTTCCAGGACAGCCAAAGCTACAGAGAAACCCTGCCTCAAGAAAAAAAAAAGATTCAGAATGCTAAATTTGTGTTCTATTTTTCGAATAGCTCTTTTTGGTTCTCATTTCATGGATGTAGTATATTCTCCTGCATGGGATATTATTTTAACTGGACAAAGATATATGTGTTATATATGTTTATGCTACAGAATATTACTTTAACTGTGTAAAGGTGTGTTGCTTTTGCTTATGCTGCATTTGCTTAATTATATAAAGATATGTTGCATTTGCTTCACCTTGCCTGCCTAAGGCACCTGATCGGTCTAATAAAGAGATGAACAGCCAACAGCTAGGCAGAGAAAGGATAGGTGAAGCTGGCAGGAAGAGAGAATAGGTAGGAGAAATCTAGGCTGGAAAAGAGGAGAGGGAGAGGGACATGCCTGAGGCAAGAAGACAGGCAGCCACCAGCCAGCCAGACACGAAAAGCAGTGAAAGTAAGATATACAGAAGGAAAGAAAAGTAAAAAGCCCTAATGCAAAAGGTAGATAAAAAGAAACCGGTTAATTTAAAAGAGCTAGACAGAAATGAGCCTAAGCTAGGCCCAGCATTCAAAGCTAATAAGAAGTCTCTGTATCATGATTTGGGAGCTGGTTGGTGGCCTAAAAGAAAAACCCTGAAAAATGTCTGCTGTAAATCAAACAGTGAAGGGGGAGATGACTAGGAAACTCACTCACACAACTTAAGTAAAACATAGCTCTGAACAGATGAAGCTAGGTTTCTTCTATATCCCAGAATCTAATCAATATTTATATGTATACTCCAGCTATTATTTGACTTAAGAGGGCTTACTGGGAAATGTTATCATTTTTATTATTATTTTCTACAGAGAAAATATTTTCCAGTTTCAAATAACCCTGGACTTTTGAATTATAACCTGTTTTATGTTTTTTTTTTTTAAAAAAGCCTGTATGATAAAAAAAAATAAAAAAAGACACCAGCCTATGTGCTGCTGTTCAACAGGCAAATCAAGAAAATGTGGTGTGCATACACAGTGGAGTTTTATTTAGCCCTAAGAAGATTGACTATTATCAATATTTACTAAGTGAGTCTATCATGGATGCCTAGAACTTAAATACTGTAATACTCCAATGAGAATGTTCATATACCTAAAAAAAAAAAAAAAAAAAAAAAAAAGAATTCAGTTGGAAGTTCAGGCTGCATTCAAGAGGACAATCAATCAACAGCTGTCCTCAACGAGAGATACACCAAAAATTTTGTGGTTTCTCCACAGCTATATCACTTTTTAGCCAGAAGAAAGATCTCTCTGCCCTTGGTTGTTCTGGTCTCTAAAATAAAAATAAGAAAGTAACTCAAAAAACAAAACAAAACAAAACACATTTTCAGTCTCTGAAATTGAAATTTGTCTTACAGTCAATGTCAACCCAGTTGACTGCCGGGGTGACTTTGTTTGTTAGTGTTACATAGAATGATGGTGCACATTAGTAACATGTACTCATGCTGTAAAAGTTTGTTGCGGGTCTGCAGTAGCCAAAAAGCTCAGCTATTTCTGAAGAAAAGACTGGAGCTGTGGCAGAGACATCCAGCGGAATGCAGGATAAGAACAAAAAATAATTCTATACCCTGCTGTGATAACTAGAACACACTGCTAAATGAAAAAGGATAGAGGGAAAATGTCAGTCAGATGCACCTGTTTATATGCAAGATGGGTATATACATATTTATGTGTACATATAAATATTCTTATGTATTCAAAAATGAAAATGAGACAAAAAGGTTTAATTGTATTAAAAAGGTAGTTAGCAAGCTATGGAAAGTAAAAGAATAAAGTAGAAGGAACAAGAATAAAAAGTCAACTTTTCAGAATATTAAAAAATAAGAAAAGAAAAAAGAAAAACCCTGGTATACTCTCCTTTGTTTCTGAGAATATCCTATATTCTTTGGCTGTTTTATGTTCAGTTTTCATGTTAGAGTTTCCTCAAATGTCTGGTGATTCTTAGTTGTCAGTGTATATTGAGTTCAAGTGACTATAAGTTGTGTATGAATGAGTGGAGTTTGGAGACTTTGGGTTTCACTGTAGCAAATAGTCAAGCACAAAGTTATTTTTCACTGTTCATCTTTTCTGGATGGGTTGGGCAGGTCTGCGTATATAAGCCCATAACATCCAGATAGAGAATGTATGCAGGACCCTAATGTTCTTAATACTGGCATCCTCAGTTGTCTTTCTTCAACATAGCATGTCACTACCTTTGTTATTGTCATTCAGTTCTCAGTTTTGTTTGATTCAGTTTCTGAGCAAAATAAGCCTTCTGTATTTTGCTAGGAAGTTAGTTGCCTAGCTAAAGATAAGCAAAAACATACTTTCAAAAATTTCCATTGCTTTCAATTTTGCTTCTCACCTCCACTTCAAAGGTACTTCTCCCTTGAGCCTTTGA
The DNA here is from genome assembly GCF_049852395.1 of Peromyscus maniculatus bairdii. Classification (NCBI taxonomy): domain Eukaryota; kingdom Metazoa; phylum Chordata; class Mammalia; order Rodentia; family Cricetidae; genus Peromyscus; species Peromyscus maniculatus. The sequence goes on from NC_134861.1 coordinate 42,341,978, forward strand.
ATAGTCTGAAAAGCAGCACTTGCCTTCTAAATTTGTAGACCTTTTCCTTTTATACACATTTATTTTTGTTATTTTTAAATTGTGCTTGTGTATGTGCACAAAAGGACACTGGATTCCTTGGAGACGACAATCTTCTACCAATATGACCTTGTAGTTTGACTTTCATGATTGTACCTTTAATAAACTAATGGTTTGACAGAATAAAAGAGCTCTGGTAACATAAATAAGGGAACAATAACTACATCAAGAACCCAAATTCCTTTACTCATTGAAGGCTACTATTAATGTTGGCCCCACCCAATGAATTTCACTTGAGATGGAGAACTGAACACAGGTCCTCTGCTAGAGTACCCTTGCCATGGGGCCATCTCTCTAGCCCCTTACAGACCTTTTCTGCTGTGGAAACCAAATGAATGAGCTCAGCTGCCAGAACACTGTTGCTTTTTAATAGGTAAAAGAGCAATACAGCAACCTTTTCCTCCACGAAGAACATACGCACTTTAAAAGCCCACAAATAAGGAACAAGAAAAGCCAACTACTTCTATGTACAACTATGTACAACCCAACTACTTCTATGTACAAAACAGCAGCATTGTGAGAATTGGAAATGATGCAATTGTTAATGAGGGTTGTAATTTTGGCTCAGTATCATGTGTCTCGAATAAAGTCTCTGTTCTGCTCAACTGGGCCCACTCTTTAACCCTTCAACAATTCTAACTTTGGGGCAACTATGCACGAACTTCCCTTCCTATTAGCCAAGTGTTTATATGACATCAAACCAAACACAGTGCCAACAGCATATTCACAGGGCTGCCAGATAACATAAAGCCAGTGAAATCTGATTTTCAGATAACTGTTTTTTAGTATATGTCCATTATGTCATCATTTCTATGGCATTCAAATTTATTTGGGTGTCCTATATATTTTCCCCCTCATTCCTTCCTTTAATAAGTTAAAAAAAATTCTGTGCTAGATGCCTCATTTTTATTTGCTAATTTGGCAACCTGACATATTTAAGGGAACAAACATTAAGCAAATGTGATCAACAAAGTAAAGTTGTGTTCAAAGAAGGAAATTTGGCTCTTATGTGTCACAATCATTTTGCATTCCCAATGTGTGAATTAGAGTAGGCACTCCTATTTATTACTGAATAGACAACTCAACTTCTAAGAGAAGGCACTGTGCTAACACTGAGGTCAAAAGCGGAATGTCATCTTAGTATATATGCATCAGTATGCAGACAACACAAGTCATTTCTAAGGTCTTAATTGCTCCAAATCTCCTCTAATACTGAAACATTATTTTTATTACAGGGAAATTTTTAAGTAGGTACATGATAGGAGTCACAGTACCAAATTCCCCTGGATTGGACCTACCTGTTGAGAGCCAGGCCAATCCAAGGCTCTCAGAATACCCAACAAAAGAACAAAGGGAACACTGTTTCTATGTCCTTGCCAGGAGCAGACTTGGCAGGGTCTGGTCTGATGCCAGGTCCAGGGTCTCTAAGGAATTAAGGTTTCAGTTCCTGGGAAACTGACTTTTCTTCCTGTAGAGACTGGAGTTGTCAATCCCAAGGCCACTAGGTTCTTGGTCTGTGATGGGCTTGAGAGATCCTGTGTTCTCTTTATGTGATTTTGCTTGATTAGCTTCCTGCTGATTGTGTCCCACTTCTCCCCTTGCATACAGTATACAAGGTGCTGAATTTCTCAATAAACTTGCTGGCGTGAGCCATTAGCTTGTGCAAGACCTCCTGATCCCAAATTTCCCTGTTATCTTTATTATTTCTCACCCAGGCTTCTCTCTCCTGTGAACCTATCAAGGCTTCCTCCAGAGCATGGCTTTTTCCTTTTTTTAGGAAACAGATGAGATTATGACATGATCATGGATGTCTATGACTCAAGGTATCTGGAATGCTTCAACAAAATACCACTTATTATCATTAAGAAAAACATTTTGAAATTTTTTATTAATGTCACCTAGTTAAGAAACCCTGTTATTTTATTTTGAGAACTATATTCATATATATATATATATATATTCTTTAAATATGGTATAATTTTCCTTGATCCTACTTGTAGTGAATACATTTAACCAGAAGCCCACACATGGGAAATGTGAGAGTGGTAAATTCATTCCAATACCCAAGCCTCTGGCATATAAGAATAAGCAACAGCTTAAGGCTTTCATTTTGTACACTTTGGATTAAAATTCAGAAACAAATGTGCTTTCAAATTTGGGTCCTGATGGAATGAGACCTTTTCTTCAAGAGTTTCTTTTCTTCTCTACTTAAAATATACTACTTTATCCTTAAGACAAGACAAATCTGGTTTAGCACTTTACTCTCTTAAAATCTGCTAAATTTTACAGAATTATTAGTTTCAATTTTTACTACTTTTGCACTCAATTATGGATAATATAAAAAAGCAAAACTAAAATGAAGATAAATATTATTAATAACCTGCTTTCTGATTCCATTTAGGTGCTCAGCTATCTAGGATCACACATACATTTTACTATTTTAGTGTATGTAAAAAGATTTAACAGTCCTATCCATTTTCTTTATGATGATACTTGTTTTGACTCAAACAAACATAGCAGGAAACATTTACAAGGACATATACCATTCTTATTCAGCCAAAAAAAAAAAAAAAAAAAAAAAGAAAACTTACCTACTTAGAAAACCATACTGAGCTGGGCAGTGAAGGCACATGCCTTTAATCCCAGCACTCAGGAGGCAGAGGCAGGTAGACCTCTGTGAGTTCAAGGCCAGCCTGGTCTACAGAGCTAGCTTCAGGATAGCTAGGGTTTTTACACAGAGAAACCTTGTCTTGAAAAAACAAAAAAAAAAAAAAAAAAAAAAAAACTCTACTGCTAATAAAACTCTTAATTGCAGATCAGGATAGTTTCATAGGAAGTTTCTTTAAAATTAGAGGATTTCTGAAATGTTTACAATGTATGCAAACATAAACTTCTGTTCCAGGAAATTAATACAGGTAAAATATTTTAACCCTTTTACAATTAATACTGAAAACACTGCTTCTGGTGAAAGTTGATTCTTTCCATAATTTGAATATGTTTATTTGCTCTTGAAAAAAGTCTTGATACCAAGATTTAAGAAACACATTCCTTACAGAAGTCTGTTTAAATCTAGGGTATGATCTTATAGGCCAAATTAGCCAGAGAGTCTGGTGGAGGCCATGATTCAGTGTTCATGAAATAAATGAAGATAGCTTTACTAGGCGTGGAGTAGGGTAGGCTAGGTTTGAAATCATATTTTCCACCTCCCCACTAAATACAACAAACAAGAACCCTTAAAAGGTGTCATATGAATATATCAATTCTTTGTATAATTATTTCAGTTAATTGAATTTCCTCCCTAAAATAATTTCTTAGAGGGCATGCTCAAACATTACATTTTCTTTAGTTGGGTGACAAGACCTTTGAGTCATTAAGTAGTAGGTAATATTTTAGCTTGTTAGGAAATATTAATTGGTTGAGAAGGCATCAGTTTTCCAAATATAGGGTTTGTGATTTATTTTGTAGCTCTTAAATTTTTGGCTTTATTTACATATTGAGTGTTCTGTCTGCATGTACGTATATGTACCACATGCATTCCTGGTACCCAGGTTAGTCAGAAGAGTGTTGGATCCTCTGGACTGGAGTTATAGTTTTAAGCCACATTGTGGCTGCTGGGAATTGAACCTGAACCTCTGCAATAACAAGCACCCTTAACCTATGAGCTAAGTCTCCTGCTCCCTGTACCCTTTCCTAAATAAGCAACACTAGTATCAAAGGAAATGCTTACTGTTATCATGAAGCAGTCAGGAGTTTGTTAACTGCCTTCTGGAGATCAGTAGTAGGAAATAGTGTGAAAAAATTCAGTGCAGGCTGTTTCTTTAACTGCCTTTGTCAGGCAGTCACAGCGACAAGAAGAAATGTCAGAGTCAGAGAAATGATTTACATGTCCACGTTTGGACATGGCTCTACTCAATGTTCGCATTAGCTGTTCGTTGGCAAACTGTAATGTTCCTGTAGAGCAGCATGATGTCTAGAGAGCTGGCTGGGATTTTTAAGGGGCTTTTGAAAAGGTAGGACCCCACAAGAGGCTAGAGGGGGCCATTCAGGAACTGGTTCTAGTTTGGGGACACAATGGGAGAGTCTTAGACCTGTCCTTTGAGGTTTGTGGACTGGATTGTTTTGTTTTAAGAGTTCAGCATGACACAACCAAGAGTTGAGATCTAAAAGTTTCAAGTTTTAGAATATTTTAAAAGGTCTTTAACCTGGCAGGAAAGACTCTCAAGAGGTGTTAGGTTGGGCATCATGGGGCCTTCTTCTTCAGAGAAATCCCATCATTCTTTCTTCTTCACTTTCTGACTCTGTTAAGTGATCAGGAGATGAAATTCTGGGACCCATTAGAATAGTGGTTCTCAACCTGTGGCTAGCAACCCCTTTGGGAAACCCCTATCTCCCAAAATATTTACATTATGATTTATAACAATAGCAAATTTACAGTTATGAAGTAGCAATGAAAATCAGTTTATGGTGAGGGGGTGTCACCACAAAATGAGGAACTGTATTAAAGGGTCTCAGCATTAGGAAGGTTGAAAACCATTGTTTTTTAGAACAAAATAGAACAGAACCAGAAAAAGGTGACAATTTAAGGCAGAAGAACATAGACCTTCAACACTGGTAAATAGAAATAAAAAAATCTTTTCATGAATTTTAATTTGTCTCTCTGTCCATTGTATATATAAGGTATGCTTCAGGCCCACACTGTGCAGTCCTTGAAGATTATGCTGTGCACTATTCACTCACAAGGAAGATATGTTAGTCCTCAGGACCAGTTCAATGTGGAAAAGTGTTAGTCACTTACCAGTGAACTTTCTTCACACCTGGCTCAAGAAGATAAGAGTTCTCATCTAGGCAAACTGATTCTCAGTGGTCTCAACTGGTAGTGATACAACGGAGAAACACTTTGTGTACTTGGTTTTGTTGGCATGACAATATATCTACTTGGTAATTAAAGATCATTAGTTGTCTGCCAGTGGAGATACTGTGCAGTAGTTATGATCTGGTAAACTGTCAATTCATCCGTTGTTCAAAGATCTGATGTTTTCTATAGGTAATTCAATGCCCTTTGAAATGGTGTCTCAGTTATTGGACCATCTTGAACAGTAGCCTCAACTTTCAACCTGTGAACAAGACTAGAGATATATTAAGGGCTAAATGTACTAAGAAACATTACTATTACTGTTAATTTAGGGCTTTCAAGAAAATGGATGCTGAGCAAGGCTTATAGATTTTCTCATTTCTTTCTTTTTTTTTTTCCCTAGACATAGTCTCCCTATGTTGTCCTGACAGACCTAGAACTCACTATGTACTCAGAGATGTACCTGCCTCTGCCTCTGAAGTGCTGGGATCAAAGGGCTCCATTTCTATCTTACAGACTAAGGACAATTTTGCAGTTGTGAATAGCTCTTACAGCCACAAAACTGGCCAAGAGTTTGGGCCATTTTATTCCTTTGTTAATTCTTGTGGGCTGCAAGAATATATTATAGAGATTCAGCTGTGTATTAGAGGTAAACTTTGACCGGCCAAGGATTTGTCAAAAGGCAAGCCATTTATTATGAATATTTGGTGCTATCCAGCCTTTAATATTTCACCTGTCTTCTACTATGAAATTCTTGTGTGGCCAAATATTTTCAGACCTGCTGAACTTCTATGTAACTTCCCTGTGGAGCCATTACCTGGATAAGGTCAAGTAAGCCAAGACAAGCTGGCAGGAGATGCATAGCTTTGTTTCTCAAGGCCTTGGTGCTAGCCAGAGCAACTGACTGAGAACAAAAGAGGTTTTTACATATCAAGGTGAGAGGTAGAATAACATTCCTGAGGAGGCAGAGAACCATTGCTCAGGGAAAGAAAGGGCAGGCATTTTTTTTTTTTTTCTGTAGAAATAGAACAGAGAGAAAAGAGGAAGACAAGTCCTTAGAGGGTAAGCAGATCTTGGGTAGAGTTTTCTGAGTGCCAGGAGTATAGAGTAGCAGAGATAGAGAAAGAGGATACAGAGGATGAAGATGAGGCTGGAAGCATAAGAGTTTAGTCATTAGCAAGACTATGAGCTAGGGAACTAGATGGAACTGAAGCTATGGGAACAGGATTTCATCCCAGAGAAATGAAGTAGACAGATAAAGAGCTTGTTATGTCTAGAGTTATTCCTGCCTTGAATGCCTGGTGGAGCTATAGCTGTATTGATAGAATTTTGACTTAGAGGAATAAAGTTAACAGATATAAGAACATAGTGTACATAGATTTTTTTCCCCTCAAATATCCCATGCCGTACGTAGCTAGACCCCAGGCACCCTGGGTACAACAAAGTTAATATACAACTGAACCAATTTGTTTTCACCCCCAAAATTATTTGCGTAAGAGCACATCTCTTATGCCTGCCCCAAACTCTAAATAAAGAATTTATCTTTTTACCTTTAGATGTGTTTGTTGGGATGTTTTAAGGGGCCTATACTGGTAGTAGAGTTGTTAGGTGTCAAGATTCTTGTAGTGACCTATGAAGTAGTAATCATCTGATCAATTTTGTATAGGATGTTAGGGTGTCAGGGAAGTATAACATTCATTAGCTCCTTCTATAAGGAAAGCACATTAAATGTAAATTTCGAGGAAAATCAAATAAAGGTAAGTTCATTTTACCTACAAACTTCTAGACACTACTTAACAGAAGCAAAACAATGTTATTATCAAGTAAGGGTTATCTAAGAAAGAAGAGTAACTTCTTTGCAATTAGTAAGGCTGACCAAAATCTTGATGATTAACAGTTTGGCATACTACTGGAAATCTTAGTCAACATTTTAAATAAATGATACTAAGTTCACACTAGGAAACCAAAACCCAAACATGTAAAGGACAGAGGAGCCAATGAGTAACATGTATCTGAAAAGACATAGGTTAGACATTCCATGCTCTGAGACAGAATAAACAAGTATTATGAAGACACCAACTTTCTGTGACCAGAAGAGTAAAGGGAACACTTGCCACCACAGCAAAGCAAGGCAAAATGCTTATGACTTCATCTTTAAGTCCTAGACATAAATGTGCTCTCCAACCTAGTTTACATTATCTACATCATTCTGAAAAGAATACTTTGTGATATACCTTAAATCTGTATTTTATTGAGATAGGAGGGACTGGCTTTTAATTGTCTTGTCCTTTTATATTTTTCAACAATATATTTATATTGTTGTTTTCATTTCAAATAGACTGCATCTGTAAGATTTCTCAAAGTACTCTTCAAAAGGCTAACTCAACCTTCATTTTTGAATAAGCAACAAAAGAGGTTATTAGAAGACATAAATTCTGTACATACAGCAACGATCCCATTGCTATTTTTTTTTTTTTTTTTTTTGAGACAGGGTTTCTCTGTGTAACAGTCCTGGCTGTCCTGCCAGTCACTCTGTAGACCAGGCTGACCTCAAACTCACAGAGATCCACCTGCCTCTGCCTCCTAAGTGCTGGAGTTAACGGTGTCCGTCACCACCGTCATTGCTATTCTTTTACAGTCCATGTATATATTTCTATATCAAAACAAATTAACCTCATCTATCCTAAACATTTTCACTTGTAACTTAGTTTTCAAAAATTACTGATCTAAAATTCAGAATTCAATAACCTTACAACACATATTATTTGATTTTTGTTATTATCTAAAGTTTGTAAAAGACATGACATTTATTCCTATACATATTTGTCCTTTCCTCACAGAATAAAAGAGACAAGACCTATGTAAGCATTACAATAATGAGACTATGCTGTTTGAATTTAATATAGCATACTGGAAAAGTTCTCAGAGTATAATGCTGAAAACATACGAAACCCATGTAACATTCATTACTCAACCCCATAACGCTAATCAAAACAGTCATACTGACCTCTAGTGGCCAGACTCCCTGTATTTCACGGATGGTGAAATGGCCAGATTAAAAATACTGTAAAGAAACATCATAAGACATTCTTATCAACAAAGCAATAAAGGCAGCAAGATCTAAAACATAGAGACACTTAAAGGCCACAAAAAATTGGTATGTTCTAAGTCTTAGTTTATCAGTTTATTTTACATTAAGAACAAATCACACACACACAGGTTGTCATTTTTATTATCATTTATTAACATTTTATTTATTTTGTGTGTGGTAGATGCATGTTTAGGCCAGAGACTGACAGTGGGTGATTTCACTGATTAAATCTTATTTTTTTGAGACAGGCTCTCAGTGAATCTTGAGCTTATTTTGGCAGACTGGCTGGGCAGTGAACCCCTGGAATCCACTGTCTCTCCCACCCTCAAGTGCTGGGGTTAAAGATGGGCACAACATCTGATTTTTATTTGGGTCCTGGGCATGTGAATTCAGTTCCTCATGCTTGTCCAGCAAGTACTTTACCCATTGACACATCTCCACAGCTTCTGTAGTGATCCCCATAGTAAACACAGTTTTGCATGCTCACCAGCCACATGAACCTAAGCATTTGAAGTGGCACTAGAACACAATAACTGGAATGTTCTAGTTCTCTGCCAAGAGATGCAGTCTTTGTAAAGATAAGAAAAAAAAAAAAGAATATAAGTTATCTTTTTAATAATGTATACTGATGATAATGGCTAGTGATTTTGTATATTTGATTTTTCTAGGCGTTCTTTCCCTGTCTATCGTTCTCAGAATGCACATTCTCAGCTTGGTTCTGCTCCCAGTGATTAACCTGGAGTAACTTTCTCCAGTTGGACATGTTGTTGATTTCAAAGTACAGACACTTAACACCACCATATTCACTTTAACCAGCAAATTGTGTACCTACAAATTTTTAGAAACTAGGAATGAAACAGAATAATTACAGCACATTCCTAGGATGGCATCTCATGGCACCCTGTCTGTCTCAATCTACTCATCTTAAAAGGAGATAGAAATAAAGGATTAAATGAAAAAGTGCTTAGAATGGTGTTTGTCACATTCGAGGAGTCAATACATTTTTTAAGTATTAGTATATATGGATAAAGCTAGGAAATAGTATGGACAAAAAAAGCCAGTTGCATTTATGAGTATTTATACTCTGGATGGTTAAAACACGAAACACGGTGGATACATTCATTCATTCATTCATTCATTCATTCATGCACTTCCTCATGTGGATACATGTAAAAATCTGGGTGGTAAAAATGAAAAAGTACATTCTTCTGATAAGGGAAGGTAGTAACTCAAAAGGCATCCATGTGGATTTGGAATGTTCTAGTTCTCTGCCAAGACGGACCATTCTTATGTCTTCGCAGAGGATGCTGAAGAGCAGGGAAAGTTCTTTGAATTATGAATCAAGCTGATATACAACTAATCACAAGGAAAACAACAGACACAGGAATGCCAATAAACGAAGAGAGACCAGATGACCGAGGCATGAACTCTATACACAGCTACAATGTGTGACACAAATTACTCAAGGGTTGGGTTATAAAAGTCTGGTGAAGAAACAGATGAAGTCTCCCAGTGAGAAGTTAGTCGGGGGCAGCCCTCTTCCTGATACACTTCACCAATGTAGAGTTGAGTTACATTATAGACAGGAGAGGGGGCTGCAATTTTGCAAAATTACCAGGCAATATGCCAAGTGAGTTTCACATTTTGGAGAGGCGTGTCCTAAGCCCAAACTGAGGTATACGTTTTGAAATCATTTTACATCTCCAGTGCGTGGTCTTACCAGGACCCCAAAGTCCTTTTGCAGAGTCTGCGTTCTCCTCAGTTTAGAAGAGTTGTTATGCAGTCTGTAAGGCAGACCCGGGGAGTTGGAGCATCCCCAGCGGCTGCAGCCTAAATTTACCCTGCCATTCTCTTCCCAGGTCCCCAGAATGCCCGACCGACGCCCAGAGTCCGAAGGACTGCAGGATCCCTCACCCAGATGGCCCCCAGAACCCCCTGACTTTCCCGACCCCCGAACGGGCCCCCTCCGTGACTCTCTCAAATGTCTCCTTCGCTCGGACTCCCCCGTCAGGCAGCAGGATCGGAGAGCATGTTCTCAGCAGGCTTTGCTCTCTTCGCGGCGGGTCTTCTCCGCCTTCTCACCTCACACGCAGCAGAGGCACACCAGGAGCCACCGACTCCGACCAGAAAGTTGAACGCCAGCCACAGACCCGCTCCTGGAGGAGGTCACTTCCGGCCACGCCCACGGCGAATGGTCAGAGAAACGCCTCTTCCTACTGGAAAACCAGCAGGCCACACCCCCGGCGCTTGCGTACCAGCAGCGGGAGTTCAGACGGGGGCGGGAATAGTTTGGCCTCTCCCGGCTTCCGGGTCCCGCCTCCCGCGAAAATCCCGCGGGGTCGCGTCCTCCCGCGAGAGTTATTTGAAAACTCCGGCGGTAACCACGCCCCGGGTGCTGGCGGGCCGGTCTGCGGGAAGCCGGGGGAAACTGAGTCCGGGCAGCTTGCGAACTGTAGCCACCCGGGCAGCTCTCGTGGCGGCGCCATGGCGGCGGCGAAGAAGCGGCTTTCTGTGAAGGAGGCTTTCCGGCTGGCGCAGCAGCCACACCAGAACCAGGCGAAGCTGGTGGTGGCTCTGAGCCGCACGTACGGCGCGGTAAGCGGCCTGGCCTCGGCGCCGGCGCTCCCCTCGCTGGCGACCGCTTCCGGGCAAGGTCGGAGTGACCCGAGGGTCAGGTGCTCTGAGGCTTGCCCGAGGTCTCCTGGCCTCTGTCAGTGATCGCGACTCCGGACGACGTCCGCCCCGAGTCTCCTTCAGTGTTCTCCACCCCCCTCCCCGGGCCCCCCGGAGGAGTGATCCGTTATCTTTAGTTTGGCGGTGACTCGGGAGCCCAGTGTTAGGATGCGAAGTGACTCTCATACGCCTTTCTTTCCTTTGGGGTCTCTAGTTCATTATATCCGACCAAGTTATTTCAGCCAACTCCTAAGCTTCAATCAAATTCATGTCACCAAATATCAAAATCATTAGGACCTAGCCTTTCCTATTTACGTTAATGGTGCATCTAGTGGAGCCGTGGGGAATTCAAGGACAGCGAAATTGAGGAGGATAAATTGTTTTGAAGTTCGAGAGAAGTTAAGTAAATGTAAACGTGATTAAGGATATGGGATAGGTTTTGGAAGTTATGCCAAAAGGAAATTGTTGTTTATTGGGAAGGCCTGAATAAAATAAATACAAAACCAGTGTTGATTTTTGAGTTATGCTTGCCGAAGTTAAGCTTGCTTTGCATTAAGCATGGTAAGAAAAACATCGAGGGTTTGAAAGAAGAAATAGAGAATTTTTCATTGTCCGAATCTATGCTTCGTACTTTCTCAGAGGTGCTTTCAGAAGTGTTAGGGCAGTGTTGGGAATAAAGAATTTTTAGTAGTGTAGCTTATGGAGGCGTTCCTTGTGTCTTTCAGATGGATGATAAAACAGCTTTTCAGGACCAGTTTGTCCACTACCTTAAATACGCTCTGGTGGTATATAAACGGGAACCTGCTGTGGAGAGGGTCATAGACTTCGCAGCCAAGTTTGTTACTTCATTTCACCAGACTGATCAGGAAGAGGAAGAGGAAGATGGTGGCATTTTAAATTATTTGTTTACTTTTCTTTTAAAGGTACTGTGAAAACTAGTACTTTGGGGGAAGTAATGAAGAGAATTTCACCATGATGTGTGTCATTTTCGACAGTGAAATATCAGTGATAGAGAAAATGTATGCAAACAAGTCTTTTATAGGAAATCTTAACTGTCATTAAGATAAAAGGGTAACTCCAGCATTGGATTTTTGAACTGCCTGTTTAAATTCTCATGCTTGTTGTAAATGTTTTCTGCCTTGAAGTGAAATATTCCTACAGAGAAGAATATGCTTATTTTTTATATAGCAAGTATTTTTTTGGACCAGGTGAGATTATATTGACTATTTAAGAATGGAATGTGACTAGGAATAATTTTTTGTTTGTTTTTGTATAGTCTCATGAAGCAAACAGCAGTGCAGTCAGATTTAGAGTATGCCAGCTCATTAATAAACTTCTGGGGAGTATGCCAGAAAATGCCCAAATTGATGATGACTTGTTTGATAAAATTAATGAAGCCATGCTTATTAGATTGAAAGATAAGATTCCAAATGTAAGAATACAAGCGGTTTTGGCTCTTTCTCGACTCCAAGATCCCAAGGATGATGACTGCCCAGTAGTTGATGGTATGTATGGTCTCCTACATCTTATTTCAGTATGTTGACTTTGTTAATTTTTCAATTTTTGGATTGAAATGCTTGTGCAGCAAGTCCTGTACCAATAGATTCATTTCCCTAACCCAGCATTGAACTTTTACTTATTAATTATGTATGTCTCTCTGTGTTATGGTAGTCTCAATCCAACAATTTAAAAGAAGAGAATATTATCAGAACTTTGAACTCTGCCTTGCTCTTACTCCAGTTGTATCCCCTTCTTTCAGAGATAGTAATAAATTACAGTGAATTTTGGGTTAATTGCCTTATTTACCTAAAAAACTAAACTTTAAACTATCACACGTTTGTTTCAGTGTTAAATTTTGTTTGCCATTTTTTTTTTTGCACATTATACTACTTTTTTGTGTCTTTGTTTTTTCCCTTCAGAATTATTAGTAACTTTAGCATTCGTTTAGGAGGGTATATTTTTATTTCTGCTCTATTCTAATGTTTTGTTTTATGGTGTATATTCTTCATGTTAATGGCCACTCTAGTTTGCAAAAAAAGTTGCCTATACAAGAGTATGCCAGATATACTGGTAGTAGTCTTGAAAAACCAAACTGACCAACCAAACAAAAACCCCCGTGTTAGTATTTTTTTTAATTCATGGTTTTGGTGCATAGATTAAAGAGTTTTGTAGAGTTATACTTAGAGATAGACTTATAGCTTCCACTTTATTAGAGTAGGTAAAGTATTCTAAAAAGCTATTTATTAATATTCTCAGCAATGGGGCATAAAGCTATGCATTGACCCACATCTTCTTTACTTTAAGCACATTTTAAAATTTGATGCCCTATCTAGTATATGTTATCGTTACCCATCTTAATAAATTTAGCAGATGATCATCATGAGTTGCTTAAGGATGGTGATACAATTTGAGAAATGTTCCTGTTAGGTGATTTTTGTGATGTTAAACACCATAAATTGTACTTGGACAAATGGATTGTAGAGTTTAGTCACTCAGTGTGACTTCTGGTGCAGTCAGAGTTCCACTGAACATGTATGAGACTACTGCCAATATATCTGGCATACTCTTGTATAGAAATTGAGTTGTATAGTCATAGTCTTTGGGTTTGGTTAATTTCAGGGTGTGATTTTTTTTTGGGCGGTAACATTTTTATAATAAAGTTTAAAATAAATCAAAATAATAGGTCCTTGTAGAAAACCATATCAACTTAAAATAAATTGCCTACTAATTGTCTCCTGACTTTTAAGGTTGCTTTCATTTTTAATCTCCAGTCACAGTATATTTATTAATTTTTAATTTCATTCTCAGAAGGAAAGTTGTTAAAAATTTTTTTGTTTTTTTGTTTTGTTTTTTTTTTGCTAAAAGTGAATATATAAGAATAGTGCATGGTATCTCTTATATAAATTGTGAAATCAAAATGTGGACACTTCTATGACTTAAAGAACAATTTTAATATTAAAACATATTGCTTTATTTCTAGCATATGCTACTTTGATCGAAAATGATTCAAATCCAGAAGTTAGACGTGCAGTGTTATCCTGTATTGCACCATCAGCAAAGACTTTGCCAAAAATTGTAGGACGCACAAAGGATGTAAAGGAGGCTGTCAGAAAGCTGGCTTATCAGGTAAATAAGTCACTATCTTCAGAAGGCACGGTTTTGAAAGATGAGCCAATTTATGGTATTTTTGGAAAAATCTTGGTAACAATGATTTTTTTTCCAGTTAGGACTTTTGAAGAATATAGGTAATTTAGGTAGAATATTATTCATTTAAAAATATTAACAGACGGGCTGGAGAGATGGCTCAGTGGTTAAGAGCACTGACTGCTCTTCCGGAGGTCCTGAGTTCAATTCCCAGCAACCACATGGTGGCTCACAACCACCCGTAATGAGATCTGGCGCCCTCTTCTGGCCTGCAAAGACACATGCATGCAGAACACTGTATACATAATAAATAAATAAATCTTAAAAAAAATGATTTCTTTTAAAAAAAATATTAACAGACAAACCATTTGGGTTAATTTACTGAAGATTGTAGTATTCATAAGTAAGACATCTCTAAAGTCTATTGAGACTAATGGCTATCTTTTACCTTTTTAAGGTGTTAGCTGAAAAAGTTCATATGAGAGCTATGTCCATTGCTCAGAGAGTACTGCTTCTTCAACAAGGTCTTAATGACAGGTCAGGTAAGATACACATCTTTGTAAACACTGGATTTTGAAGTCAGACTTGAAGTTATCTTTTCCATAAAACTGATTCAGATTTACCTACAGTCTGCAAAACTTTTCCTTGCTTCTTACTCCTCTGCCTTAGCCAGTCTGCCTTACCATCTATAGAAATTCTGTCTTGTTCTCTTCTCTCCAGCCACACCAGGAATTCTGCTTCAGTCTTTACTGTACCTGGTTATGCAAATAACTCTTTTGTCTTGAGTCAGTAGCTCTGGCATGCCACTAGGTCTGAAGGAAAGAGATGGTCTGAGCTTCATTTACACAAAAAACAAAGCTATGCACCTACAGTCCACTTTCCCCTGGGCTCTGTAGGGGTGTTACCTAGTAGATCAGTGGTAAGTCTGAGAAGCTTATACTGTTTCCCATATGGCCTAATAGTATATGAGTACACAAGAAATTCATAGCAGAAGACAGCTGATATATTAAAAGCTGAATAACACCAAATATTCCCTGATAAATGGCTTCCCTCTAGAAAAGATTCCTTGACCTTTCTAGGTATAGCTTTATTATATACAGCTGAATCTCTGTAATATATTCTTGTGGCTTGCAGCACTTGATGTTCGGTGAGGAGACAATACAGAATTTTTTCATTGGGCTATATAGGAGTTAAGTTTTTACTGCTGAACTTGCATTTGTATTTTGAATAAGCATTTTCATGATTAGTAACACTGCATCTTTTTCATTAGCATGCTTTGTTCTACCTATACTCTCTACTTGTATTAACTATCAATGTTAACATTGACTCAGTAAAAGTGAATTAAAATGGGGCGACTAGAGGAAAGTCTGCAGTGTC
This sequence comes from Peromyscus maniculatus bairdii, assembly GCF_049852395.1. NCBI lineage: Eukaryota > Metazoa > Chordata > Mammalia > Rodentia > Cricetidae > Peromyscus > Peromyscus maniculatus. The sequence goes on from NC_134861.1 coordinate 42,357,193, forward strand.
CATTGTCGACCTGTTTTTCATGACTCCCCAGATGCTGTGAAGCAAGCAGTGCAGAAGCATCTCCTTCAAGGCTGGCTGCGCTTCACCGAAGGCAATATCTTGGAGCTGCTTCATCGCTTAGATGTGGAAAATTCTTCTGATGTGGCAGTCTCTGTTCTCAATTCCTTATTCTCCATGACTCCTCTCAGTGAGCTGGTTGGCATCTGTAAAAATGATGATGGCAGGTATATAATAACTTCATTATTTAAATTGTGTAGGATATTTAAATTGAACTTCCACAATTAAAATTAGTTTTCCTTCCCTGTACTTTCAAATTCCATCAGTACCTTTTATCTGTCCTTCATTTCTTTAATGAATATCTTTTTTTTTCCTCTGGTACATGAACTCATTACTTTTTTTTTTTTTTTTTGGTTTTTCCAGACAGGGTTTCTCTGTGTAGTTTTGGTGCCTGTCCTGGATCTCGCTCTGTAGACCAGGCTGGCCTTGACCTCACAGAGATCCACCTGCTCTGCCTCCTGAGTGCTGAGGTCACTGCCCAGCAGAACTCATTACTTTTTCTCAGATATTACTTCATTTGTGGCCTTTCATTTTGTAGTTTTATTTTTACATTACACTTACTGTGAAAACATCCCCAAATATACATTCTTCCCATGTTAGCTCATTTTGCCTTTCCTTAGTTTAAGTATTTTTTCTTTTCATAACTTATTGGGTGGGTCAGTTAATGACTTAGTAATTAAAAGACTTAATAATTGAAAGAAACCTACATCTTATTTCCATTCTTGTTCAGCTTTTCAACTGAATGTAAAGATAATGCTCTCTTATTCTCTTCTAAATGAAGGAAGTTGATTCCAGTGGAAACATTAACTCCTGAACTTGCTTTATACTGGCGTACCCTTTGTGAATATTTGAAATCGAAAGGAGATGAAGGTGAAGAGTTTTTAGAGCAGATTTTGCCAGAGCCTGTAGTATATGCAGAGTATTTACTGAGGTAAATTTTTTTCTTTTGGTTTGAACTGTACTTATGTTGCTCATGTGCCAGTCTCATAGCCCCCTTATTTAAAGTGATTGTTGGAAAAAAGTTAAAAACTATTGTGTCCAAGTAGGTATAAATTGGTGTGTTCATGAGTGTTTCTGAAGAATCTGTTGTGTGGTTAGTGTACTGACTGTGTACAGAGTCAGAGCCTTACTATCCTTGTCACAGTGACTCACATTAGCAGTTGGTTAGCATGACTTTCCCTGATAAACTTTACTGACTTTTTCTTGAATTTTATCTAATACTTATATATGATAAAAATTTAAAGATTATTCTTTAAAAGCTGTACAAAAACAGATATGATAATTAGATTTGGTGCATAGACGAGTTTCAGAATCGTAGTGGGGAGATGTATGGCCAGTTTTAGTCTGTTTTGATTAATAACATACTAAAAATAAAACAATTTATGTAACTTTAAAGTTTTATTTTCCTAAATTATCTGTTTTAATGTATGTCCTGGCTAATGTTATGTCAAATTGACCCCAGCTAGAGTCATTTTGGAGGAGGGAATCTCAATTGAGAAAATGCTCTCACTCGATTGGCCTGTGGGCAAGCCTGTGGTACACTTTCTTGGTTGATGATGGATTTGGATGGGCCTAGCTCACTGTGGGTGGTGCCATCCCTGGGCTGGTGATCCTAGGCTCTATAAGAAAAGGAGGCTGAGCAAGCCATGGGGAACAAGCAAGTAAGCAACGTTCCTCCACGGCCTCTGCGTCAGTTCCAGCTTCTAGGTTCCTGCCTTGTTTCAGTACTTGACATGACTTCTTTCAGTGATGGACTATAATGTGAAATAGGAAATAAACCATTTCCTCCCCAAGTTGCTTTTGGTCATGGTGTTTTATCATAATAGAAACCCAACTAAGACAATATAATTTTTATTTCACTGTAAAATTATATTAAAAATACTGCCAGAATTCAAATGTAGAGGTAAATTTATTCTTTGCTTTCTCATTCCCATTGATCATTGTTTAGTTAACAATTAAATAACTAGGGTGTGTGTTTTCAAATCTCTCTATGTGTTTTAAATGCACATGTAAGTTTCTTTTTGAAAATATAGCATATTATATGTACTGTCTTCTGTTTTTTTAACCTGTATGTAAAATCATTATTTGTTGGTATGTGATATTACACTATTTTGTAGTGCCTTGTGTGTGCTATGTAAGTGCTCTTCCACTGAGTTACATCTTCTTTATTAATTCTACTTATTTTAGTTACATCCAGAGCTTCCCAGTAGTTAATGAAGAACAGAGAGGTGATTTTACCTATATTGGAAATTTGATGACAAGAGAATTTATAGGTCAGCAATTGATTCTAATTATAAAATCTTTGGATACCAGTGAAGAAGGAGGAAGGTATGTCTAAATGTTAACATTTGATCTAATTTCTTTTAATTTTGTTTATTTAGTAATCTGCCTTGGTTTAATTTAAAAGATAATTCTGATTTTAATTTTAGTATAACTATAAATGTTGAAGATGATATATCCTCTGATTAATTAGGGCTTTTAAAAAAATCAAGATACAGTGTATCTTGAGCATATCCACCTCTAGACTCTTCCTACTCTTGATCCTCAACATTTTCCTTCTTCTTCCTTGAGCCTTGGCCCTCCCCTACCCCTTTCTTTTTAACATACTGAGTCCAGTTAGTGTTGTGTGCATGGTTATGTGGCCATCCTTCAGATCATGGGCAGCATACAACCAGCTGCGCCCTAGAATAAAAATGATTCTCCCTCCCCTAGTAGTTGTCAACTGCCAGTAGCTTCTCAGCTGGGGGAGTAGGACCTCAGGAGCCCCTATCCCTCCATACTGCAATGTTGACTGGCAGGTCTTGTGCAGGTAACCATAGTTCCCATGAGTCCATGAGTGTAACAGCGAAGACTCGTCTAGAGGGCAGCATTATCACTCCTTCCTTAACCCCTGGCTGTCCCTATATTTAAATATAGTTTTGGTACAATGACTAGATATGTCTGCCTTAGAAGTGCTATAACAATTTTTTTTTCCTCTTTCCTTATATGGAAACATATTTACACATATATAGTTCATTAATGTTAGGGTATATTTCTGAGAAATGTGTTATTAGGTGATTTTGGAGGTGTGCAAGCATAGTGTATAAATTTAGGTGTTAATAGGTTAATTGTTCATTGTGGTATTTTGGTATAATTAGAAGATGACAAAATATGCATGAGGCTCTTGCAAATACAACTTTCATAGTAAGTAGTAATATGCTAAGTATACTTACAATAATGGTTAAAAATACATTATGATAATTAAATAAACCAGTAACAATCATTTAACATTTAGTATGGTGTGTGGTATGTAATCACATGTACTGTACTTTTATATGTATGGCATTGTATGTTTGTTTATACCAGTATCACCAAAGAAATGCATTGACATAGCACATTACTAGGGCTACTATATCATTAGGCATTAGATATTTTCTAGCTCCATTATGATTTACTGGGTCATCCATTAGATATGTAGTTTAATGTTTACTGAAACATTATGTGGCACATGATTGCTTATGCATCCATGTTTCTATGGGTATCTATGTATATAATCCTAGTATAATTACCTCAGAATAAGTAATTTCCGGTTTTTTGGTCTAAAATATTTACTAAAATTAAAATATTGCAAAGAAAGCAAGTAGTACTATCTAGATGGTTTGATTAACCTCTTTTCCCCCTGTTTTTTGTTAATTTAAGATCAGGGTATAAAAATATAATTTATATGTGTATTTTTAATAAAGTTTGCAGAATGTGAGTTTTTGGTGTTTTTTTTTTTGTCTTTTAACCTAAAGTCTTTATGTATGGAGTTTTGTACCTATAGTTATAAACAAAAGTAAAAACTAAAACAAATGTAAAGGGCAATGTTAGAAAAAATGTATTTTCAGTTGGTAAGATGGCTCAGGGGTTAAAGATGCTTGCTGTCAAACCCAAGGCCTTTCATTTGATCCTTGGAACCCTCAGGGTAGAAGGGGAAAACTAACTCCGGCAATTTCTTCTTTGATCTCCACATTTAATTCCAGGCATGAGTGCCCTCTCACATACCCACACAGAAAATAAGAAAAATGCTTTAAAAAATGTGTATAAAATGCATTTTGTCATAGTGGTAGTTAAATTAAAAAAGATCTTTTTGATTACAGGAAACGACTGCTGGCTATTTTGCAGGAGACTCTTATTCTCCCTACAACTCCAGTATCCTTAATTTCTGTTATTGTTGAGATACTCCTTCACATCATCTTAGATGATAATAAAAGGATACAGATTGTAAGTGCTTTTATTTTTGATATAGTTAGGACACTTTGATCAGTGACATCCAAGAGTCAGATTTCTCTTTAGCATCTTTGTCTTTGACTGTATTAGTGTTGTCCAATATGTTGCAAAAAAGGAAAAAGGAGTACATCTTTCTCACACACAGAGTTTAAAACACTTTCCTGTCTTAGCATGCCGGTTACTTTATTGAGTCAGTGCAGCAGGTATGGGAGGAAGGAACAAGTGTGATGAGGTTTTCTTTGTAATTATTGGGAACTAGTGTGTAGAAGGAAGACTTGAGTTATGGATTCCTCAGTTGTGGCTTTGGGCAAGTTTTTAGCCTATTTTACTCAAATGCAAAACACTAATATAACTTCATGAAATGCTTGATAGATACAAAAGTCAATTGAATGTGCTACAATAGTTCCAGAAATGAGGTCTAACCCCTTGGGGGGATAGCAAAAAGAAATAGATTTGTATTGATTAATAAAACCAAGCAGTTTGCTTGCTAGGTAGTTCAAAATTAGTTGGTCTAAACCTCTCCTTACATATTCATCCTTTCTATACCATTCCTAATTAGTGGTTTTCTAGGATTTGCTTATTCATATGGGAAGCACCTTTTTTTCTGAACTGGCAAATTCCAAGAGGCTCTGGAAGGAAAAATCATTATCATTGCTTATTACTTATATATTGTGTACCAAAGGAAGGAAATAGTTTTTTTTTTTGTTTTTTTTTTTTTTTTTAAATTTAACTTGTACAGAACTGAGGAAGGAGTTAAGAATTTTAGGCATAAAATTTTAGATTATAGAGAGTAATCTTAGGGTACAATAATTCTTTTTTTTTTCTACTTTTCAAATATTGCATTAGGAATAATTCATCTTTAGTATCCATAATGACATAAAAATTGTTACTTTTTAGTCAAATAATACATCTGACTAGACTATTCAGTCTTTTTGTTTGTTCATTTGTTTTTGTTTTGTTTTGTTTGAGACCTTTATTTTGGTGTGTGTGTGTGTGTGTGTGTGTGTTTGTGTGTGTGTGTGTTTGTGTGTGTGTGTGTGTGTGTGTGTGTGTAGCCTTGGCTGTCCTGGCACTAACTTTGTAGACCTGGCTGGCTTGGAACTCAGATCCTTCTGCCTCTGCCTCTCGAGTGCTGGGATTAAAGGCGTGCGCCACCACCGCCTGGTTCTTATTTAGTCTTATTGTTTGGTTTATATATTAGTTGCTGTCTTGTTGCTGTGACCAAATGCCTCTTGTAATGGTTATTAATGTCAACTTAACAAGATTTAGAATAAACTAGAAGATAAACCTCTGGGTATGTTTTCGAGACAGTTTGTAGATTGGGTGAGGTGTGAGTGGCACCAGTTTAGGTGCTTAGGTTCTAAGCTGACTGTGTAAACTGAGTACTAGCCTTCCCTTTTCTTTGTTTTTTGACTATAGTGCAGTGCGGCTAACTACTTCATGCTCCTTTGCCCATTCCCTCCCCTCTGTGGTAGACTGTTAGTTTCATACTGAGCCAAAATGAATGGTTCCTTCTTTAAGTTGTTTTTGTCACAGCAGTAAGAAAAGGAACCAATACAACTGACGAGAAGCAACTTGGGAGGAAGTGTCCTGGGAAGGGAAAGGAAAGAAAGGGAGGGAGGGTTTGTTTTGCCTTGAGGGTACAGTTTGTCATGATGGGGATGGTATGGTGTTGAGAAAAGTTCTAGCTATGATAGACAGGAACATGAGGCGATTGGTCAGTCACATTTTGTTCACAGAAAGAGAGGTGAATCTGGTGCTCAGTGAGATTCTTACTCCTTTTTCCCTTACTCAATGTGGCACCCCAACCTGTGGGAAGGTAATGCCCAAATTTAGATCATGTCTTTTCCCTCAGTTAAACCTCTTCAAAAATATCCTTACTGGTATGTCCAAAAGTGTGTCTTCTAAAGGAATCCAAATCCAGCCAGGTTGGCAATGTAGATCAACCTTTACAAGCTATCTCTTTTCAAGCACAGTCATTTTAAAATCAATTGTTCCAGGCAGGTAGTATTACTTTTTCACTAGATCTTTCACTGGGCTGTCCATTGGAAAGATTCACCCTTGCGGGGAGTATCTGAAAACATCCTCAGATGACTGTCAGGTGATACCAAGTCCAATCAAATGGACAATAAAAATGAACCAACATAGTCTTTACTTAAGATTGTGTAATGAGCAAGTGTGTATGACTTTTAGATAATTCTTTTGCTGTCTTTCAAAGGTGATATTTGTTTGGAATTTGATGTAGCAGTTTGTTATCATTTTTTTGGTATAAAGCATGGATTACAGCTTATATTGAATTATAACTTTATTAGGTCACAGAAATTATCTCAGAGATTCGTGCACCCATCGTTACTGTTGATGTTGATCCATCTGATACAAGAAAGAAGGAACTCAAGGTAAATCTCTTCTAAATCAAAAATGTGCTTTAGTGATGCTGCCTCCTGCTGGACTGCTTAGAAACATTCTCATCAAGTCACGTCATTAAGTGTTACACTCTAAGGGTATGCAAATCATTACCAGATTATAACAAATTTGCTGATCTCTGTTTCAGGAAAATGAAATCTTTTGCTTTACTGCTTCAATCCTGAGTCTGAGAAATTGTGACAAATTTTCATGTTAATTTTTGTGTAGATGATCAATTTCTATCTTTTTTTAGATGGCTGAAATAAAAGTTAAGCTTATTGAGGCTAAAGAAGCTTTGGAAAATTGCATTGCTATACAGGATTTTGATCAGGCATCAAAACTAAAAGAAGAGATAAAAACATTGGAAGATGCCAGAATAAACCTGTTAAAAGAGACAGAGCAACTTGAAATTAAAGAAGTCCACACAGAAAAGGTATTTGTCATTTTCATAATAAATTTTAACTACTATTATATCAACAAACCTTATTTTCTTGAATTCGTTAAACTGTCAGAATGTATTTACTTTGGAGGGAGTTGTGATGATACCATAAATTAATATGAAAAAAGAAACTTTAATTTGAAACTTCTGTTTTAATATTTTTAGATTTGTGGTGTTTGAGACAATCTCATTACATAACCCTGACTGGCCTGGAACTCACTATGTAGACTGAACTGGCCTTGAACTAACAGAGATCTATTTGTTTATGCCTACACAGCCCCTAGTGCTGGGATTAAGGTGGTATGCCATCACACCAGGCCTGGCATTTTTAGACTTTGGAAAATACCTTTAATTTTTATAGCATGGACTTGTTCCCTTGTCATGCTTATCCCTAGAATTTGAACACTTTCTTCTTCTTGGTGAAATTAGTCTTCTTGTTATTTACTTAGATGTTTTATTCATTCATTTATTTTTCTTGAATGGTCTAAAAAGGAATTGTATACATTTTTCCCTTTGTGAAAGGTCCATAACATTTTTATTGCTAGGATAAAGTATCTTTGGTAAAGAAATACTTTAACTGAGATTTGGTATCTTCTTTGGTAAATGTGCATATGCATGGTTAGAAAAAAAAACAAAACAAACAGCTTTGTAGCCAGAAGTTTCTTCAGTCTTGCCTGGCCCTGAGGTCTGGACGAATCTCTCCTACCCACGTCCCGCAACTGCTTGGTCCCAAGTAAACACACAGAGGCTTGTATTATTTACAAACTGTATGGCCTATGGGTCAGGCTTCTTGCTAGCTAGTTCTTATAACTTAACCCATTTCTATTGATCTATATGTCTCCATGTGGCTGTGGTGTTATTGGTCTACTGACATGTTGCTCCTTGGGCATTGGGCTGGCTTCTCCTCCTACTCTCCTTTCTCCTCTCATTATCTCTCTTGGATTTTTCCACCTGGCTACATCCTGCCCTGCCATAGGCCAGTGCAGCTTTATTTATTAGCCAGTGGGAGTAACACATATTCACAGCATATAGAAAGACATCCCACAGCACTTCCCCTTTTCTGTCTAATCAAAAAGGAAGCTTTTAACTTTAACATAGTAAAATTACATATAATAGAACAGTTATCAAGCAAGAATTACAGTTAAAATATCTAGTCTATTTGTATTTGGCAAATTTAAAGAAAATATTCTATCATCCTATATTTGTTAAGTCTAAAATTTTAGATCTAATTTATCTTTTATCATAACTAAGGAAAATTATAACTATCTAGTCTTCAACTTCATCAAAGACCCCAGAAGGATATAATATTACTTGAGTAAACAGGAAGTATACTGCAAGCAACTCTTATAAGTCTGGAAATGACAGAGACATCTGGTTGTTGGGGCAGTCATCCAAAGTTCCTCTGTAATGTTGGGGCATCTGTCTTCAGCCTACAGGCCTAGAGTCTGGCAGACTTTTTAGTGAAGCAGGAAATTTGAAGGATTGTCTTGCATATTGACAAAGTCCATTAGTCACTTCTCCCTGTGTCCTGCAGAATGTCTGGCAGTCTCCTCTGTGAAACAGGAACCTTAAGGACCATCTCGCCCTGTTTTGGCAAAGTTTGGTGGTTATTTTCCCATGGGTCCTGCATGTCCAGTTTACATTACATACTGTCAAGCAGTCCAGGCAAGAGCAGTTTCTTGCCCAAATGGTTAACTTTTGCCATAAAGAAAGCAGACTCCATATGGAGTTTCTTTGATGCCCATCATCCTCTTTGAAGTAATTAGTGCTATCAGGAGCAGACATATCTCAATGTCCAGAAAAGTCAAAGTTCTTAAAACATTTTAAATGCCATATTCTGTAGGTCTTTGAAGTGTTTGAAGATTACCTACCCAATTAAAATATATCTGTATACCTAGAAAACTTAACTAACATGACTGTAAGTTTGATTATCATAGATGACTAATTACTAATCTGTATTTCTTAATTATACATTACAGTTTTAATGAGTTGCATAAGCGTAATACCTTAAATAAGAGTAGAAATATATATACAGCATAACAAATTTGTATCAACAAACTAAAATTCATAGCAATGTAAAACATTTCAAATAAGTTGTTCTTTAAATGTAGATTCAGTAATCTACCCTTTTATCCTATCATATCTATATCCTACATTTCTATATCACAGCTTTTGTTGTTTTTTTTTAAATTTATTTAGGTTTATTTTTAAAATTTATTTATGTGTATGAGTGTTTTGCTTGCATGAATGTATGTGTATCATATGTGTGCCTGGTGCTCTTGGAGGTCAGAAGAGAGCATCAGATACCCAGGACCTGGAGTTTCAAATGGTTATGAGCTGCTGTGTGGGTGCTAGGAACAGGATCTGGTCCTTTGCAAGAACAGCAAGTACTTATAACCACTAAACCATCTTTGCAGTTACAGCTTTGCTTATTTTTAATGAAATCCTTGATATTTAGTAATATTTGAAGCTTTTCTGTTTTTTAACTTAGTCATTTGACAAATTATCTCTTAAAAGGATTATGTCTGTGGTTATGAATTTATTTTAGCATATGATAGAATGTATCAGTTTGTGTATTTTATATTTTTAAAGATCTTGTCTTTTGTATTGAACATACTTAAAATTGCACTTTTGATATGGGGAGTACTTAAGACAGTGCTGAATAGGAAAGATTACCATATATAAGAGAGATTTAGAATCCTTAAACTTTCTAGCCATAAATATATCCTAACCTAATAGCTCACTGTCCTAGTGCGAATGTTTCATTTAGTTTTATAGTCAGTAGCTTATTTACAACTTGTGGCTTACCCTCAGCTATTAAATTTGAGGAACAACAAAAAAATATTATAACATTTTAAATTAATTAACTATTTGGACAAGTGTGATGGTGTGTATCTGTAATATTAGTGCTTTGAGTCAGAGGGACAAGATCTAGGTCAAGGCCATCTTGGACTACGAAAGTGAGGGCGTGTTTTAAAAATCCAAGGAATGGAGAGGCACTCTCAATAATGAGAGTGCCTGCCTAGCACATGCAAGGCCTTAGGTTTGATTACTAGCCCTGTCCTGACCCCACCTGTCCCCCGACCCCTCAGATAAGGAAAGTATTTATAAAGGTGGTCTCCCTGATTAATAATCTAATTAATAATCTCTTGACTTCCTTTGAACATTGAGTGTCTTTTTGTCTATTTGGGGAGCCATAACTATTATCATATAATTCTAATGTAATAGATGATGTGATCAAGAAACTATAGAAATTTTATTGAGAAGTGTGTATATGTAGAATGCTATGGTTTCCTGAGTGGAAGAAATAGATTAACCTGAGATGTGAATAAAATTAACATGTTACACTTTTCATTGTTTGGAGATACTAGCTAAGAAAGCAGTTGGGAGGGAAGGAAGGTTTTTTGGTTCAGAGTTTCACAGGTTTCTGCACATTAAGGTTGAGAGGGTGTGGTAGAGCAGAGAGGCTCCCATTCTGACTGACAGGGAGCAGGCCTAAGCTGTTTTTCCTTTCCTGCCTTGGATTCTTGTTCAGGCCTCCAGTCTGTGGGATGGTGCCACTTGTATTCAGAGTGCGTCTTCCCTTCTTTCCTTGTCTTTAGAAACATCCTCAAAGTCACCTCCGGGGGTATGCTTTACTAATGTTTACCAGCTGCTTCTCAGCTTAATCAAATTGTTACAAGGTTAACTATCAAACATAGTGCAGCCTAACAAGTTAAAGGATAGTATTTCTGTGGTAGGCTAGTCAGATGATTACTCCTTCAAGAACTTTATAAATGTGAATTCATTATTCTAATTGCCCCCAAGCCCTACTGGTCTTTCAAACCTAAATAGTTACTATAAATGGGTACTTTTAATGCACTTTATGTTGTCTCTCCTTAATGAGTAGTTAAGGAAATGTAGATCTTGTAACGGTATGTATGATGGCCCAGAGTTTAAAAAAGATCCTTGTTGTATTTTATAACTTCAGTTTACATGGAGAGATAATTGCATTGGTAAATAGATAAATCAGAAGAAATGTTAAGGGACAGATAAATGTAAGGCCTCAGATAGTCAGTATTAAAGAATCTACCTTATTCAGAGATGATGGTGGATACAGGAATGTTTTAAAGAGTAGGATGAGTACTCTGTCTTAGAAGGGTTAGTATTGTGTGGAAATAGATTAGAGAGTGATACAAGCCTAGATAGTCGTCATTCTTGGCAGACTTTCAGAAGTATAGCTTGAGATGATGGCACTGTGAATGAGATGATGGTGAATACAAATAGAAGAGGTATATGAGTTATTTAGGGTTAGGAATAGGAAGAAGAGAGAAACAAGGGTTTCTTAGGCCTTTTTTTGCATTGGACAAATGGAGAGAGATGGCCATGATACAGAATGCATGAGTTAGGAACTTAATAATGAGTTAGTTCCATTTTGGATGTGTTGACTTTGAGGAGCCCGTGGAACATGCAAGAAGTGTCTTCTATTATAAGAAGTTGACATTTTGAAAATAACTGGGTATTATGTGACAAAACTTTTCCTGGGGAGATGCAATGCACACATCAACTCACCTAGATAAGGGGTCCCATGATAGACCAAAGTACAGATACTACCAAAGTCCATCTTGGTGAACCAGTGAGTTTTATTGGGGTTACTTACAGGAGCAGAAATGACTGACAGACATCTGCATCTCCAAAGCCCACTCTAGAGTTGGTGACAGCTCACAAAGCTGAGAACCTGGAGCACACTGTACAGTCTGCAGGTAGCTCATCAGGTCAGAGAACGTCCTTTCCAGGGGCCTCAGTTGTTCTAATCCTTTTAACATGCAGCTCAACTGATTTCTGCTTCTTCCAGGCAACTGGTCTGGTGTCAGTCTTTGCAGGTGGCTTGTCTGAAAATCTTTTCAGCTTTTACTGCTTACTCTGGCAGGGAGGGGCCTAGTGATTCTGGTCACTTTCACTGATTTCCTGAATTTGTTTTGAGTTGTTTACCTTCTGTTTAAGGAGCTTCCCTTTAGGATGGAAAGTTTCAATCTAGGAGTCGCACTTGGCTAGCTCATAAATGAAAAATAGAGTTGCATGGTTGGATAAAATAGCCTGGGAACAGAGAGTAACAATATGCTGTAGAAAAAGTCTCAAGAGAGCAATTGTTTAAGAGATAGGCAAAAGATTTTCTTACTAATGCTGTATATTTTGTTCTTTATTTTAGAATGATGCTGAAACATTACAGAAGTGTCTTATTTTGTGCTATGAACTACTGAAGCAGATGTCCATGTCAACTGGAATTGGTGCAACTATGAATGGGATCATTGAATCTTTGGTACACTGCTAGCCTCTGAGGCCTTATACTCTTCTACCTTATATAATATGTTCATTAGTGCTTAAAATAATTAAAAGACTACCATTGAAAACATCTGATAAATACAAATAATCAACTATGTATATGCATAGTGACTACTTCATAGTATGTAGAATAAATAAGATAATGCATTTTTATAAAGTCACTGTTTTAAATAAAATAGAAATGGTTCACTCAGCATATGTTCATTGAATGCATATTATCTAAGAAATACTTGAAATATAGTGTATATAATATACAAAACATACAAATTGCCATCCTGGATCTTCTGTTTAAGTGAGGACATTGTTAAAAAATAGACACTATATATATTTATGTACCTATATGTGTGTGACAATAACAAAAAAGAGGCCATCAATTTCAGTGGGGAGAGGGACGGGGAGCATGCAGTGGGTGGGAGGGGACATGGAAGGAGTTGAAGGGAGCAAAGGGAAGAGGGAAAAGGGATGTAATTAAAATATAAAAAATAGTTACTTAGGTTATTGACACTGGTTATGAAGATTTATATGGTCATAAGTTAACTTAATTGCAGGGTTTGACCTATTCAAGGAGAATGATCTTGCTATGATATTTAACAGATATGTGAAAAGGAGAGGGAAGAACATTTAAAACCAGAGCCCTTATAACTATTAAAAACTAGTTTAGATTGATGCATACTATAATAACAGTTTTAAAAATGGAAGAACATAAATTTATCTCACTAATAATTTTTGTCATTGACATTCTGTAGCAATATTTTGAGTATGTAAGATAAACTGTAACATAAAAATTGTACTTTACTGATTTCTTTTTGCTTTAATGTAGATTTTAAAATAACTAAAGTGACGTGGTTTTTATTTGTGGCCTTAATTTTATTTCTGTTGGTTGGTACTGAATAGGAGGCATTAAAGTCAGACAGTTGAACATACTTAAAACACTGTGCAATTTGTCTTAACTGGGGATGTAGGAAGTACTACACATTATATTAAGGAGTTTTGTCTTATTCTGTTAGCATTGGGAATCCTTGAATCAATATTAGCAGATATGGGAATGTTACATATTGAAACAGGAAAGGTGCTCTGGCTGTGTTCTGCTTAATCAACTTTATAATTATCCCCTTTCCATTTTTTTAACTGATAAAACTTTCTTCTTTACTATAATGAAATAGTATGGAAATGAAATAGCCTTACAAAATCATATGGAAATCATCATTTTGATTGTTATCTTAATATGGAATTGTAAATTTCTTGCCTTGGTCAAAATTATTTTAATTTTTACTTCATTGTAGATTCTTCCTGGAATAATAAGTGTTCATCCTATAGTAAGAAATTTGGCTGTTTTGTGCTTGGGATGCTGTGGACTACAGAGTCAGGATTTTGCAAGTAAACACTTTATGTTATTCTTACAGGTAGGATTTATTTTATGACAAAAATCATGTGTCTATTTCCTGAAATGCTCTGTATCTCCGGTGCTATGTTAATAATCTAGATATGTTCAGCTGCTTATTGATGATTATGGATAATCTTTAGGGATTCAGGTTTTATCTTGATATCTTATCAAGATGTCCTTCTAGAAAAAAAAATAAAGTAACAATTTAAGATGAGTCAGGTAGCTTATATGAGTGCGCATTCTTTGTGCTGTAAGTGTTCTCAGCTTAGATAAATATAATACTAAGTGATGAAGAGAACCAACTTAAGTCTGTGCTGTTGGAGCTTGCATTCCTGACCAAACAGTGAGAAATCAGTATGGGTTATGCCAGAGAGATAGAGCACAGCAGCATCAGGAATAGGAATGAGAAGAGGGAAGGGAGTTATTTCATTGATGTGGCCTTAATCATAGTTTGACATTCAGGATCATAGAGAAAAGTTCAAAGAGCAAACCTTAGAAATACTTGGGTTCCTTATTTTTATTTTTTTTAAAGATTTTATTTCTCTCTGTCTCTCTCTCTGTGTGTGTATGTGTGTGTGTGTTTATGCCATGTTTTGAGGCAGAAGAGGGCATTGAATTCCCAAGAGTTACAGCTGGTTTTGAGCTGCCTGACATGGGTGCTGGGAACTGAGTTTGTGTCCTTTGCAAGAGCATCAACTGCTCTTAATTGCTGAGCAACCTCTTCACCTCACATGCCTGAGTTTCTTAGTGAAGAGAAGAATAGAGGAGAGAGGTCTTGGGAGTAGTCCTTTCTTTTGCCTATTGGAGGAACAGGAGGACATATGTCTAAGCAAAGTGACCTATAACAGGAGAAAGGGTTTGCAGGATGTTCATTTCTTCTAAGAACTTACACTGTGAAAACACAAATTTTCACTATGAATGATTCAGGGAAGAAAATTTATTTTGTTTTGATTCTTTTTGACCCCAACCCTCCCACCCCATACCCTTCTACCTCTTAGAACCTCCCTTCTGCTTTAATGTCACGTGTCCTATATTCTCTGAATCCTTCTTTTTCCTCTCGTGTGCATAACCCCACCCCACTTGTATACATCCCTATAAATATTGTTAGCTTGGGATTTAACAGTCTAATAAGTTACCTCACTTAATACAATTGTTGGATCTGGCCATGTTTTTAAAGTTGAAAGTATTTGTGAATGATAGCAGATTGAAGGGCAGAAAACTTCTGAAGTTGGCCTATATTTTGTGGACTGTTCCGAGTTGTGATTTTTAATTTATATTTTAATTTTTTATTGTTTAGCCTTTTCTTAGTTTATACAGCAGAGTCCATGATCAAAAGAAGGTAACTACTGAGTAGATACAATCTTGTATCTTTATAAAAGTTGGGTACTGTGTGTGTGTGTGTGTGTGTGTGTGTGTGTGTGTGTGTGTGTGTGTGCGCTTACCTTATTTATTTATTTTTGATATTTTGAGACAATTTCTCTTTGTAGCCCTGGCTGTCCTGGATCTCACTTTATAGATTAGATTGGCCTCGAACTCAGGAATATGGCTGCCTCTGTCCCCATACTGCTGCGATTCAAGGCGTGTACCTCCATGCCTAGCTGTATAAAAGTTTTTTTAAAATAAGTATTCTCAAGGCTTTCATTGCACAATTTTTAGATGAGTAATGAAATGTCTATATTGCGGTAAGAAAAACTTGTTAAGTGCTAATAATAAAAATTGATATAATGTATAAAGATTTGTTAGAAAAGCAGAAGAGGGGAATTACTTCATTTTAAAAATCTCCTTAGAATTGAATATTGGTAGCTATTGCTGCATATTAGGGGCATGAGTGTAATAAGGAAACTGTGGATGCTGAGGTAGTAGTGTTTCTGGAGTTCCCAGAGCCATCATAATACCATGTTGTTAAGAATCTGGCAGATTTACAGGACTCATTCTCAAAACATGTAGTGGATATGTTCTTGAAATTCTCTTCAAACATTTGAAAATAAGTCATTTTTCTAATTACACTAATTTGACCAACACAGAAGTGATTTTAGTTAATCTTTCATAATAGAATCCCTTCCCCCGCCCGTGGTTTTGGAATTTGCTGTGTAGTTCTTAACTCAAGATAGACTTAAACTGTCTGTGTGCATATGCAGAGATCTATGTGAGGTATCTTCCTCAGTTTCTCTTCCATTTAGCTTTGAGATGAGGATCTCTCACTGAACCAGGACCTCCGTGATTAGGTTAGGTTGGTTGGCCAATGAGCACAAAGGATCTACTGTCTCTGTCCCCCCATTGATAGGGTTAGAGAATGCTATGCACCTAGCTTCCTGTATGGATGCTGGTTATCTGAAATGAGGTCTTCATGCTTACATTTGACAGGCACTTAACGAACTACTAGGCCATTTCCCTAGCTCCCTAAACTGCTTTATAGCATCCAGTTGGCAGCTGAATTCACTGTATGATATCTGAATTTATTAAGTGTACTGACATTGTAACAGAGTTTTAAATTCACCAAAATGTAATTTTTTTTTGGGGGGGAGGGTTGCAGAGAAAACAGTTTACATGTAACTATAGTTTTTTAGGAATTAGAAAATGATAAAATTTTACCATTATTGAGTTCTTTTTTTCTTATGCAAGGACCAAATAATACGATCCAGCCAGACTCTGACTCCAGAATTTTTTTCCACTGCAAAGACTGATTTAAGGACTAAAGCTCCAGATGTTATGAGCTAAATAAACATATTTCTTTTTGAAAATTGAGATTTTAATTATAGTTCTGAAAAAATTTGTTTTGTTTACACTTAACACTGTCACTGAAATTTAACTCAGAAAAGGTACTTTTATTTAGGATATAGAATTAAGTTGTTTTACTGAATTTTTTTGGGTGCACGTCTAATTGCAGGTTTTGCAAATTGATGATGTCACAATAAAAATCAGTGCTTTAAAGGCAATCTTTGACCAGCTGATGACATTTGGGATTGAACCATTTAAAACTAAGAAAGTTCAGACCGTTCACTGTGAAGGTGAGGAAATAAACAGTGATGATGAACAAGAAGCGAAAGATGTTGAAGAGACTGCTGCAGCTAAGAACGTTCTGAAGCTCCTTTCTGATTTCTTAGATAGCGAGGTAAGAAATCATTCAGCTCTACAGTTATGAAATATTTGCAGCCTGTGTTTATGTTCTTAGTTCTAATTTTTGTACTAAAGTTTTACCTTTGAGACAATTTTATTTTAAAAAATATTAATTTAAAATATAAATTTTATAGCTATTATAGTTTTATCAAATTGGTGTGCAAAGAATTGAAAATTCTTTTGTCACAGTATTTTTATCACAGTAACAGACATGAAAATAGAACAGATACTGTTGCAAATGAACATTTTTTCCTCTTTTAAAAATATTTTTTATTAAATATATTTTGTTTCTTTTCTTCATTTCCTTTTGTTCACTGCTCTAGAACAGAAATTCAGCTGAGGTGTGTGTGTGTGTGTGTGTGTGTGTGTGTGTGTGTGTATAACTTGACAACTTTGCTGAATTGAATTGGCTTATTAACAAGTAACTTTGGAAAGGGGATTCTTGGGATTTTTCTTTGTAGAACCATGTTATTTCTGAATAGGTACAATGTTAATGTCATGCCTTTTGTTTCTTGTTCAATTGCTCTGCTCCATTTTCTGGTACAGTGTTAAGTGGCTGAAGCAGATGTCCTTGTCATATTTTTGGTTTTAAGGAGAAAGTTGTGAATCTTGTTAATAAATGTGGTGTTGGTTATAAGGTTTTCATGAATGCCCTTTGTCATTTTGAGAGGATTACTTTTTATTCTTATATCCATGACTATTTTGTGTTTGTATTTTAATAAAAAGATGTTTAATTTTGTCAAGTGTTCTTTTTGCTTCAGTCAATATGATCATGAGGGATTTTCTTCTCCTTGATATGTTGATAGTAGTATATAACATTACTTGATTTCATATGTACCACCTGTGCATTTCTGTGATAAATTCTGCTTGTTCATGATGCATAACCCTTTCACTGTGTTAATGAATTTGGTTTGCTACTATTTTATTGGAAAATTTTTCATGTTTTCATAAGTGATAGTCATCCATAGTTTTATAATGAATGATTTTCTTTCTCCATATTTTCTATTGATTATTTGCTCTTTCCCTGTTCAGTAAGGTGTAATTTATGCTACTGATTTGAGATTTTTTTTTTAATGTAGATATTAATTACTACAAAACTTTGCTCTGGGCACCATTCATTATAACCCCATAAGTATTTTATTTTAGTTCTGATTTCTGAGATAGCCATATTTAGTTTATAGCTTACTTTGTAGGAAAAGCTAGCTTCAGACCTGCAATTATAGTTTTACTTTTATCAAATTCAGAATAAAATTAATGATTTTTGGATAGTTATTTTAAAATATTGCACATGACTGTAAAAAGAAACTAGAGATAAAACTTTCTGATTGAGTGTCATTTCTACTAGGTGTCGGAACTCAGGACAGGCGCTGCAGAAGGACTAGCCAAGCTGATGTTCTCTGGGCTTCTGGTCAGCAGCAGGATTCTTTCTCGTCTTATTTTGTTATGGTATAATCCTGTGACTGAAGAGGATGTTCGACTTCGACATTGTCTAGGCGTGTTTTTCCCCATGTTTGCTTTTGCAAGCAGGTATTTTGTCATTCATTGCTAAAATCTTACTTGAAGTCAGATTTAGGACACCCCCCCCCCCCCATGCACACCTGAATTATATCTATGTCATTTTGTTGTTGATACACCTTCTTTCAGTAGATGAATGGTAAGAATGTGACATAAATTTTATATAACTACATTTTTATCTTTTTCCTGCATGGAAGTATACCTTATAGTTACATTTTGTGCATATTTTAGAATTAAACTTTTCTCTTAAATAATGTTTTGTCAGCATACTTGTAAATGGAGTTTTTAGTTTCTCCTTTTGGTCAGATTACTTTATTCAGAAGCTCGAAGTTAGGGAGGGCCAAAAAGGTTAATGGGATCTGAAGTCTTCAGCAGGGCAGATATCCTTGGCCTTGTACTGAAAGTTGGGATTCGTTTCAATAGGACTAATCAGGAATGCTTTGAAGAAGCCTTTATTCCAACTCTGCAGACACTGGCCAATGCTCCAGCCTCATCTCCTTTAGCTGAAGTAGATGTCATAAATGTTGCTGAGTTGCTTGTTGATCTGACAAGACCAAGTGGATTAAATCCTCAGGGAAAGAATTCCCAAGATTATCAGGTGTGTATGTTAGCCTGTGGGTGGCAAATATAACTGAATGAATATCATTGTTGTTTGATTAAAGAGTTCCTTCTGCTGGGTTCTTTGAAATGTGATGAATTACATTTATATTTTGAGGTTTTTGTTTTTCTGGTTTATAAAGCAGTTCCAAGAGGGGGACAAGATCTTTGGGGATATGTGGAGAAATCATGGGAATAGAAATGATCATTGCAAATGTTTTGCCCTTCATCATTTCCAATACCTTTCTCCTCACCTCGCAGGGTAATCATTGAAGTAATAACCTCTGTTATCTGAGACTCATTACACCTGCAAATGTAATAAGGACGATTTAAAGCCAAGAGTTTATCTCAAGCTTATTTTGGCTCTTAAGTGGAGCATATAAGTCAACTGCAAGCTCATCTATAATTTAATTATAATTAAACTGGGTTTTAAAATCCTTTAATGACATTCTTGAGTACTTTAGAAATCTGATGTCTTAATGATTTCAGATGCCAGTTGGAAGTTGACAGTTTTGTTCTATTTGTATATTTTTTTTTTGTTATTTAGTGACTACTCTGTCACAACATTATATATTATTGGGAAGATTATATTACAAAGGATATTAAGCAAAATATGTTAAGGAACAGTTATTAGCTATCAAGTGCTTTTGGAATTTAAAAAAATATAAGATTTCTTATAGGAACAATGAGCATATGATTAGTTTTATTTTATTTGCATTGTTAGGAATTACAACTAAGGTTTTGTTGGTGCTACACAACTGTTTTACTGCTGAATTATATCCCCAGCCCTCTTTTTATTTATTATTTTGAGACAGGGCATTATTAAGGTGCTCAGGCAGACCTTGAATTTTCAGGTCTACTGCCTCAGCTTCCTAAGTAGCCAGGATTACAGGTGTGTGCCATCACACCTGGCTGCCTTGGGCCTGGTTGGGATTTGAGAAGTGGATTGAGTAGAAACAAAAGATATATATATACACACACATACATACACACACATACGTATACGTATACATATACGTATATATACGTATACATATACGTATATATACGTATACATACGTATACGTATACGTATATATACATATATATACATACATGTGTGAGTATTTATATATTATATGTATATATTTAATTATTTAATATATATAATATATTATAAATGTAGGTGATTATGCAAAGGTTGGAGTTAGCCCTATGTGCAATGTATATAGAGGACTTGGTATTAAAGGGTTAATAGGATGAGACCTACTTACCAAGAATAATCTTTTTTTTTTTTTTGATTTGAAATGAATATTTATTAAATTCAGATATAGGAACAATTATAACTTAGGAAATATGTTACATTTAAATGGTGCCGATCTAACTTTTAAGTTGATCTAATAGCTTGAAAAAACTAGGATAAATTTTTGAGTACTTTCAACATACTATCTACAACATTAAAATGCTTGAGTGCTTTGATATTTTATAGTAGTCCTTTTCCAACAAAACCATTTTAAAATTTCTGCATTTAGTTTTAGCAGATCCTGGGAAATAAGAATGAAGAAATTAATATTTTTCTTTCAAATTTGGGCATAAAGTTCTATTCAGTATTAAGTATGAAAGTCCTGTCTAAAATAAACAAAGCATTATTTATTTAATGTCTATAAAGAAAGAATTTCAGATTTGTTTTCACAGGATCTGCTTTTCTAATGTTTCTAAAATGAGAAGTCATTTTATTAGAATTAAAGTAATGGTTTCATCTAAGGTTGATAACTCCACCTCAGTCCTCTATAGGTTGATCCTCATAGCCAGGACAGGTTAGCTGCTTGCAGCTCTGTGCAAATCTAAACAGAAAAGTCACTGGAGGACCTGCTGAGCCATTCTTCAGTGTCTGGCTATTTCACTTTAAATAGCACACACACACACACACACACACACACACACACACACACGCTAATTCGCTTACCTTACTGTCTTGTCAAGAATACTCATTTAATGGTCACTGATGGTTATATGAGGTGACTTGGTGAGAAAATTTGGAGAAAGCTTGAGAGGCAAAAGAGATGGCTAAATCTAAGAAAAGTCTGTAGTCTTAAGTGTGAGTAACAGTATACTTCATAGAATTCTTGGAAGGGTGAGCAACATATTCTGGGGCATAGGTCAGATTGAATTCGCATCTAAATAGTTTCAGTTGATTGTACAGGAGTTCTAGAACTGAGATGTTCTTTTGAGTTGCTCAGAATTGAAATGAGCTCCACTGTGGTACCTGTGCATTGTTTAGCTAGTCATTGGGTGTGGACTGACCTTTAAGGGCAGTGGTGTGAGTTTGGGAAAGGCCCACTTTCATCAGCTTGCATCATTTCAACAACTGGGTGATACTTCAATCCTAAAGCGGGTAGACCTACTCTTTGTACCGTAGTACCCACTATATCTAATAAAAGGAGCTTCTTTTGGAGGCAGAGAGATGTAAATTTAGGTTTAGACATTTTGTGAATGAGACTTTTGCACAATAGCTAGAAACATTTTGTTTGATATATAGAACTATATTATGATGAAGGCATTTTTATTTTATAGAGCTTTTTATTTTTAATTTTTTAGGCCTTAACAGTACATGACAACTTGGCTATGAAAATTTGTAATGAGATCTTAACAAGTCCATGCACACCAGAAAATCGGGTTTATACAAAAGCTTTGAGTTCTCTAGAACTCAGTAGCAGTGTTACAAAAGATCTCCTGCTTCTATTGGATGAGATTCTGGAGGTAAAGCAATTTTGAATACTCTTGAGTAGTTCATGTTCATATATTTAGATGGATGTATTAAATAATACCTGTTATATATTCTGCCTGTTCATTTGAAATAATTGTTTCCTTCATGAATTTCATATAATTTAAGAATGTTTTCAAACAACTTGATATTGATATTGGCATATAACTTTTGACAGATTAATTTATTTTATATCTTTCCCCAGCAAGTAACAGATAGGACATGTCTGAGAGCTTTGGAGAAAATCAAGATTCAGTTAGGAAAAGGAAGTAAAGAATTTGACCAAACTGTAATAGCACAGGATGTCAACACAACTACAAATGTTCTTCAGAATGAAGATGGTAATTATATTTTTCATTTTTACTGAGATTTTTATTCTGTTTTGATTGAATTTCAGAAATGAACAAAAATCCTTTTCTTTTCATCTCTTGGGAAAAGCTGTTATACATGTGTTTATTCCACTTATTACACTTTTCAGCGTATTTGAGTACATTTCCTTACTAACCATCTCACCAGGAGCTTCATTTTGTAGTGTTCACGCTTTTGGAATGGTGATTTATTGTAATCATCAGGAGCTGCTAATAGGACTATTTTCTGTTTGTTTTATGTGAGATAAAAAGATGACTTACAAAAACCAGACTGCCTTTGTTTTTATTTTTGTATGATTCCATGTATAGAAGAATATATGACTCCTCAGAGGGACGTGAAAGGAACTCAAGCATCCAAATCCACACAACGAAAGACTAACAGAGGTAATGTGTGGATTGACTACATCTTAAAATACAACTGTTTTCAAGTTAAAATACTAACTTTGAAGGCTTTACTTTCTTAGGAATAAAGTGTTGAATATCTTTGGTATGCTTAACTTTCTTTACTTCCTTCAGTTGATGGGAATTCTTGATTTTTCTGAAGATTGTAAGATTATTATTGCTCCAGATGCTTTTGAATGAAAAATATACAGAAGATTATATAATTAAAGGCTCTTTGTAGGTAAATTAAGAATAGGTTAAGTTGCCAGGAGGCACGCCTTTAATCCCAGCACTTGGGAGGTGAATCTCTGAGTTCGAGGACAGACTTGTCTACATAGTGAGTGCTAGGATAGCCAGGGCTCTGTAAAGAGCCTTGTATCAATAAACAAAACCAACCAAACGGAAAAGGTTAAATAATAGTTTTATATTTTTAGTAGTATTAATTTTTTGTGTGAATGAGCATTTTTTTCCCTTCTTGAAATTTTTGCTTTTCTTTTACTTCCTTTTCCCCATCTAATTGCATTTCCCCCCCCAACTCAGTTTCCCAAGGGGTATCCAACAGTAGAGAATTTGTTGGAATAAATACTTATTTACTAGTAGGGGACCACGTGGAAAAACATCTGAAATTCAAGGCCTTTTTAATTGTTTTATTAATTCCTTATTACAAAAGCAATGCATGCTTGTTACAGAAGAATAAGAAAGTACATCCAAGCAGACCTACCATCAAGAACACTAGTAGTCCCACCCATGAGCCAAACCTGATTTGAATTATGGAAAATAGTTTTACGGCTCTGTTCTAAGTATGTTTAATCTTTTCTAGAATAGAATCTGGCCATAATATTGTTTCATAACAAGCCAATTATTTAAACACCAATTACTGGATATTGTTCCAAATTAGTTCCATATTCTTGGATGTCTTCCTGGGGATAAATACATTAGTGAAAGCAAATAAATAAACTCTGAGGGGGAAATATGTAACAATGAATAGAGTATATACAATTTTCAAATAAATTGTCAAATGAACAATTGATTTTGATCAGATTTTAGTTACAGAATAAAGTATGAGCACTCCACCTCTTTTTTTTTTTATAGTCCAAACTTACTGTATACATTCTATATTTTACTTCTTAGAAATGAGGAATTTTGCAGGCCAGATTTAGTATGTCTCCCCCCCACCCCAGAATAGGTTCTCATATATCTTAGGCTAGATATATTCACTATTGACTTTGAACTTCTGATTACAGGTTGGGAATATAGGTACTATACCACCATGCTGCATTTTACATGGTCACTCAAAGCAGGGCTTTGTACCTGCTAGGCAAGCACTCTATTCACTGAACTACATTCTTCAGTTCTTAGTTCTTAACCTTGTAAAATAATCTAACAAGTAAACCCTGGTGTATAGAGGTCCTTTTTTTTCCTTCCTTCCTTCCTTCCTTCCTTCCTTCCTTCCTTCCTTCCTTCCTTCCTTCCTTCCTTCCTTCCTTCCTTCCTTCCTGTCTTTCTTTCTTTTTTTAAAACAAACAAACAAACATTGAATTATATTTAAGAACATTTGAATTTGCCATGTATACGCCAGGTATGATGACAGTGTCAGACTGTAATAACAGCTATTCTAGAGGCTGTGTGAGGATAGCTTGAGCCCATCAGTTTGAGGCCAGTCTAGCTAGGCAGTAGTGCTTCAAAGATAAACATACATAATAAAAATAAAGTTCCATTTTCGAGCTGTTCATTGATTGAATTTACCTTTGTAATCTTTTGCTAGTTTTTCCATATACACTGTACCCTACTGTAAGAGAAAACTGTTAGTATGTGCGATCGTTCACTTGTGCACTAGTATGCACATGGAGGCTAGACGACAGCCTGGGGTGTGGCTCCTTAGTCACAGTCTACTTGTTTTGGAGACAAGAGTTCATCACTGGTTTGGAGTTCTTCCAAGAACTGAGCCCTAGGGATCTGCTTGTTTTTTGCCTTCCCAGTGCTGGGATTGTGAGCTTGGGACACCACACCTGACTGTTACGTGGGTTCTGGCATTTCAACTCCAGTCCTCATCTTTAGCAGAGCCAGCACTTTAACAACTGAGCTATCACACCGAGCCTGAGATGTTTTTATCACCTTATGTGGTGAGCAAAAGTTTGCATCTTTGTCATGTATTTGTAGCGCTCATCCAAAGAAATTTATGTAAATTTTAGTCATTTTTCCCTACTGTGGTGTATTGAGAGCATAAAGGTGGCTAGAAGTAAGAAAATGTGTTGAAGAAGATTGTTGTGCTGAAAGTAAAGATTTAGATACCCTGGAAACTAGATTCAGGAATATGAAACCATTTAAAATTTTGCCAATAAATTATACTGTCTTTAAGGGCGGAGAAAAGCACCAGTTTCATCTAGGACCAATAGGAGACGTCAGACTCCTGAGACTGACTCTGAAAGGTATGTCATATGTTTCTACAAGACAGAGAAGATGCTAATTAGCTTTTATTTTGCTCAGAAGTAGAAAATTGTAATTTTCTTGTGAGAGAAACTTGGTATATTATAAGATAGTAAATGCCATAAATATCTGTGACTTTGGCAGACAGTCTGAAATTCTCCATCAAGAACATTAGACTTATGAAGAGGTATTTTTATTAGTTGGCATCACCTTCATAGTAGTTAATGTGTTCTCAATTTCCTTGTATTCTCATTACCGGACCTTGTGTATATGACTCTTTATCTTGATTTAGATAACATTTGGATTTCTTCTGCTACAATTCTGTTTATAACTTTAGTTTATTAGTGGTTTGTATTAATAGTGATTATTCTCAGTCAATGTCAAGCCATAATGGAGCCTGAAAAGTTTTTTGTTGTCTTGCATTCGTTTATTAATTGGTATTGGACTGTGCATATTTTCTTAGATTAAGTGCTTTTGGGAGAACTTAACATTGTTTTGGTAATTTACTAACTTGATTAAGAGAACATAGTAATGTTTTTTCACTTCCAAAACTGTTTAGGACAGATTGTTGTGGTCTCTATGTACTTATAAACTTAACTATAAAAGCTTGGTGTTTGCTTCTTTCCGTATATGACACCAGGCTTCACCAGTAGATTAAAAATTACCAAGTTAGCCAGTTGTTCTGTGATTCATGTGGCAAGGCAGCCATCCAGCCAGTGTTTTTTGGTTATTGCTTGGGATTTTAGTTTTAAGCTTAGTTATACACTGTTAGAATGTCAGAAACTAAGTTTTCTTTATTAATATTCTGACTTTTAAAGCTCATATCTAAATGAATGTATTTTCAACATCTGTCTAGTGATCATGATGTTCCAGAACCACCATCAGAAATGAAGATGAGATTACCAAGACGAGCCAAGACAGCAGCACTAGAGAAAACTAAACGTAATCTTGCTCAGGTGCTTAATGAAGATCCGAGTTAAGAGAGTTGATGAGGACAGAGTCCTTTGAAGTTGTGCTTATTTCTTTGCTTTAATAGTTACTGTGGTAAAATAAGAAATACCTGCTGTGTTTCTGGAAACATGGAATGATGCCACATGACTTTGGCATCTGTCAGTGTGATCCATCTGCATTGTTCCAGACTTGTTTTTATTAGAATGTTAAGTGGGCCTAGGAACTTGCTTTTAAATTAGGTTCCCAAGGTGAACCCTATGAAACTATGACATTTGGAAAGATGTATAATAAGACCAGTAGCTTATATTTGAGAAGCTTAAATAGAGTAGATCTAACATAGGTGACAGTGTCAGACAAATGGCATTTGAAGGGTGAGTACTTACAGCTATACAGAAAGCTGCTTATTACCACTGAGGACTGGTATAATGAACCAAAGCATTCCTTATTTACATGAAACAATGGCTTTGAAAATTGTATGATTCCCATATTAAGTATTTATTTGATAATCTTACCTCTGGGTCATTTTCTCTTCCTAAATCTTTCTATATAGGAACACGTTTATGAATGTTTCTGGATTAGGGAGATGTCCACACACATTAATCATGAAGAGACATTGGTTTTTGGCACATCAAAGAATAATCTAGTTGGAATGATAAACAATACTAATGGAAAATGAAAGTTATAAGAAGTCATCTTTATGTACTGATTTATGAGCAGTTTTTTTCGCTGTCAACTTCAATTATCTTTTAAAATTGTCACTTACAAAACATAAGTGTTTTGAAAGCTGCATTGTATAAAAGTAGTCCTTTTTATTTCTGCCATATCTAATGAAACACCTAGATTATTTCTGATATGACCTTTTCTCTTTATTTCGTATAAAAATGTTCTAACATGATTTTTTTTTAATTAATTGTGCTTCTTTAAATTTATTTGCCAGAGGCCATTTATTTCAACTGATGTTCTGAGATGGAGTGAAGGTAATATTGCTGGTTTTTAGAACCAAAAGGCTATTCTATGTATGTAATATGTGCTTCTTAGAACTCAGAAAAGGAGTCAAAGTTGCAAAGCAAGAATGCTCATTAAGCAAAAGGAAAAGGCAGATAGATCTGTTAATGATTATAAATCAATGAAAAACATTGTTGTTCTTCATCTCTTGGCTCTGTGTCTTTTTCTGTGCTTCATATTCCTTATTGTTATAGCTCCTGTTAAATCCCTGTCTTAAAAAAATTCACAGAGAATAGGAAGTAAGCAGGACCAAAATGGTATATAACACGATGTAAGGGGAAGCCTCTACGAATGAACTATGATCCCATTTGTACATGTGCAGAGTATCCAAAGGGAAAGATGCTATGATCATGTAGACACTGTACCAAAAGCTTGCTTTTCTGACAAAGGAAAACCAGCTTTTAATCACTAACCATTAGTAGTAGTCTTAACTCCTCAGACTTTAGACAATAGCCATGACTGCAGGTGTACTTTGCATCATTAGCATAGTAAGGAATATTGTCCAGCTTCTACAGGCTATCCCTGTAAGCTTTGGAGTAAATTGCTAAAATACAAGAAAGCCAACAGGTATAAAAACAGTTATCTTTTTTTTTTTTTTCATTCAGAATTGTTAACTTAAACCAGTATTCTTGTTTACCATGAGGTACAAATTTGCTGAAGGGTAAACATGCAATTGTGCCATTGCTCTTATGGCCCACAGATGAGAGTTTTAAATTACAGAAAGAGAACTGATAACCTAATTTTTTTTAATGAATGAAAACATGCTGTTTGATAAGCTAATCAACCTTTTTCTATACATATATAACTTTAGAAGAGATATACTTCCAAGTGATACCTTTGCCTTTCCCAGTTTGCTTCGAGGTAGTTAGTATCCACCTGTTACACAACTGTTCATGGGTTAGGTCATTATCACACACCTTTACAATACTAGCTTTCTAAATTACAGAATCTGTATAGGTCAAACTGCACAGAAACAGAACTGGGCAATTACATATTTAAACTGAGGGCATTAAAAAATTCACCAATAAAAAGAGAAACATCAAAATCTGCTTTTGTTGCAAAACTCCACTATGGTCTTGTGTAATATTTGTAAAAAACATAATTATAATAAAAATGAATGCTAATGATTTAATATAAAGACAGATCACAGGACTAGAAACATTTTAGGATCAATTGGTTTTCATGAGAAAGAATATTGACATACAAAATAAAGATAGTGCAAGAACTACAGACTATTTTTCTTCATTTTTGAGATTTTGGTTATGAACTGTACAGCTTCCTAGAGATGCTGCTGTTAGATTCCATTCAATAGGATGATTAAGGCACATCTTAATGGGGCTCAATGGGCAGCTTGCTGTGTTCCCATCAGACAAATCCACTCTCTCATCAGTTTTCATTTGTAGCACTCTGTAAAAAAAACAAAGTATTAGGCATTTTAAGTTTAAATTTCAAATTGTCAACTTTGTAGAAGAAAAGTTTGGAATACTGTTTGCACCCTAAAGCAAGTAAGCAATGTATTTATCCTGACAGTTCTTGTTCTATATGCTGCCTTAGTGAACTGTGATCAACTATGTCATGTGTAAGTATGCCTCGAGGTGTTCACTCAGATACCCCAGTACAAAAGATGTCAATCACTTCATTAGCTTAGTTTATAGAAGAAAGGCCTTAACTTACTGGAAGGTTCGACCCTTTAGCATCAGGACTACTTTTAAGAGAAGGAACATTTGTTAATTCCTGTTGTGTTCTAGACTCATTCACATGCAATTATCTCATCTTAATTTCATAGCTAAGCAAGGCTGTATATTTACAGTGATGAACTGAGTCTCTGAAAGTTAACTATAAATATGATGTCATACTGTACTGGTGTAGAACTGGAAACATAACCCTTCCTCTTTTCCTTGCTCTGTTAGCTTTCTAGTGGACTGATTAATCATTAGGAATAGACAAAAAAAGTAGGCATGTTTTGGTAGAGGAGTATCAAGTTGTGCAGCTTGTCTTATCTGGTGGCCAGCTCGACACAGGAACAGAGCTAGCACCTACAGGATACTTAGTATTCTGCTTGCCTTTTCTTCTTGCTTTTTTTTTTTTTTGAGACGGTTTCTCTGGCCTGTCCTGGAACTCACTCTGTAGCCCAGGCTGGCCTCAAACTCACAGAGATCCACCTGCCTCTACCTCCCAAGTGCTGGGATTAAAGGTGTGTGCCACCACCGCCCGGCTTCTTGCTTTTTTACATTACTGGAGTTGATGGCTTATTTGGACTTGGGTTGGGTTAGTCAGAGGTTGTCTTCCATGTGGTTATTCTCTAATACATGCCCTTTGGTTCTTGGAAGACTGTTGTCTTATTTCACATGCGAATGGGCACAGTCCCTATTGTTTCTGAATGTCATCACTTAGGTAATCTTGCCCTCCACTCTGCTTAATCAGACCTTTTCATGTTTCAGAGCCTGACACAAATCTTCCATCTTAGAACCTATTTCAGTACTTGTAAAACAATGAAAGAATTTTTCTTGGTTCTCCACTATTGTTCGATGTCTGATATCCTCTTCTAGATCTTAAAGAAAGAAGATTGGTATGCTTAACTCTGGAGATAAAACAATGCTGAATATGTGGCAGTTGCTCAACAAAAATAGAAATAATGAAATGCCTCGAATAATTCAGCTCTTTAAATTTATGCAAACTTGAGTCCAGAAGAAAAGTTACTCCACTTTATGGGTAATGCCTATTCTTAGGCTCATACTCTGTTTAGCAGCTTGATAGACACTAACTTGTTTGACTTAACTATTAGTTTAAATGGATTGCAACGCTCTTAAGCCTTTTCCAGTTGTGTATCTCTGAATCTTCCTATCGGTAATGAGAATATTGAGGTATCTCCATGTAAGTGACTTGATAGAATTGGGCAGCGGCACATTCAGACTCCCATAACCTATTTCTGATTTCTTCTGTACAATTTACAGTTACTTAATAAACCAAATCTGCTGTACCATGTTTAACAATACTGGCAATCTCAGGGTTTTTTCCCCAGGCACAGACCTTTTCTACTAAAAGCATGGTTTCAATTTATATAATTAGATAGTAGGCAAAACAACAAACTATAAGTTAGCTTGTTAGTCATAAGAATATATTAAGTAAAAGTGAAAACATGCAATTTGTAAATATTAACACATTTAAAATAATTTTTGGCTTGATGACAGAAAGATCTAAATGACTATTAAAAATGTTGAATTTTGAAAAATATCTTTGGTTTATTGTTAGACTAAGGTACTAGGTATCTCACATTTTTTTTTTCAAGTTAGTGAGATTGGTTTTTTTACCCATAAGAACTGCTACTTAAGAAAAATAAAAGTGGTATTTTTATTACCTATAATTTTGTTTAAATTATGTATGTCTTTGTATGTGGGTATGAGTTCAGTGCATATGTGATTATAGTTCTTTCAGAAGTTATCAGAGCCTCTGGAACTAGAGTTATAGGTCTTTGTGAGCTCTCCGACTTGAATGTGGGACCTAAATTTGGCTCCTCTGTGAGAGTAATGTATCCTTAACTGCTGAACCATCTGTCTAGCGTAAAAACCACTTTTGTTTTGGAGGGTGTTTGTTTTGTTTTAGTACTGGGTGAGGATTGAACCTAAGACATCCCACGTTTGGTAAGTGATCTAAGTGATGTGCCACTGACTGAACCGATCATAATTTTAAAGCAAGTATTTGATATATACCTTTCTGAGAACTTAAGGTAAGCTATAAAAACACGTTAATGAAAATGGGTTGGCAGCTAAACATATCAAGTATAAAGCTAAAAAAAGAAAAACAAGTCATAGTCATAAATCTTGTTTCATTTGCCACTGTTTGACAATGATGCCTTTAAAGTTAATTTTCTAGAGTGCCATTACTACATAAACGACAAGGTGTGCACAAAACTATATATATGTGCAGAAAATATAAGAAATATATTTACTGTTATTACTATTAATGTACATACTAATATGTTTAATCCACATATACTACAAAGTTCTGACGATGCTAATTGTCAATCTTTGACCTTATAAAGGCAAAATTATCCTATTTTTATTTGTATGAAAAAGTTGATACCTTGTCAACTTAGGAGAGCCATTTAAAATGCTTTAAAAAGATGGGCAGTGGTAGTGAAATCCCAGCACTTTGGAGGCAGAGCCAGGCAGATCTCTGTGAGTTCAAGGCCAGCCTGATCTACAGAGTGAGATCCAGGACAGGCACCAAAACTACACAGAGAAACCCTGTCTCGAAAAACCAACCCCCTCCCCCAAAATCCTATAAAAAATCTGGAGCTATATATCAGTTAAAATGTGTAGAACCTAATATTCTGGTCAAAGGAAGAAGCTGGAGGAGTTACTTATCCTAAGTCAGGTTTCTTCTGTCAAAGCAGGAAGCTAAACAGAAGCGAGGGTTGACGGAGACAAAGGGACTCACAAGTGGATATCTAGACATTTCAGGTTATTTAGGTATTAGTGATCTCATGGAGCCCAAGGCAATTTAAAGAGTATGTATCTTTATCTGTAATGTGTTTTTTGAGGGTCATGGAACCTCATTTGTTTGTAATAATAATTACTGATAATTCTAATTGTAAGAAAAGAATAAAGAAAATTTAGTATATCTAGCTTTAAATTAATTGAGGCTTGCTCATTAGTAGAACTGTGGTGTCCTAGACACTCAAATACATTGTTAGTTATGTGACATAGGCTCACATAACTTTATCATTAGCTAGCCAACATACAAAGAAACAGTAAATTTTGGTGTAACCTACATGTTTGAAAATATCATTTATAGAACATGTTGAACAGGTTCTGTATGAAAAGTCTCTTCTGTAATCACTGTCTATTAAATCTTAGAGAAGTGTCTTGACCATTGTACAACCAATAAATGGAAGTAGTATCATGTATTATCTATTCCCCTACCATACCTTAGTTAAAATTCTGCCATGACTCTCCTGTTAATAGCCACTACTTATTTCTCATAATACTTGGGAGATAGATTCATTTGCTTTAGTCAGCAATAGTCCCGTATGAGAGCCCTGTTGAGTACATCCAGCTTCCTTGTAGCAGCAGCTAAATAAAGAGCTTGATTCATACCCTTCAGTTCTACAAAATTAGGGTGTAGATGTACCTGGGATCCATGTCTATCTCTTCAAAGGGAGTGAGAAGTCACTGTATGCACACATAAGCTGGAGTTTTGTACAGGTTTTGGATTGTACAGTGACTGTAATGTGCCTCTCCATCAAATTTAAAATAGACAATTGAATTCTACATTCTGGATGACTTGTTTACTTTCCTCTAAAAACATATTAAATATTTAATATGGCTGAGCTTGAGTCTATAGCTTATTGTCTCCATGAATCTATCCAAATACAAAGTCAAGTTTAGCACTAAGCTAGTAAGAGATCCTTCACTAAGCAGTTACTCATGAAGGATTTTTTTGGTGTGCTAGAGTATGAGTTCAGAGGTTACTACAAAGCAAAGCTTTTCAGTTCCTTGAGGAGCCCACACATGCTCACCAGCAGATCTATATGGTGACTGCAAAACCTTAACCAAGATCTGTCTGGTGTATTAGGAATGTCAAACGTGTGGTATATGCCTTCAGAGCTTGGTAAGGACAAGGAGAGGAGGTATTCATGAATTATTAACAGAAAAACAAAACTGTAATTAAGTTAGTAAGGGCTAAAGAGAAAAGTTAATTTGAGCAGAGTGGAAGAACTGGTATAAGAAACATTCAAAATGGGTCTTGGAGGATGAAGATCTTAATTCAGGGCAGGGTTTTAGAACCTTGGTTCTCATCCTAAACTTCACTGAGTATGCATTTTTTCTTTTCATCTTTCCACTTAATGGTAATGGAATGATTCTGTTTATGTCAAGCATAGAATGTATATAAAACTTCTGGGCCACTTACTATATACTGTATAGTTCCTCAAGAAATGTGAGCTAATGTTACTCCTGTTAAAATCAAAGGATGCATGTGTTTTCACTGATAGTAAAAATATCATAGATTTTCTGTATTGTCTTTTTTTTTTTTTTGTTTTTGTTTTTGTTTTGTTTTTTTGAGACAGGGTTTCTCTGCGTAGCTTTGTGCCTTTCCTGGAGCTCACTTGGTAGCCCAGGCTGGCCTCGAACTCACAGCGATCCGCCTGGCTCTGCCTCCCGAGTGCTGGGATTAAAGGCGTGCGCCACCACTGCCCGGCTGCTGTAATGTCTTAGGTAAGAAGGGACTAGAATTAAACCTAAGGGGAACTAAATGCAAGAGAGTCACAGGATCTGAGCTAGGTACTCAGGACTGGATTGGCACACTGCAAAAGATTATCATTTTCTGTTTGTTTTTATGTCTTAGTTTTAAGTACAAATTTCCAATGATGCTGAAGAATTATATAAAGCATGGGTAGTTAAAGCAGAAAGTTTTACTTTCACTTTTGACTTGTTTATAATATGATGTGATTATTTGGAGAGCAAGAAAACCTATTAAGAGCAAAGACTTTACAGTTTAGTAATTGTAGAGTTTAATCCTTGATAGGACTTGTTTGATTCACCTCTTAGAAGCATGTGTGCTTGGTCCCCAGCCTGTCTACAGTTTTCAAAGATGTCAGGATTTCTAGGAGGTAGGAACTAGTGGGAGGTGACTGAGTCATGACTGCTTTCTTGAAGAGATTAATTCTTTTTCTTATATAGTGCATAAGGCTTTACAGGAGGCAAGATGAATTGTTTAAAAGAACAAGCCTGGTTCTTTCATAGTTTCAGTTTCTTGTCTTCTCTTCCCATTTGAAGTCCATGTTAGTGTCATGCTCTTAAGTCTTGAGAACCATGAGCTAAGTAGACCATTTTTTTTTTCTTTTTTTTACAAAATACCCATTTGAAGTATTGTGCTATAGAAACAAAATAACCAAGAGTCTTAGGTATGTGATTTATTCCAACAAATTTTAGAAATATCACATAAAATTTTCATATATAAAGGTGGCACAAAGCCTGTCATACTAGAATACAAGTGTGTGTGCTTAATAACGGGAATATGATGTCAAAGTTTGTTAGAGTAAACCATGGTATAGAAAGTCACAAGGAATTGAATAAAGTACTAGTTTTTCTATTCTGCTAAGTAACAGACCGAGAAAGACAAAATACTCATGTGGATTTTATTGTCAAATATTTGGATTTGTGTATTTAATTTGTAGTGCCCGTAGGACTGAAGAAACTAGAAAGAGACCATTGGTTGGGGGAGAAGGGTCTTAAAGGAAGGGGGCCTATTAGAACACAGTTATCAAGAGAAAGATGGGAAGAGGAGTGGGAGGGTAGATTTTGGGTGAATAATAAGGATCTTTTGAAAAGACTTAGGGAAACCTATTATAAGTTTTAGAAGCATACACACATGTACATGTTCATATGTTTAATTGAAGTAACCTTACATAGGGGATATGTTCTTAGAAGCCATGGACTGCCAAATAAAAAGCCTAGTACCAGGTGTGAGATGCTCCCCCTCAAGCTGTTGCTGAGAGTCTTGGAGGACCCCCTCCTCTTCCCCTGAAACAATATAGAGGCTATATGTCATTGCTCTTGGTTGCCCACAAGTACTAGTATTTGATTGTAAGACCATATTGCTGAAACCACCACACACTGGCTACAAGACATGAAGAAATCAACGTGGTACTGACCAAGAAGCTTCTTTGCTGGCTTGCTCTTATTGGAATGTACTATGTAAGGCACTGGGGGTGGGCTAGTTATCAGTAGTTTTACCCAACTATGAACCCTGTAACATATAATAATGACTGGTGTGGCAGGATATGTACATGGATGCATCAGTGGCACATGTTATGGGTCTGCTTTCTGATTGGATTTAAGGCTTGATTCACTGGATGAAACATGCCTGGTACTGTAAACTTTCAAGAACCTATGGTTAGGTAGCTCAGGCTCTATGGTAAACCTACTACTATTGTTCTGGTAAATGGATATAATATCAAACTACCTCTAAATTTTTGTCTATACCCATTGGTTAGTGCAGCTTTCAGACCACATCAAAAGTTTCCTTGTGTAGTGGACAGTGATTTAACAAAAACCTGTAACTAGATAACCTGCAGAGAATAAATGTCTGTTGAGTGTTCAGCCACAAATGGGACCCCCTTCCCCCATGCTCAGCAGCCATCATGGGAGTGGAAGGGGAGATTTTAAGAGCCAGAGATTGGGGAGTATCAGGCTGAAACAATGTCTTCTGGATATGATGTGCTTGCAACACTCACCAACTCACAGCAGCTGTGTTTTCCTGCACAAGATAAGTCTGTCAACATTCTAACATGGAGGGAGAAAGGGTTATGAATCCCCACACAAAACTGAGTACCTATGGACAGTTGATGGCTTTAAAGGTGTGGCTCCTGACAGATCAATTGTGCCTTCCAGTAGATGGCCCCATACCCAGCAAGCAGTACATGGCTAGCACAAATTAGGCTTGATGGGTTACAGACGGGGAACACAAAGTTTGGGTGTTTAATAATGCTAGCTTGAGGTCCTGCCATGACTTACCAGTGTTTTTTCACTCTGTTTTCAGTTGCTTTCTTGGAAGTGATCCTAATACTGTTTCTCTTATGGGAAACTGAATGGCTCTATAGCTCAATTTCTTTCCTTATTCCTAAATTCACTCTTCTGCCCTATCACCAATCACCAGTGTGATTGCTTCAAGTGGTTTGTTGGAAGTGGTGATGACAGCTGATAGGCAAACCTGCTGGAAGGATGTGAAGGGCCCATGAGGTAAGTCAGCTAACAGTGAGATAGTGAGGGAGCAAAACCAAAATCCACATTGGATCTCCATTTGCCAACCTTTGAGTCTATACTCAAGAGTAAAATAAATGCTTGGGGTTGAGTGTCAGGTGGCAGTACTATTGGGTATTTTCACTTTTGTTAATTGAATCCTCACCACCATGGTTTGAGTCAGTGCAGTTTTAACCATGAACAAGAATTTACCACAGCTCATGTTTCTCGTGAACCCTTTAGACCTGGGTGACTTAAATGAATAGTCCTGTACTTAGTATCACCATCTCTTTGTGTCTTCATTCAGTAAATTAAGCCTATCTGGCTTCTAGTACCTTCACTCCATAAAAATAGTACTTCTTATTCAAGTCACCCGTGACCATCCCATTGATGAGTCCATCTTTAGATCTCCATCATGTTTTCTTAGCAACATTCAATACTGTTGGCCCCTGGTATGTCTCCCCCTCAGGGATAGGGCCTTTGAGAAGTAATTAGGATAAACCAGTCATACAGACTACACTGGTATCCTTCTTTGAGGAAGATATACCAGAGTCTTGAATGTAAGAGCACAATGAGAAG
Source organism: Peromyscus maniculatus bairdii (assembly GCF_049852395.1). Taxonomy (NCBI): domain Eukaryota; kingdom Metazoa; phylum Chordata; class Mammalia; order Rodentia; family Cricetidae; genus Peromyscus; species Peromyscus maniculatus. The sequence continues at coordinate 42,393,473 of NC_134861.1, forward strand.
GCTGCTATTCTGTAAGCCAGCAGTCAGTCACCAGAAACGAAACCCTGCTGGACCTGGTGGACCTCTCAGCCTCCAGAACTGAAAGCAAGTGATTTGTTTAAGCTGGGAGTTTGTGGTATTTGTGTCAGCCCAACCCGACTAAGCTAACGCCTCTTTCCTGAAACAGATTTGGCCTTTGAGACCAGACACATTACCTGACTGCCTTTCCCATAGCATGCCACTTTATTTGGAAATTAAGTTGGGATTTCTCAAAGGTGAGTTCCAGGCTTTCATCTCTTCGCACTCCGCAAGTTTTCCTTCAAGGTCCTTATCCATGTTGTGTTTGTAAATGTGATCTTAGCTCAACTCAATCAACAGCTTCACAAAGATTTCCCTATCTCAACCCAACAAGTTGCTCCCTGAGAAATTCTAGTGTTAGCATCTTCAACACAGCTCACCGCTGCTTCATGCTTCAATGTTTTTCTCTTCCACTGAATTCAAGCATGGGGAGAGCAGAGGTCCTTGCTGCTTTGGTCAGCATTTCTTTCCAGCAGTGAGCACGTAACAACTGGACAAATGCTTGTCGAAAGAATAAATCTGGGAGTCCTGCTTTGGGCCACAATAAAGTAATAGGAAACAGATTTGTCTTCTTGCTTTGAAAGAGCTTAAACCAAAAGTTAAACTACATGGGGCAGGCAGGACGACTGATCCCTACATGAAACAAAGCCTACGACTGACTTGGCACCTCACAGATTTCCAATCTGCATGATTGGGAGAAGAACCCAGAAGGCATTGGAAATGTTTGAGAGTAAAGGAGACAGTTAAGCTGTTGAGTTTGGACATAGCTTGTGTGTTGCCAAGAGTTCATGTGCTCTAGAAGTGCAGCAGTATTAAGGTGGTAGGCCCTCCATTTGGGCTGTACAGTGGGAGGACATTGTCCTCAGAAGAGACCTGTTGTAGGTGGTCATTTCATTTTCTGCCTCTCTGCATGCTGTGACCCAGGTTTGGGGGCTTTTGACAAAGGCTGAATAGTTGAGGCTGCTTGATCTTTTGTTCTGCTCTTTATAAAGTGTCCATCTCAGGTATTTTTGTTATAGCAACAGAAAAGGGACCATTATATTGTGCAAAGGAAAAATAGGAATAGTAGTATTACTATTTTAAAAAATAGTATTGTACAGCTTGTATGTCTATAGAAGTAAAATGTATGGCAACAACAGCACAAAGGCTTGGGGGAGGAAGTGACAGTGTTTTGTGATTCATGCTAAGACTCCTGGCAGCAGTGGATGCATAGCCTGAACTGGCCACCTCCTGTGATCAGGTTGGTGACTACTCTAGTTGTTAATTGGAGAGCCTTCATCCAGTGACTGATGGAGACAGATTCAGAGACCCATGACCAAACACTGGGCCTAGCTTGGGGAGTCCTGCTGAGGAGAAGGAGGAGGGATTGTAGGAGCCAGGGAGGGTGAGGGACATTGCAGGAAAATCCACAGAAACAGCTAGCTTGGCTCATGGGAATGCACAGAGACTGAACCAACAACCAGGGAGCCTGCATGGGATGAACCTAGGCCCTCTGCGTATATGTGACAGTTGGGTAGCTTGGTCTTCTTGTGGAACTCCTGGTAATGAGAGCAGGACTGTCCCTGGTGCTTTGGCTGGCTCCTGGGAACCTATTCCTCATGCTGGATTATCTTGCCCAGCCTGAATAAAGGGAGAGGTGCTTAGTCTATGGCAGCTTGATAGGCCTGCTTTGCTGATGTCCAGGGGAGGCCTGCCCCTTTCTGAGTGAATATTGAGGTGGGGTGGATTGAAAAGTGGGTGGAGGGGAGTGAAAAAGAGAGGACAGTGGAGAGCTGCAGTCGGAATGTGAAAAACAAATTTAAAAAATTTGTTACTCATGAAATGGTATATTTGAAGGTGATAAGCGAATGGCAATGTATAAACCTAATAGCACCATTTTAAATTGTATTTATGGCCTTGGTGATTCAGTCTAGGCTGTCACCCAAATGAGTAAGCACTCTAAGCTATATCCCCAGCCTTCCTTTAAACTTTTCAAGGCTGGACTTATTCAGCCTTTTGCCTCAACCTCCCAAGTATTTGGGATTAGAAGCTTGTGTCATCAGGTCCAGTATAATAACCATTCTTTTAAAAGTGAATGGGCCCCAAGAGAAGAAAAAATAATCGACTAAATAGAAAACAGCTAATTTAAACTGAATTATATTATTAATAACGTGAAATATAAGTGGCTTAGTAAAAGGCAGAAATTATCAAATTGGAAACAAGACTTAAGCCTCAACCATATGCTGCTTAAGAGAAACTCATCTAATTATAAAGGCATAAATGAAGAAAATAAAGTTTCAGAAAAGATATACCATAAAAATAAAGTAAGCCAGAATCATCACAAAATAAAATAGATTCTAGAATACAGGACATTTTACGGATCAAGAAGTTCATTCCACAATGAAAAATAAATGAGGTTAACAAAGTAGTTAATGATTCTAGTTATATATGCATCTAAGTGAGACTGAAAGAATAAAGACTCAACCCGAGTTGTAGACTGACTGACACTCCCTAAGGAATAGCTAAGCCTGAAATTCAGTGAGAGTAAACTGACATCCTAAGGGTTATTTACCAACTTGGATCACTGGCATTCAATAAATCCTCAACAGATGTAGCCTCTACACCATTTTCAAGAACAGAGATCATTTAAAAAGATTTAAATGGATCCTGGAGCCTGAAGTCCAAGATGGCTCCATGGGTGATGACCTGCGTCTGATTCCCAGGGACCCATATGTTGGAAAGAGAGAACTGACTTCCACAAGTTGTCCTCTGATATGTACACATGACCACCCATCCACATACGCAGATAAGGAAACAGAAATAAAGAAAATGCAGTAAGAGATTCTGAAGCATGAACTAAATGTCAGTTAAAGACTAGATTGATGTAAATTATTCTTTAAAGTCACAAATTAGAAAACATTAAGAGGGATCAATAAAAATCTCAACTATTTGGAAATTATAAACAACAAAGTTCAAAATAATCCGCAGGATAGATGAAATAAACTAAAAGAGTAATAGCAGATAAGGAAAGATGGGATGCAGGCAAAAGGACACATCAGTTGTAAGGAGAATATATAAGAAAGCTAACAGTTTTTCTGGTTTCAACTCTTAAGAGTTTTTTTTTCTCTTTTATTGGGGCAGATAATTGCAAAAAATGTAATTGGTAATGAAAGTGTAAAAGCACTAAGCCAAGCTTCCTTGCTTCAGAATGACCATCCTAACTGAAGTTCATTGAAATGTAGAGTTTGGGAATGAAAAAAATGTTTATGTGGCTATTTTATTCTAGCTGTATGATGTTTTTATTGGTGAACCATTGCAATAAAATGATTTTTATTACATAATTATAAATTAAAAGTTTCATTTAATGAAACTCCATCAGAGCAAAATTTGAATATACCTCAAGTATTTAGAGAGAAATTTACAACATTATGCTAACATTAATAAAAGAATTAATCTTCCCATTTCTGTAACATTACATTACCCTCTAGGCCAATAGTTCTCATAGTGAGGTCCAACAGCATAAGCATCACTTGGGCCCCACTCAACTACTGAATCCAACTTTGTGGATGATGCCCAATAATCTCTTTGGACAAGTACTTCCAGGGACTATAATGCATACTATGGTGACACTTCGGTGACTATGACCCAATGTTCTAACACAGAACCATCTCATTTGGGTTCTATGCCTTCTTGCTTGCCCTATACCACCTGCTCTTCACAATGTAATGACATCGTTTTAGGATGATATCACGTATCACATGCACAAGCATTCTGTGTGTAATCGAAGTTACTATCTATTCTTCAGACCTTACCATATCTGGTATCATGTTTTCTCCATTTCTCTTGACTTGAAATACACTGGCCATGCCTTTATCTTTGTAACCTAGCAGAGCTTGATCTATTTCCCTGACCCCTTCCTGAAAAATCATTTTGATCCCACTGATTCTCTTGGCTGCTTTGTCTAATTAGTTCCTATTCTGTCTTTGCAATCAAGTAATGGACATCTGGATCAGACAATCTTTGTATAATAAACTCTCATAGCACTGCACAGTAATTGAGAGTTTACTACTGAGTTCTGAAAACTTGCTTGATGTCTATCTCCCTTAATAAATGTAGAAATGAAGGTAGAAAATGCATCTGGTTTTATTTCCCATTGTTTCGCATGTGTTTAGGATACTGGCTAACACAGAGAAGACAAACCTGGTTTTGGGACTGGGTCTTGAATTTGCTGTGTAGCCCAGCCTGACCTGAAACTTAGGCAGCTCCTCAGCTTCCCAAGGGCTGAGATTATAGGTGTGTACTCAATACAACCATGAATGACAAACATTTCCGAGTGAATGTATTAATAGAATATAAAATCTAGTTTTTTATGCTCCTATACCAGAAACAACATAAACAACGAACTTCCCAGTGTTGCCTAGAACTACAGGGAGGAACAAGCCAATATCTGATTGAAAATTAAACCAATATATACACAGAAAAAAAAAAAACATTCAGACACCTCTCATGTTTTGACTTTTCTTTTTTGGTAAAGCATCAATAGGTAACTGCATCAGGCTTAGTGTTACAATAGCAGGATGCTCACAGTTACAGTGATGAAAACTTTATGGTCTAGGAAAAATGAGGGAAGGAAACAAAGTAGGGCAGCTGGACTAAGTTCTGAGTTCTTTGTTTCTGGTGTTCCTACTGGATCACAGCAGAAAAAGACAAGCTACTGAGCACTGCATGGGGGCACCAGGTCACAGAAGAACCAGCCATGAATTTGGATTTATTTGTATAAGTGTTTGCCTGAATGTATGTCTGTGTACCTTATGTATACAGCACCTGCAGAGGTCAGAAGAGGGTGTCAGATTCCCCTGGGACTGGAATTAGAGCTGGTTGTGAGCTACCATGTGTATGCTAAGAATTGTGAAGCCTATGAAGAGCAGCCAGTGCTTTTAATTATTGAGTCATGTCTCTAGTCCAAATTTTTAAAATTTTTTTTTTTTTTGAGACAGGGTTTCTTTGTGTAGCTTTCCGCCTTTCCTGGAACTCACTCTGTAGTCCAGGCTGGCCTTGAACTCACAGAGATCTGCCTGCCTCTGCCTCCCGAGTGCTGGGATTAAATTTTGAATTAAGTGCAGAAATAAATGGAGTGGGTTTGATTGCCATGCTTTGTACCGCAGCACTTGACTGGCAAGATTTCAAGGTTAGTCTGTGTAATAAAGCATGCATGTCTCAAGAAAGGATTAAGTTAAAACGAAGAATGAAAGGAAATACAAAAGGCTGAGATTACTTGAGCTGATAAGTGAGGTAACAAGATCATATGAGGCAGATGTAAAACAATGAAATCAGCCTCTAACAGCAGCTGGCCATGGAAGAAGAGGATGGCCTTTGAACTTACCTCAGCTAGAGAAAACAGGGCTACAATCTGAAATGAGAGAATAAAGATTTGTAAGATGGAAAATCTGTTGCCCATGGCTCCCCCAGCACCATGCTGCTGGATAAAGATGGATACTGCTCCAGTGAGACACAACAGATAAAGTAACAACTATTAGGAGAAGTAGGGGCAGAACTGGGAATAAACAAAAGTGATTGATCTACTTTTTTTAGTTTTTAAAAACTAGCCAGAATATGTTTTCTAGCTACAGCCTATCAAAATGCAATAGTCAAGTCATCTGAGCTAACCTCTAATAAGCAAAACCAGGTAGTAGAATGTGATTTAGCTTTGTTTTAATGGTATTTGCTACAGTATTCCTTTAGTGTTGCATGTTATTTGGATTTTTTAAAATTTCATGCAGAACAGGGTTAAATGTAGCACATAACAGTCACATTCTTTTCTGAAACTATCAGAAAACTCTAAGTATGGATACAAAAAGTGTGACATAAAAAGTTTATGAAATGCAATTTAACATGCTGAGAAGGAACTGTGCCTTAGGGGAAATAAGAGGCAAAACTGATCCACTTGAGTCATCTTTGGTACCAGAGTGCCTTAGACACGATAGTGTCATAGTGCTGATGTTCCTTGGAATCCACCTTTGGACACTTGTACAGAAAGCACAGCTCATGCATGTGTCTGAGCCATGTAGGAATGCTTCTCCACAAAATTAAAGTTAGAATAGTCCACTCTGAACCTAAGAGTTTATCCATTATGTGACAATTGTGATATTGAATAATAAACTATAATGTCTAAGACTACTCTGCAATGAGGTACCTCAACTACACAAACTGGAAAGAACATCTTGTGTTCAATCATTAAAGTGACTGAATGTTCTGAGGGTGTTGGAGAGGGTGGGTTCAAGTTTCAACCTTCGTCTCAGGTAACAGAAGGGACCTATCACAAGTTACCCATAAGTGATACATTTTTGTGAAAAGCAGCTTTCTGAATGTAAAATAAATGAAAAATTTCAGTCATTTTTTTTCAGGACAGAAGACAAAATAGGAGAAGCTGATATATTAAATATTTTAAAAATTGTGTGAGAATCCAAATTGCTGAGTATTTATAGAAAATTTAACATTTTAGGATGAGTTAAATGAGTCCATAACACTTTCAAGTCCATAGTAGTTTAGTCTTAACAAGTTCCTCACTTATGTCCAAAGCCAGTGTATGTATACCCAGGTATTTACCAATTAGGAATGGGCATGTTTGCTCTGGACTGGAGAAACATGGACATTAACAAAGGTCTGTATTACTATTTGTTGGTAGTCACAGTCCATTTAGGCCAATATTACCTAAAAATCCTCAGCACCTGGTCCTTCGCATACCCCATTTTAAGGTTGGGGATGTAGCTCAGTGGCAGAGTGCCTCCCTATCATGTATTTGACCCTGGGTTCGAGTTCTAGCATTATATATACATATGTAAACTGCATCTAAACAAATGCTCATTTCCTTTTCCAACTCCCACATGGTTTGTGCTACTATTAGGAGAGATTATCTGTAATCAGTCTGCTCATACAGATCCTTATTTGCAGAATGTTGTTCATAGCAGTTCATCCCTTTAACCTTCTGCTTTATACACATGATGAACCAAAGCACACCTGGTAGCTGAGATAAAAATACATTATTCAGACCTCATGTTTCCTAATCCCCCCTTACGATTTTCAGTATACATTTGTGAATGTGTGTTATGTACATGTTTGGGTGGTGTGTGCATATGTGCATGTTTGTGTACATGCATTTGAGTAGAGGTCAATACTGGGCCTTCTAATAGTTCCTCACCTTATTGAGACAGATTTTTGACTGAAACTGGAATTCCTAATTTGGCTAGTCTGATGGTTCCAGTGAGCTCCAATCACCCACTCTTCTTTGCCTCCTCAGTGCTGGAGGTACAGGTGTACTTCTGCACCCAGATTTTGTATAGATTCTGGGGATCCCAATCCATGTCTTCATGCTTCCATAGTAGATACTTTACTAAGTCATGCCTAGCCCCAGAGTACTGTGAGTCTTAAAAAAATGAACTGTAATATCTTGACATTTTGCCCAGGAGTTACTGACTTGTATCCCCACCTACTGTTTCCCCACTTCGTTTGAAGAGAAATAGGAACTTCTGGTCAAGAACAACTTCTAACAATCCCCCCCCCCAGATCCTATACTCAATAACAAATCCCAGGTCTTCCCTCTCATTTTCATAAACTCAGCCTTTTTACTTCTCTTGGCTTTGACATTTAAACATTTTCAACCTCACCTTTAATCTCAGCAAATGCTACTTAAGTTTCTACCTCCTGTCTACTCACAGCTCCTTGGTTTTCTGTAGTTATTTACTTCACTTCCTCTTTGACCACTTAGCATCTGGCACTGAAGTTGGCTTTTGTGTCTAGTACTCCGCACAGGTGTTCTCTCCACCAGTAGGCTAGCCCCTTTCTGCACTCACTGGAACTATCTCAACACTCATCATGACTGACTCAAGCACAACTTAGACTCCTCTCCCAAAACATCATTTTCCTTCAGTCTCTCTCCTCTCCTCTCTTGACTACTTTCATCAGTCTCATTTCATGTATACCTATTTCCTGCACCCTGGGGTGACTTGAATCCTAGGACCCTGCAATCTTACCCTGAGGGATCACTGTCTTCTACTCCAAAGACTTTTACTGATTTGCCAATTTGCCTTGGTTCAAGTCTCATCTCTGGACAAGATTCACATAATCTACGTTGTTTAACATTTTTTTAAAAGAAATCCCACTAACTACATCTAAACCCCTAAAGCTAAAAATTAAGCCCTGGAAATGTTCTCAGATGCTCAATTCTGATGTTTCCCTTCATTCCTCTATTTTACTAAGACACTGATTAATTTCATAGATATCTGTAAAATTTATCTTCTACTTTTCTTGTTAGGGCTTAGAACTTTCCCCCTATTAACTGGTGTTAACCTCACCATTTGAACAATGTCTTCCCCAGTGATTCTGACTTTTGTGATTTGGTACCTTCACCCTGACCATTGCATATTCCCTATGTTGTACCTTAGCTCTGACAAATTACTCACTGTTGCACGAGCCAACTTTCTTTATTGCTCAAATTTGCTGCATGTAATTTGTTCTAGTTGAACTCCTCCCATTACTTGTTAGCATCTAGCTTTGGAGGTTCTTTCAAGTCTCTCTACACATATAGCAATGTTGGATACATCTGAGTTCTATTTCCTCCTTCATGTTCCATCAGGTCACTTCTTCCTAGTCACATTACTCAGCTTTCAATATGTATTCAGTTTTCTATGAGAAAAACCTTAGCTTTCTAAGAGCAAAGCCCATGACATTAATCACTGTTTCCTGTTTACAACATAAAATAACTTTATTTATATAAATGTGTATGTTTTTTTCTCACTTAGATGAAATGGAACTTCCTGAACTTTCCACACTGACTAAGAACATATTGTAACCATTCCTTAAATAGGAGAAATACAAAAGAATAGAACTGCACTTGCCTTTCTTCCCATGTCTACATTTAATACAGAGTACGGCAAATGCAGTGAGATCTTATGTATTAAGCACATCTGGACAGTTATTATGTACAAAGGCAAGGCATTCATGATAGAGACAATTCTTTTTTACCAATAGAAATATTTCAAAATTCATAATATACACCACCCAAGAATTTTTCTAGAAAAGTCCTGTGGTTAACAGTCTTTCAAGTCTTCAGTCACTAATTATTCTATGAAAAAGAAAAACACATATAAAACTAATGATGAGTTTTAGTGTTACTTCTAAAAAGGCAAAAACAAGTATGGACTACCAAGAATAATGAGAAAAAACACAACAGTGTAGGAAACATTTAAAAAACCACATAAACATAACAAATATTGTTATAAATACAATTTTATAAAAATAATGATCTTGTTGATTAAAAAGAATGTTAAAAATAAAGAAGGAAAGTTATCAGTAAAGATGAATAAAACTTTAAGCAGAACAGGAAACAGTGCTAGCAAATTTTAAAATGGAAAAGATGAAAAACAACTCTTCATATGATATTAATTTTCTTAAGAACGCAAAAAGGATTTTAAAATTAATTCACAAAAGTACTATTGAACTATTCTCCATCTTCCTGTTTTAGGGTAATCTTATATTTGGCAGGGTGAATAATATTAAAGTAAGACTGTTTGATTGTTAGGAAATAGCACAGGTAAGACGCTGCGAGGATAAAATACGGTTCTGTTGTAAAATGAATTCATGCAAATTCCTTTTGAAAATCTCTAACAGTATGAGATGAAGATGAAACAAGTAAAAATGAAACTATACTTTATTCTTTGTGAAACTTATATACATATTTTAGGTAAATTATAAGCTTAAAAATTCGCTCTTAGGTATTTTCCTGACATATCATTTGTTATGTTATTTTTAGTATTCTTAAGGACCACAAACAAATTATTCTTTCTAGTTTTCATTTACTTTTCATAATGGAGATCTTAGACCTCCTTTAAGCATTTAGTCATTTCATGTTAGATATTTGAAATTTTAATCATTATATGTTATATAGTATTGAGTTATGCATGTTAGAATTATTCAGCTAATTGAATGGGGGGGCACATAAAAACCATTAGCCTATTTAAAGTTTTTCAACTTAATTGCTGCATTTAACATTTCAATGAGACCTGATGCTACTGACTCTGGTAAGACACTAATACTTCCCTAAATTATACAATATAAAAATGAGCACAAACCATAAAATATTCTAAATATGACCTGGCATTCTCTCATAGTGAAGAAGTAATTTATAGTCTCCCATCCTTTTAATATCCTGAACTGTCCAGCACCTACCAGATAAACAGATGGAAATGGCAACTACCAATTCTGGCAACTACTGTTCATATTATCACTTCATTACATTCAAAAGGGCAATAATCTCCCTAGCATACCCATAACTTAATAAGGTACCCCACTACTATTTAGTCTGTCTGCATTCTCAATGTGACATGACCCTAATAGTGACTTGCTCAGCTACAGAATGGGACTCTCTTTATATCTGCACAAGTGAGCTCAATGTCTGATTCACAGAAGTCCACTTAACATACTTGCTGATCATTGGAAAAATTTTAGTGTACTGCTTTCTAAATAAGCAGTCTTGTAGCACGTTTTCAAAGCAGTATCAAATGGAGTAAGTTTAATGGGGAAGATTTACACTCTAGGATTATAGTGTTATAGTCTTTAAATGAGACAGTCTTAGCTGTTTTCTGTATATTATCATAGTTATTTTTGAGGATAATAATGCATTAGCCTGCAGTAGTGAATTTTTAGTTAGCTGTTCATAGTCATCTGTCAAATACATTCATGGCCTATTTTCATGAAGATCTTCATGTCTCTTCTAAATGTATTTGTTTGTGTTTGACACCGAGTGGCCAAGTGCACCACACCCAGCAGCACCTAATTTCATGAGTTTCATACTAGGTGCCAAGAAATGAGGTTGTTCAAATATTTTAGAAATAAATTAGAAGAATTAGCTGTTCCTTTTCTACCCACTAGCTTATGCTTTACTCAAGGCACCTACAATGAAACTTTAAGATTAAGGAGAGAAAAACTTACCTACTTGGGATTTTGTACAATATTTTGCCATTTGTCCACTGTTGCAAGACTGTCCTTTATGTCTTTTAGTTGACATTTCTGTGGTCTTCCATGGTGGTCTTTTTCTCTTGTTTAATTTGCTAAGAGCCTCAGAATTATCAGGATTCTTGTCAAAGTTAACACGCTTATTTAACTGACTACTGCCAAGTTCATCAGTCAGTATATCACTTGCAGGACTATTTGCTTTGACATTTTCTCTCTCTTTATTTTGCTTTTTAAAGGAATTTTGCCTTGCTGAATGGGATCTTAAATTAAAACGCTTTGATTCTCCTCCTTGTACTTGATTACCTCCACTGTCAACAGGTTCAGGAGAATAAATGATTGTATTTAGCTTAAAAGTATTTCTGTGTTCAAGACAGTTGATCTTTCTCAAAAATATTCTACAGTCTTTTAAAGTTTTTGACCTCCAATTATTGGAAAACACATTTTCTAGTCTTTGTCCCTTTTCAGAATCCATCTGGCCACACCCTGCTCCATTCTCCTTTGTGTCTGACTTAACTTGACTCTCTAAACTAGCATGGGTTGTGACATCATGAACTGCTGCCCTCTCCTGAGGAAAATCCACTCTGGTTTCTGGTGGGGAGGCCCACTGCTTACTTACTGTGCTTTTCCCACTGAGTGATATCTCTGCATTTGTCTCTCCCCGTCTCTTAGTCAAAACCTGATTCTGGCAGAAAAATCTTAAGTTCCTTCTTTTTGAGTTCCAATCAACTGTTCTGTGACTGTGTGGCTTTTCCTCTCTTCTCCACCTTTCACAGTGCAAACTCTTAAACTCAGTCCTTTTCAACCTAGCTAGTGTGAAATTTCTTTTCACATTTAAGAGTGGTGAGCCAACCATTTTATGAAGTATGTGGAACTTCCCTGCTGACTTTGAAGGAGAGGAGACTGCAAATTTTTTAAAGTGCTTCCTGAAGGGGCTAGCATTAAACCCACAGCATTTCATCCCTAACTTAATGCTCTTGGTGTTTATCACTTCCAAAGGATTTCGAGCATTTGCTTTTCTAACAAGTGAAAGGGACTGTGTTTCTGTTGTTTGCATAAACCAGGTACAAAGTTCATTCAAATTATACTTTTTCTGAAAGAGCATTTTGACAGGTGAGACTTCAAGTTCTAGAAGACGGGTTTCCAGAGGGTTTGCTGTTTTGAAACCAGCACCTTCAGTGTGTTCTGTTATGTGGACAGAAGTTTGAGCTTCATCTCTGTTCACCTGCACCCACGCGTTTGTTATCTGTTCAAATCTATTGTTCAATTCCTCTAATAAGGAATCATCTGAAACAGAAGTAGCCCACCACCTGAGTAAAGGATTGGATGAAATAACAGGGTCCAAGGATACTTCAGAAATGGGCATTAATTTTTTACCTTCCAAACATTTTTCTGCTTTCCTTAAACATCTAGATCCTGGGATACCTTTGGAAGCTAGTTTAAAACTTGACTGCCTATATTTTTTCTTTGGACTTTTGCCTTTCTGCAAATGGAGTTTACATGATTTATGACGCAGAGCATTTTTATAAGTAAGAGAGCCAGAAGATGCAAGTGAATGTAAGAAATGCAAAGGTTTTCTAGACCTAATCGAACGTTTTGGAGATATAGAAGCAACAGTATTATTATTTGATTCATTCTTAAATATGTCAACATCAGTGTGCCTGATCTTATCTACCTTACTGCACTGTTGGTCAAGCTTTTCTTCTTGGCATTTCTCTAACACAGACTCCTGTTCTAAAGGAGGTAAGCAGCTGCTAAGGCATACTTCTCTTTCCTGAGGTGAAATTCTACTAACAGTCACAGATATACCGGAGATTTTCACTTTTGCAGGTCTACCAGGCTTCCTAACAATTGACAAAGGCTTTTGATTTGGTTGAATAATGTTCTTGGAAGCCTGAAGGATCACAGACTTGCTCTTGATGGGTCTAACATATTCAAAGTCAGAATGAAAAACCTTACTTTCAGTTGTCAATCTTGACACAGCACTTAGACTTTCACCACAGCCAGTCTCATATTCTTCAGTATTTCTGAGGCTACTAGAGTTAACTGCAAAGTCAGCGACATCATGATTCAGTGAGATGTTGCTGATATTCATGCTTCCTTCAGAAACACATCTCTTGGTTCTTCTTGATCTTCCATAAACAACAGTGACAATAATACTCTTTCCATAAATGCCTTCTTTTACTTCTGATAGAGATTCTGGACTTTTCTTTCCCGAACTAAGAGACTCATTTTGGCCAACACTGACATCTGTTAGACCAGTTTTAGGCTTGGGTGGTCTTCCAATTGGCCGTTTAATCTGTTTCACAACTTGGGGGCCAATTTTTTTAGGCCTCCCTGGCTTTCTTTTATATGGTAAATCAATAGCACCACTTGACTTTCCCTCAGAGTCTCCTTGTGGCTTATCACTGTTTAAACTGACAGTAAACTCTGTAGATGATGGTGTAGCCTCTTGTACACAGTTAAAGTTGTTTAATTTGATTTGAAGGCAGTTAATATCATGATTAGAACTATAATCTTCAAAGCTAGTGTTTGGTATGTCTTCCTTTGCTTCTCTTTTCCTTCCAATTACTTGATGGGTTTTATGTTTGTGAGAAGCAAACTCAGCATTTGACTGTGAAGTGCTGACTGAAGTTAAAGTGTATTTGACTCCTTCACTGCTTTTAATCTCGGATAAAAACATGAGTTTAATAGGACTAGAATAGTTAGAAACAGAACTTTCAGTTCCTTCACGTTTTGTTGGCACACTTTCAACACTGGGTGCTGTCTTTGCATTATCAAGTCTCTTGTTCAAATCCATTACAGGCATCCCATAACTTCTTTTATTGCTAGATGCTATTACAGATTTTGATAAATCCTGATTTTTACAAGCCATTCTGCTTAAAGTACAAGTCAAATCTGTCCCAGCATTTTGGTCTTTACTATCTGTTTCTATCAATTTCTTGGAGGCTTTACATCCTTCAGACAGTGCTTGATTAGTCCAAGACCTCTGAGCCATATTTATTGTGTCTTCTAAACGCTCCACAACAACTTGCAAGTTAGAATTCATTGCAATTTTGTTTAAGTCTCTATTTTGGAGACTTTCGGTTGCATCTCTGACTGGATCTTTGCTGTGAGCAGAGTCTGATACTCGTCTGCCCTCAAGGATTTTTTTGGAAACAGAATTGTTTGTTACATATATAGAATACCACCCTGGAGGCACAATATTTCGTTTGGTTCTGCTCAAAAGACCAGGAGCATCAGTTCTCAAAAGTGTTTGAGTATTTTCTAGTTTTGCTTTTTCCCTGTTATTTTGTACAGTTAATTTTTCAGCTGTACATTTCTCTGGTGATTTTCTCTGGCTCATTTTCTCAGATGAAGTTGCTTTAAAGTTTTCTGAAAATTGATCAAAAGTCATGTTAGTGTCAAAACTCTCAAGAGGTGCTGCATCATTTGGTGAAGATTGTGTTTCTGCATGATTTTCATCTTGAAAGCTCTTAGAATTTTTTAAAGGTTCTTGACAAGGCTGGAATTCTTTGTTCAGTGAAAGCATCTTATCATTGCATGACAATTTTTTTGAATGTTTTTCACTGTACCTTTTTCTCAGAAAGTTTTCATCAAGACTAGCAAGCTCTCTTTTTATCTGTAAAGACTGCCTTCTGATCACAGGTGAATCAGGAGAGTTGTGCATTGCAAATAAGGTTTGTTGACGTTTTCGAAATCTTGTCTGAATAATTTTATTTTCTACCTTTTTATCATGTTGACTCAGTAATTCCATAAAACTATAATCACTGGCTGTTGCACTGTGCAAAAGAGATGTTATTAAATCTCCCAATTTAAAATCATTATCTGAATCACAATCAGTGCTAGATAATTTTATGAGGTTTGATGTATCTGTGGTTTCTATTGATTTTAATTTTTCATTAATCCGATCCATTAAATCTTGAAAAATTACAGCTGTTTCACCCTTTCCATGATTTGTGGTATCATTACTGCTGGCATCCAAGAGCACAGAATCAGAGTTACTGGACTTCTTAGTTTTATTTATTTTGCTGTCATGGCCACATCTGTGAATGCTTATCTCAGCTGGTATGAGAGATGGAGGCTGGTTAATGCTTGTGTCAAGTTTGCTACTTTCTAAGGATGAAAGCTCGGAGACGATGTCTTTCCACTTTTCAACTCCTCCAGTCTCCACAGGTGATAATGGCGGGGGTGAGGGGCTTCGAGATCTACAGGCATCTTTAAGACTGAGTGAAAGATCACAAACTTCCCTCGACAAAGGAGGACTATGAAAGGCTGATTTTGTAGAGTGATTCTTTGCTAACTGTCCACAACAGCACCTGTGTGGATTATAACTGTTTTCAATACCTCTATTCATTACTGTCTTAATGTGTTCAACAGTTACAGTTTGACAAGACAAACAATGTAATTCTTTAATACAGACTGGCAGAGGCACCAAACCAGGGCTTTGTCTCTCATTGTGTAAACAATCTCTTTCTGCCAGTCTATATTCACAGCTACAGAACAGACCATGTAAATCATCTTCCAACATGGGTTTTTGAGATTCTGAAGACACAGTACATGATGAATTACAACAGCAAATAGAAGCAGCATTCTGCTCTTGGACTAGAAATTTCAACATAGCCAAAACTTGTTGATGGTGATGTATGCACAAAGATTCCAAAACTTTGCTTAATGCTGAGTTTCCTTTTTCCATTTTAGTAGCTTCCTCTGATTTTGCATCAACAGTTGAACTAAAAATAAAAATCAAACAAAAAATGAATTACAGCAAAGATACCATGATAAGGACTTATAGTTCTTGACAGCGTTTGAATGACGTATTTTGGTATTGCTGGACTCCTGACTCCTATAGACGGAACTGCAGGGTCATCTTGGTTACTGTTTAGCAGAAACTGTGAAGCACTGGTAAGTAATTGCCTATGACACAGTACAGGAGTCAAAGCAAAGCCTTTTGCAGTACAAAAGCTGATGATTACACGTTATGACATTAACACATTGGTGATAGTAAGAATTTGGATATATTAATAATCTTTAATGAAAAGTGCTTCAGAAGGAATAAAAATTTTTGTAAAGTAGGATATTTTGCCATATTTTATAATTATGAGTCCATGTTAGCACAAATAAGGAAGGTAAAGAGTAAAATCTTATTTTTATTTAAAATACTTTGGTAGGTAGTAAAAAAGAAATTTAATATTAAGAGAGCTCTTGCATAATCATGAAGAAAGTTATCAAATTTAAATTTAATATAAATAAAAGAGTATCTTTTTCTGAGATTAAGCTGCAGGCATTTTAACCTAGGAAGAATATAAAAGAAAAAAGAAGCTATTTAAAAATTAAATCTACTTTTAACTGATTTTAAAAACTATGAGAAAGCATAGGAAAACTAAAGGTACTACTTACCTAATTATTAAATTTCAAATGCTGGAAAATGCCCCACCACAGAAACTAATACACATCTGACTTTAACTAAGACCCAGGATTGCTTATCAACAATATAAAAGCCTGTGTTTTTAATACCAGCAGCAAGAAGAATAAAATATATTAGAGGAATTCTGTTTCAGAAAAGTATCCATTTTAATGAAACATCACCAAACTCTGGAGTGGGAACAGCCCTTCTCTCCTAAACCGATATGCCTGTCATTTGTTCCTAGTCTGAAAAAAGGTCATTTAGGATTCTAACTGGGGTAGACTACTTACAACTGACCCACCTAAAGAATGTGCTGTTGTTGTTTTTTACAATAAATGGTTAGTATGTTCATAGTTTTAAAAATGAAAGGGGTTTTGTTTTAAAATAAGCAGTGAAATCAATACTTTTATATTATTACCTGACACTGGAATAACCTCCTCTATAGATATTACACAGCAATTTATTGAGTTTTATACAATTATGTAGTCTGAGTAGTAAAAAGTACCAAAGCAAGTTCTAACCACACGAACCAAACTTCATTGAGAAAAAGGAATGATCAGATTTTACAAATGTTTTAGTAAGACTAGCACACGTTTTGACATATAGAAGCAAACAAAGTAAAAAGTAACAAACATCTTTAAGTTCAGTGCTGCCTCTAGACAAAACAAGATCTACAGCCCCAGTATTGGTCCTTTCCGTAAATATTTTTAAAAATTAATTTTATAATGGTAGAGCATATGATGATAAGAAATAACTTATACTTTTCCAGCAATTCAAATTTATGATTTCAGACAAGCAAAAGAAAAGCCAACATACCTAAGAAGTATACTTAGTTTCTGAAATAATGTTAAGGCCTGTTAAGCATATTTAATAAGTAGTAGTAAGTGGGAGAGTTTACTTTACAAACTTTTAGAATATGTTATGCATTTCACAGGTTAGTATCCTTTTAGTAGTTCCTACAGTGCTCAAAGGCATTTTTCTGTTAATGAAATGATCTGTATAGACGTAGTGAGGAGCTGGGAGAGTGTGTGTTTATTAACATGTCCAAAGCCCAGGGTGCAATTCCCAATATAAAAATAAGTAAGCCCTGTCAAAATGGAAATGATAAAAAAAGCAGCAAGAATTAAGTAATATAAAATTGTTATAATTTCAATTTGATTAATCTCATAGAATTATGAAGGCCACTGATTTCTATATGCCTTTTCTGACATTTCAAGGAAATCTTTGTCTTAAAGAAAGAGTTTTTTCAGTTTGCTAGTTTTTATACTGGAAGTTGAAAAATACCAGTGGTCACTGATACTCACCTAGCAATATAAACAACAGATTACTATATCAGATATTCAGATATTAGATTCTACCTTATATACCATGGTGGACAACTAAATTAAAACATTATAGAATTTTAAAATGGTGTGATTTGGGTTTCAAAGCTCCCCCCCCCACACCTTAGAATCTCAAAGAAAAACATAATGAGTGAAAAGGCATATGTGTGAATCTCCAATCCACAATTTATTCTCAAGTAATTATATAAAAAGTTCTTAAAATTGTAATTTTGAGACAGTCTCACAAAGCAGCTTTGGCTGGCATGGACCTCACCATGAAGATTAAACTGGCCTAGAACTCATAGTGATCCACCAGCCTCTGCCTCCTAAATGCTGAGATTAAAGGCCACCTTAGTCTAATTGGCTCTCATGTTTGTTCTAAGATCACTTCTTTCTAATTTTTTCCTGTTAGTTTACAAGCCCAAACGTCACATTTTTGTTACTATGCTCTTTCCATTAGAAATCTGTTGTTGAATATTTCTTTGAAAGTCAATTTTTAATACCGTTAAAAAACAAAACAAAACAAACTCCTTACAAAAAAAAAAATCAAAGAATTCAGTGTAGTCAAGTTTTACTTTTCTTTTCTTTTACTGAATGAGTAAATTAACCACACACCGACAGTGTTGTAAATTTAAGTGCAAAAGCATTGAAGTGCTTTACTACAAATTACAACCTAGAAACACGTTAACTCAACAATTAAAATTCATACAATCAGATTTAGATATATAACAACACAAAGTAGGAACAAAATTACAGTACATGTACAACACAAGACAGATACATGAATTCATTAGAAAATATTGTAATAAATAATTCATGAATTATAGTGCAATTGATTTATGCATAAATAACTAATTGCCTAACAATCAGTTTATATTAACAAAATCTGTCAAAATCAAGGCAGCCACAGAGTTTTACTAAATTACTGCGACAATGGAAATACTGCAATTAAAAAACAAACACAAGTATCTGCACTGTAAACAACTAAAAAAAAAAAATCAGTCTCACTAAAGTCAGTATACAGTTTAATATAAAATTGTCATCAGCTACCAGAAATGGTTTAAACAACTTTACTGAGCAGTAGTTTTCTAAAAACAGAGGCACTGTTTTTTCCTTTTCCTTCTTTTTTATTTTAAATATAAAATACTCGAGGAACATTCAAATAAGTAGAAAGCACATAAGGGTTGCTTTCATATTCATTAAAAGTCAGCTGAAACTGAACTTTTCAAAATCTGTCAAATAAGTAGTAACTGATAACTAAATTTATAAAGTACTTTGAAAGTTTAACATAAAGGACATCTTAATAGAACCAGTGGGGAGAGGGGAACCCATAAACTTCCCTGCCTTTCCTAGTTTGTATAATCAAAAAGTCAACTCAGCAATACAAACATTGTTTCTTTTAAAAGTTATGGGTTGATCATTACCTATAAACTATCAAAAAATATTTTAATTTACTATTTGACCAAAAATAAATAATACAAGTACTAAAATGCTGCAAATTAACTATAATATTACCTATAAAACTACTGATCACTGTGAAGTCAATAGCAAAATGATCCCTGATATATGAATCCTGTAAAGTTTTTGGTCAGGTCATCTTTTAAATGATATAAAAGTGTTCTGTAAGTTTCCCTTTACTATAAACTTCTCAATCAATTTATCAATGTAAATATAGTGTGAGGAATAAAAAAGCTCAATACAATATAAATATTATGTAATGCATTCGAGCTTCCAAAGTTTTGCAAGTAAAATTCTATATAAAGAGGTCAAGAAAATTGTTTTTGAAGCATTTACTTTTAACTTTGTTTTTCAATGGGAAGAGGGGGAAATATAATAAATAATCCATGTTCCGGTCCTCACAAAATATGGCTTAATTCTTTAAAAAGAAAGATGACCCTGACAAATGCTGTCTTGTAATCTATTATGTATATTTTCTTGGGGGAAGAAAAAGATAAAGAGGATTCATACCCTAGTATGCAGGTAACATTGACAGCTGAACATGTTTAATACAGATCTCAGAGACCAAGAGATTACCTGGTTATATAGTTTCTTATTTTCAGTTTCTTTAAATACATGTAAGCAGTTTTAAAGTTTAGTAGCTGAACAACCACATGTTCATGTGATTATTAAACACACACAAACACAAGTGTAAAACACAAGTATTTGACAAGGTGCACTCATTTTTTTAAAATTCAGCTGTAAGAATTCCTTTTGGATTTAGAAAAAGTGGCTTAGGAAAATGACCAGAACCTGAATTCTAACAGAGAAAAGGGGCACTGCGGAGGATTCTCATCTATAAAGCAAATCTCCATTCTTTAAATGGAGGTACATGCTTTATTACATTTTACTACCAAAACTGCATATGCCATAAACCCATATGAATACTCTGACCCATATTTTTAAAACTGTTTTATAAAAATTACTGGTCTCATTTGAGTAGTAAAAGTTAAAATGCACTGCCCAGCTTCTACCTATCCAATTAGTAAAGAGTTTACATTACTGAAAGTTCAAAACAGCTTCAGTGTTAAATATCTGTAAATCTATTCAAGACCCTGAACAAACTGCAAATTTGGTTATTAGCAAAATGATAATGTATCACCCACCAAAATGAAATCTGTAATTCATTTTGATAAACTGAAATGTTTTGAAATGTCACAGCAGCAAATATATTAAAGTTACACTGAGGTTTTTCAATAGGAGGAGTGTGTCACAATCCTTAAAGTAGTCATAACATCAACTAACCAGCACATTTAACCAAAATGACCATTCTCAAGCTTGTTCTGTGCACATTATAAACATGCTCTAAGTTGCATTCCAACTTTCTTTTCTAACCTTACACATTAGCTTATTTTTCAAATGAAAAACAAAATTAAATTACTTTAATAATTAAATTTAAATTACTTTTTGTTTTTAGTATTCCATCTTATATTAAAGGATTCTATAGCTGCTGGGGTTAACTATGTCAGTTTTTTAATTTAAATTATATACTTATAACCCCAACTTCCTGCTAAATCAACAATTAAATGATAAATATTAAATTTTACTATACATATCCTTTAAGGTTTTCTTTATCCTGGTGGATGCACTCTAGTGCATTTTGTATTTCATAGAATGCACTGTAGTGTAGTAATACTGTATTTAGTTACTCTTGGTACAGAGATAACTATTTAATTTTGATTGGTTCTTTGACATACTCACAGTACTTTTAGGTATGTTACACAAAAGTGTTCACAAACTATTAATATATTTCCATTAAAAGATGGTTAAACTGAATGGCTAGAATTTTCTTTTACCAATAAAAAATGTTTCACTTGACAATTACTCGTTTTCCCACATTTTATGCTATTGACTACTAAAGAAAACCTGAATCTTTTTTCACCTATTTATACAAGGATTAAATACAAACTATCAGAATTAATAAGCAACTCTATAATTCTGTCCACAGTGAAAACCCTGAATAAAACTTTTTCAAAAGGCATGTAAGTGGTTTTTGAACTGTAAAATTTCATGTCTCCTGTCAGAGTGAGCATTTGTAATTTCCATGTGTGTATGTAGCTACACACACACACACACACACACACACACGCACGCACGCACGCACGCACATACACACACACACACACACACACACACACATTCTCTAACAGTAATCTACACAGGCTTGCTGCTGTTTCTGCAGCTGCCAGTCCCTGAATCTGTCATATATAACCCAGTGTCTGGTAATCGTAGTTTCTTCTTCGGAGGAGTCTTCAGTGTTCCAGATCTTTCCTTTACCTTGTATTCTAAAGTGCTGTGAGGTACCCCATAAATTCCTTGTGCTTTGGAAACACTCATTTTTCCACTCATTACCATTGCAATGGCCTCTTCCATTATTTCATGATCATACTGCCGATAGCGGCCACGTTTTTTCCTGGGCTGCTTATTATCTTTCCGGTCCAATCCATCTTCAGTGTTCTCGGAGGTTCCATCAATTGTTCCATTTTTAGAATTAAGACACAAAGGAGAGAGGTCCCCATGTAGAAAGTAAGAGTCAACACTTGAGTGAGTTACAGGCCCAGAACATTCTACTTTGTTCTGTTTAGGGAGTATATTTTTCAGTTTTTGGAGAGCTGATCCTTCAAGGACTGAAGAGGTTTTGGAAACTTGATACATGACATCCAGCAGACCAGAACCATCAGGTTGTGATTTTGAGACTGAATTTACTCGTAGCTGAGGAATTTTTAACTGTACAGGAGGATTTGAAGTTTCATATTGAAGGCTTTCATTTTTTTCTTTAAACTGAGTAACCATTTTCTGTAGAGTTAACTGATGGAGGTAACTGGAAGCTGTTGGGAATTTTAATTCTGAGGTTTCAAGTAAGTTGAGTTTACTTTTTTCTGTGCGCTCTGCTTGAGCTCTTGCCCACAAGGCTACTTTTTGCAGCACAGCACAAGTGTCTTTACTGTCTTTATATGAGTAACTATCATTGAAATCTCGAGTTTTGTTTTTAAAAGATGCAGGCTTCCCTGCTGGTAAGGCTTCTAAGTGGAGAAGTAAAGTTTTTTGAGGTATGCCATAAAGTATGCCTGCTTTATTTATGTCCAGTGCTCCAGACTGAATGTCTTTCAAAGCTTTTGAGAGCAAACCATCTGCAAACTCAGCACTTCTTTCCACATAGTCCTCTCTGTTTCTGTGTAGTCTCCTGGATGGATGGAATGAAACGATGGTAAACTGATGTATGAGAGACTCTCACACAGCTATGGAAGGGGAGGGTCCACTCCTTTATTATACTCCTTGCTTAGGTAACATCACTGCTTATGACACGTTAGGTCTGTGGGATGTAGTAGTTACTCCTTATCAAAGCAAACGCTACAGTCCTGGTAGGACAATGTGTCAATGATACATACGGTGGCCTCAATGGGCAGACCTTCCAAGAACATAAAATCCTAACTGAGTATTGTAAAAATATTCTCATGATGTTGCTTTTCCTCTGAAAGCTGCTTGCAGAGCAACACATAATTTTTATTTACAATTCGAGTTCCATTATAAAAATACCCAAATCCTAAGGGAGTTTTTGTTAGTAGAAACGTGACGTTACCACTAAACAAGTAATAAAAGAGTCAACCCATTTAAAGGAAATTTGTAGCAGCAAGAATACTTCCAAACACAGACATCTCAGTTCCACAGACTCATTTTCCTCTACATAAAAACTTAAAATCTGAAAAAAGATGTATATGAATAATTTCATTTTAGAATGTTACTCCATTTCAAATGCAACTCTCTAATCTTCTAAAGTCTGTTACACCTATGACTCCAGCTCCATTACAGCCTTAGTTGAAATAAATTTATCTCAGATTTCAATGGGACAAAAAAGATTTCTATGCAGTTCATGAGAAGATGCAAAAGTAACCCCCAAAATCCAACAGAACAGCATTTCACTAGTAATTATTTATTTAAATTAATTTAGTGATAGTTTTAAAGACTGAAAGGACTTTTTGTGGTGATTACTAAATAAATATTAAGTTGTTTGCCACCACACTAAAGCAAAAACTGTAAACATATATGCTAGTTTTAGAATTAGTAACTACAGCACTTTTAGAAATGGTTCATTATTTTAAAAAACTAAATATTAAAATTACATATTTCCCTTAAAATTGCCTCTTGAGTATTTCAAGTTCTCTCACTTGTCCTGCTTCTTAGTTTGTATCCCATGATTAAATTGATAGTTCATTTTAGTAACATGAATTGAAGTTTGGTGATTGTTCTGATAACTTTTCTTTAACAGAAAGAAAAAAGAAAGAGAAAGGACAAATGAAATTATGAGAGACAAACTTATGAGTGACAAAAATTCTGAAGGAAAACTATGTCAGTCCTACTCAGCACAGTATTAAGTGTTCTCTGCAAGAGGTCATTTATATTAATATTGAATTATATTTCCTAGATATTGCTTACCCAGCAACTGCATTTTCAGAAGAAGGATCACATATGGACGATTCTTCAGATTTTATGCTGGTTTTCTTTGTAGAGAGATCTAACACTCCATCCCCTATAATTATTGCAAGAGAAAAAATTTTATATTTGCAATAGAACAGCAGCCCTTACATTTTCCTACCCTATTTTGCTGATATACTAATGATATCAATTAAACACTTATTTGATTCTGTTTTAGGAACAGGCCATGACTGGGAAGGCACTACATAAGGAAGAGGGAGAGGAGAGCTGGTACTGCCAGGTAGTATAGAGAAAAGAACAAACACGGGATTTGTTTTAAATCACATTTTGGTCACTTCCCCACCATTCTGCAGTGTGAAGTCAACATGACAGCTCATCAGTCTCATGACTGTTTTCCCTCAAGGCTGGCACTTTGGGAAATCCAAAGCAATGCAAAGATGAGTTATTAGTGAGAAGTGAATAATTACTTATCTACTACTTTAAACTGCTGAAATGTACAAGAACTGAATCTGTGCCTATACTATATCTAAGACTAGATAAAGAAGCTATATATAATAATATAGAACTAGGAAAGACAATGGCTATAAAACAAACTTTCCAGTATTTTTTATTAAAATGTAGTTATCACAGATACAACACTGAATTTTCACAAATAACTTAACTGATTCAGAAATTGTTAAGGGGACAAGGTCAGCACAATAAATACACGATTAACTTAAAATCCAACAACAAACAATGCCAAGAAGATACATCTTTCTATCTGCTCAAAAACTGAAAGTTAAGCCTCTGGAAAGGAATCATGGAAGAAAAAATACCAGCTTAAAAGCATACTCAAAACCCAACAAAGTTATAGAAAATTGACTGACTTTTACAGTAACTAAATCGATCCAAGTATATAATTGTCTCAGGAAACACAAAGAAGAATGAACAAAACATCATATTCATAACCTCCTCAGTAGAAATAAATAATCATGCACTGCGTACTTATAATGTATAAAGCAATATGATTGAATGGCAGTGCACACACACACACACACACACACAAAGAAAGAAAATCATGCAAAGTGCCTTCTCATGGTGCTTAGTATCAAGTAAGACAATCCAATCTTCACAATGCTACCACAATGACAACAGTCCTGCCTAGGAAGCCACTGCAGAACAAGCTGATAAAGTAATAGAGGTTGAGCTGAGGGGATCAAGCACATGTGCCCACATATTCATGTACACCTTTTATTTATTTATTTATTTATTTTTGGTTTTCCGAGACAGGGTTTCTCTGTGTAGCTTTGCGCCTTTCCTGGAACTCACTTGGTAGTCCAGGCTGGCCTCGAACTCACAGAGATCCGCCTGCCTCTGCCTCCAGAGTGCTGGGATTAAAGGCGTGCGCCACCACCACCCGGCCTTTTATTTATTTTTTAAAGGTAGACTTACTATCTAGAAAAGGCTAGCCTAGAACTTACTGACTAGCCCAGGCTGACCTCTAACTTGTGATCTCCTGCCTTAGCCTTCTGAGTGCTAGGGTTATAGGTATTGACAACCACACCCAGCATAAGAGGCAGCTTTATGTTACTGGTGTAGGACTGTTATTTAATAGGATCTTGAATAAGATGAGATTGAGAACAAGCAAGCAGATGTACTGGATAAGGATCTAGATGGGATGGTTTGTAGAGAAGGACTGCCATATAAAATTGCTTGAAGTTATAGAAGAATACCAGAAGCTAAGTATGGCTTGGGTAGCATAAGTAGGCTAAAACTGAGGTAAGATCAGAAATGTAGCAGAAGCCATTCATGGCCACATGGCCATGGTTTCAATGCTGAGTATTATTCTGAAGGAGACAGGAAGTCACTGGAGGATTCCAGCAGATTGACAAGATTTCATCTTTATAAGGTATCGATGGTGTGTGGAGAGTGGAGCACAAAGGGCTGGGGAGCAGGGAACTCCATCTGGGAAGCTCTATGCTGTTTCCGCATTTCTAAGGTTCCATACTTCAGTTGTCTTCTTTTGCCCAGAGGACTGCTACTCTTCTCCCCTCATAGTCATACTGATGCTTCTCAAATCTTAGGAATTAGCCAGTCACCCGAGACATAATTTGGACTTGGTGGATTGTCATCATTCTAGGTTTCCATTACAGCATTGTTTATATGCATTATTCACTATTTAGTAGGTCACCTTCTAGTTGCTACAGTTACACAGCCAGCATATCTATTTTACTCAGAGTGCCTGGCCCAAGTGTTCTGAAAATATCTGCTAAATAAAAAATTGAAAATCTGGAAGCAACTTAGTGGTGAGTTATAAGTTAGAACACTTAAATCAGAAGAGTAAAGGAGGGAAAGGAAGTTCCTGCTACATAAAAGTTGTTATTTCAAGTATCTAGACTAGTTTACCCATTCAGCCTAATTTTATGTTTAGTTTTCACCAAAACCTTGTCTTTCTTCTCAATTTAATCACTTGTACTTAGTTCTTAAAAAGTGCTACAGGATACTATACCTCTCAGACAGCAAGAGCATTTCCTCTGTCTAGGATGGGGGAAAATGTCACTCCTAGTACTGTCTGAACTGAAAAAGAAAACTGTAGTAAGAACAGTCAGTAAGGAGGACAGCTTGGGAAGATGAGAAATGGAGACAGAGCATTTTCTTGATCCTAGGGATAATTTATAAGTTGTCAAATGGTGGATCCATCTACTGGTATTGCTCTTTCATGTATGTACACATCTAAAATACTAATGACTAATCCAGTAGATAAGAACTATGTGTTCACTATGCTCTCATGATGATATACCTGAAGAAGGAACACTTCATTCTCTCTTAATATATTATAGTTTACTTTCCATTCACCTGTTAGTATCCATGTCTAATTACCCTTCTTAGTACAATGATGACATAAGCACCTTACTGTGTGTCATTTCATGTTCAAGTTATAAGGACCTTCTTTAACTTATGCCTACAAGCCAAAGTGCTAGACAGTGGTCCATGTGCATTTACAACATTAGTAGGTATTTCAAATATTTATAATTAAAAACAGTGCATTTGTCAATAAGACCAAATGACAGCCTACAGAATGGGAAAAGATCTTCACCAACCCCAAATCTGGCAAAGGGCTGATCTCCAAAATATATAAAGAATTCAAGAAACTAGACATCAAAATAACAAACAATCCAATTAAAAAAT
The DNA here is from genome assembly GCF_049852395.1 of Peromyscus maniculatus bairdii. Lineage (NCBI taxonomy): Eukaryota > Metazoa > Chordata > Mammalia > Rodentia > Cricetidae > Peromyscus > Peromyscus maniculatus. Next base: position 42,420,344 of record NC_134861.1, read on the forward strand.
GGGCTTATAGAGCTAAACAGAGAACTCAACAAAAGAATCTCAAATGGCCAAAAGACATTTAAGAAATTGCTCATCATCCTTAATCATCAGGGAGATGCAAATCAAAATGACTATGAGATACCATCTTACACCTGTCAGAATGGCTAAGATCAAAAACACCAAAGACAGCTTATGTTGGAGAGGATGTAGAACAAGGGGAACACTCCTACACTGTTGGTGGGAGTGTAAACTTGTACAGCCACTCTAGAAATCAGTATTGCGGTTTCTCAGAAAATTGGTAATCAATCTTCCCTCAAGACCCAGACATACTACTCTTGGGCATATACCCAAAAGATGCTCAATCATACCACAAGGACACTTGCTCAACTATGTTCACAGCAGCATTATTCGTAATAGCCAAAACCTGGAAACAACCTAGAATACCCCTCAACCAAAGAATGGATAAAGAAAATGTGGCACATATACATAATGGAGTACTACTTAGCAGTGAAAAACAATGACATCATGAAATTTGCAGGCAAATGGATGGAACTAGAAAATATCATCCTGAGTGAGGTAATCCAGACTCAGAAGGACAAACATAGTATGTACTCACTCATAAGTGGATACTAGATTTAAAGCAAAGGATAACCAGACTATAACCCACAGCTCAAGAGAAGCTAGCTAACAAGGAGAACCCTAAGAGGGACACATGGATCACCCTGGGAAGGGGAAATAGATGAGATATCTATGAATAAACTGGAGGTAGGGGGGGATGGAAGGAAGGGGATGGGGGGTAAGAACATAAGGGAACAGGTTGGTTGAGTTGGAACAGGGATGGAGTGGAAGAGCAAGGAAAGAGATACCATGATAGAGGGAGACATCATGGGGACAGGGAGAAACAGGGTGCTAGGTAAGTTCCCAGGAAAACATAAGGATGACCCCACCTTAAACTACTAGCAATAATGGAGAGGGTGCCTTAACCAGCCTACTCTGGAAATCAGATTGGTGACTACCCTAACTGTCATCATAGGAGCCTTCATCCAGTAACTGATGGAAGCAGATGCAGAGATCCAGAGCCAAGCACCAGGCCACGCTCCAGGAGTCCAACTGAGAGAAGAGGGATTCTATGAGCAAGGGGCATCAAAATCATGATGGGGAAATCTACAGAGACAACCAAATCAAACTAGTGGGAACTCATGAACTGTGGACTAATAGGTGTGGACCCTCCAGGGGACTGGACTAGGTCCTCTGCATAGGTAAAACAGTTATGTACCTTGACCTGCTTAAGGGGCCCCTTAGCAGTGGGATCAGGATCTGTCCCTGGTGCATAAGTGGGCTTTTTGGAGCCCAGTGCCTATGGTGGGACACCTTATACAGCCTTGGTGCAGGGGGAGGGGCTTGGACTTGTCTCAAATGAATGTACCAGGTTCTGCTGACTTCTCATGGGAGGCCTTGCCTTGGAGGAGGTGGAAATGGGAGGTGGATTGGAAGGGGTAGGCTGGGGGGGGGCAGGAGGAGGAAGGAGAGAGGAATCTGTGGTTGGTATGTAAAATGAATAGAAAATTTCTTAATAATAAAAAAGAAAGAAAAACAAAAAAAAAACAGTGCATTTAGCATATAATTTATGTGAAAAGAACAGAAAACTACTTTCCATATAAATGCATAAATTAGTGGTATCAGTAATTAGTTAAAGAGAAGCTAAAAGATTTAAAGAGATCTTAACTATATTTCTAGACATGCATTTTCTCTTTAAGAGAAAACAAATTAGAAATATATGAGTCAATAGTACATTAATTACTTTTAGATTAATTAGTGAACATGGTTATTAAGCTGTATTTTTAAAACTGACAGCAGAATAAACACAACACTGTTTTCATTTACTAGTTGCACACTGCCATTTAGCATCACAATTTAATTGCCTGTGACCAAACCGTACTGCAAAATACTCTAAATGCAGGCAACTCACTTTTAAATAAGGACATATAATTGTACATACAATACCACCAGAGATAAATTCAAAAGTGGATTGATGTTTGAAAATTTAAGCCACTACCATACTGAACAATTTCTTCAGCATCAACACTTTATCAAGCCTTTTGACAAAAAAATTAAAAATTGTTTACAAAATATCCTCATCCTGCAAATTATTGACAAGGAATTCTTTACAACACAAAGAAATCTTTTCTACTCTTCCAAAGTCAGAATTCGTTTTCATCTCTGTTTAGATTTGTTCTTCTGAATTCAGTTATATGGTACTCTACTAGCCTTGCTAATTTCTCCACATTTTTGAGCATCTCATCCCTTTCACAAATTCACAGCATCTTATGTATGTCAATTCTATACTACGTCACTTTCTTATAATCTGCCTAGTCTAAAACCATCACTCCAGTAGGGTCTGAGGGGTAAGTAGGGTTAGAGTCTATTGAAGCATTATAATTAATAAAGAGACTTTCTTATAATATTTATTTCTTAAAATAATGGCATGAAAATGGTGGTGATTCAATAATTATTATCTTCATTAATTAACCCATTACTGGCTTCCTCAATTCTATATTACACACAGTACATCTAACCAGCACACAGCACTGTATACAGTAGATTCTCTAAGATCAGTGAACTCTGTTCACTGAATCAGTAATGGTCATATGGGAAAGTGTTAGCAGCTTCCCCAAAAAGAGAAATCTTAAAGACTCACTTTAGTTCAGAAATGTCAAGACAACCATTAATGTTTAATTGAATGTGAATATTAAGTGAGAAAAACATCTGTTAACTCCTCACAATATTATTGGTTTTTAGTTACTATACAATGCCAATCAGGAAGTTCAGTTATACTCCACTATGGACAGGAGTTCAAAAGTCTTTGAAGCCACATTATCTATCACAAATATTATATATACAGAACAAATAATGACTCATTGCATGAAGGACAGTGAATATAAATGAAAAGGAAACTCTTTCATATTGTCTGGACAAAGAAAACTATTTAAAATTAAATTCCACAAAAATGTTAAAGTTATCACTAGTAATGAAACTTTCACAATCACTGCTTGATACAAAGTAATATCAATATCATTAACAAGGTCTTAGGGCTTTTTTCATCTTACCCCTCTGGCCATTCTTTAACTATCTCTTCAAATAAGACCCTTCCTCCCCTTTTCACCCAATGTACTGTTTAGTAAGTCTTTGGATCTGTAGTTTTTCTTACTTTACTCTTAGGTGAAGTCTTATAATTTCAGCTGTTAACCATGGGTATTTAACTGATAGCCAGAAAATATTTGTAGTTTCATAAAGTCAAAGATATGTAAAGCTACAGTTCTTTTCTATGATGGAAAGTATACGAAAGTGCTTTTGCTGGATTTGACTGGATGGTCAAGAGACTTGAAGAAGCATGCCTGGAAAACTGGTGAGAAAGACATTTGAGAAAGTACATGGATAGACTTCTTTAAATGGACAGAGGACACAAGGTTATTTCTATCCCATGCAAATGATTGTCAAAAGGTTACTTTACCAAAGGAATCCAATAATCAGGTAGATAGCATGATTCATTCTGTGCAGTCAGTCTTTCCCTGGCCATCCCTGGTTGTTCCTGCACAATGGGCCCATGAAAAAAGTTGCTATGCTGGGAGATGGAGGTTATACATAGGCTCATCAACACGGACTTCCATTCAACAAGGCTGACCTGACTACAGCCGCTGCTGAGTGCCAAATCTTCAAGCAGCAGAGACCAACAATGAACCCCTAATATGGTGTCATTCCTTGGAGTTAACATGGTGATAGGTTAACTCCATCAGACCACTTCTTCATGGAGAGGGTAATGCTTTGCCCTTACAGGAGTAGATACTTATTCTGGTTATGGATTTTCCTTTTCTGTATGTAATGTTTCTGTCCAAACTACTATCATGAGCACAGTATTCCACACGGCATCACTTTTGACAAAGGAACTCATTCACAGCCAGAAAAATGTGACAATATACCCAATATCATAAACTCCAATGGTTATACCATGTTCCCCACTATCTTGAAGCAGTTAGCTTGATGAAACAGTAAAACGACCCTTTAAACAGTGATAGCACTAAATAGGTGGCAATAGCCTGGAGCGCTGGGGAATGGGAATGTTATCTAGAAGGCCGTACATGCTTTAAATCAGTGTCCAATATATGGTACTGTTTCTCCTATAGCTAGGATTAATGGGTACAAGAATCAAGGGGTGGAATCTAGGAGCTTCCACTCACTATTGTCCCTAGTGACAAACTAGGAAAACTTTTGCTTCCTGTTCCTGTTACCTTATACTTTAACTGGCCTAGACATTTTGGTGCCAGAGAAGGGAGTACGTCTATGAGGAGACACAATAAGCATTCCACTGAACTGGAAGCTAAGACTGCCAACTGGCTATTTTGGGCTCTGATTCCCTTAATTCAACAGACTGATAAAAAAGGAACAACAGGGACTAAAGAGATGGCCTAGTGGTTAAGAGCGTTGGCCATTGTTCTAGAAGACCTGGATTCAGTTCCCAACACCCACATAGTGGCTGAAAAACACCAGTAGCTCAAGTTCCAGAGAATGTGATGCCCACTTCTGGCTTCTGCAGGCAATTGCACACAAATAGTAATAGACATACATGTAGGGAAGATCACATCTGTAGTATAGGAGATCCTTAGGGTGTCTCTTAGTGCTACCATGTCCTATAACTAGTCAATGGAAACTATAACAATCCAATCTAGGTAGGATTACAAAGGGCAAACTGTTCAGGAATCAATGTATGGGTCACTGCTCCAATGAGAGAACAAGACCTGGTGAGGGGCTTGCTGAGGGTGGAGGAAATACAGAATGGGTAGGAGAGGAAGGTAGTTATAAATACCAGATGAGGCCACATGATTATTTTTGTCTTACTTCGTTAACATGTTTGTGTACAAATATATTAAGCCAGCATCTGTTTTCGTTACTCTATTTAACCACACAAGGTAAAATTGATTGAGGTTAAAATCAGCAGTTGTTGTAAATGTATATTATTATGTTTAAATTATGAGAAACTAAAAGACTAAGCATTCTTCAAAGTACTTTGCCACCTACTCTAAAATATAGAATGCATTTGCGGTTGTACATGGAACAGTTGTATCGTATTACACGATTCTGTCCTGGTTGGTGTTTGTATTTGGAAACTAAGCACAACAAAAGGAGATGTGACTGAGTGCTAAAATGACAATGGTGGGCTTGTGACAGCGAATCCTAGTTGTTAACTTGACACAAATTGTTATTACCTCAGAAAGGGGGGACCTTAAGTGAGGAACTGCCTCCATCAGATTGGCCTGTGAGGGAGTTTTCTTGATTAATGATTGATGTGGAAGGGCTCAGACTACTATGGGAAGTACCACCCCTGGGTAAGTGGTCCGGGATTGTTTAAGAAGCAAACTGAGCATGCCATGGAAAACAAGCAACCATGGTACGTTGCCTCTGCTCCTGCTTCATTTTCTGTCCTGATTTCCCTCAATGATCAGGATGTGTAAGTCAAATACCTGCTTCCTGCCCCAAGTTGCTTTTGGTCATGATGCCTATCACAGCAACAGAAAGCAGCTAGGACAGTGCCATACTAAGAGTGCAATTTTAGACATTAAAGTTCACACAACAGCATGACTTTTATTAATACTAATTTTCTAGTTACAGAACAAAATGATCAATGTCCTGCAAAGGTCACAAGGCTGTAAGTAGTGAAAACTGCATTCTCTAATTCAAGCAGTCATATTCTAGAAGCTTCATTAGCCTAGTCTATTCTGTATAGTGTTCTTTTTACATTTACCCCTTAACATTTTTATGACTAGTGTAAGGTAGTGATTGTCACCCTCCTTCCAGGTGTGTAACCAGTTGCCTTGGAACATGTACAGAACAGGACATCTTCCCCAGTGATTTATACTGACATCTGTATTTTACTAAAATTTCAGTAATCCTGGGAAATTTCTGAGCTCTTACTGATTTATATTCTGACCAAAAGTCTTAATTACTGCACTATAAATCCTTCATGGGTCTTAAAGCAAGCTTCTCATTACCTTGGATATTCCTTTTTTTTTTTTTTCTGTTTTTTTGTTTGTTTGTTTGTTTTTCTTTTTTTCGGTTTTTTGAGACAGGGTTTCTCTGAGTAGCTTTGCGCCTTTCCTGGAACTCACTTGCTAGCCCAGGCTGGCCTTGAACTCACAGAGATCTGCCTGGCTTTGCTTCCCGAGTGCTGGGATTAAAAGTGTGCGCCACCACCGCCCGGCTTGTTTGTTTTTCAAGACAAGGTTTCTCTGTGTAGCCTTGGCTGTCAGGCTGGTTGAGAACTCACAGAGATCCACCTGACTCTGCCTTCCAAGTGTTAGGACTAAAGGTGTGATTTTGTTTTCTTTGGCTCCTTAAGACTTGCTTGTCAATTTTAGGATCAGGTCGTCATTTCACTTTAGTAAAATCAACAAACTGGTAAACTTCTGACTGGATATTCTATCTGCAAAAGCATTCCTAATTAGTTGAAATAGAAGCACTTGCTTTAGAGATCTTATTTTATGACCTTCAGAAAGTTATATGATCTCTGTAAGGTCTTACACAGTTTATCAGTTTCATTGTTTGTTGTCTATTTATTATTATTATTATTTTACCTTTTTCTTTCTTTCAAACAGGTCTCAAGTAGTCTAGGCTGGGCCTGAACTTCTGTTCTTCTTGTCTCTACCTTCTACGTGCTGAGATTATGGATGTGTGCAATATCTTACTGTATTCAATTTGATGAAATTTATTTAGCATTTTGGACTTAATGTTTGTAAGTTTCAATTTTCCTTTCTTTTGCCATCCTTTCCTATTTGCAACTATAAGTCTGTCACATACCTAGGCTCATGTTCTAGCCTGTAGAATGCTAAATTGCTTCTGTAAAAGTACAGGATATATAAAATATAAACAGCAAATAAAGATTAAAAAACCCCATGCTTTACAATGTCCAAAGGACAAAGTACAGATATATATTTTTCTTAAGTCTTAAATTGTAGTTATATTTTACCTTTCTTATAGACTAATAATTTAATATTTCTTAGAAACATAGCTAACAGTCTAAAATTAGGGACCAAAAATGGGGATTACATCCATGTTTCAATATTGATGGGTCTCACACACTGTAGAGATGTCTCCTCTAAACACTGATCCATGATGATGATGTCCTAATGTTAGAGTCCTAATGCCAATACATTCTAGGATCTTTTCAATGATACCTTTTGTTTTCCCCCACAGCTTTAAGAAGTAATATGATCCCTAAACCATGCTAATAAAAGCTATTCCTTCTCTTATCTCCAGATAAGCCATTTATTGGCTTCCTCCCCACATTATTTTTAAAAAAAATTTTTCGAGACAGGGTTTCTCTGTGTAGTTCTGGTGCCTGTCCTGGATATTGCTCTGTAGCCCAGGCTGGCCTCGAACTCACGGAGATCCGCCTGGCTCTGCCTCCTGAGTACTGGGATTAAAGGCATGTGCCACCACCGCCCGGCCTCCTCCCCACATTCTTAAAGGGCTCTTTTTGTCTTTCTTCTGTGAAATCACAGATATGGTACAAATAAATTCTACTTTACATAGATTCAACATGGTATAAATACCTTCTGAAAAATTTATCTCTGTATGTTTAATTATAGGAGTGTAGAGATTTATCACAGGTAACTTTCCCCTTTCTCCATTATATTATAAAAAACTGGATGGAGGGGACACTGGAGAGAAGGCCTAACAGTTACGAGCAATTGATGCTCTAGAGAGGACCTGGGTTTGAGTTTCAGTACCCACATGATGGCTCATAACCATCTGTAACACCAGTGCCAGAGGGTCCAACACCCTCTTCTGATTTCTGAAGTCACAAAGCATGCATGTGATACACGAACATACATGAAAAAAAAAAAAAAACCATTCATATACATAAAACAAATAAATCTAAAAATTAAGCAACAACGAAAACCCACTGAATGGTAAACCATCTACTTATTTCTCATCTCAGTGCAGAAACTAAAGAGCAAATACTAAATTAATGTTTTTGGCTGTCTACTAGAAAATAATTCTTCCTCATAGTATCTCTTTATACATGTCCTTTATTTTTAAGTTGCTCATTGAAATTCATACTATTTTGAAAAAACAAGAAAGATATCAATTTTTCTTTTATAAACTATTAAAAATATAGTAGAGGGCCTGGAAAGAGGGCTCAGTGGTTAAGGGCATGTATTGTTCTTCCAGAACATCTGGGTTTGCATCCCAGAACCCACATTAACAGGCTCACAACTGCATGGAAAACCAGCTTTAGATATTTGACTCCCTCTTCTGGACTCCCTGGGCACCTGCATTCATGTGCACTGGCACGATACATATATAATTATAAACTAAAGATAAATCTTTGAAAACTGCACCACAGAGCTTTACATTCTTATCTCTCTTGTCTATGCCATATAAATCAAGGAAAGAGATAATTTCTCCTATGAGCATAAAACATCCATGTTTAAGTATTTTAAAATAAAAATGTATGTATCACATGCTAAACAAACAACTTACCTTGCTGAGCAGTTTGCTCTTGCGTTCGAGTCACAGTGAGGTCTAAGGGGCCTTCCTGCTCATCCTGAAGGCAGTTCTCTGCTTGGTTCATTTGGATACTTTTATATACGAGACTTGCTCCAATCGAACCATTTCTAGTTTCTTGAATTTTACCACTTTTTGAAATGTACTCAATGGCAAACTGACGAATCATCTTTTTCATTAATTCCTGAGCAACTAAGGGAATGTTAGGATCACAGTTCTGAGGAAGATCTGGGAAAGAAATAAACGTAGCATCATTAGAAGACAAATATGAACAACCAAGGGGTTTTACAAGGAAATGACATCAGCAGTGTCTAGCAGGAGTCCACAGTGGTGAGCAGTCTCTGTGGCTTAGAAAGAGCAACTATGTCGATGTGGTTTTGCATTTCTTCCAAAAGTGACTTTAAAAAAAATTCATTTATTTCTATCTCAAGCAAAAGTACAGATCAAACAATTAGTCATGGGAGTAGAACTTACCTTCATAATTAAATGTTCAAACATTCTATTAGGTATTAAGACTAAGTTTAGTATTTGAATACAAACTATATGAGCCAAAAGTAGGCAATATACAGCATACATCAGAGACTAAGAAGACATCTGAACTCTCTACCAATGAATTTTTTTATTCTGTCAAATGTATTTCATATATACCCATCAATGTCATTTATGATTATTTCTTTTACATAGAGAAATTATCACTATAAAGAACAACAAGCAAGTACAGTGACACAGAGCAGTACTCAAGATTCCTGATTTGCTAATATCCTATCATAACTGCTTTCTCTGCACTTCTTACATTTGTACAGCCACTGAAAACAAGCTATCTAGAATGATGGTATATCATTTATAAAGTCACAGCAAGCTTCTCCCAAGTCTCCTATTTGACACACAGATCTGTCCTCATTTGATTCCCTTTATTCACTCTAGCCTTCAGAGGAAGAAAGAATGAAAAGCTGTAGAGGACTACTGAGACACTTGGGAAGGCTTCCTGCTGCTTCCAAACAGACCTACTTCTAGAGACACTTACTTATGCAGATCGGCACTATACAAACAGGCCTGTCTGGCCCAGAGCTGTATGAGAATAGGGGGTAATGCTCCCTAGTTTCAGTGTTCATTATTAGTTAGAATACCTGTTAAAAAGACAAGAGAAAATCGTCCCAACAGTATTTATCATAATAGGTTCATGACTACAATACAAGAGGATTTGAAAATATTAAAAAGTCATAGGGAGGAAAGGAAGAAACCTATTTCTGTCATGTCTATTATTACATTTTGTAACAAAATTCAACCTAAGTCAATATAAATCCAATTATGGACCAGTAGACCATTATGAAATCACAAAACATTCTCTCAGACTTGGTGGCGATACTGCATAACGTATTATTTATTTCAAAGCAAGTACTTTCCAATTATGACGAACACTTGAGAAGGCACCATGGGCTCAAAGAGCAGCACTTTAGTCTTCACTCTCTGTTTAGACTCTGGCATTGAACCAGACCCCCAGCTCCAGGTGGGAATCTTAGCAACCTTGATGAACTGAGGCTAGCCACATAGTGTCTCCATGTTTTCTGTCCCCATTTATTAAAGTAGCAATGAAAGAATGTGGGAGTCATAGTAGGGCTTCATCATAAAATGCTGCAGAAATTATGAGACTGTAGCTAAAATATGAAACTGTATCAGGCATATAAACAGCTTAGTAAATGTGACCTGTTATCAGAGGTGATAGTTTGTAAGGTAAGAGAAGCAAACAGATATAGACTAAATGGTTATTTTATATATCAGAGTCAAAACGGCAAGTAAGTTTTCATACTTGAGATGATAATATACAAGCTCCAGTGGTTATATGCTTCCTAATTAAAGAAAAATAGTTTCTTCATTGGACACAGAAATTACAAACAATTAATTACTACCTTCATGAAAACTAGAAGACTTCTATAAAAACTCTCTACTTTTAAACACTGAATTTTGCTTCACATTATCTGTTTTCATAAGATGGTAGTCTTATAGGTTAAGTATTTTTGTGTAAGATCCCTGTAGTTTATTGATTAGTATTAGTCATCAATTCACAATGATTAAATTTACCACGGAAGGAACAAAAACAATTCAATTTGTTGAACAACTAGAATTCCATCTGAGTTTAAAGCTAAGTTTAAATTCTGTTCTATGTCTCCTTTGTGGTATACTATGGAATGTGTACAGGTGAGAGGCGAGAAGAGACAGAAACATTTCTTAGCTGATGAATACTTAATATGGCTCTGAAGCTGCTTGTGCAAAACTGTCATAACTAAAAAAAAAAAAGAGCACAACTTAAGATCAATGTGAGTTTATGCTCAGGTTTATGGGCAAGTAGCATCTGGAAGGATGTAAGCAGGTTATACTGTTAATCCCAAAGATGGGAGGAGAAAGACCATTGACCCAAATCATCATGGTGAAAATAATTAAAGCAGGCAATTAAAGCAAGCTTTTTCATTCGTGTGCCTCCCCCTAAGGTGAGGTTCTAGAGGTCAGCATTGGATGTGAAAATAAGGCTCTTATAGCTCAGGGATAGGGGGTTTCCAAATGGGGGACTTGGTGGGCAAGACATGAGGGGTTACATAAGCAGAATATAAGCATAACCAGTTAGTCCTAATGACCTCCTGAAACAAAGACATGGTTGCAAGGTGGGCATAACAAGGTAGTCATAACAACAGGCAGTCATTACAAGGTAGTCATAGGTGGCTACATAACCTTTTGAAACGAAGGTAAGGTTGCAAAGTGGTTATGAATAACTTTTTGAAACAAAGACATGATTGCCATTCCTGGAACAATCATTACAGAAGCATTTATAGTTAAGGTTGTAAGTGGGGCATAGCCCAATCCTTGTGAAACAGGTTTAATCATAAAGGAAATAAACCTAGTTTTCCTTTACTGTAAGATGGCTTTTAAGCTTAAAATAGAGGTACACTGACTCTTCAATATGTAAACACCATGCTGTTTTATGTAAGACTTAAGCAGCCATGGATTCTAGCTTTAAGATGTTGTAAAGTGGTGGCCTAGAATGCAGTCCTCCATTCGTACTGGGGAAAAAGTGCCATTTGGCTAGAAAAGAAAGAACGTTGCCACCTATAAAAAAGGCCTTAGTGCCCAAGATGGACTTACTAATTTTTTGCCTCATCTATTCATTTTTCAAAGCTAACTAAAAAAAAAAACTTAAAACATTTTTCATGTGTTAGCTGATTCAAGAAAGCTGTCAATGATTCCTGTACTGTCTGAATTCCAGTGTCCCCCTATGTTACATGTAGCCTAGGTGAGTAATAGAATACTGTGGAGTATGTTATTAGACCTTAGTTTATAAATGGCTGAGGTCTCCACCTCACAAAACTGTTCATATTGGAACTCCCCACCACTTACATTCATACTCTACCACCTGTTTTGCTTAGCCCTCATTCTGTCTTCTCTAGCCTCTTCCATTTTATTTTTTTCCTCAGAAGAGTGAGCAGCCCCATGGAAGGCTCTCAGGAATGAATAAAGTGCCCTCAAAAATCAAGAGTGTACTTCCTGGAAGTATATATTCCAGATTAACAAAATCTCAAAAGGCTGAAATCTCAGCTGACTCTCTAATTGCAGCCTCATAAGGAACTGTGAGCCAAATCCATTCAGTTAAGCCTTTTTCAGATTTGTGATCCAGGTAAAATGTGAATGAATATATCTTTATAATTTTAAACAGCTAAATTTTGGAGGTAATTTGTTATAAAATAAATGCTGTAGTTTTTGTTACATATTAGTGGGATGCTATTGTAATAAAAGATTAAAGTGGTGACTTTTGAACCAGGCCATGAGCTATGAAGATAATACTAATGAAAGCCTAAAACAACCTCAAGAGTAAACTAAGTAAGAAAACTAGGAAATGATACTAGAAAATGGAGAAATGAATATATAATTATTATGTAACAGCAAATCTATTTTGTGTACGGTAACTTCCAAAGTAAAAAAATGTGCCTAATGTTGAAAATCTACTGGGGAAATTTCTAAGTAAAACATAGTCCTTTGGTTTGTCCTTACTAATTAAATGAAAATGAAAAAGGAGATAAAAGGAAGAAATGTTTAAAATAAAGCTATCAAACCATGGTTATTTAAAAATTCTCACATCCATATATATACATACACATATACATACACACACACACACACATATATATGGAGGATGAGGAGTGGATAAAGGGAAGGTATATATACACACACACACACACACACACACACACATATATATATATATATATATATATATATATATATATATATATATATAGAGAGAGAGAGAGAGAGAGAGAGAGAGAGAGGGAGAGAGGGAGAGAGGGAGAGAGAGGGAGAGAATGATCAAATTATTCAGAAAGACCAAATGCGAGAAACTGCTAGAAATATACACTGTGGGAAGGTAGTTTGATGCTGCTGAATGCTGTGGGCTCCTATGGATTGTTTGCTTTTATTTGCTGTTCCAAGTTTTTATTTTTGTTTTGTTTTAAAGATTGGGTCTCATTATGCAGTCTTAGCTGGCCTGGAGCTCACTATGTAGATCAGGATAGCCTCAAATTCAAAAAGCATCCTCTGCGCCTTTGCCTCTCAATACTGGGATTAAAGGCATGTGCTACCACACCCTGCTTGAGATTTTATTTTTGAGGGAGAAGTGATATTACAATATCAAATCAAAGTGATGTTACAACATCAAACAAACAAAACCAAATAAAAACCTCTGAGAATTAAGCAGAGATTCAGAGACATACAGTATCGAATCACCTTTTGGCTCCAAAACATTTCAGCACCCCCAGGTGACCCCAGGCCACCAACCTTTAAATTCATCTATTCCCACAGCCCTAATCCAACAGTGGAAAAGTCTTATTAGACACGTAAGGAAACCCTTATTATTAACTGGTATCGAAGCAGAAAGATGAGTGGGTAAATAAAGCAAAGAGCATCAAGTTAGTGGACTAGTGCAGAGGGGTTACTACACGTCTGGCAATGGGAATCATCTGATTCCCACACTGTCACACTACGTTATTTAAAATACTCTCATTGAGACATCAAGGCCTGCCCTTTTCTGAAGAGAAATGGAGGATGAGGAGTGGATAAAGGGAAGGTTCGGGGATGGGGGACTGGGAGGAAGGGAGGGAGGAAGAGGAAACGTCGGTCGGGATGTAAAAACAAATAAACAAAAAAAAATAGGTAGGTAGGTAGGCAGGTAGACAGACAGATACATACATACATACATACATACATACATACATACATACATACATACATGGGAAAAGATTGCAAGAGCCAGAGGATCAGGGGGTTTGTTGTGAGGCTGTGTCTCCTAAAAATGATCTGTGCCCATAAAGTCTCTAAACATAACTACCTAAACATGAGCTGAACAAGGAAAACAGACATGTTAAAGTGGACAGAGGAAAGACCATAAGGACTCAACATTACACAAAGAACTATAGGTAACAAAGGAATGCTCAGGGTGGGAGAAATAGTCTTCACAGGGAAAGAGTACACTGATTAGTTGTGCAATACTAAATGGTCAGCCCTGAAAATATACATACAAGTAACATTATAAAGAGCAGGCTGGGTTTATATATTTATGAATATGTGTAAATATAAGTAAGTGTGTGTATGTATGTATATCCATGTAGCAATAATTAATGAAAAAAGAGGCCATAAATTTGAAAGAGAGTGAAGGTTATATGGGGAAGGGTAGGAAGAAAGGGGAGAAAGTAATTACATTATAATCTCAAAAAATAAAAAAATAAAAAATACAATACCCTCACTTTTAACATATGGGATATACAAGGAAACAATTATGATCCACATTTGGAGGGGGGAGAGTTTAGTAAGAAATGTCTATGAGGAAACCTAATGTTTGCACTTAATAGAGAAAAATGAAATCAGCCATTCAGAAATAAGACTCAAAGTTCTAAAGAAGTATAAAGAGAAAAAACAGTTCACAAAACAAAATGTAGATAATCAGATATTGTATAAAAAGAAGCATAAATCTGGAGTTGGGAAGAATCCTAATTAAAACTGAAAGCTCACTCTAACAGAAGAATCAACAAACCCAAAGACTGGCCAAGTGAGATTACTCAGGCAGCTGGAAGAAAGGAAGAGAGAAAGGAAGGAAGTCCAAGATGAGGGCAGCACAGGCCTCAGACCACGGACCCGAAACATATCCTAGAAGACAGGGAGCAAGAAAGAGACCATCTGAAAAATGTGACAATGTCCCAACTTGATGAAAAACATTTATTTACACATTCAGAAATTCAAGCAGAGTAAACTCTACCAGATTCATGTTGAGATATATTCACATCAAAGTTCCAGAAAACAATGGGAAACAATGAAGCTTGACTGTAGGAAGAAACTTAAATGAAAGCATACAAGGGAGATTCGGTAAAATTATTAGAAACTTCACATCAGAAACCATGGAGGACAGAAGAAACAAAGAGTACAAAAGTGTGGTAACCATACCAGTAGCATGTAAAACAAATGCATTTCTGCCCGAAAACTATCAATGGATACTTGTTTGTTTCTAAGCTTTCCTTCTTCCTATCTCATTTAGAAAGAATGTATAATGCAGGTGTTATGAAACTAAATTGATGGACATCCACTGTATAAAGACAAAATAGGATGACAGTAACAACATAAAAGAAGATAGAGTCAGGACATATGGCAACAAGCTTTTTATATATTTTTAAAGTTGCTGGTATTCATTCAAATAGGATTATTGCATGTTAAGATGCTGACTGTAATCACCATGACAATTACCAAGAAATATTTGAAATACTAGAAACAGCAACATAATTAAACGGTCCATTTACAAAAGTAACACAAAAGGAAGTCATAATGGAGGTAAAGGGAAACCAAACGAAGTAAGACATGATGAAAACAAGGAACAGGACTGACAGAAATTCAACCTTACCAGCATTTATATTAAATACAAGTAGACAAAACATTCCTAGCAAAATACAGAGACCTGGAGAATGGCTTTGAAACCTAATTATTCAATTATATGATGTTAAAAGAGATACATTAAATTCAAAGACCGGAAACAGGTCTAAAGAAAAAGGATGAAAAAAAGCACACATGAAAAAGATAAGTAAACTTTATAGAAAAGTGCAAAGGATCAGCAAGATGAACACACTAATTAGCTCTATCACACATACAGAATGCTGTGACTTAACAGGAGAATACATATTGTTATCACGTGCACATGGAAATTCTCCAGGAAGAAAGTTGTTAGGCTTCAAGACAAGTCTCATATTGAAGAATTAAAAACATTTGAAGTGTGTCCTCAACTTCAAAAGCGTAAACTTACAAATCAACAACAGAAGAAAATTTGGAAAATTCACAAATGTTAAAATAAAGAACATTCTGCTAACCATAATAAATAAAAGTAAGAGGATGGGCAGACAGGCCAGCTGGTTAATATGCTCATGATGCAAGCACGAGGATCCCGTTCCCCTTTCAGCACCCACATAAACCTGTGCATAGTGATATGGGCCTGTATCCACAGAACAGTGGAGGAAGGGACAGTAGAACACTTGGGGCCTCCTGGCCAGACAGCCTAGCCAAACTGTCAAACTCCAGGTTCAGTGACACATCCTGTCTCAAAAAGTACAGTAGACAGTGACTGAGGGAGATGCTGGCCTCCGCACACATGTATCCCCTCCAGCATGTGCACATATATTTGCACACACAGAGTCAGAGTTAGAAGGAGTATTATAAGCAAGTATAATTTGAATGAAACAAAATCAGTACACTAACAGGTAGGAGATGCAGCTACAACAGTGCTTAGAAGTTTATAGCTCTAAACATATAAAAAGAAAAAAATTCAAATCAAGTAACTTCACGTCCCACACTAAAAGAAAAGGAATTAAAAACTGAATCAAAGCAAGCAGAATGTAAATAAATGGATAGAGGAGAAATCAATGAAATACAGAATGGAAAAATAGAGAGACAAATGAAGCTAAAAGTTCATTACTTACAAAATAAAAAAAAGTAAAACATTAACTAGATTGATAATGAAAAACTAGATAAGCCTAAAGTTGCCAAAATTGGGGTGAAAAGTAACACCACTGACTTTAAGAAAAAACACAGAAATACAAGGAAATAAGAATGATACCTCAATAAATTATATAACCCAGGCAAAATAATTTAATTGCTAGAAGAACACAAGCTAGCTAACTGACTCAAGAAGTAATACAGAGTCTGAGTAGACTTAAAGCAAGCAGAGATAAAATCAATAAACAAAAACACTCATCACAAGAAAAAAATCCAGGAGCAGATGGTTTTGATGGCTATTTTGCCAGCAGACATTTAAACAAGAATTAGTTCCAACTTTTCTAATACTCTTTAAGTAAAAAGCAGCTATACTTCTCACTCATTCTGTAAGGCTATTAACCTGATGTCAAGACAGGACAAAACAGGCATATTGAACACCATCAAAAGAAAATTAGTCGGACTGTGGTGGCACGTGCCTTTAATCCTAGCACTTGGGAGGCAGAGGCAGGTAGATCTCAGCGAGTTTGAGGCCATCCTGGTCTACAAAGCATGTTCCAGGACAGCCAGGACTGTTACACAGAGAAACTCTTGTCTTGGGGGAAAAAAAGAAGAAAATTATGCATTATTCAGATTCGCATACATGCACACACACACGCGCGCGCGCACACAAATATCAACAAAATGATATCAAATAGAGTCCAGCAATACATAAAAAGAACTGAACAACAAAATAGAGGGGCTTATCCCATGAACTGTAGTTTGGGTCAACATATGTTGACTGTAAAACTATTATTTTACTATAGAACTACTTATTAATAGAATACAGCACAGAAAAGCAACATCTCCATAAGTGCAGAAAAAGCACTTAACAATGCAGCAAGCCTTAGTAACAACAACACTAACAAACTAAGAATAGAAGACAACTTCTTCAATTCATATGACATAAGTAATAATGACTACAAACATCATTTCCCTTCTTTGTGAGACAGTGTCTTACTATGTAGTTCTGCTGGAATGAATTTACAGTCTTTCTGTAAGTTTTCTTTTTTCTAGATTCCTGGGTACTGAAATAAAGGAATGAATCATAGGGCACAACTTCTTAATCCTGCTCTGTTGGAATTAACTAAAATATTAAACTCTTTATGATAATCTTATACATTTCATCATTTTTTGGGTGCTATTTTTAGCCTCTATTATTCTGATTCACAGAAGAGTCATTTTGTGTTAGAATATTTGGTGATAATATGCTATTATATATAAATGGACAGTCTCTTAGTGCTTACTTACTTATATTTTAAAGATTTATCTATAATTGTATGTGTGCATGCCTGTATGTCTGTGTAGGATAGTGCACTGGAATGCAGATACCCATGGAAGCCAGAAGAGGATATCATATTCCCTGTGGCTGGAGGAGTCACAGGTGGTTGTGAGCCCTCTGTAAGAATGCTGGAACCAAATTCAGATCCTCTGCAGGAGCAGCAAGCATGAGACACTGAGCCTTCTCTCTAAGCTCATAGCAATCTTTATTTTTGTCTAGTTTTTATTTTTAATCTGTGCTGAAACATCTGTGAAGAACATTTAAGTAATGCATTTTACGATACTTGATAATCCATTTTAAGAGATTAGATAATTTATATTTTCATTTACATTTTCCTATTTTTCTTTCAAAATATTCTCTTTCCTTACTATTTTCCTTCTATTGGTTTAGAAGTAGTATCTTTTATTACTTAATGATGTTTTCAAGAGCCTTTCTTATCAATGTCTACCCTTACCATATTTGTCCTGTTAAGTGTGAGGAACACTTAATTCTAGTCATAGTACTCTGACTTACATGGTGCTGTTTGGCATCAGTCTCTGCTCTCCCTTTTTCCCACTTGGCTATCATTAAACACATAATAGCTATTTTGTTCTACCTTTTGTTTCTTAGCACTTTTAACATTTTAAACTCTTAGCTGAATTACTCATGGCTTCTTCAGATTTCAGACTTTCAGTAACTCTTGCTATATGCAACATACTGTTTAAAAGTTTAAGTTTTAAATTTCCACTCTAGTGATTTGTATTTTTAGATATTCTGCTTGTTTACTTTATATATGCTGTGTTGTTAAAAATTTTTACACTTTTTAAGATTTATTTATACTTTTGAGACAAGGTCACTTGTATCTCGGGCTGGCCTGAAACTCTCTGTGTGCCACCACGCCTAGCTTAATACATTTATTTTATGTGAATGAGTGTTTGGCCTTGCATGAATGTATATGCATCACATGCATGCTTGGTGTCCAGGGAGGTCAGGAGAGGGCATCAGATCCCTGAACTGGAGCTATGGATGCTTGTGAGCTCACAAGAGGGTATTGGATACCCTGGAATTGGAGTTATGAATACTTGTGAACCACCAGCACATTTTGGGGAGTGAACCTAGGTCCTCTGAAAGAGCTCTTAACTGCTGTGCCATCTCTACAGTCCTATGCTGTACTAGATGATAACTCATGTTCTTCCTTCTTTACTGTTTTAAAGAAAACCTCATTTTTTAAAAAATGATTTGTTTTATAAACTAAGTGTTTGGCCCACATGAATATATGTGTACCATCTGCATGCTCGATGCTCATGGAGGCCAGGGAGGATATCAGATACTCTAGAACTGGAGTTAAGATGGTTTTGAGCCACTATGTAGGGGCTGGAAATCTAACTCAGTTCCTCTGCAAAAACAAGTGCTTTCAGATGCTGAGCCATTTTTCTAGCTCCAAATCTTCTTGTCTTTGATGATCTGGTTTTGCTTTTCATTATTTTCTTCCAATATTTTTGCAAAGAGCCTTTATTTCTTTTATATGTTACAATCTACTTATTTTGGGGAAAGTAAATGTTCTAGAGAACTTTGTATCTGGGAATGTTCTAAGATTAATTTTGTATGTTGTTTCTTTTGTTTTACCAGGTTCCTGGAGATTGACCCATAATTTTAAAATAAATTTCAGATTTCTGAATCAGTGTGAATTTGGAATCTTAACTGTTAAGGCACTTCCTGAACAAACCTAATGACCTGAGTTCAAATGCTCAAAACATACATAAACACTGGATACAACCTGTCCCTGTGGGGAGATGAGACAGAGAGACAGGAGAATCTCCCGACACTTGTGGGCAAGCTAGCCTGGTTCTGCAGTAGCCAAGAAAACCTGCTTCAAACATGGTAAAAAGATGAGGACAGCCAAGGGTCTGTCTGACTTCACATGGCATGCACCTACCCATGCCCTCTCTGATAAGTAACCAGGGAAAATTTCCCCCTCTGCATACAGAGTTCTTTCTTGTCTATCTTACAGTTTTATTCTGCTTTTGTCCCAGCATTTTGTTTTAGTGAGACTCTTATACTTCTTTATTTCTAGAGACAAAAGGCTTCCTTGATTATAAATTCCCCTGTTAAAGGATAGTTTAAATTAATCAAATTTCCAAAGCATTTCTTATAACTGATGATTCATTTAAAACCAAATTATCCATATTCATTATATTGAAAATGCACAATTCACTCGGATGTGATAAACCCAGAGTAAACCCTCTGTGGCCTGTCATTGGCCCTGAAAGAATGAAGCAACTCTTCATTCCCTTTCCTGATGCCTCTATGCTCTAGTGTCACAGAAAGTCTAGAAAGCCTATGCAAACAATGAAAGCAAAAACTGGGTTAAGGGAAAAACTATGATTTTAGAGTTTTTCTTGCTTTAAAAACACCAAGAAATGGCATTGCTTAACACTGGAATAAAGAATACAGTTTGTATTTTACACTGTTTAAAAAAAAAAAGTTCATCTGGTTCTTTGAAAAGATAATCAGATTGATAGCCCCTAATTATAATATCAAGAATAAGAAAAAAATATACAAGCTTATCAGAATCAGAAATAAAAGGAATCATTACTGTAGGTGCAAATGAATTAATTAATTAAAAAGAGAAATAAAGATATGAATATGTTCATGCTTAAAAATTTACTAATAGTTGGGAATGGATTGATTTTTTGGAAAGCAATCTGCGAAAACTTACAAAAAGAAAATCAGGCCAGATGGTGATAACAGTAGCTCACACCTCTAATCCTGGCACTCAGGAGGCAGAGGCAGGTGAATTTCTATGAATTTGAGACCAGCCTGGTCAATAGAGCTAGTTCATGACAGCTAGGGCTACACAGAGAAACCCTGTCTAGAAAAACAAATAATCAGAAATGTTTTGTAGCTTTTGTTACAGAAAATTTCATTAAATATTTGTTTAAAGAGACTTCATTAATAATACAAATCAAACACCAATTCAGATAATTTCACCGGTGAATTTTACCAACATTTAAGGAAGAAATTCACCAAGTGCCTAAAACGTCTTCTAAAAAGTAGAAGCAGATTTATTATCAAAAAGTTTTCTCTCTCCTCCCTTCCTATCCCCCCTCCCCCCGTTGGCTTTTTGAGACAGGGTTTCTCTGTGTTGCCCTGGCTGCCCTAGAACTTGCTCTATACATTAGGCTGGCTTGGAACTCACAGAGATCTGCTTGCCTCTTCCTCTGCCTCCTAAGTGCTAGGATTAAAGGTATGCACCACCATCACCCAGTAAAGTAAATCTTTTTTTGTTTTTCTTTTTTGTTGTTGTTTTGTCTTTTTATTTTTCAATTCAGAGTTCTCTATGTAAAGTCTTTTCAACACACAGCACAAGAACAACTTAATATCCACCTATAAAGAAAAGAACTAAATCTCCACCTTTCACAAAACATTAAGTCAAAGTACAGATATGCCTAAATGCAAAATGCAAACCCATTACAGAGCTCTAGACCATAACATAGGAGAAAATCAAAGTAGTATACTTCATTCATTTCTGGTGGCAAAGGAAAATGGTAGTTATTTAGTCCAGGAACATAGGTAGGTTTATGGCTTTTTACACAGGAATTTGGCATTTTCTCACTAAATTTAAAAGACTTATCATATGATCTAGTCACTGCACTGAGATTTCTACATAAATGATGATATAAAAACTTATGTTCAAACACAAACATTGATATTTACAGCAGCTTTAATTACTACTAGAAACTGGAAGCAACCAAGTTGTTCTTCAGTAAGTACATGAATAAACAAAACTACAGTCCACTTTTATCATGGAATCTTACTCAGTTAACAAGCAATAAAAAAATTTTAGAGGAATCTTAAATGTGTATTACTACATGAAAAAAATATGTCCAAAGAAGATATATACTGGACAGTTCCAATTAATGATATGGAGAAAATAAATTGATCCTGACAGTGAAAAGTGCCAACATTTGGAGATGCTATGGGATGGGGTGTAAGTAGATGGAGTATGGAAAATCCTCAGGGCATGACATTACTGTTGTTTGACACTTCAAAAGAGCACACAAGTCAGGATGCTTTGGGCAAACCCTACAAATATGTTTAACATGTCTGCACAACACATGTAAAATGATCCTAATATAAATTATGGACTTTAGATATGTGCTGTTTAGTTTTATCTTAACTTGACCCAAGCTAGAGTCATCTGGGAAGAGGGAACCTCAAATGAGAAAACGCACCCCCCAGACTGGCCTGTGGTATATTTTCTTGATTGGTAATTGATGTGGGAGTGCCCATCCCACTGTGGACAGTGCCACCCCTATACTGGTGGTCCTGATTGCTGTAAGAAAGCAAGATGAGCAAGCCAGGAAGTAGCATTCCTCCATGGCTTCTACTTCAGTTTCTGCCTTCAGGTTTCTGGCCTGCTTGAGTTACTGCCTTGGTTTTTCTCAGTAATGGACTGCTACTTGTAAGTACAAGATGAAATAAACCCTTTCATCCTCAAGTTGCCTTTGGTCATGCTGTTCATCAATACTGATTTATCAACTGTATCAAATACAATATAAATGAAAGATGTTTATAATGGAAGTTGAAAAAAAGTGGAGAAAATATATGAGAACACTGAATTTTCTGCTTCATTTATAATCTTAAGTTCACGCTTTAAAAAACAGATTAAATTAGATGTGGTGGTATATGCCTGTAATCCTAATTAATACTCAGGAGGTTGAGGCAAGAGAATTTAAAGTTCATGGCTAGCATGGCTAAATAGTCAGATCCCATCTTAAAAAAATTAAAAAAGGTCTGCTAATGAAAAAAAATTTTACAATTATGAAGTGAAAATCTGTCTTGTTTTTACGTTCTTCCTTAAAAAAAAAAAACCAAAAACTCAGTAGATGGCACCAGAGATCCTTTAGAATAGTGTTTCTCAACCTTCCTAATGTTGCAACCCTTTAATACAGTTTTCCTCAGGTTGTGGTGACCCTCAAACCAAAAAATTATTTTTGTTGCATTTCGTATCTGTAATTTTGTTAGTTATAAATCGTAATGTAAATATTTGATATGCAGGATATATTTTCACTGTTACAAATTGAACATAACTAAAGCATAATGATTAATCACAAAACAGTATGTAAATATATATTGCGAAATATTTATTTCTAATTACAAATAAATGAAATTTTGTCTTGAAGCATGGCATAGCATGGCTAACAATCTTAATATGACAACAGTGAACAACATTGCTACGTTTTGCGACAGTATACGTAAAAGGCCAACATCACTGCAAAGGTTGAGATTGCTTCTTTCTCACCAGATCAGAAATTCTCGGGGCAGTCTTTGCAAGAGCACAGGATCCTTTTGCAAGGATCCTCTTCCACAAGTCTACCTCCGTATTTAGACTTGATCACTAACAAGCTGGAAAACCCTGTTTCACAAAGGTATGTTGTTGGAAATGGAAGAAGGCGCAACACAGTCTCAGACAGGACAGGATATGACTGTAAACACTTGATCCAGAATCGTGTAACTGACATTGTAGAGAAATCTGTTCTTGCTGCATTGCTGTTAGTAAGTTCAGTGAACTCCTCTTGTGCTGTCTCAGCAACATTTTCAACTCTGACTGTGAATGGGCTTCTGGCAAGTGCAAATGGGTGTCAGGTAGTTTTGGAAAACACGATGAAATTTCATTTGCAAGGATGTGCAAGTGTTTTTTTTTCACACAAATTATCATCATAATCCTTTTGTCTGGTTCAATGTTATGTTCCTCAAAGAAAGCAGATAAGGTAGGCAGCATGTAAATTTTATTATCATCCAACTTTTTTTTGCCATAGCTGAAGTTTCATTTGGAATGATCAGATCTTTTCAGACAAATTGAGGCATGTTGCATTTGATCCTCACAGTGATAAATTTAACTCATTCAAGATGGCAAAGATGTCCACCAAGTAAGCTATTTTCTGCAATTAACTTTTATTGCTGAAAAGTGCTTCAAACTGTGGTCTTGATTTCTGAATAAAAAACGTTTTGAGTTCATCATGAAGCTCAAAAACATGTTTTAAAACTTTTCTTCTGGACAACCATCTCACTTCGGTCTGAAATAGCAGAGCTTTGTTTGGTGCCTCTAACTCACTGCACAGTTGTGCAAACAATTGACCATTTAGAGTGCTTCCCTTGACAAAACTGACAGAACTTATGACTCCTTTCATGACTTCGTGTAACTCCTGTAGCAGTGTCTTCATTGTTAATATTTGCTGATGAATTATACAGTGAGTCCTGCCCGATGGCTTTGGGTGACTCATTCAGTACCAAACGCTGAAGTCCAGACTGACATCCTAGCACAGCTGGAGCACTATCTGTGCAAACACCACCAACTTTTTCTCAAGACATCTTCTGCTCTTTCAGAAATGTACCAACTGTGTCAAATACTTCACATGCAGTAGCTATTGTTTCAAGAGGTTTGCAAAAAAGAAACTCATCTTTAAAGTCGCCATCATTAATATTCCTCACATAAACCAGTAACTGTGAACAGTTTGCAACATCTGTAGATTCATCATGCTGGATACTGGATATTGGAAGTGGAGAAGATTTAATTTCCTGGATTAGCTGATCTAGAATATCAGTAGACATATCATCTGTTTTTCTGCAGACAGTGTCATTAGGTAAGGAAACGTCACTCAATTGCATAACAAATTCATCTCCAATCACAACTTGAACAATGTCTTTGGCCACTGGCGACAGTAAATCCTCAGCGGTGGTGTGAGGTGTCATGGCTCTGGTGATTCTGAGTGCCACCAAATCTGAAGCTTCAATGGCTGTTATGTTTTGTGTGTGGTACTTGCCACCAGTGTCAAGTCTGGCTTTCTCGAATCCATCAGCTTTGCTTCTAAAATAGTTGGTATCCTTGCCAGTGAAACTCAAATGCATGTTATCAAAATGGCATTTTAGTTTGTTCGGCTTCATAGATTCGTCTGATAGAACTTCACAACCAATGATACATTGTGGTTTCTCAATTCCTGCTGTAATTACTGAGGTAAAACCATACTGTAAAAAATCCTCACTATATTTTCTTTTCTTAACGTTCTTCTCTACACGATCCATTGTCATGGGATGGTTTTCTAATGAAAATAATATATAACAATAGCTTTAATAATATAAAAGATGATTCATGGCATAGTTCAGTCAATATAGATCATTAAAGTTTCCTATGATTTACGATTCCGGTTTTTATTTTGTTTTTTACATACCTGTTACTATCACAAGGGGGCAGTATTCACATCAACCACAGCCAAAAAGAACCCCAACTGATCAACATCCAGATTAAGTTTCCATGGTACAGATTTTTTTTTTATAGTACATTATTTTACACTTACCCAGTAACTATAATTCATGAAGTGTTATTTTACCTCCAATACTGCTGCTTTTAACACAGTAGCTGCTCTCTACATGTGTGACTAGTCCGAGTAAGTACATTATGGTGCCGACCCTGTCACATACACCTGTATTTGTTTGGGGTGTATGTTATGGGGTTAGTGTGATGATGTCATAATGCCAGGTACTCATATGTGGGCGTATCTGCCTGTGGGTGGGCTTGCCTAGAGACAATAGAGGAGCAGTGTCTCAGTTCCTAAGACCATCTGAAATATGTGTTTTCCTGATGGTCTTAGGCAACCCTTTCAGGGTAGTTCGATCCCCCAAAGTGGTCATGACCCACAGGTTAAGAACGGCTGCTTTAGAATAAAGAGTAACAAGAAGCACAGTGCTACTCATATTATTTTGTTTTGACACATACTCTTGAAATCCTCTTTACTCATTAACAAATAATATGATCAAAGCCCTAATAAAGAGGTGCTATCTATCAATAACTCTATATTTAAGTGCAAGCTATATCATTCCATAGTTAGGTATCTAATCTTGGAAATGTAGAAATGCCAATTTGGTGAATAAAGAAGGTGGTATATGATGCCATTTACAAGCCAAGTTCTAACTCACATTGTGACATCCACACAGCAATTTCAGCTGACACTTCCCAGCTACTAGTAAGCAAACCTCTCAGTGAACTTTCTTTCTCCATAATGAAAAGCATTAAATATGGCATGAAGGTATTTTAAAGTTTCTATTATCTTCAAGCTGAAACAATGTTTCTTTAAAGGGGTGAGGGGTTGGAGGGAGCAGAGGGGGAATGATGTAAATATAGTGTGTGTGTGTATGTGTGTGTATATATGGAATTTAAAAATAAGTAATAAGAAAACAAATGGTCTTGTATAGGTGTCTGGTTATTTTGCACTATATTCCCTGACAAAGGAGTAAATTATACTATATAGGTCACTATGGTGGGGCTAGAAAAAGATAGGAAGGAATAAAAGTAGTATCTAGAGGCAGCAAAAAAAAA
Source organism: Peromyscus maniculatus bairdii (assembly GCF_049852395.1). Taxonomy (NCBI): domain Eukaryota; kingdom Metazoa; phylum Chordata; class Mammalia; order Rodentia; family Cricetidae; genus Peromyscus; species Peromyscus maniculatus. Next base: position 42,446,572 of record NC_134861.1, read on the forward strand.
GTATTCTTAATCTTCTAGATAAACTAAATTCTCAGTAAACAAATTATAATGACAACAAATAAAAATTTGTCACTGATAACTGTTACAGACTTTTGTAGCATTAGAAAAAAATTCATGTCAGCATCTACTTTCATGTACAACTACTATTCAAGAGTTCCAAATAAACTTTTAGAACATTTTAGGAAGTAAATCCCTATTATATGTGAGTGAGTTACAAAAAAATGTGGGCACTCATACATCTGACTGTTAATAAACTAATGTATTAATTTTGACTTATAAGATTAAGAATTCTCATGTACCTTGGCAAATATGTAGTAAACAATTTCATATTTGTGTGTGTGTGTGTGTGTGTGTGTGTGTGTGTGTGTGTGTTTGATGCATGTATGTGTTTGTGTATACACATGTGTGGAGGCCTAAGGTTGATATTAGATGTCATATGTGATCACTCTCCATCTCATTTTTTAAGACAGAGTTTCCCACTGAACCTGAAGCTCATCCATTTGACTAGGGTTACTGACCACTGAGCTCCAGGGATCTGCCTGTCTGAGCTCCATGGCTACCACACTCAGCTTTCCCATGCATGCTAGGAATCCAAACTCAGGTGTGTGTTAATGCTTACATGGTAGACACTAATTAAGCCATATCCCTACCTCAACATTTTTAAAACAAAGACATGACAGTAATAGTTGAGAAGTAACAGTTGATCATTCATGACTTTTGACTGAGTTATTTTTGGATATATTTGAATATATATAAGTACATATATACTTATATATATTATTTCAAATATGTTTGAATTATTTCAAATATTTCAAATACACCTATACAAGGCCATTTGTTTTCTTATTACTTATTTTTAAATTCCGTATACACACACACACACACACACACACACACACACACACACACACACACACATACTTATATATGTTCCAAAATATATAAGTATATCCAAAAATAACTCAGTCAAAAGTTGTGTGTATATACACATATACATCAGGAATTATAGTGCAAAATAACTAAACACCTATACAAGACCATATGTCAGTCATCCAAAATAAAAAGATGGGGGAGTATCCATATCCATATATTTATGTATGTATATACATATACATATACACATGTCTTGTATGGATATGAACATATATCTATATATAATTCTGAGATAGGGTCTCATGTAGCTCAAATTAGCCTCAAACTAATTATGAAGCCAAGGATGACTTTGAACTCCTGATCTTTCTCTTTGTCTCAGAAGTGTTACGATTACAGGTGTACATCACTATGTTTAATTTATAGGACAATTAGAATTCTAGTTTCACCAAATCTTAAACAGGATTTAACCTAATTGTATTTCTACAGAGAAGAAACAAAAATCTAGACATATCAAGTCAGAGACTGTGGCAGAGCTTCCAACATGAGCTTATCTCCAATATAAGATGATGTGATATCAGTGATATAAATCCTAGTATGAGATATCATGATCCCTTTTCAAACTTCAATCTATTACGTTCTGAAGTTCACACAGTTTGAAAGGCAGGTTGAAATGGCCAAAAAAAAAAAAATGCAGAATCTGAACTTATTTGGCTCAAAGACAATGAATTTGAGTATTTATCTGAATTTATTTCCTGAGTTCAGACAGTAAGTGTTCAAAGGATACCTGACTATAAAAGAGGACACAGTGGGTAACTCTGTTTCATCATTTTCCTTTTTGTGCATGTTTCTAATGTACCTGTGCTGATTTTAAAGTCAAACTAAAACAAAATTTTTCTTAGCTGGAAGAATGTATGTAAAATTTTTGGAAGGTTCCCAATTAATACGAAAAGAAATCTAAGGAATACTTTCCCTTTATCCATAGGTGATCTATTTTAAGACTCCCTTTAGATGTCTTAAACTATTAAATCCTATATTCTGTTTTTGTTTGTACATACATGTCTATAATAAAGTTTATCAACTAGGTATAGTACTAGACTAAAAAAATAAAAAGAATTAAGGCTTGGTTCTATTACTCATGGTTCCCTTAATGGCAAATTTTGTTCTGCAGTAACAACACACTACAATAAGGTTATTTAAAACTTACGATTTATGTATTTCTATTATTCTCCACTTAGTATTCTCAGATCACGTTTGACCACACATAACTGACAGGAAGTAAAACTACTGTACAGTACACGTTAAATACATTAAATCAAGTAAATACATTTTATATACCAATATACTTACTAGTCATGGGCCATTATACTTTCACAATTGTTATATGTTTTATCTTGTACAATTTACATACAGAGCTAAAATTTTAATTACACAAGAGCCAATAAGATGGCTCAGCAGGTAAAAAAAATACACCTGCTGCCAAGAGTTTGATCCCCAGGATCCACAAGATGGAAGGAACCAGCTTCTCAAGTTGTCTTCTGAACTTGACACACATGCCATGGCCCCTGTCCACAATATAAAATAAATTTTAAGATGCAAAAAAAAAAAAAAAAAAAATCAACATTTTAAATCCCCTCCGAACAATTCAGAGATATGCATTAGGTTGGTTTCTATTTCTCTTGTATGTTAATGTCCACATAACCCTGACCTGAGATCATATCCTAGCCCTGGAAGATTCCCAAGTGTTGGTAACTATGGCAAATGCATTTCTAGCATGTGTTGATATACTTGGGCTGGTAGGGACCGCTCAACAAAAGGAGCACTAGCATTCATACTACACTACATAAATGGAAAATAACACAAAAGAGAAGAGTCATTTTCTACAATTCATAGTTTTATATCATCAGAATTGTAGTAATCTTGCAATGTGAATAGAAGTATTAATTTAACCCTTTAAAGCATTTTTTCCACAGTAGAATATAAGAACAGCATGGCTACTCACATCACTCACATTAATAATGGGAAAATAAACCTTTTAACTTCCCCATTTCCTTGCTCAAAATCTCTTGTGACAAAGGGAATAAATGGAAAACCTTATAAACTTAAGGTTTCTTCTCCTTAAAAACAAACCAAAACAAAACCAAAACATTCCCCAGAGAACTATATTAACAAGTATGTGTAGATGTAGATATAGCCAACCGTATTATTAAGTAAGAAACACAGAAGCAATGTAAAAGAGAAAGCCAAGAGGTCAGAGCTCAGAGCTAAAATCTTACCCTTCCTCCTGCGGTGCTCCTAGCTTCCTGAAAGAGACCTACTTCCTGTGTGTATGTCTTTACATACTTTTTGTTTTGCCTTCTCATTGGTTGTAAACCCAAACACATGACTGCCTCATCACTGCCTGTAAGTACAGCCCTCCAGGTCTTAAAGGCGTATGTCTCCAATGCTGGCTGTATCCCTGAACACACAGAGATCTACCTAGCTCTTTTACCAAGTGCTGGGATTAAAGGCATGTGCCACCACCGCAACGGTCTTGCTATGGCTCTAATAGCTCTGACCCCCGGGTAACTTTATTTATTAACATACAATTAAAATCACATTTCAGTACAAATAGAATACCACCATAAGTATGATACAAAGAATACTAAAAGACAAAGAAAAGCACATATATTTGTCTTCACAATTAAGAAATACAGCTAAATATGGCATCTCTCTTTAACATACTGGTCATCAAGTGCCTAGGAAGCAGTGGATGACTACAAACTGGTTTCACTGGGAATTAATAAACTAATGCTTAAAGAAAAAAAATACAGCTAAGATAAATAGAGTATGTTTATTTATCAATCATCAGTTTACCTACATGTATACCAAGGTATGTATTTTCAACTAAAGACAATTGAGCAGAACAAAGTATGGTCCAGCTCTGTAGCTAACCTGAGAGCAAACAGGAAAGTCATCTGACTTGAGCCTCACATTTATAAATGTTATACATTCTCTCTCTCTCTCTCTCTCTCTCTCTCTCTCTCTCTCTCTCTCTCTCTCTCTCTCTCTCTCTCACACACACACACACACACACACACACACACACACACACACACTACCCTTTTCAAATAAGGTTATATACTTCTATATGGCAGGATTATAAGAAGCCTTAATCTTTTTTAACATAATTTTTTATTGATTCTTTGGGAATTTCATATCATGTACCCCAATTCCACCCATCTCCCAGTCCCTCCACATCCACTCCTCACCCTTGTAGTGTCTCCTCCAAAGAAAAATAAGATAAAGATAAAAAAAAGAAAAATAAAATAAAAATAAAAACCATAAATAATAGCAATTTCAATAAAAAACAAATCAACAAACAGAACAAAAAAACAAAAAACATCTTGCTCCTCTGTCTTTGCCTCTTCATTACTTCCTTTGTCTTAGTGGCATTGGGAGCTACTGTGTATCATGCAGTATACCCTTTGGTTCAAATAGCTTTCCTTGCAAATGTTGTGTAATGTGTTGTTAGGGTCTAGGCTCTGGCCTTTGGCACATTATCAACACTGGACCACCATAGAAACTCCCTGGACATCCTGCTATTGCCCTGAGTTATGTAGACCATGCAGACACTGTTCTGCAGGACCAGTCCCTTCACACACTCCAGAAGGTCTAGATGCAGGTACACTCGAAGCCTTGGATGTGTACCTGGGTGGCTGCTGATTTGTTAAGTAGGGGCCCGCTGGGGCTACCAACCTCAGGTGGGAGTGGGGCCATCTTTCCCAAGTGTGGGGGGCCAGTTCTCCTATTAGGGCTAGGGCCAGCTTTCCTGTTCCAGGGTCATCGGGTCCATTATCCCAGGGTCTGCAAAGGAAGGGGGGGGGTCATCTCTCAAGTGGGGATGGGGTGGGGTTCTCCCTGGTTTAGTGAGGGGTGAGGCCAGATCAGAGAGGCCCTTGTATACTTCAACTTATGGTTCAACACATGGTTCACACAGGTCCCTCATCTCAACACAGACCCCAGCTACAACAGGACCACAGACCCAGGCATGGCCATCTGAATGGGTTGGCTGTCACCATGTCCCCAGGTGGCAGATCAGCATGGGCCTGGCAGCAGCACAGTCCCTGGACTCCAATATGGTTCCAGGTGGTGGTAGAGATCTCAAGCAGTCACAGGGCCCTATGGCAACAGGAGTCATAGACCTCAACACAGACCTTGGCTGTGGTAGGGCCACCAACACAGCCCCCAGTCACAGCTTAGCCCTAGATGTCAACATGGCCCTGGGGAGCAGCACAGGCCACTGGATTTCCATGACCCCAATGGCAACATGATCCTAGGGCACCAACATGGCCTTAGATGTCAGCCCAGATCCCAGGGAATCTGCACTGCCTTCAATGGTAACCTGGTAGCCACGGATATTGACTCAGACCCTGGCTGCTGACTCAGACATGGCCACTCAGGTCAGCAAGGACCCTGCAGCTGCAGGTCACTTGGACCCCAACATGGTCACAGGTGGTGACCTGGAAGCTGGGCATCCCTGTGGCCTTTGGCGCGAACTCGGGCCAAGGACATCAACAAAGACCCTGGCTGCTGTAGGACCACAAACCCAGACATGATCCTCAGAAGTCTCTTGGGCATCTTGGCCCCTGGAAGAAGTCTTAATCTTGAAACCAAATTTCTATCCCTTTCTAGATTATGTTGATCCTATGAAGTAACAGTTTTATAGGTCCTATAATCATTTTACAACTACAGTTTTATTTTATAAATATGTCAAAAGCTCACTCCAAAGGTAAATTTGCCAAGCCTCTCTCAAGTTTTCAGAGCTCCTGCTTTTGTTTCTTAGTCATGTTCATTTTCTGTGGGTGTGAGTATCTAATTTCTCTACTACTAAATAAGTGACATAAATTCATTTGTCTTAAATCTTATAAGGTTACTCTATCCAATAACTCAAGTACAAGGCATAAATGTCAGTAAAATAATCAATAGTCAGTAAATACAGAACATTCATAATTATTAAACAAAGGATTTCTGTTGAGAATTTATAAATAGTATCTACACAGCACCAATGACAGCAGGCAACTCAACCAAATATGGCGCAGTAACTACAGCAGACACTTTAAAAAGAAAGGTGTACAAACTTGCTCAGAACTTCAATCCACACCCACTAGAATAGGTGGTACCATGACAGCAGGAATGCTGACATGGGCCTGGAGTAACAGGAAACCTCATGTACTGTTAAGGAAACAGAAATGTCATGTTCTAGAGAATGGTCTGGCAGTTATCAACACATTTTCAGTATGTAGTGACCCTATGATCTTGCAAGAAAATATTTATGAGCTTTCCCTAGAAGAGTAATACATGCTCTAAAACTTGTCTAAGAATGTTCACAGCATTTATTGGTAATCTCTTGATACTTCTTAATAACTCTTCTCTAAGGAAGTATCAAGAAAGGAAAAAGGAAAACAACTTTCATTTTAATTTTGGTTAAGAAGGTATCAATAGCTATAAGTGGGGACTCAGAAAGAACAGATTTACAACAGAAAGTAAGTTTAGCTTTAAGCTTAATGAGCTTAAAATTCCTCCTGCAATGTATATACGTCTAGCAAGTAACAGACTTTGTCAAGAGGCCATTAGCATTTAAGCACAGGTTAAGTGGTAAAGCCATTAAAGGCACACAAAAAATCTGAAAGCCAGAATAGGTGTATGTACAAAAATTTACATGTACAGAGAAAATCTGCAGACATATCCTTAAAGATAGGGTACTATGGGGAAAACATGAAGATGAAAAAATAAAGGAACAGGTGGGATGTGTAAGCATTTTGGTGCAGGGACTCATTTAGCTGTGTGGTGAAAGTGATGTGTTCTTTGTCAGAACAATACTTTTAAATCTATGGATATATAAGAAACCAATTCTACAGAAATACAGTTGTCAATGAAAAACAATTGAGATATATTATTAATATAGCATTTTCTCAATGCATTAAAATCTAGTAATAACCTAGTATCTACCACAAGTTCAAAATAATGATAACGTAATACTTTAAAACACACTGTGACATAAAAATACCTATGATTGCCGGGCGGTGGTGGCGCACGCCTTTAATCCCAGCACTCGGGAGGCAGAGCCAGGCAGATCTCTGTGAGTTCGAGGCTAGCCTGGGCTACCAAGTGAGTTCCAGGAAAGGCGCAAAGCTACACAGAGAAACCCTGTCTCGAAAAACCAAAAAAAAAAAAAAAAACCTATGATATATATTACTAGAATAGATATTGACAATCACAGTTTATAGCTGTCTATATTTACAGGTGAAGAAGAGGTTAAATTTCAATTGAGGTAAATGAAAAAGTGTAATTATTTTTTCTCCTATTCAAATTTATGAGCCAATGAAATCCTACCTATGAGTTTTGGGGGAATATGTAGATCTCTAGGCAATGAAGACTTGAGCTATGAAGTAAAAGTAAAAGGACATAAAAACTTGAAAGAGTACGTGAAAATCAAAACAAAAAAGGAGCAAACAGTCATCTTGCATTGGAAGTATAAACTAGTATATTAATTTCCTCATATCCTACAAACAGAGGTCAAAGAACAGTTTGTTAAGGAAGTTAGAGAAGATTCAGAAATTTCTAAATATTTTCAGAAAAGAAAACAAATCTTTAAAAAAATCTATTCAAGCCAGGAATCTGTTAACTGAAATACCATGATCATTCTATTATCCTTAGACCCAGACATTCCACTACCATTCTGCTTCATCCAGCTTGTACTTGCTACATAACATACTAATATATTCTATTATCCAAGACAAGTACAGAAGATACAATAAATAGCCTAGGTATCTTCAGCTGGCCTTAACTGCTATTGTAAAATAAAAAACTTTTAACAATACTGGACAAAAAGAGCGAACTATTTTCTTTTCTGTATTGAGGTGTAGCTTGGCAATCTGCCTCAAAAACACATTAGCTCAGTACACATTCTATCTACACACAGTCTGTAGCAAAAATGTGATGAAAAAGTATTTAAAATGCTAGTGATGGGTTATCTTTTTTTTTTTTTGCTTCAATCTCTGATCAACAAATTATTGTCTGGATAAGCCCCTTTCCTTCTCTATCACAACTACCTTCAGCAAACTGGTCTGAAATCACTACTGGAAGTGCCACAAATGTCTGACTGGTAAATTTACCCACTCTATCAAATAACGGTACTCAGTACTCCATGAGTTTGTGCTATGGTTGGGCTACTTATAGGAAAAACATAAAACCAAGTAAAATGCTATGTTTTAACAACAGAGTGAAAGAGGGTTAACAGGGTTAAAAAAGTCTATTTTAAACAAGTTAAGTTTAATGACTACTATAGAAATTAAACATACTGGTCACAACAAACAAAAAACAAGCAAGCAAACAAACCCCATGTCCAGTGTTCCAGTGCTTCAGTAGCAGAAAGAAAGATATAGTGAGTGAGGCCTAATACTCAACTAAAAAACCATTTCTGTGCTTGCTCTTGTCTACTGAAGATCTGTCAACAACACCCTTCCAAACATTGCTTTCTGAACTCATCATCTTCAATTCTGCATGTACAAGACTCTAGATGCGTGTAAACCAGTTATCGTTGACAAGTATTTTTAATAAGACCTCAAAGACACAGAGCTATATCTTAACTAAAGCTTGCCTTTTGTTTTTATGAATACAGTTACTAAAAATCAAGTATCAAGGCTCTAATATGCTCATGATCTCTATTTTTTAGTCCTAGCTACTCAGAGGCTAAAGTAGGAGGCTAAGAGTTCGTGCCGGGCGGTGGTGGCGCATGCCTTTAATCCCAGCACTCGGGAGGAAGAGGCAGGCGGATCTCTGTGAGTTCGAGGCCAGCCTGGTTTCCAAAGCGAGTTCCAGGAAAGGCGCAAAGCTACACAGAGAAACCCTGTCTCGAAAAACCAAAAGAGTTCAGAGCCAGTGTGGGGAACATGAAAGATTCCTTTCTTATATTAAAAAAAGGGAGGGGGAGTGGAATGGAGAGCCAGGGGAGGGGAAAAAAGAGAATAGGGAAAACAAAAGAGGACAGAAAAGGAAACAAATAGAAAACATCTTAATAAAAAAAAAAAAGGGGGGGGACACACACACTAACAATAAAAGAAAAAGAGGCCATGAATTTGAGAGGGTGGGAGTGGGAGCAGGGTTAGAGTGAGGAAAGGGAAGAAGGAAAATGATGTAATTATATTTTAATTTCAAAAAATAAAAAATATTAAAAACTACAGTCCATAGAAAAATGACAGACTATTCCTCATTTCCTCACAAACGGTTACTGAACAGTGAAGTCACTGGAGGTAACTATTAAATACTTAATGGATGGTTTATCAGCTTGGGGGTTCTGATCTATTAAAAAAAAAAAGATTGTGACCAAGCATCTCAATACAAAGCACATACCTTTCTCACTGGCTTTAGTGAGTACAATAATTATCACTATGCTATTATAAGCATTTTTATTTTTTTAATTTTCTATACATTCTTAAAATGGTTCTTAAAAACCTCATTTATTTGTTTACTTACATGTTATCAAAACAAAAAAGTGTCATTTTATTAAGTGAATCATAGGATAAAGTTCAAAGATTATTATTTTAACTCTCAAATTGTGTCGATTCTGCCATCAATAGCCCTTTTTATTTTCTTTACTGAGCACTTCCTTAATTTTTAGGCATAAAAACATGCTCGAAAAGCCAGTTTACCTTGTGTTTCCCCTGAAGCCATGAAAACAAGCACTTTTCTAAAAGGCCCTGGGTTTTTTTTGTTTTTGTTTTTGTTTTTTTTTAAATACAAAAGAATTGTTGATATATTTCCATGTAATGGAAGTTCTGTGCTTCAATGATTATCTTCTATAACCCCTAAATACATGTACACACTGTCACAGAAAGTGTGTGTCATGGACCTTTTATAAGCATGGATAAACTACTTGTTTCAATGTTTAGGGGCTGACAAGCCAACAAACTACAAAACTGTGAGTGGATTGTGGTTAAAATATACAGCTAGTCAGCAGAAAATATTAAACTATACCAAATAGTTCAGTTACATGAAAATTTAAAATGGTGAGATAGTAATTTTCAAAACTGGTTGGTCACATGTAGAAAGGTCAGAATTGATAAAATTACAAGAATTTTAAGTTCTTTGTATTAATAAATAACTAAAAAAGAGAAAACTAGAATATAAGCAGTCTGACACTCCAAAACTTAATTTAGATAATCCTTTAAAATGGAACTGCAGCTGTATCATATTGCTAAATGAGATGTGAAAACTTCACGTTACAGCATCTGTAACAAAATACTACTTCTGTGAAGACTGCACTGACATTCTGTTTATGTGACAGCAAGAAACTGAAAACTGTAGTTCTCTGCATAACTACTGCAAGAAGAGGCTTCCCTGGTAAAGGACAAGAGATGCAGCAGACTATGGTCAACATGCAGAGACTAGGACACCTGAGCGCTGAGCTCTATACAGGCCATCTATACACCCTACCCTATAGCTGAGGGGTAGACAGATCACTTTCCATCTTAGCATGTATTAGATGTATGAAATGGTTTCATTATGACATTTTACCCATGTTTATAATGTACTTCCTAGTATCCCGTGATTATTGTGAGACCAAGGATTTCCAGTGCACTTATACTTGGGTGATGCAGAACCTGTGCTGGATACAGAAATGCAATTTTCCACATTTTGATCCCTAGAAGGAATGAAAACTGCTATTTTACCTGAAATGATTTGAGTGTCTCTAAATGTTTTTAATCTTTGGAGGACAGGAAAACAATCATATAGGTATACTGTAATTGTTCATGTGGGAATGAATAACATCAAAAATAGTTATTTATTTTTATCCTATGACAGAAAACAAATTATGAATTATTATTTATATAAGTTAGTAACTTTTTAAGAATTCAAAAACAAAAGCAGAGTATACAATTACTGATCTCAAATAATTCAAGTAGACTCAAACTTGGACATTAGGTTTGGTCCAATCACTGCTAAACAGCCTATTTACATTAGATATATCTATTAATGTTTTAAAGTTAATTTTTTCCTAACATCAAAATGAGTTGTTTAAACTCTAATTTTAATTATTAACTAATACATTTCAGGGTGAAGTTCAATAATCCCCAGGGAGAGAGCATACAACAGAGCTCTCTGATTGTGGAGCTGTGCTGCCTAATATGAGAAGTATCCACAGGACTAAAAACTCAGTTCTTTAATCATTGCTGTTCCAAGTGCTGACCAGCAAACTGGCTGGAGGTTATTCTACTAAACACCATATATAGACTATTTCAATCATGATTAATTGATTGAAATAAAAAATTCTATTTGGCCAGATATTATGGGGAGGGAGGAGGAGAAAGACTGAGTTCAGAGCCTGTCTCACTGGACCACACTGCCATACACTGAATTTGAAATGACTTTTTTCATTGTAGGGCTTCAACCATATAAGGCTGATGGTTGAGCCAGGAGCCTCATCATGTACCGAGTTTTTTGTCATTGTGCCCCATCACAGAATTCAACTGTTCACCACCAAAACCCTTACATAAGATGTATTTATTGCCAGACCAGATGGGAAATTTCATGTGAGAATCCACGTAACAAATTCATTAAAAGTCACAGAATTATGAACTCGAGATGTCTGATTTTCTATGGCTCACTTTCAAAGAAAGTCCTCAACAGACTGGAGTATGTGTTCTCAGGTGAGCACAATACCAATTACTAAGTGGGAAAGAATCATGACTTCATCTGCTATTTGATTTTGTGACATAATTTCAGAGGCCCCAAATTTCTTTTGATCACAGACTATCTCTGTAGAATTCATTTTACTATGCACAGCAGTTGCTCTATTTTTAAATGTATCTATACTTCTCAGTTAATACTCAGAGTAAAAAATATGCTATGAGGAAAAAAAATTAAGTATCTCTTTATTTTGGTGAGGCAAGGAACACTTCTAGTCACCAACTTCAAATTTTAAAACTCAGTATCTAATTATCAAGACAGTACAAAGTCAGGCATGGCAGCTTAAGGCCTGTGATCCCAGTACCTGGGAAGCTAAAACAGGCCATAAAATGAACTCTGGACTAGTGTGAGACTCTTTTCTCCAACAACAACAAAAAGACATAATACAAAGCATACTTAGAAAAAAAACTTGGTTCTTTCTCCATTTTGTATTTCTCCTACAAATTTATTCGTCTTGTAATAAGACTAATGTTTATCCAGGAAGACTTACCATGCCATCCCTCACTGAAGGTGAAGAAAAAATCTGCAGATTTACTCTTACTTACATAAGATACAGAGTAAGATAGAATAATACAGAATAAGAATTCAACACTTAAAAAGAACTGGTGTCATTAAATTTGAATTGTAAAGAGCTGGCCACAGAATTCATCTGATAAAAATAAGCTGGTGGGCTTGATTTTACTGGTCCCATTGACGATCTCATGGTAACTCTCTCAGTGCTGTTCACTTAGAGCACTGCCAAATGGTGGTAGAGCTCAGCCCCAAAGAGGAGTGCACTGTGAACCATTTCAGTTGGCCCATGATTCTGGCTGACATAAAGAAAAATTTAAGACACAAAGTAAATTGGGCATAGTGGAGGAGGCCAGGCCTTTAATCTCAGCATTAAAGAAGTAGAGGCAGGTGAATCTCTGAGTTCAAAGACAGAATGATCTACAGAGTGAGTTTTAGGACAGCCAGGGCTACACAGAGAAACCTTATCTCAAAAACCAAAACCAAAACCAAAATGTAAAAATCCAACTGCTGAGATCCTTAAAAGGCATATGGTTATCTTCTGTGCAACAGCATGCCAATTAACCTAGTGCTTTCAAATGCCCGACAGCTGGGACTGACTAACCTACCAAGTGAGGGCTTTTTGCTTAGACATATCACACCATGATTTTCAGAAAAGTATAAGAAAAAAGGAGGCCAGTATGAAACAGGGTAAGAGAAGCCTAGTTCCCATCCTCAGAGAGTGAATGAAGGGCAATGATGTATTTTAATTTTTGAGACAGGCTGTCCCTACCTGTCCTGGTGCTCCCTATGTAGACCAGGCTGGACTCAAACTCACTGAGATCTGCACACCTTTGTCTCCCGACTGCAGGGATTAAAGGAGCACACCACCACATCCAGCTAGTTTTAGTTTTAATTTTAGTTAAAAGAATAGTTACTGTCTAGTCCTTCTATCTGCTTTAATAGAACACCGCAGAGTGTTGTATTATCAAGAAAATTGAATTACCATGATTCTAGAAGCTGGGAAGCTTGGGCTGCTTGTAGATTACTGTTGACGAGGGCCTGCTTCCTTACTCTTTTGTCTGTGCTCACAAATGACACAGGAGCAACAGAACACTTTGGGTTTCTTTTATATAGGCCCTAATTCTATTTTTGAGGACTCAGAACTCACAATCTGCCACCTTCCAAAGGTTCTACTTATCACATTCCACACAGGGATTAGATTACAGCATTTGAATTTGGTGTTGGTAGTAAGGAAGGCCACATTGTAAGCATAGAGTAAGAATCTGGGAAGAAATTCTGGCAAATAATACAATTAAGCCAAACAGTGAAACCCACAGCTTTTATTTTTTTTTTTTTTTTTTTTTTTTTTTTTTTTTTTTTTTTTAGACAGGGTTTCTCTGTGTAGCTTTGTGCCTTTCCTGGAACTCACTCTGTAGCCCAAGCTGGCCTCAAACTCACAGAGACCCACCTGCCTCTGCCTCCCGAGTATTGGGATTAAAGGCGTGCGCCACCACAGCCCGGCACCCACAGCTTTTTTTTTTTTAATTAAGAAATTTTTTATTCATTTTATATACCAATCACAGATCCCTGTCTTCCCTCCTCCCACCCCTCCAGCCTTTCCTCCACTGACTCCCCTCCTACAAAAAGGTAAGGCCTCCTATGGGGAGTCAGCAGAGCCTGGTACATTCAGTAGAGGCAGGTCCAAGCCCCTCCCCCTGCCTCAAGGCTGTGCAAGGTGTCCACCATAGGTAGTGGGCTCCAAAAAGCCAGCTCATGCACCAGGAATGGATCCTGATCCTACTACTAGGGGACCTCTTAAGCAGATCAAGCTACACAATTGTCTCCTTATGCAGAGGGCCTAGTCCAGACCCATGGGGGCTCTACAGCTGTTGGTCTAAAGTTCATGAGTTCCCACTAGTTTGATTTGGTTGTCTCTGTAGGTTTCCCCATCATGATCTTGATGACCCTTGCTCATAGAATTCCTCTCCTCTCCCAGAGAGAGAAACCCACAGCTTTAACAAAGAAAGACCTGTAAGATCATCCCCTTAGGATGAAATGAAGTGATCTGAAAACATTTCCTGGACAGCAGGAGGGAGGTTAGTTTGGCAGCACAGACTGCACATTTTCAAGCTCTAGCTGTTAGCAAATTTGGTCAATGGAGGTTAACTGGCCTCTTTTTCCTTGAACCATCAAAAGATGTGTCTTCAGCGCTTCAAGGTATTCTGCTTACTGAAGAATAGATTTCCCCATTAAACTTAATTTCCTTTGTGTTCTGTCTTCATAAATAAATGTTTTCATAGCAGTGAGTCAGTATCCATCATGGTGAAGTATGCTTTCAAAGAAATTTGATGTTCCATCATGAATTATTTGCTCTACAAATAACTCCATTTGCCAAATGTCAGTAAAATTCTCAGCTCTCTATTAAAATTTAAGTCACTCCGTCGTGTAAATACAAATAGAAGCTCATCACCTTCACGGCTGTCATCAAAAGCTGGACAGAGTCCACAGGGTGCCCAGACCAAGCCTGTAGGTGGGAGGATGGGTTGACTATCCTGTACAGTTTCATGTGTTCATCTACACTGCCAAAAGTGCCTTCCTTCACAGCGATGAGGGACATCTCCACTTTCCCATCATATCTGTGTTCAAAACGGTTTCAGTGTTCTCCATGGCAACTCTATCTTACTGATTCCCAGTCCATAGATGCACTTCCACACTCCATGTGATGAAGCAAATAGACTGTCTCTTTGTATCATTGGAGTCTGTTTACTTTTTCACTTGTTTCTGCCATGGTTTGTAGGAATTTGGAACATTGTTAGGTGATTACCTCAACAGATTCAGATTCAAAATCCTGGTCCTTGTACCAGGCTTTACCAGTCATATATAGGTCTGGCTGCAGGCTAAAGTTCATAAAACCTTTTTGGAGGCTGTTACAAATTTTATAGCTGTGATAAGCTTTTTACTTTCCAAATTGTTGAGAATTTTGTTGATTTCTGTTAATGGCAAGTTACTTTTTGTATGAAACATCTCTGCTCCACCTTCCTTCATTCCCTGCATCCTCCATGATTGGATAGACCAGTTTTTTTTTTTTTTTTTCTGATTGGACCCCTTAATTTTACCAGCTTTCTGAGAATCCTTTATTTTATATAAAAGACCTGTATTACTCTTTAAAGGATCCAAATGACCCATGGAAAACAGTCTATTAATGGCCACTGACCACTATTGGACTTCTATGTAAGGCATTTGCATAATTCTATAATTCTGTTTTCTATTTCCACCAGATCCAAATTCTGCCACTGCACCTTCACCTTCACCTTGGCCATGAGGGCAGTTTTTGAGATCAGAGAAAAAGTCACTTCACAAAGAGCGCATTGAAGTTCCAGGGAGCTTCAGACAGAATTTAAGAGCCAAAAGTAGCAGACATTTGTAGCCAAACATTATTTTCTGGAAATGACAGAAGTGTTGTACATATCAACCCACAGTGGCTGTAACTACTTGTAGAAGACCTGCACAAGATCAAGCCAGCCAAAATCCAGCATGGATGGGGAAGAATTCACAAAGGCCCACCCCTAGCTGAGAAGTTATTGGCAACTGATGGCTGCTGAAAGAAGGAAAGTTTTTTTTTTTTTTTGGGGGGGGGGAGCCCTAGAGAGCGTCTCCATGTTCTTATTAGATGAACATATGTTATACCCATGAGCATAAAGGCAATACTAAGTAGAATCAAATGGTTAAGGAAAGAAAAAAGAGAGCACATAAAACTGAAAGGGGAAAGTGGGGAGGGGAGACAGAAGAGGAAATGGAGGGGAAAGAATGGGGAATGAATTTGATCAAAACACATCATATACATGCATTAAATATGCGAAACAAATAAACAAACAAAGAAACTGAATTCTCATACTCGGAACTAACCTTTAAAAAATATGGAAACCAAAGACTGATTCAGTGGCTGGCTGATACACTCTACTGTAAGAAAACAACTGAGTTATCATAGTGTATGAAGAAAACTACCAGGGGAAAGAAACAGCTGACTCCCCAAGACAGTCCTCCCTTTCACTCTGCAGTTTAGGGCACATGAAGTATTTGAGTTGTTGGCTAATGTCTTTACCATCAAGTTAAAGTCTCATAGTTAGGATAGAAAGAAGAAATTAAGTTTTTAAAATTCTATACTAGAACTTTACAGGGATTACAAAAGTTTTCTGTTTTATGCCTTGATAAAATATTTCTATTAAAACAATTAACTGTAACACTGGTTTTACTATAAAGCTTACTTAACCATCTTGGGTATATTCAATGATGACTAACCACTAATATCAACTTAAAAGTATACAAACCAATACTGAATATTGTAGGTTACTTAAAAAACACTTAAAAGTTCCATGAAAAGCATGAAATAGAAAAAGGAAAACAGAAAGAAAAATCAGACAAGAAGACTCCTAAGATTTGTAGCTATACTAAGAAGCCCAAAAAAGACAGTTTCCACAGCATCTTCTAATATCCATCAACTTTGTGGCAGGAAAACTGAATATGAAACCATGAGTTTCCATTTAAAAACAAATTAATTACACTCTGGAAAACAAATACAGCAAAAGCTTTAAGACTTCTGAATACATGCTAACAAAGAAGAGAAATAATGAACAGGAAATGACTTCTGTATCAACATATTTTTAAAAAGGATTTATTTTCTTTTTAGGTATCTGTATGCTGTGTCTATTTGGGAGTGTGTGCACGTGAGTTTGGTGCCCATAGAGGTCAGAAGAGTGCAGCTGTCTCCTGGAGCTATAGTTCCATGGAGTTGGTTGTGAGCTGCTAGAGAGGAGTACTAAGAACACCGTTCCTGTCCTCTGCAAGAACAGCAGGTGCTTGTAAGCCCCAAATCATCTCTATAGCACCTATCAACTCAGGAAGGGTTTCTGTTGTTTTTATTTTTGAGATTATAATCTAATTATATTTCTCCCTTCATTTTCCTCCCTCTAAATACTCCTGTATACCCATCTCCTTCAAATTCATGGCCTCTATTTTCATTGTTATTGCACATATATACAGTATTTATACACACACACCTATATATTGCCTGCTGAGTTCATATAATGTTACTTGTATGTATGTTTTCAGGGCTGACCATTTGAGTACTGTACAACCAATTGGTGTGCTCTTCCCTGGGGAAGACCACCTCAGCCACTCCCAGCTTTCCTGAGTTAACTGTAGCTCTATGTAGGGTTGAGGCCCGACAGGCTTTTACCTACCCAGTTTGGCATGTTATTTTTTTTTTAAATCAGACTTTTACTTTACCGGCCTGGCCTAACAGTCCTGCACTGCAATGTTACATATGATATTCTAAAGCATTGAGTCATATTACTGCAAACAACATAGATGAGGACATAGCACACAAACATCTGTTTGTTTGTCTGAAGATAGGGTTTCTCTGTATAGCCCTGGCTGTCCTGGAACTTGCTCTGTAGACCAGGCTGGTCTTGAATTCAGAGATATACCTCCCTCTGCCTCCTGAGTGCTAGGATTAAAGGTGTACACCACCACTGCCTAGCTACTGTATATACTTTTTTCCCCCTAAAAAAGGACATTATTTTATAACTAAAATGTTTATTTAAATTGTATATAAGTTGAATGACTGGTATAATAACCCTTTTTACCTACTGTAGATTCCACATCCTTAGATTCAAGGTATGGCTCAAAAACATTCATGACAAAATTATACCAAACATGTACAGATATGTTTCTTGTCATTATTTCCCAACAACAGTTTAACAGTTATTTATACAGTATTATAAATTCTAAGAAATAAAGAAATGCTTGTTGTAGGAAGTAAATAAGGGGAAGAATATATGTGGGTTATACGCACATATTATAGAACTTTATTTTATGAAACATGAGCAGGTAGGAAGTTTTTTTATCTTCAGGGTCCTACACCCAATCTCTCATGGATAACAGGAAATAATTTCCTTCCCTCTTCCATTTTTCTCTCTCTAGCTATAAAGGGGCATACACAATACAATTTTATAAATGGTTAAAATAGCAACATATTAGGCATTACTTATTACATAAAGGACTAAAATAAAGTATCAAAAATGTTCTGCCTCTAAAGTTCAAAGTTTACAAAGATTAATACTCTAAAATGACATATTACTTGGCAGTCAAAATTATTCTTAAAACTCTCTTAAATATCCTATAAGTTACATTATTTAAATTCTAAAAAATTACTGTAGATGATGAAACACATTTTTTTTTTTTTTTTTTTTTTTTTTTTGGTTTTTCGAGACAGGGTTTCTCTGTGTAGCTTTGCGCCTTTCCTGGAGCTCACTTGGTAGCCCAGGCTGGCCTCGAACTCACAAGAGATCCGCCTGGCTCTGCCTCCCGAGTGCTGGGATTAAAGGCGTGCGCCACCAACGCCCGGCTTG
Organism: Peromyscus maniculatus bairdii; assembly: GCF_049852395.1. Lineage (NCBI taxonomy): Eukaryota > Metazoa > Chordata > Mammalia > Rodentia > Cricetidae > Peromyscus > Peromyscus maniculatus. The sequence continues at coordinate 42,465,075 of NC_134861.1, forward strand.
AAACACATTTTCAAAACATGAGGATTGTACTCTGTTTACAGAAATCACTATAGTTTATGTGGAATGTAGAACCTAAAGCTAGTAACAGTTAATTCATTTATCACTCATTTCGTGGTCCCTGTCAGGTGGATTACAGCTTGGTAGAAGAGTGAAAAAATAACATGATACAGATTTTAATTAGCTACTTTATGTTCCATTTTTTATATGTAATGGTTTAGGAAATCCAGTATATTTAATTTTTGTGTGGTAGTAATATAAACAGGCCAAGTCTCTGAGAAAAAGAGGACATTTCTTCCTTTACAGATCATTTTAAATGTATGAGAAAAGAGGAATATAAAATGGCATGTATGTGAGAGGATTTCAGTTGCCTTTGATGCTAGTACTAAGCAGCAAAACATAGGCAAAGGTTTTTAAATATGGTAATTATGCCTTTGCACTAAAATTAAAATTAGTGTCAATTAAAAAAAACTATTATTTCTTCTAAAAATTCATTTTCAAATTAGAACAAAGGATACGAAGTAGACATGACAAAATTAGTTATAAGAAGTATCTAGTAGTAGGTGTCTTTTCAACAGAACTGGGTATATCAGTTAGCTATGCAAAGAACTGTAGAGTGGTTGTCTGTACTTCATTCACCCGTGAAGCACCGCCCTAGAAGGCAGCAGGTAACTGCTAGCTACCTGGCCCCCTTGGGGCATGGCCGAGACAGGGACCCTGTAAGAGGAAAAATGCATACCTGATCACTTTCTTGGCTATCTCATGATCCTGGATGCTGGATTGCAGACCAAGTCCGAGTTCTCTAGAGAGCTGTGTTAGACTGTGCCTCACCTCTCCTGGATCCTATAACCAATCCCTTTGCTCGCTGTAAGTTTACCCAAAATAAACCTCTTTGACTATCAGATAAACTATGTGGAATTGCCTCATTAATTACTACTTTAAAGAACCCAATACACATAATAGGTTTTAAACCCTACCATTTCCTGGGAAATTGGGAGAGGAAAAATCCATTCACTCACACATCATAACTTGATGTGCCTAACACAGGGAAAGAATTAAATAAAACATGGCATCAAAGAGTTCATAGTTTAACAGAAGACAGATAAGCTAAAGCATAACATGGAAATGAAAAGCACTATAAGGAGATCTAACAGTGTAGAAAAGGGGATGTAGAAGAGTTGAAAATGAATACGTAAAACTCGTGTGTCACACATAATGCCTCCTATGTGTGTGTCAATGTGGCTCTACCTGGAAAGATGTATTTAGGAATCTGAGCTTGTGTACCCTCAGGACCAGAGACTCAAGAGATGACTCAGCAGTTACAGGGGTCGAAGGAGTGCTTGATGCTCTTGCCGAGGACCAGAGCTTAGTTCCCAGCAGCCATGCTAGGCACTTTACAACACCTGTTACCTCTAGCTCTTCTGGCCTCTCTGGACACCTGCACACACAAACACAGGGATACACACATCTACACATAAAGTTTAAAACAATCAGGACTAACAACAGAATTTTTTTTTTTAACAAATCAAAAATGAGAGCTTGTAGCTACAAAATTAGGTAAGATTCTGCAATGAAAACAGACAAAATAAAAGGAGGCTGAAGTGCTAGCAGAGAATATTTCATGGATGAATTTGGAATAATGGGAAAAGCTGGGCCAATAAGAAGACTCAGTGAAGAAATGCATTTGCCACCAAGCCTGATGACCTAAATTTGATTCCCAGGATCAACAAGGTGGAAGGAGGGGACCTGCTCCTGCAAGCTGTTCCCCACCCTCCACCCCCCATACACATGGTAGCACAAATGCACTCATAAACATACAATAAATCATTATATTTTTTTCTAAAGAGGAAAAATTTCTTTACTCCAATGTATTCATTCACTCTTCATTTCTTTATTGAATTCAGCCCAGGAGGAAAACGGTAGAGAGAAAAAGACAGTGTTCACAGAACAAAGGAACAGGAAGGAAGCCATGTAGTAAAAACTCAGGGAACCACATGTTCCTGAGGGGAGGAGGGATTAACAGTCAAACACTTCAAGGTTGAAGCAGTCCAAGGTGGACACTTGGTTCTGGAAATTAAAGGTTCATGGCTGGAGATGGAGCTCAGAATAGTGCTTGCCTCATATGCTCAAGGCCCTTGGTTTAGTTCCCACCACTATACAAAAGTAAATTATAAAAAAGGTAGAAAGAAATTAAGGGGTACAGTGGGCATCTTATGGTTGTTCTTTTAAGGTTACCTCTGTACTGTATAGTATCTAAACTCTCTGTTTTTAGCCCCCATTTTACTTTTCAGAGATTCCAAATGATCACTATCAACACACACACACACACACACACACACACACACACACACACACACACACACACACACACACGTTCTTCAACTGAAAACAATGTATGATGAAAAAAGATGAAATATCTTTTCATGAATATAACTGAATGTGAATAGTAGTATATGGGTTATTTTATTGCAATAAAATAGTTTCTTGAAAGTAAAAGTGCAGACCATATAAAGGAAATTTAAAATATGACAAAACTATATCACAAATGAACACCATGGAAAGAAATTTTGTGGCCTAAATAAATGAGTCATGTCAATTTAACTTAACATGAAGATGCCTAAATTTAGATAAAGGCCATATAAGCATAAAAATAACTAAATTCTTAAATCACATAATATGTATTAATCCTAGCCATTCTTAATGAACTGACTTAATATTTATTTCATGCTATAGTACAGAGCTTCAAGAGTATGAATAGAAAAGACATAGAGAACTTTATATGTAAAATTTGGCTATTATTAAATTTAAGGGGAATATGTCGATTAGTAAAGCTTTCAAACAACCAATCAAACCCATCATTAAGCATTTTTTTCTTGAGGGACCATATACCATACCAGAATAAGTTATATGTTTGCTAGGGATAGATAGATATATGGAAGTAAAAAGCAAAGCAGGAAAAAAATTGATGAGATATTTTCATTTTATTATATATCTACCATTATGACTCAACTACTATGTACATCGTACAATTTAGGTAAGATTAACTTTTTAAAAAGAGCAGCATATTCCATATTCTGGGACCATATATCAATGATTTTCATACTTTAGGTGATCAGAGAATGTGAACCTAAAATCTAAAATATAGTTTAGTTTACATGGTAACATTTGACAAGGTCATATATAGCTACAGGATTATGTTGATATACATAAAAACCCTGATTTCGTGCATATATGTGTTATATATATATATATATATTATACATATACTATTCTTAAATAAAATCTAAGAAATAAAAAAGTAAAAGAAACATAAACACTGACTAAGGGATATTAGGGCTATAGCTCATTGGCAGACTGCTTGCCTAATATAGGTAAGGCCTTGGGTTTGTATCCTAGCACTACAAGAGCAAAACAAATGGAAACCAGGGGTTGATATTCATACCATACATAGTAACACTTAACTACAAATAGTAAAAGCAAACATATAGGTGCTAAATAATTTACTTCTTTAAATAAAACAAATGAAGTACTAACACTAGTACATGCTTAGAGAAACATATAACTGAACATCATTTATCTTATTATTTACTCATTCATTCAAGAAATATTTTCTTAGAGGGAGCTTTAATTAAGGAGGAGGGAGAAAGATTAGGAGGAAGGAGGTAAAAATGTTAGTAAGGGTGTCAGAAAAAGTCACAAGGAATCATATCTAAGTTTATACATGATACATGTAAATCTGCATAGATATACAGTTTAAATGAAAGTTTTACGTCTGGAGTGACAATGCTCCCCACAAGAGCCACAGACTATCTCATAAATCCCCCTAACACCAGACATGAGAAGCTCCCATTGAGTTGTCCAAGAGAATCACCAAACATAGGCTGTTGCTATTGTCCACGGTTCCCCCCAAGAGCTTGAAGGTAAGTCCCTACTGCTGAAGACAACATGTACTTTGGACACAGGACCCAGAGGATCTGAACTGGTTCTGATCCAAAAGACTCTGCCCCGAGGACTAGTATTCATGGTACCAAAGGTGACATGTAAGCTTTCAAGGGAGGGAAGCAACAAGTAGTCCCACCCAGCTATCATGCCTATTAAGTACAACAATGACCAACATGGCATGGTATCTCTAAGGGTACAATAGTGGCATACATAGCTTGGTGGTAATCAACAGCTCAAGACAGGGTTTCTCTGTGTAGCTTGGGAGCCTGTCCTGGAACTCACTTTGTAGTTCAGGCTGGCTTTGAACTCACAGAGATCCACCTGCCTCTGCCTCCCGAGTGCTGGGATTAAAGGCATGTGCCGCCACCACCCGGCATTAATTATATTTTAATTTAAAAAATAAAAAAGATTTACTGGTAGTATAGTCTTGTAATCCAAGTACCAGAGAGGCTGAGACAGGAGGATTTTGAGTTTCTGGACAGCCTGGACTTAAGAAAAAGAAAGGAAATCTTTAGTAAGAAACTAAGATATTACAAGTACTGTTCCTGGAAGTTGAAGACTATAGTAAAAAAAATGAAATTTCTGTTAACATGAGACTTCATTTTATTTTATTTTATGGTTGAAATCCAGACAAAATTCACTGAGGAAACTAGTAAAAGTTTGTCTTTGTACTAGAGCATCTCTCTCCCATTCTATGTCAACCCTGAACAAGTTTTTCACTTGTTTCTAATAACAAAACATTGTCTAACTTGAATTTGGTTTAAATACTAATAGGCATCTTCCCTTCCAAAAATTATGTGCAGGGGTATCCTATATAAGGGGACTAATCATAGAAAAAGAAAAAGAATACTAGATACATAATAGCTCTCTAAGGGGACAATAGAAATCCATGACAAATACAAAACATTTTCATAGTTCTGCTCTAGACTACTGAATTAAATAAAACAATTCTAATGCTATGCTAGAAAATAGCAAAGAATATAGTTTTTTCTTTTCTTTTTTTAATTGAGTGGCTCATGACACGGTACATCCTCTGTCTCACTCATTTTTTCTTTTACTGTTGAGATCTTTGAAATGTCTAGACATTTCTCCTTGTGTTCACAGCCCTGAACTGAGATGTGCTATGGAACTTTGAGCAGCACTGTCTCTGCTGTTAGCATGTCAGTCACAGAACCTCTCTTTAACACTGCTTTAGAATCAGAGGAGCCGAGCACTGCAGTAGTCTGAAACAGAAGTGACTCTCTGGGCTTGAGTCTTTCAACCTGTGGCCTCCAGCTGCTGGTACTGTCGAGGGAAGCATGGGACCAAGCTGATGGAATGAGGCTTACAGCCCAGCTTTTGGCACTACACTTTGCTGGCTGCTGTGCAAGGAGCTGTGCCTCACATTCCTATACAGAACTCTGAAAGCTGTTTAAACCTCCATGCCTTCCCCACCATGAAGGACTGAAATCTTCCGAAATAGTGAGTCAAAATAAGCCTTCCCTCTCTTAAATAGTTCTGTCACTGAAATGAGAAGAGTGACTAACACAGGCTCTAAATGCTCAATCTTAATTGGTGACATTATTAATCTAAATAATAATAGCTTACATCTATCATTAACATAATTCTCAAGATTCTAAGCTAGAAAATACAATAAATAGCCGGGCGGTGGTGGCGCACGCCTTTAATCCCAGCACTTGGGAGGCAGAGGCAGGCGGATCTCTGTGAGTTCGAGGCCAGCCTGAGCTACCAAGTGAGTTCCAGGAAAGGCGCAAAGCTATACAGAGAAACCCTGTCTCGAAAAACCAAATAAATAAATAAATAAATAAATAAATAAATAAATAAATAAATAAATAAATAAGAATATAAAATTTTACTTTACATTTTGACCAGATGATCAGTATAAACCTGTTGCTCAAATTAAGTAGCAAACTATCAATACTACTGCTGTCAATATCCAGAATACCTAAAAATGATCAAATTAAGGAATGTTTCAGAAAACAAAAGCTTCATCAACATCTTAACTGCTGCTCCAAAGATTCATGTATTTCCTGTCTTTAAAAACATATTTATTACTTGTTATTTCAAAGTATAGTTAATTACTTTTTTAAAGCAAGAAACCAATTAGTTAACAGAGTTAGTATCACTAAAAGGTATTCTTTTCTGTCCTCATTCTAGTCAAACCAGGCTGGAAATTTCTAAAATGGTTCTGTTCTGAAGGAAAATAGTCAAACAATAATAAAAACCTAGCTAAATCCAGAAAATGGTAATGTACTAAAAATAACGGAATTATCAAAGGAATAAGGCAAAAGTACTATACTAATAAGAATCTTTCATTTAAATTCTCTGTAATCTCTCAAACGATCATGAAGAAAACAAGAAATTCCCAAATGGAGAGGTCACTAAATACCCAGCAACACTCACCCAACTATTGGTAGGAGACCTCTTGGAGACCCAGATGCTTGAATCAGCTGAAATAGTACCAAGTTTTTACTGATTACTCTTAACAAGGCAATGGAGCATAGGCTAAAACTCCATACTACAACAAACTGAAAGCTATTAATTAGTATTGACAACTCTACTTACTACCATTTTAAATGACTCAAAGGAAGAATAAAAAATAATGACTTCCAGTGTAAACCAAACTATACTCTGTGTTAACTTTAATCCTTAGAGATACAAGACCGACAATCATGTATGATAAACACTGACAGAATAGTTTTTCTAAATTAGTGTTACAAATCTTAAAGAAAATGCATCCCATGCTTTTTAAGATAATACAAATTCTCCAACACTGTTTCAGTAATACACAAACAAAGGCCTTTTGTGCTGTTGTTGTTATTTCAGTGTTTTTAAAACATAGCTCTTGAGGCCTTTTAATTATATTAGTGACTTTTGTAATCAGGATTTTCATAACTGAATCCAAAAAACTTTAAAGAGTTAGCAACTAAATGAAAGACTCAAAGATGAAAAATATTTTTAATATTACTATTTATATTTTTAAAATATGAAGTTATCAACTTAGCAGAAAATATATACTAGAACCTAACTTTAAGGAGGAGTAAAATAGAATCATTGCCAAGGTAAGGAGACTAAAGCAGTGTTTTCTCAATCTCTAGAAGTTGAAGAGAAAGGTAACCTCATCCCACACAAACCCAAATGTTCCTTTCTCCAAACATCCACATGGGGTTGAAGAAAGATAACGTATAGCCACGGGAATGGCTAGGTACAAAACATGGAAGAGAAGACCCTATACTTTTCCCAAGTCTTTTAATTACAAAAACTACTTTTGTCTTATAGATATGTGTCAAGTATGGGAATAAGTGAAACAAGACCCATTTGGTTGAAATATATCAGACAGACAAATACAGAACAGACTTTTTAATGTCAAGCATGCATACTCAAGCTGACACTAATGCAGTATGCCAGCTGAAAAATGATGTAAGAGATACATTATTAGGGATAGTTCTCCAACATAATGTATCTATAACTTCATCATCATCCAACAATTTTTAAGACTTGAGAATAGCAATAAAATAATGAAAGTCAGAAGCACAAAAATATTTTGAAAGGTACCTATGAAGGAGAAATTTGAGAACAGGATGTTGAAAATAAATAGCTAGCACAAGAGAACTGATAATCTTATTGGCCCTATAAGGACAAAGAAAGAAGTAGTTAAGAATAAGTAGAGACCGACAGATAAAAAAAAGTCTTCCATGAGAAAAATTCAAACATTGTAAAATTTTAAATGACAAAGCAAAGCATGCTAGTATTACCTTTCTTTCGAAAGAGTGCATTTAGGTAATTTTCTGCTTGGCATTCAATCTTATCAGTGTGGGACTGGCCCTGAGATGATAGCTCCTCTGTTGGCGTTGACTGTGAAGAATCAAGAGATGGTATACAATCCTAAAATTACAAGAAAGTAACATACCTAATTACTTTTAATTTAAACCTGAGTTCCAACTAAATATGTCAAAATTGTTTCAATGTTCAGTTGTTCTGCCTTTTATAAAATATCAAATTATACCCAAAGAATATAAAATCTGATAGGATTCAGGAAAAACAAATATACTTCTAACGGGTCAAAATAGCCTTATTCCTTACCAAAATTATGGTAAAATAATGTGTGTGTTGGGACGTGGGGGTGAGGGTGGGCAGGCACTGCTGAAAATTTTACTCTATGCATGCCAATGAAGTAATCCTGCCAGAGGTTTAACAAAGCAGATGAGCTTAAAAGATTCTTCTCATCACAACAGATAAGGAATCAGAGTTTCTCACCACACAAGAAGATGCTGGTTACACACATCTATGTCCTCTATACAGTAGGTACATATTTCATCATCAACACAGGATATACTTCTGATAGCCAAAGACTTTAAAAGTAGTGAAAGGGTTACAAATAGTAGCATATTATCCCCTTACTACCAACTGCTAAGAATCCAGAATGTAGAGTGGTCTTATATAAACTAGGTCTCCAAGCTCACCCTTGGATACCTAAAATACCAACCTGACCTAAAGTGAAGTTCATGAGTCAGGGAGTAATAGGAAATAAATGTGAAGGATGAAAGCAAACCAAACCAAAACCAACCAACCAACCAAACAAACAAACAAAAGAACAAAAACAAACAAAACAGAAAGAAAGAAAGAAAGAAAGAAAGAAAGAAAGAAAGAAAGAAAGAAAGAAAGAAAGAAAGAAAGAAAGAAAAGAAAGAAAGAAAAGAAAAAATAATGAATTTTAAAAGCTAAACTAAATGTTGGACATATTCTTTTCATTCAACAAAATCAAGTATTTAAATTTTCACTGAATCACAAATTATCAGAACAAATTAAGTTAAAAAAAAAGAACTATGTTACAATTGCATGATTATTTTAAAAATAATTTCATGGCACTAAAACTTACACTGACTGCTTCTCTCTGTAGGTTACAAAATGAACATTTTTCATCCATAGACCAGTCAGTCAGCTCTTCTGGTTCACAGTCTTTAAAAGAAGGAAAATATTCATTAAATATACTAACTTTATTAAAACCAGCAAAATCACCATCTTCCACAGCAATGGCAAAAGGAAAAATGAAAAATACAAAACCTAACTACTAAAAGTATGGGGAGAAAGTCTAACTTTCAAATTAACCTCTTGATATCAAGAAAAATAAACAATAGGCCATGAGACAAAATACCAAGAAAAATGAGCTGGTTATAGATTAAGAATTTTCCAACAGTAGAATTTTAAGTATCATCTAATCACTTCAAAGATCCACTCATCACTATTTATTCATTTCCTTTTTATTTTCATTATGACAGTCACAACAAAGGGGGTGATAGAAGGAAGAAAGGAATAAATTTTGCACAATCTGAAAGAAAATACAGCACAGAGAATGGAAGAAAGGACCAAAGGAGTCAAGAACACCCAGATTGAGAAAATGGAATGATGCCTACAAAAATAAGTAGCAATCTATTCGGAGATCAAAAATAAGGCCAGATTTTTTCATTTCCAAAAGCTTAGTTACAAGAGAGAAAGAGGCAGAAAACAAATAGGGTATATCACCCAATGCAAACCATGTACCATTCTCCATAGATTAGTGCTGCTCCCGGCCTTGGTCAGAGAAATTCCTGTTTACAGTGCTGACAGTTAATTTAGAGACTCATAATTCGCCAAAAAGTGCTGAGAACAATTGACTGTGAAGTGCTCAGCCCTACGGGACATTTTATCACATTCCCTCCACCCTGAGACTCAGGAAACACCAGAAACACCTTGGAAGAAGGAGCAGAATTTAAGAGCTGGAGCATGAAGAGGAGTGTTGTATTCTGGATGGGACAGAGCTATTGGACCTATGAACTCACAGAGGTAATGGTTACCTGCAGAAGACTGGGCTAATTGGACATTCCATCATAAATGCCAGTTAGGCCCACTCCCCCATGAGGAGTTAAAGGCAATTAGTAGATGCTGGCAGAAGGGAAGTCCTGTCTGCAGCAGTGTAGCCACTGTTAAGTTGTCCTTGCCCAAGTAAATAAATCAAACACATGCAACCAACTCTAATTAAACACAGAGAGGCATGAAAAACTTAGGAGAGTTGGGCAGAGGGGCTTGGTGGGAGGGAGGTTAAGTGAGAATAATGTGGACAGTGGAAATACAATCAAAGCACGTTATAAACATGTATGAAATAGTGACAATAAAATTTAAACCTTAAATAACTTTCATTTTCCCCCCTGAATACTAATACTTACAACCCAATAGTTCTAATATATTCAAGTTTCTGGAATACAAAAACACTTATCTGCTAAGGACATTTTAAGAAGGCATGGTAACATTGTCATTCTAATTACATTTAGTAGATGCACTGACTTCTTTTTGTTGTTGTTTTGTTTTTCAAGACAGAGTTTCTCTGTGTAGCTTTGCGCCTTTCCTGGATCTTGCTCTGTAGACCAGGCTGGCCTCGAACTCACAGAGATCCACCTGCCTCTGCCTCCCGAGTGCTGGGATTAAAGGTGTGTACCACCACTGCCCGGTTTAGATGTACTGATTTTTAAAAATCAATGTTTATAGCTAAGTTACACAGAAAATAAAGTATACCATTCCTAGAATGATAATGAACAAAAAACTGATTAATGTCACTCCTAGGGCCCTTTTACATTAATCAAACAGAGTGGATGATCATATAAATCTGTAGAAAGAATGTAAAAAATTTGTAGAAAGATTTTTGGTAGCACAATAATACTTACATCCATTTGCAAAGAGCAGTATGTGGGAATATTAAGATCCAGTACAGGGTAATGTACTTGAAGACTAGAAATCTAGGCTGGAAACACATTTAATAGCTATGACTTTTCAGGACACAAAGTTTTGTTTCAATTGGCTTATGTGTTCAATGTGTATTATATACTGTCAAACATTTGATAAGGTGTTTTTGTAGAAGACTAAATATCTGCTTAAGAACATATGGTCACTTTTCTTTTTTTTCTTTGTTTTTTTCGGGACGAGTTTCTGTGTAACTTTGTAGCCTGTCTTGGAACTCACTCTGTAGACCAGGCTGGCCTCTGCCTCCCAAGTACTGGGATTAAAGGCGTGTATCACTACCACTGCCTGGCATAAGTTCACTTTTCTACAGACAACTTCACACACAAAACCTTTAAGTAATCTAACAATTATTTAGATTCCTGGGTTGGGGAGATTGCTGGGCTGGGGAGACGGCTCAGAGAGTAAAGGCACTAGCTACACAAATCTCACAATTCATTTTGATCCCCAGAAACCACATTTAAAAAGCCAGACGTAGTTTCATGAACTTGTAATTATATCACTCCCATAGTAAGATGAGAGGCAGAGGTAGGAGAATCACTTGGAAGCTTGTGGCTAGCTAGCCTGGAATATGAAGTGCAACAAGAGACTCTGCCTTCAAAAGGTGAAGAACTGACTCCCCGAAAGTTATCCTCTGATCTCCACATGCACAAAAAGACACACACTCCTGCACACACAGACACATACCCCAAAAACTTGGGCGCTGGGAATGAGTCCTTATGGAACTTTAGTTATGTAAGCTTATGCTGTTTTGACCCTGGAATGAAGAAGTATGTATCATTCATTGCTGGGACTTTGAAAGAAAAAGTGTAACCCGACCCCATTTGAAACAGGCTCCTGCTTCGTAGGGTCCAGGTGGCCTGGAACTCATTATGGACCGGGATAGCTTTGGAATTGTGGAGATCCTCCCCTCTCCACTGCTTGGGTTACAGATGTATCCCACCACGTGGGGGCTCTCCCCTAGTCACCTGCACTTTTCACCATCCACCACAAGAACTTGCCCCAGGTATAACTCTGGGACGTGGAGTAGTAAGGAGAACACACAGACTGGAGTTCCGTTTCCTCAGATCACTCCTAAGTTAGTCACAGAGCTCAGAACTACTTCTTTAAGGTAGGATTGGTGTTGTAAAACATGACTTACATCAAACAGAACAGCTCTGAAAAGTCAAGAAATTCTTACTGATTTTTATTTTTATCATGGCTACATGAAAAAAATATAACATGGAGATTTTTTTAAAAAATGGATAAGAGACTTAGGAAGATATTTCAAACAAACAACAACAAAACAAACAAACAAACAAAAACCTGTTGTATGGGGGAACAGAGGGATGTCTTAGTGGTTAAGAGCCCTCACTGACTGTGTTACCAAAAGACCCAGGTTCAAAACCCAGCACCCACTTGGTGGCTCACAACCATCTATAATCCCAGTTCCAGGGATCTGATGCCCTCTTCTGGCCTCCCTGGGAATCAGGCACATACATGGTACACAGACATGGATGATGGCAAAACATATATGGGTGTTTTTTATGCATTAAAAATTAAAAAATTAAAAAATGCTCCAATGCATTTCAATACTAATGTATGTTGACACAGGTATGGCACTTTCAGATTAATTAAAATAACTATCAGTAGTAACATAAAAACTGAGGCACTGCATGCTAAGGCCAGTCTACTCATTTTAGTAGGAGTTCTTTAAAGAAAGAGTAACTAAAATAAGCCTCCTACATAAACACCTAAAGGCATTATATGCTGCCACACACAAAAGTATATAGTTCTATTTGTAAATATTTTTACTTTCTTGGTACACAATTTCTACTCTGAGCCCAGTGGTGGTGGGACATACTTTTTTTTCCACAGAAATGTTTGGAAAAGCAGATTTTGAAAAATCAACTAAAGACCAAATTTCTCCTCTTTCATGTCATTAAAAATAAATATGTAACCACCCTATGAAAAAAATGACAAATATTCATCTCTAAATTATCTCCATTTCAAAACTTTAATATGTGAAAACAGAGGCTCAAAAATTTTAAATAATGTACCTTTATAGAAATAGGTATGGTGGTATACACTTAATAATCCTAGTGCTCGGGAATCTGAGGCAGGCAGAATGACGACTGACAGAAGTTCAAGGCTGGCCTTTTTCACACAGTGAATTCCAGGCTAACCAGGGTTACAGTAAGACCCCATCAATACACACACGCGCGCACACACACACACACACACACACACACACACACACACACACACACACACAGGCTTATTAATAAAAGGCAATAAAAAACTACTAGTAAAATCTAATGTAGGCCAACTTTTCTATTGTGGTTTATACTCTTTTGATTAAAGTCTGATTCCAGTCATTTTATCTGTTCTGACTTGGAAGTTATCAGACTTTGAATTTTGAGAAACAGCACTGTACAGGGACATCCTACATACTAGTTGTGGTCTCAAGCAAGTACACTTTTCTAGGCTTTAGTCTCTTCTTTGGAACATTAAGAGAGTAATACTTGAATCTTAAGGTTGTAGGAAAAGTTAAATAAAAACATGTAATGTATCTAAGTTCAAAAGATGCAGCTTTCATTTATTTTGAACACTTTATTTTTTTTAGTATACTTTATTCACAGAATATAAATTTAGTTTCCAAAGACAAACTTCAGTGAAGGTAAATAACTTAGATTTTATTTTATATTGTTCATTTATTTTATGTTGCTCATTTTATGTCACTCATGGTTTTAAATTTACTGATTTCTGGGAAAATGCTGAACAATGCAGCTACAAAATAGCATTATGGCTTCAGCTGCAACTCAGTGGTAGAGTGTTTGCCTAGCATGCACAAAGGGTGGGGCTGAATTCTATGACACACATGTGAAGGCAAATATAATTTTATATGCTTACATCAATCTTTATTATGAAGCATTTTAGAAACTACATAGAAAACTCCACTGGTTTGTTTTTATTTTTGTGCCCCTTTTTTTTTTCTGGTTTTGTGTTTGTTTTGTTTTTTCTGAGAAAGATTTTGAAGTTGAGGGGGTAATCTGGGAAAAGTTGGCAGAGGGGAAAATATAACAAAAATACATTGTATAAAAAAATTGAAGAACTAAAGAAAAGTACAAAGGAAAAAATAAGAATTATCTACAAATCACACTACCAAGATATAATGATTCCAACATTTGCTATATATTCTCCCAATTTGTAGTATAGGCCTTTCTAAAATGAAAAGATAATATAATCTATAATCTATAAATCTCTAGCTAGGCTAATTAGGAAAAAAGAAAACAATTCCAATTTCAGATGGACTAGTCACACTGAAAGAATAAAGGAATGTTACAAATAACATTATGCAGAGAAATTTGATAACTTAGGTGAAATGACCAACTCCTCTAAAAGCACAAGCAACCAAATCTCAAGCAAAGAAACCTCAGGAAGGCTGTAGCCATTAAAAATAAATCAAGAATTAAACAAACATCTTCCAAAACAGAAAACACCAGCCCACATGGTTCTCTACCACCCACTTCAGAAAACAGAAACAAAAGAAATACTTTCTAATTCTGGTTCTATTACTATTTAATACCAAGACCAGTCTCAACACACCCCACCCAGAAGATATAAAGATTCAAATATATCTGTGACAAGATGGTCAATAACAAATGTCATTAGAGATCTACACACTGGGAAAACAAGATACCAGTACAGAACTATTAACATGGTAGAAACCCAAGCACAGCTATCGAAGGCTAGTAAGGACTAGGAACAGTACGGGAACACCAAGATCTTTCACTGCTGGTGGGAATTCAAAGTAGTACAGCCACTTTTGAAAGCAGCCTGGCAGTGTCTAAAAAATGCAAACATAGTCTTCCCATATGATCTAGTGATGATGCTGTTAGGTATTCATGTTACAGAAAAATGTTGAAAACTTTTGTCTACCCCCAAACTTGTAGACATTTCGAGAAGTTCTGAAGTTAAATTTTCAAAGTGACTAAAACATACTTCAGTAAGAAAAAAGATAATCAAACTGTGGCATGTTCACATTGGGCAAGAATATTAAGTGACACAAAGAAATGCACCACTGAACCACAAAAAGACAGATCCACAAATGCATACTGCTAAGTGAAAGAAACAAGTATAGAGAAACCACATACAAACCCATTCCAATGATGTGACATTGTGGGAAAAGCCAAACTTCAGAGACAGTAAAAATACAGACTGTTTCCCACAGGCTGGAAGAGAAGGAAGGGGATGAACAGGTAGAGTAGAGGAGACTATAGGACAATGGTAGCATTGTGTAATGTAATGGTAGACCCATGATGGCGTGCATGAACCTAGTATGTGTAAGAAACTAATTCCTAAAGTAATATAAGTATGTATGCAAATATGTTTACAAAACAGATGAGGCTACAAGTTCCACTTGGGTTAGCAGAGGGCAATGAAGTTTAACACTGACTTCAAATATGACTGTGAAAGGGAGGCAGGTTGGAAAGGAAGATTGAGGAATACACCATATGTTCTATTTCAGGGTTTAAAGATCTCAAAAACGTTAAACAACAGATGATAAGATATCTAGTATCAGCAACAGGTGTTTTAAAAACTAGACAGGAAACACTGGAATATTTCTCTGTATACCTGTTAAGACTCATCTTCACCCAAGGATTATTTAAGAAAATATGAAGATATACATGGCATAAAATGAGAATAAATTGAAACATCAAATACAATCAAATTTCCTTTATGGTTCTAAAATTCTATAAAATTAGATGTAAGGTTCATCTAATAGTAATATCAGAGTATTATACAATATGATCAACAGCAATGAAAAATTCACAATTTACTCAGCCATAGACATGTTTGTTGTTATTTTGAAGAGTCTGCAGATCTTCCATCTCTCTTTCTGCTCCCCCAAATCCAATCCCTCAGTCTAATCCCCAGCTCTGCAGCATACTGCCTGCTGCAACACCCCTTTCTCTGTCCCCTTCTCCAGTGAATCACACAGATCTTCCCTTCCAAACTTCCTTTACCTCACTCATTGCTTTATTCCAGACACAACTCTGACACAACTCTGATAGGCATTCATTGGGAACCCAGAGGTCAATTTGGCCATGAACCAAGTAGGCTAACTGCAGATCTTCACCTCTCACTCCATTCCTCCAAACCGAACCCCCAAGTCTCATCTCCAGATCTTCACCTCTCACTCCATTCCTCCAAGCCCAACCCCCCAAGTCTCATCCCCAGCTCTCTAACAGACCTTACTCTGATTGCAATCAGATCATGGTAGAGCACTCTGCTTTCCCTCCCTGTGGTGGACCCCCTCAGCCTTGCCCCACCAAGTCTATGCCCATTTCTAAGTGCCAGATCCTAATATCTAGAGCTATACTTTTTACCTGGAACCTGTGGTGTTCACACATACCAGGATCCTAAAAGAATTTCCTAACAGGAAACACACAGTCATCATATTCTCCTAAGAGCCAGAGAGGACAACAGAAACCAAGGAACAAAACAATCACTCAATAAGACCAGATATCAGCATGTAGAATTACAATCTTCCAAAACTCAGATGCCTAGATGCCAATGTAAAAATACAATTAACAGCCATGACACTATGTCTCCATTAGAGCCCAGCCATTTGATACCACACACAGCAGGCCCTAAGTATCAAAATATAGCTGTAGCATACACACACACACACACACACACACACACACACACACACACACACACACACACCATTTATGAATATTGTGGCAAGCCACAAGAATATGTTATAAGGAGTCCAGCTGTGTATTAAAGCTAAACCTTGACCAGCCCATGGGTCAGTCAAGTGGAAAGCCATCAAGCATGAACTACTTGGTGTTACACAGCTTAATATTCAGCTGTGCCTTGTTATGAATTTCTTGTGCTCACAATTCCCATAGAATGTGTGTGTAAACTTCCTGCTTGGGCCAATACTTGAATAAGGTCATGAAGGCAAAGACAGGCTGGCTGGGAATGCACAGTTTTGTTTCTTGTGATCAACTATGCCCTGGCCTTGAGGCCTAGTGGCTCTCTAGAGCAATTGACTGAGAACAAAAGA
The DNA here is from genome assembly GCF_049852395.1 of Peromyscus maniculatus bairdii. Lineage (NCBI taxonomy): Eukaryota > Metazoa > Chordata > Mammalia > Rodentia > Cricetidae > Peromyscus > Peromyscus maniculatus. Next base: position 42,481,846 of record NC_134861.1, read on the forward strand.
GGCTTTTACATATCAAGGTGGAAGGTAGGGTGAAGCAACATTCCTGAGGAGGCAGAGAACTGTGGCCAGGGGAAGAAGAAACAGGTGTTTTCTGTAGGGAAGACAGAACAGCATGACCAGGGAGAAGAGGTTTCATAGATGGTAAGGCAGAACTCTTGTACAGTTCATCAGAGCCAGGAGTAGAGAGCAAGTAGAGATAGAGGGTGATGAAACAGAAGATGAAGATGAGGCTGGAAGCATAAGAGCTTAGTCATTAGCAGGACTATGAGAGGACAGTAGATGAGGGGACAAAAAGGAACTGAGTGTCAGGATAGAACTGAAGCTATGTAGATGGGATTTCATCCCAGAGAAATAAAGTAGACAGACAAAGAGATTGGTGTATCTAGGTTTATTCCTGCCCTGAATGCCTGATGGAGCTGTAGCTATAAAGATAGAATTTTGTCTTAGAGGAATAAAGTTAACAGACATAAGAGTATAGTGTACGTAGATTTTTTTTCCCTCAGATATCCCACACCGGACATAGCGTCTTCCCTGAACTCTGGGCAATACATACAATATGACAGAAGTCATAAAGAGGAAATGAATAAATCCTTTACAGAAATCTATGAAAACACAAAGAGTGGAAAAAAATGAATAAAACAGATCAAGAATTGAAAGTGAAAGTTGAATTTATAAAGAAAACCCAAACTGAGGTAAACTTAGGAACTTGAACAGGAACCTCACAGGGAAACCTTGTCAACAGAATATAAGAGATGGAAGAAAGACTCTCAGGTATTGAAAACACAATAGAAGAAATGGGTACCTTGGTCAAAGAAAATGTTAAATCTAAAAAACTCCTGGTGTAAAACATCCAGGAAATCTGGGCACTACAAAAATCTAAGAATAATAGGAATAGAGAAAAGAGAAGAAATTCAGATGAAAGGCACAGAAAATGTTTCCAACAAAATCACAGAAGAAAATTTCTCTAACCTAAACAAAGAGATGTTTATCAATGTACAAGAAGCATACAGAACACCAATAAAGTAAACTGGAAAGGAAATCCTCTTGGCACAATATAAATATAACACTAAATATAAAGAACAAAGAAAGAATATTAAAAGCTGCAAGGGGAAAAGACCAAGTAGCATATGAAGGCAGAATTACACCTGACTTCTCAATGAAGACTCTAAAAGCCAGAAGGGCCTGGTCAGATAGGCTACAGACTCTAAAAGACCACAGATGCCAGCACAGAATACTATACCCAGCAAAACTTTCACTCATATTAGACGGAGAAAATATTCCATGTTAAAGCCAAATTTAAGCAATATCTGTCTACAAATTCAGTCAAACAGGAAGCACTAGAAGGAAAACTCCAACCTAAAGAGGTTAACCTCAGTGAATAAATAAGTCCAGGCCAGCAAATGAAAAGAGGGGAAACACACACCACCACCACCACCACCACCACCACCACCACCACCACCACCACCACCACCACCACCACCAAATAACAGGAATCAACAAATACTACTCATTGTATCTCTAAACATCAATGGTCTTGATTCCCAGATAAAGACACAGACTAGCAGAGCGGGTTTGAAAACAGACTCCATTTTTCTGTTGCATCCAGGAAACACACCTTAACATCAAGGATAAACACCATCTCTGGGTAAGAGGATGGAAAAAGATATTCCAAGCAAATAGACCTAAGAAACAAGCAGGTGTAACCATTTTAATTTCAAACCAAATCTAATCAGAAGAGGCAGGAGAGTACACTATATTTATCAAAGGGAGAATTCATGAGAGGACATTGCAATTTGTAGTATCTAGGTACCAAACACAAGGGCATCCAAATTCATAAAAGAAATAACACTACAGCTTAAATCCCTTATACACTGATATTGGGAGACTTAAATATGGCACTCTGGCTAATATACAGGTCATTCAGACAAAAACTTAACAGAGATGTGATCAAGAGCATTCAGGGTGGTATGGCTATGGCTTCATCCAGCAACTGATGGGAGCAGATGCAGAGACCCATAGCCAGACATTAGGTGGAACCCGGGAAACCCACAGAAGAAGAGGAAGGACTGTAGGAGTCAGAGGGGTTGAGGACACTATGAGAACATGACCCACAAAAATCAACTAGGCAGGGCTCATAGGGACTCACAGAGACTGAACTGACAATTACAGAGCCTGAATTGGTAAGCTAAGTCCACTGCATATAGGTTCCAGTTGTGTAGCTTGATGTCCTCGGACTCCTAATAGTATGTGTGGGGGTGTGTGGGGGACGTTGTCTCTTACTCTTTCACCTGCTTTTGGGACCATTTTCCTCCTACTGGGTTGCATCATCCAGTCTTGATATGAGGATTTATGCCTAGTCTTACTGTAACTTGTTAGGTTGTTATCCCTTGGAGGCCTGCTCTTTTTTGAAGGGAAATAGAGGAGTGGATCTAGGAAAGAAAGGAGGTTTGGGGAGCTGAGAGAAATAGAGGGGAAACTGCAGTTGGGACGCAATATATGAAAGAAAAATAAATTTTAAAAAATAAAAAAAACACTAAACAGAGAAATGCTGGCGCCAACTAACATTATAAACCAAATGGACCTAACAGATACTTAGAAAACATTTTACTCAAACACAAAAGAATATACCTTCTTCCCAGCAGTTAATGGAACTTTCTCCAAAACTGACCACATACCTGGACACAAAGCAAGTCTCAAAAGATACAAGAAAACTGAAATAACACCCCATATCCTGTCTGACCACCACAAATTAAAGCTGAATATCAACAACAACAGAAAGCTTACATATCATGGAAACTGAACAATTCTCTTATTGAAAGAAAATTGGATGAAGACAGAACTTAAAGACTGTCTAGAATTTAATGAAAATGAATATAAAACAATACTCAAACTTATGGGACACAATGAAGGCTGTTCTAAGAGGCAAGTTCATAGTACTATGTGCCCATATTTAAAAAAAAAAAAATTGGAGAGATCTCATGCTAGCAACTTAAACAGTACACCCAAGAGCTCTAGAACAAAAAGAAGTACTCAAACCCAAAAGGAGTAGATGGCAAGAAATAATCAAACTGAGGGATAAAATCAATACAACAGAAACAAACATATAAAGAATCTATGAAACAAAGAGTTGGTTCTTTGAGAAAAATCAGTAAGATCAATAAACCCTCATCCAAATGAACTAAAATGCAACAAGAGTCAAATTAACAAAATCAGAAATGAATATAAAAATATAAATGGATATAACATTAGACACTGAGGAAATAGAGAGAATCGTAAGAACACACTTAAAAATTCTGTACTCCACCAAATTGGAAAATCTAAAAGAAATGGATAGCTTTCTCAACACATACCACTCATCAAAGTTAAATCAAGATGAGATAAGCAATTTAAACAAACTTACAACCTCAAGTATAATAGAAGCAGTCATTAAAAATTCTCCCAAAAAAATAAGCCAAGGACCAGATGGTTTAAGTGCAGACTTCTACAACACTTTCATAGAAGAGTTAATGCCGATACTTCTTAAATTATTCTACAAAATAGAAACAGAAGGAACACGGCCCAATTCTTTTTTTTTAAGGTCACAGTTACCCTGATATCTAAACCACATAGAGACTCAACAACAACAACAACAACAAAGGGATTTTATAAACCAATTTCCCTTATGAACATAGATACAAAAATGCTCAAAAATACTTGCAAACTAAATCCAAGAACACATCAAAAGGATCATCCACCATGATCTTCATCTTAGAGATGCGGGGACAGTTCAACATATGTAAATCAATAAATGTAATCCACCTTATAAACAAACTGAAAGACAAAAATCACATGATCATCTCATTAGATGCAGAAAAGGCTTTTGACACCCTTAACACCCCTTCATGATAAATGCTCTGGAGAAATTAAGGATACAAGGGACATAACTAATCATAATAAAGGCAATCTATATAGCAGGTCTCTAGACAATATCAAATTAAATGAAGAGAACCTCAAAGCAATTCCATTAAAATCAAGAATAAGACAGGGCTTTCTACTCTCTCCATACCTATTCAATATAGTACTTGAAGTCTTAATTAACTAAAGCAGTAAGAAAACTGAAGGAGATCAAGAAGATATAGATTAGAAAGTAAGAAATCAAAGTATCTTTACTTGCAGATGATATAAGTAACCCTAAAAATTCTACTAGGGAACTCCTACAGCTGATAAACACTTTCAGCAAAGTAGCTGGATACAAAATTAATTCACAAAAATCAGTAGCCTTCCTATATACAAATGACAAAATGGACTGAGAAAGAAATTAGGGAAAAAGCACATTTTACAATAGCCTCAAATAATATAAAATATCTCTGGGTAACTCTAACCAAGCAAGTAAGAGACTTGTATAACAAAAGCTTCAGGACATTGAAGGAAGAAATTAAAGAAGATATCAGGAAATGGAAAGATCTCCCATGCTCATGGATTGGTAGGATTAATATAGTAAAAATGGCCATCCTACCAAAAATAATCTACAGATTCAATGCAATCCCCATCAAAATTTCAACACAATTCTTTACAAATCTTGAAAGGACACGTTTAGCTTTATATGGAAACACACACACACACAAACACCAAAAAAAAAAAAAAAAAAAAAAAAAAAAACAGGACAGCTAAAACAATCCTGAATAAAAAGAAAACTGCAGGGGGTATCACTACCACTGATTTCAAGTTGTATTCCAGGCAAATGGGTGGAACCAGAAAAATTATTATTCTGAGTGAGGCATTACAGACCCAGAAAAACAAATATGGTATGTATTCATTTATACATGGGCATTAGCTGCTAAGTCATATCATAACCTATAGAACCACTGAAGTTAGGAATAGGATTAATGATGGGGGAGCATAAAGATATGATTAGGAAAGGGAAATACAAAAGATAGTTATGGATAGATGGGGAGGAGCTGGAATGTGAGGACCAAGTGCAGGTTGGGGCATAGGAGGAAATACAGAGAGAGACAACTAAAATTAAGGGCCATCTGAGAAATAACATGGAAACATAATACAGTAGAGGCTTCCTAAAATATATACATATATGAAGGCCATCTAAATGAAATCACCAAATAATGGGGGAGACAGAGCTCCACCTGGCCATCTCTTGTCACCAAATGAAGCTTCAAGACCTGGGATTGTGTTACATCTAATTGAGTTGTTCACCAAACCGGTCCCATTGAATCTCCAAACAACCCAAGCTGTTGTCAAGAATACAGATTTCTAGAAACTGACAGTAAGGCACCATTGCTCAAGACAACACCTACACAACTCACTGAACATGGAGAAGACAAGCTGGTGCCTATAGAGAGCTTTCACCCATTCATGCTAACATCTCTGGTACAGGAAAGTACTCTGCGCACTATCAAAAGTGAAACATCAACACCAACCCAGTCACAGACACTTTGATCTACAATGGTGTCCTACCTACAAGAGACACTAGTGCATTGGTGGTACAAAGCTTGGGGGAGTAACCAACCAACATCTGATTTGACTTAAGGTCTACTCCATGAGATGGAACCTATACCCAACACTGCTTGGGTGACCAAGAACCTGAGACTAGATAGCCCAGGGACCTATGGGGAAAGCTAAATACCATTTTTCTTTAAAAAAAAAAAAAAAAAAAAAGTAACTATAAAATGACTGCTACTGACATTCTCATATACTCACAGTTCAGGGCCTTGCTCAGTTATTACCAGATAAACTTCCCCCTATAGCAGATGGAAACAAATACAGTGACCCACACCCAGACATTATGTAGAGAGTTAGAGACCTTGGAACATCAGCACTAAATGGGATGTATCCACCAAATGCTCTTATCAGGGTTCAAGGAACCCTGCAGAAGAAGAGGTTGAAAGAGCATAAGCACCACGGCATAGAAGACACAAGAAAACAAGGCCCTCTAAATTAACATGATTAAAGCTCCTATGAACTCATAAGGACTGTGGCAGCATTCACAGGGCTTGCATGGGTCTCCACCAGTTCCTTTGTGTATATATTATGGCTTCCAGTTTATTGTTTTTATGGGGTTCTTGAGTGAAGAAACAAGTGGCTCTCTGATTCTTGTGCCTTCTCTTGGGCTCTTTTCCTTCTGTTTGTTTTGTCCAATTCAGTGTATTTTTGTTTTATATCACATTTTATTTTATTTTATTATTACCCCTTAGAAGCCTGTTTGTTTTCTAATGAGAAACAGAAAGGGAGTGGATCTGGGAGAGGAAGAGGGGAGGAACTTGGAGGAGTAGACGGAGGTGAAACAGTATACATACATTATGTGTGGGAATAAAAAGGAAAAAAAGAAATATATCCCTGTTAAATTGAAACATTTTTTTTTCTATTATTAGTCATTACCAAAATCACTACTGCCAAAACTACCAAGGACTTTCCTCCCTTGATGAATTGCAATAAAGGCTCTCCAGTTTTCAGAACCTGTGCTGGCAAAGAGCTAAATTTAGTTTTTAAATGTATCATCACAGACACAACTGGCTTCCCCAAACTCAATAGAAACAAGAAAAAAACAAAATACAACAACCTGTTTCCTGACTTCCTGGCCATTCTTTTTTTTTTTTTTTTAGAATTTTTATCTAAACATTGTCTCAGAGAAGCTCTTAATCTACACCAGAAGAAATGCCCTGACAAAGAGACAGTAAATCCAGTGCAGAAATTCTCTGTGTTCCTTTCTCAATATTTACAAGTCTTTCACCAAGCAAAAACAAATTTATATAAAAAATAAAGTGAAAGTAAGCCGGGCGGTGGTGGCGCACGCCTTTAATCCCAGCACTTGGGAGGCAGAGCCAGGCGGATCTTTGTGAGTTCAAGGCCAGCCTGGTCTACAGAGCGAGATCCAGGAAAGGCGCAAAGCTACACAGAGAAACCCTGTCTCGAAAAACCAAAAAAAAAAAAAATAAATAAAATAAAATAAAAATAAATAAATAAATAAATAAATAAATAAATAAAGTGAAAGTAAATAAAAACCAAAATATATCTGACACAACTCACTTAACTGGTCCTTTGAATTAGTCACTTAAAAATATATGATTCCTTGAATTGACATGCAAGCATGGTCTAAGAGACTCCAAAAAACAATGAGGAAAGCTGGACTATAGTTAACAGAAAGGTAAGTGACACTCAAATGTCTCTAGCTTCAATGGCATAGTAAAACAAAAAACTTTACAAAGTAGGAGAGAAAGCCTTTTAATAGTCCATCCTGGCAGGATTGTCTTAGTTTGGGAGCTCCTGGACGGCAGTGAAAGGAATGCCAACAGCAGATGGCCAGATCCAAGACTGAAGGCAGAGGGACTTAGAAAACCTGTACCATACTCACACTAATGAGACTACTAAGAAGCAGAAGAGAGAGCCAGACTAGGAATGTACAATGACACTGGCAGAGACTGGAGATGGCACTCAGCAGCCCCCTGGAACAGCCATGCAAGAACATGTTAAAAAGACTTCTCTATCAACACTCTCAGCAAGCTCAGCAAAAGTGTCAGAGGACTATACACTGAAACCTGGTCAGTAGAACACTTTTGACTACAGGGAAGAAACTGAATCAGAACCACACAGTAGTCCATCAGCCACAGAGCTAGAAATTTGGGTTTTCAGGTAAACACACTAAGGTTTCAAAGGCCTAGACCCAACTTTGCAAAAGGCTGCTCAAGGGCAAAGACAATATCCCCAATCTTATTCCTGAAGGACTGCCCATGGGTGTGACCAGCATCTGTGACTGTACTTAAGAAGAAAAGCCCACTTACTGACCCAGCATCTATAACCTGATTTCCCAAAGAACTGTCTGGAGTTGAGAAGAGCACTTGAATAAAAGGTTCTTGGTAGGCATAACCAGCATCTAAGACAAAGAAGGTCCAGGAATATGGGAGGCATCTGGGAACCCAGGAAGGAATGCTAAGGGGCTCAACACTGGGCAAGCAAGCCAAACTACATTCATACTATATACCCCTATCTAGCCCTCTGCTCTTCACATGCCCTTACTTAATACCTAATGTTAGTTTAGCAGGACAGATCTGTTCTGCCATCTCTCCAGCTCAATAAATATGACTGTGTGGTTGTCTGAATGAAAATGGCCCCCACAAACTCATAGGGAGTGGCATTATTGGAGGTGAGGCCTTGTTGTAGTAGGTGTGGTTTGGCTGGAGAAAGCGTGTCATGGGGGTAGACTTTGAGGTTCCAGAGGCTCAAGCAAGGCCTGGTTTCACTCTTCCTGCCGCTTGCTGATCCAGATGTAGAACTCGCAGCTCTTTCTCCCATGTCTGCCTGCATGCTGCCATGCTTCCCCTCATGATGATAATGGACTAAACCTCTGAACTGTAAGCCAGCTCCAATTAATGTTTTCCTTTGTAAGCATTGCCTGCTTATGGTGTCTCTTCACAGCAATAGAAATCCTAACTATGACACTTAGGCAAACTATTCAAAAGAGAAAGACTTAAATTGATAGACTTTGAGGCAAGAGGAAAATAATCTGAACAAGCATCATTGAAATTGAGAAAATAACTAGCACATACCTTAAAAATGTATTTCACTAAACTGGAAAACATAAAAGACACAAATACATTTCTAGATGCACATAACCTATCAAAATTAAATAAAGACAAATAATTTAAACAGACCTAGTAAACAAAGGCACTGAAGCAGTAATAATAATTAAAAACAAATTCCCCTTCTAAAAAGTCTAGGTCCACATAGATTGCAAAATTCTACAGTAACTTAGAAGAACTACTACCAAATGGTTCACAAACTATTCCATATAATAGAAAAGGAAAGAACACTATCAAACTCTTTTTATGAAGTCAGTATTACCAATTTCAAAACCATATAAAGTGAATTAAAAAGAAAATTAAAGACCAATCTTGCTGATGAACAGATGCAAAATTTCTCAATATAGTATTTATAAATCAAACTCACAATATATAATCATTAACCATAATCAAGCTGGCTTCATCCAAGAGATGCATATTTATCTATAAATGCAATATGACATTCTCAAAGTACATAATAGGTCTAGTGGATGGTGTAGAATCAGTTGAAGACTCTCATGAGACTGAAGCCCCACTGTGAGTCTTGCAGCTGCTAGAAAGTGTGACTTCTGTGAAACCTGCAGGATTCTGGCCCTTACCTCTTAGCAGACACCAGAGAGAGAGAGAGAGAGAGAGAGAGAGAGAGGAGAGAGAGAGAGAGAGAGAGAGAGAGAGAGAGAGAGAGAGAGAGAGAGAGAGAGAGAGAGAGAGAGAGAGAGAGAGAGAGAGAGAGAGAGAGAGAGAGAGAGACACGAGTGGCAACAAAGAGCAGCAATTAGCAGTGTTTAATCTTCTTTTCTTTCATCACCATCCTCATCTGTACAGCTCCAACAGTGTCAATGGAATCTTCCATTACAATTCCTTGCTAGTCTACATGCATCAGCGCACCAACCTCAAGAAGCAGAACATCTCAATGGCTACAGCGCCAACACCCTCAAAGGGTGATGCCATCCTTTTGGTGCAGTGTACTAACATTACAAGTTTCAGCCACCTGTTGGACACTAAACTATGTCATGAGATTGAGCAGGCTGAATGTACCATCCCCATGACTCACCACTGGCCACTTGGCCAATGTAATCAACAAAAACACATTCCATGAAGTGACCCATTCCAATGTACTAGGCTGAGGAGGCCCAGGAATTTGTCAATAAGAACTCTGAAACTAAGTTTAACTTCTCTTTCCCTATCCCTAGCAAGATGTAGAAGCTCCAGGGAAGCCTTGTACATAATTCTTCCAGTGGACAGGCCTCGTGTTCTCTGATATGGAAGGCTTATGTTATTGCTGTTGACTTCATGCAGCAGTATGAAAACCTCTTCCAGGGTGAAATGGACAAGGATAGGAAAATGTCCCATTCATGGTTGAGTATAAGTTTATTTACCATTTTGACTGCAGCAGAATTCTGTGACTATGGCATGGTCCCTCTTGACTGCTGAAGTTAGTGATCCCTGCAGCACATGCTGCAACACTATTATGAGCATAAGGGACAGGATGAGTGCCTCGACTCTATCTAGTATAGCTGCAAGGGCAACCAGGGGAGTCTTCTTGTCCTAGGAACACCTCGATGACATCACTTTCTCCAACTCCTCTGGATCTATCTATCCATCTTGTCTATGAAATCCTGGAGGAACAAGAGGCAGTGACTCTGGACACAGCCATTCAACCAAAGACATTTTTGACCAATCCAGGCTGCCTAGATTGCTTCCTGGCCAAATAGGACCTTCATAACAGTGTGTCCTTCAACCAATCAGGGTATTTCTTGGCTAATCAAAGATTTGGGATTATCTTTGGCTAATTGGCTATCACATGGTTTCTTTGTCTAGTCAAAATCTAACCATACTTAATCTGGGAACAGGGATCTTTCTGAGTAATTCTGAGGCTAAGAACATGTCATTTCTGAAGAATCACTGGTTTAGAATCCAAGGAATGGGTCCCAAATCACTGCCATTTTAGTTGGGGCAATGGAGTCCTGTCTTAGGGTGCTGGAGACTTGGTGTTGTCCCTCAACAGCCAGTGTCAGAAAGACTGTGTAGAGTAGGTGCTATCAGAAGGACAAGTCAGAGGACTTGTGAGGTTACACAAGTTGTGAAGAGGCCCAGGAGACAAAAGACAAGTGTCAAGCCTTGTCTTTTTTTCTGGGTGATCTTAGGCCAGCTCCTCCCTTTTCCTGGCAGCACCCTCTGGCCACACCAGGTTCCTATGTGTATTCAGAGAGCCTGATTTCCCTCTGCTCCTAAGTCTGGATCCCTCAGCCATCATTCCTTGCTAGAGGGACTCAGATCCTGGATGGAGGGTTGGGGTTCCCTTCCTTCCCCATCTCACTCTTGAAAATCTTTAGCATATTTTCATGCAAATGATCTTAGAGTTGGGGAACTCTGAAAGGAATGGAATAAATCTTAAGGTAGTTTTCTAGCCCCTCAGCCCAGCTACTATGAACTTGGTTTTGAAAGGCCACGCCTGCCTTCCTACTCTCTAGTATAACATGATCCCATACCCAGGAGTCTTTGGACTAAGAAAGGGAAATCACAAACATACAGAGGTTCTATGCAATCTATAGTGAAAATGATGAAGGCTTAGGAAAGGGAGGTCTAACCCCAAGTCTGGACTAGGATGAGAAAGGAGACAAGAGCTAAATCACTTGGGTACTGTTCTTTCCTTGGGCATTAAAGCTGGAGCCAAATGGTATATGTTTGCTCCCTGCTCTTCTTTGGAAAGGGCTTCTAGGGAGGAGGCTATAGAGTGAGATGGAATGGCCTGCTGGAACCACTGCACACTGAGTTAATAGGGCCAGTGACAGTCCAGGAAGCAGTTTTATAATGATTTCTTCAGAAATAAATATACCTAAGCTCCACCAAAAAGAAAAGCAAAAAACTGTGATACATCACTCAAAGACAGAAATCACGTGATCATCTCAATAGATACAGAAAAGTCTTTCCATAAAACCTAGCTGTAGTAGGACAGGCCCATAGGATCGAGGAAATTGGCTCACACTAGTAGTCAAGGCATGCATATAACATACTCCTTAAGAGCCAACCTGGAATCCGCCAGAGGGCCTAGCAACAGGAGCTCTCGGAGTTCCTAGTCATGTCAGAGTTCCTGATTGTGCAGAGTCTGCCTGAGGACCTAGCAACAGTTGCTGTCAGAGTTCCTAGTTGCTGTCAAGAGTTCCTGATCATGCCAAGTCTGCCCGAGGACCTAGCAACAATCGATATGTCAGAGTTCCTGATTGTGCCCAGGCAATGAGGGACGATCACATAGACTGGGCGTTGGGAGGAGGGTATATAAGGCCTTCCCTGTTATTGAATAAATGAGTTTGTTATTTGCTTTCAAGGGACTCCTGGTGTCTGAGTCGTTGATGCTGCACCTTTTCAACCCCTCCCTCAAGGGAGGATTAGAATCCAAGCAACACCCAGCATCTTTTCACTAAAAAAGTCCCAAAGACTGGGACTAGAATTGACTTAACATAATAAAAGCTGTATATGGCAAGACTACAGCCAAAATTATAATAAATGGGGAAACACTCCAAGAATTTCCACTAAAATCAGGAATAAGATAAGGTTGTCCAGTTTTTCCACTTTTGTTCAAAATAGTGTCTGAAGTCTTCGAGCAATAAGAGGAGATAAACGAGCTACAAATAGGAAAGGAAGAAGTTAAAATATCCTTATTTGCAGATTGCATGACTATATAAGAACTCTAAAGACTCCACCCGAAAACTCTTACACACCTGATAAACACTTTTAAACAAAGTGGAAGAATATAAAATTAGCATATAAAAAACAATAGCTTTCATATATGCCAGTAACGAACATGCTAAGAAATCAGGGAGGACAGTCCATTCACGATCCTGGAATAAATTTGACCAAAGTAGTGAAACAGAACTCCAGTCAATCAAGAACAATAAATGGGACATCATCAAATTAAAAGAAACAACTGGGTAAAGAGAGAGCCTGCAGAATGGGAGAAGGCCTTTGTAGGCCATTCACCTGACAGAATTAATATTTAAAACCTACAAATAACTCAAAAAACCTAACCAACAATAAGTCAAACCTAATTAATAAAAGGCCTAATTAAATAAACTGATAATTCTCAAAAGATTAAATATAAATAGCCAATAAAAAGTTTTTTAAAATGCTCAATCTCATTAGCCATCAGAGAAATATGTCAAAACTACTGTCAAGAGTCAATATAAGTCAAAACTACAATGAGATTCCATCTTATCAAAATGGCAGTCATTAGCAAGTAATAGGATGGCAAGATGTTTCCAAAGTTAAGAACACTTGCTGCAGGGGAACATTCACTCCTCTACTGCTGGTGGGAGTGTAAACTTGTACAGCCACTTTGGAAATCAGTATGGCAGCTTCTCAGAAAATTGAGAGTCAATCTACCTCAAGACCCAGCAATACCATTCTTGGACATATACCCAAAAGATGCTCAATCATACCACAAGTACACCTGTTCAACTACATTCATAGCAGCATTATTCGTAATAGCCAGAATCTGGAAACAAGCTAGATGCCCTTCAACCAAAGATTGAATAAAGAAAATGTGGTATATCCACACAATGAGTATTACACAGTGGTGAAAAACAATGACATCATGAAATTTGCAGGGAAATGGATGGAACTAGAAAATATCCTGAGTGAGGTAACCCAGACCCAGAAAGACTAACACAGGTACTCACTCATAAGTGGATATTAAATATAAAGCAAAGGATAACCAGGCTACAATCCACAACCCCAGAGAAGCTAGGTAAGAAGGAGGATCCTAAGAGGGACACACATGGATTGCCCTAAGAAGGGGAAATAGTTTAAGATATCCTGGGTAAACTGGGAAGAGGGTGTAGAGGGGAGGGGAGGGGGACGAAAACATGAGGGATCAGGATGGCCGAGTTGGGGGAGGGATGGAGAGGGAGAACATTGAAAGAGATATCTTGATAGAGGGAGCCATTATGGGGTTAGGGAGAAACCTGGTGCTGGGAAAATTCCCAGGAATCCACAAAGATGACCCTAGCTAAGACTCCTAGCAATACCTGAGAAGGTGCCTGAACTGGCCTTCTCTTGTAATCAGATTGGTGACTACCCTAATTGTCATCATAGAACCTTCATCCAGTAACTGATGGAAGCAGATGTAGAGATCCACAGCTAAGCATGAGCCAAACCCCTGGAATCCAGTTGCAGAGAGGGAGGAGGGATTATATGAGCACGGGGGTGGGGGTGGGGTGTGTGGGAGATGATAGGGGTGGAGGTAGTGGGAGTGGGGGGGGCTTTGTTTCAAGATCATGATGGGGAAACCTACAGAGACAACCAAATCAATCTAGTGGGAACCCATGAACTGTGGACCAATAGCTGTGGAGCCTCCATGGGACTGGACTAGGGCCTCTGAATAGGTGAGACAATTATTTAGCTTGACCTGCTTAAGGGGCCCCTGGCAGTGGGATCAGGATCCATCCCTGGTGCATAAGTGGGCTTTTTGGAGTCCACTACCTATGATGGGACACCTTACACAGCTTTGGTTCAGGGTGAGGGGCTTGGAACTGCCTAAACTAAATGTACCAAACTCTGCTGACTCCCCATGGGAGTTCTTGCCTTAGAGGAGGTGGGAATGAGGGATCGGTTGTGGGGTAAGGCTGTAGAAAGGGCGGGAGGAGGGAGGAAAGGGGCATTTGTGGTTGGTATGTAAAATAAACAGAAAATTTCTTAATAATAATTTAAAAAAAGAAAGCAGGCTGAGCATGGGGAGCAAGCCAGTAAGCAGCATTCCTCTATGGCCTCTGAATCAGCTCCTGCCTCTGGGATCCTGCCCTGTTTGAGTTCCTGTGAACAACAATGTTGAAACACAGGTTAAATAAACCCTTTCTTCCCCAACTTGCTTTTTGGTTATGGTGTTTCATCGCAGCAATAGAAACCCTGACTAAGACACAAACAAACAAGTAAAAAACCAATACTGGTGAGGATATGGACAAAACTTAGATGCTGATGGTGGGAATGCAAACTAATCCAAACATTATGGAAGTCAATATGGCTGTTTCTCAAAATAAAATTCACTCTACCTTATGACTCAGATCATTCTCAGATAATTTACCAGGAAAAATATTTACCAAAAACAAAAAACAAAAAAAGTCAACATATCCTAGAGATACTTGTATATCAATAGTTACTGCAGCACTATCCACAATAGCTTGAGTCATAGAGCCAACCTAGGTGTCCAATACTAGAGGAAGAAATAAAATGTGGCATGTAGACACAGTAGGATTCTTTTCAGCCACAAAGAACAAAATTAGATCATTTTCAGGAAAATTAAAAAAAAATAGATATCAGAGTTAATCATCTCGAGTATATTCAGCTAGTCTCCGAAAGACAAAACTGTATGTTTTCTCTCACTTGTGGTTCTTAGAATTTATAGAGATAAAGCAATGTATGAAGTAAACTGTCTAGGGGAACAAAGGGAACTTATAGGAGAAAGGAGGGGAGTGAAGATTGAAGGTAGGTGGCATGGGGGCAGGAAATGCACTGAACATACAATATAAACTTGTATGAAAACTTTTAAAAAGTTAAAATAAAAATTGAAGTAACAACTTTTAGCAGACATTTATTTCACAGAACATTTATTAAATTCAATTTAAGTATTTTATTTTGATTAGTTTGATTTGACATTTGTGTAATTTTTTAATTTAAATTCGATTTAAGAATAGGTCAGGATATGCAATTTATAAAATAATAGACACATAAAAATGAATTATATTACTGAGCTGAAGACAAACTTCATTTTCTATTTGAAGCCACTGTGCCTTTCAAAAAATTATAATACATATCATGTAATGAAATATATAACAGAGAATATTTGGATTATTTTAAAAAAATTGCCAAACTAAAAGTGATCATAAATTTATGTTTACTATATAGTTTTGCTAGAACAACTTTGTTAAACAGGGTAAGAGGTTGTAACTTTAAAATTAAAAAAATGTTAATTACCTTCAAATAAACTGAGGTCTCTTCGTAGCCGTGGTCCATAAAGCCCTTCTAAAATACTCTCAAAACCTGTGTTTTCAAAGAGAGAAAAATGTATTAGTTCTAGGTAAAGCTTTACTGTAAATTCTATGTCAACCAGAAAATAGTTTACCAATATTATAAGTGTTATTTTCACTCAGTTTAAAGTGAGCTAGCTAGTTCACTAATTATGTAGTGACTGTATAGTGAGTCAAATTAAGATTGTAAAGTAATTACAATACTCAAATGCATTTATTAATCCATGCTAAAGTACTGTCAAGCATAACCTAATATTTGAGACAAGAATGCTGATGAGAATGTGGGGAAAGGGTAACAATCATTCACTGTTGGTGGAATTGCAAAACTATGTAACCATTATGGAAATCAGTGTGGAGAATTCTCAAAGCAGGAAAAATAAATCTACCATCTGACTCAGCTGTAACACTCTGTGGCACATGCCCAAAGGAATTGACATCACACTCCACAGATACTTATTTAGCCATGTTCATTGCTGCTCTATTCACAATAGCAAAGAAATGGAAACAGCCCAAATGTCCTACACTGACAAATGAATAATGAAAATGTGGTATGGATACACTATGGAATACTAGTCAGCTGTAAAGAAAAATTCAATCATGAATTTTGCAGGTAACGCGATGATGGAGCTAGAACTTATTATACCAAATAAGGTGACTCAGACCCAGAAACAGCATGTTCTCTATTATTTCTGAACCCTAGCTTTAGATATGAATTTTAGATATGAATATACAGTCTGGAGAAACCATACTGCTGAAACCAGGAAAGTAAAATGGGACCAGGTGCAAGGGGCTGGGGGGTGGGGAAAGCTACAAAGAGGGGCATAATAGGAAAAAGGTGCTATAAAAGGGGAAATGGAAAATATAGAGAGGAAGACTTGATCTGGGAAAGGGGCAGGAAAGAGAAACACTGCTGGACAGAGAAGGAGGGATAAAGAACACCTAAGACAGAGGACAGATCAAGAACATTAAAGATGACTGAAAACAAGAAAACATTATTTTATGTTTACTTAAAAATATATATGTATGTGTATGAATATATAAATAATTTAAATAAATTTATGCCACTCGGGGTGATAATGCTCCCACAAGGGCCATAGACCAGCAAAAACATTTGTTTCAGGAAGGGGAACCCTCCTTTTGAATTGTTGATCACAGGAGTCCAACAAGACAGACACCCAAGGCTTGTAGTTGCCTCCCAGAACTTGAAGGTAAAGCACTACAGCTGAAAACACCACATACTTCGGATGCAAGATTTTCTAGGAATTAAGCTGGAACTGATCTGAATGTCTTCTCCCTAAGGATCAACTCTTATAGTATCAGAAGGTGGTATGCAAACTACCAAGGGAGAGAACAGTCAGCAGTTCTACAAATCACAACACTGACTGTTTCAGCAAGTTATCCACAATGGTGCAACAGTGGCACATATATCTTAGGGCAACCAATAGCTATTAATTGGACTTAAGCCAATTTAACACGAAGTGATTCATGCTTGGTACTGTAAATTGTGCCAACTTCCCATTGATGGAGGGTCACAGATGGGAGGAAAACTTTCTACTGATAAGTTTCCTAGGCCAATATAATTTCTAACTGTATTCTAAACATTTGTCTTTATACCCACAAATAACCATAGCATCTCTTACCCCTCACTAAAGAAGCTTCTTTTTGCAACCAGATACAGACTATTACAGAGATCCACAATTGGTCAAAATACAGATAATAACTGACTGTGGGATGCCCAAATCCAACTGATAGATCAGAACTCCAGTTCAACATCAACATCTATGGCTCAGGGAAAACTGTGGAAGGGGAGTCAGAAAGATTTTAAGAGCTTGAAGACCAAGACCTACGTCAGATATAGTGTCTTCTATACATGACAAGGAAGCTGACCCATGAGCTTTTAACAATATGGTCACATAAACAAACTCAGCATAATGACAAATATAGGTGACATGAATGGCTATAGGTGGTCAATGTTTGCTGAGAGAATGAGAATCTGACACCTCCAGGGATAGGCTCCAAAATACACCATCCATTCCCTATTGGTCATCCCTGGACAAACGTATGTATAGGCAAAGCTAAACTGGTTCAAAGAAATTTCTTTGTATTTCTAGCTTGTCAGGCATTTTTTCCTATCATGAATGTTACTTAATTTTATCAGATTTTTTTTTTTTTTTTTTTTTTTTTTTTTTGGCTACTGAACTAATAATTTTAAAAAACCTCTTACTACAGCAAACATTCCAACTGATTCTGAATGTCAAATCAATGTTCATTCCTAGGGATACTGAGTATCATGTGGCATTTTTACATGCTGGTTGGGTTTCTGACTCTGTTATCTCCTTTGAAATTTCACCAATGAAATAGGGTTGTTTTGGGTTTTTTTTTTTTGCTATTTTTTTATTATTTTATTTTACAATATAATTTAATTATACATATCAGCCACGGATTCCCTTGTTCTCCCCCCTCCCACTCCTCTCCCCTTCTCCCCAGTCCACCCCGCATTCCCATCTCCTCCAGGGCAAAGACTCCCCCAGGATTGAGATCAACCTGGTAGATTCAGTCCAGGGAGGTCCAGTCCCCTCCTCCCAGGCTGAGCCAAGCGACCCTGCATAAGTCCCAGGTTTCAAACAGCCAACTCATGCACTGAGCACAGGACCCGGTCCCACTGCCTGGATGCCTCCCAAACAGATCAAGCCAATCAACTGTCTCACCTACTCAGAGGGCCTGATCCTGTTGGGGGCCCCTCAGCCATTGGTTCATAGTTCATGTGTTTCCATTCGTTTGGCTATTTGTCCCTGTGCTTTATCCAACCTTGGTCTCAACAATTCTCGCTCATATAAACCCTCCTCTTTCTCACCAATTGGACTCCTGGAACTCCACCTGGGGCCTAGCTGTAGATCTCTGCATCCAGTTCCCTTAGTCATTGGATGGGGTTTCTAGCACAAAAATTAGGGTGTTTGGCCATCTTATCACCAGAGTAGGTCAGTTCGGGCTGTCTCTCAACTGAGCAAGGCTGTCCGCTCTCCCCATACTTATTCAATATAGTACTTGAAGTTCTAGCCAGAGCAATGAGACAACATAAGGAGATTAAGGGGATACAAATTGGAAAGGAAGAAATCAAGCTTTCCCTATTTGCAGATGACATGATAGTATACTTGAGTGACCCCAAAGATTCAACCAAGGAACTGATACAGCTTATAAACACCTTCAGCAACATAGCAGGATACACGATCAACTCAAAAAAATCAGTAGCCCTCCTATATACAATTGACAAACAGGCTGAGAAGGAAATCAGAGATACATCACCCTTTACAATAGCCACAAATGATATAAAAGACCTTGGGGTAACACTAACCAAGCAAGTGAAGGACCTATATGACAAGAACTTTAAGTCCCTGAAATAGGTTTATAACTGTTTTCCCTTTAACATCAAGCAAGAGGGGAGAAAAGACTGTTAGAGCCAGAGGACCAGGAAATTTGCTTTCAAATCTCAGAGAAATGACAGGGAAATTTCAAGCACGATACTTCACCAATACGGCTGCCTAAACATGACTTGAACAAGAACATGGAAGGGAGAAATTTCATGGAACTACACCTCAAAACAGGCAACTAAAGAATGTTGAGAGCATGAAAAATAGTCTTCCCCAGGCATGATCCCTAACTGGTCATCCAATTGTTGTTGGCTTTTTGGCTCTTTTGGGGGGCCCACCACCCAAGTCCCAAATAAATCACACACAGAGGCTTATTATTACTTATAAATGCCTGGCCTTTGCTTGGCTTGTTGCTTGTTAGCTTTCCTTAACTTTAAATTAATCCTGTCTACCTTTTTCCTCTGGGCTTTTCCCGTTCTCTTATTTCTATAAATCTTATTCTTTACTCCATGACCGGCTGTGTAGCTGGGTAGCTGGCCCCTGGAATCCTCCTCCTCTGGCTACTTCTTTTCTTTCTCAGATTTCTCCTATATATTCTTTCTGCCTGCCAGCCCCACCTATCTCCTGTCTTACTACTGGCCGTTCAGTTCTTTATTAGACCATCAGGTGTTTTAGACAGGCTAGGTATCACAGCTTCACAGAGTTAAACAAATGCAACAGAAACAAAAGTAGCACACCTTAAAATAATACTCCCCAACATTTTTCCCTTTCTGTCTAAATTTAAAAAAAAAAAGAAAAATTTTAACTTTAACGTAATAAGACTGTATACAATAAGAACAATTATCAAGTAAGATTACATTCACAGTGTAATGAATTCCCGTTCATTTTTGTCTAGTAAATTAAAATATTCCATTATCTATCTTATCTTAACGAATCTAAAGTTTTATACCTAATTTATTCTCTATCATAACAAGGAAGACTGCAACTATAATTATCTAGTCTTCAACTCTGTCAAAGACCCCAGAAGAATAATATTATTTGGGTAAATAAAAAGTGCATTGCAAACAACTTCCAAAACTCTAGAAATGATAGAGACATCTGACTGCCTGGACAGTCACCCAAAGTTCCTTGAGGCATCAATCTTTAGCCAACAGGCCTAGAG
This sequence comes from Peromyscus maniculatus bairdii, assembly GCF_049852395.1. Lineage (NCBI taxonomy): Eukaryota > Metazoa > Chordata > Mammalia > Rodentia > Cricetidae > Peromyscus > Peromyscus maniculatus. The sequence continues at coordinate 42,501,947 of NC_134861.1, forward strand.
TATCAGGCAGACTTCTTAGTGAAGCAGGAAATTTGAAGGACTGTACTGTCTTGTATTAGCAAAGTTCATCAGTCACTTTTCTCTGTGTCTGGCAGAATATCTGACAGACTCTTCTGTGAAGCAGGAATTTTGAAAGACTGTCCTGCCTTGTATTGGCAAAGTTCAACAGTCACTTTCCTGTGTGTCCTGCATGTCCAATCTACACAGCACGTTGCCAGCAGTCAAAGGCAAGAACAATTTCTTTGCTTTATTTAAAATGTAAGGTAAAATTCTTGTTTTTGAAAGCTATAATTATAAACTGTATAGGATGATCAAGAAACATTGGGAAGTAATTAGTCATTTATAACAATCAAATTTGTAGATGTGCTAGGTATGTTTTTTAGGTTAGATAAATTTTAGATAGATGGTCTTCAAATACTTCAAAGACCTATAATATGGTACTTAAAATATTTTGTTGATTTAAAGCTTTTTATACAAACTGACAATGAGGCCTCATTGCTGAAGACAACACCCACACAACTCACTGAACATGGAAAAGTAGAGCTGGTTCCTACATAGACCTCTATGTTCTAGAGTCTTTGGTACAGGAAGGTATTCTACAGGCTACCAAAAAAGAAATGTAAACACCAACCCAGCCACAAAACCTTTGATCTGTTCTGCCTACAAAATATGCTAGGGTAATGATGGTACAAAGCTTATAGGAATAACCAACCAGTGTCCAATCTGACCTATAGACCACTCCACAAGATGTAGCTCATACCTAAATTAAAAAAAAAAAAGGAATGATAAAGTGATCCTAATAATATTATGTTATACTCATAGATCAGTGCCTTATTCAGCCATCATCAGAGAACCTTCCTCCTATATCAAATGGGAACAAATACAGAGACCTACATCCAGACACTGCGGGGAGGGGCACCTTGGAACACACAGCTCTAAATGAGATGTCTTCATCAAATCCCACCCTTCAGCTCAGGGAACCATGTGAAAAGACTGTAAGAGCCAGAGTGGATGAAGGACACTAAGAGAACAAGGCCTTCTAAACTGAGTTAAGGTCATATGAACTCACACAGAAGCAGCAAGCAGAGTGCCAAAATGGGTCTGTACCAGGTCCTCTGCATACATATCATAGCTTTCAGTTTAGCATTTTTATTTTTAATAAAAGGGGGATAAAACTAAATCTACCATATTAAAAAAATTATTTACAATGGCATCAAAAATATCTAGAGACAAATAAAACAAAAGTTATAGAAAAAATTGGCAAAAACCCAGGTTCAATAAGAAACCACACCTAGTTAGCCGGGCGGTGGTGGCGCACACCTTTAATCCCAGCACTCAGGAGGCAGAGGCAGGCGGATCTTTGTGAGTTCGAGGCCAGCCTGGGCTACAGAGTGAGTTCCAGGAAAGGCGCAAAGCTACACAGAGAAACCCTGTCTCGAAAAACCAAAAAACAAACAAACAAACAAACAAAAAACCACACCTAGTAAAGGTAGAGAGCAATTAAGTCTTTGGGGCTTCACTCACACATACTTGAACACACAAACACAAAAAATTGAATGCAAATATTAATAGGTATATAGGGACAGCAAAATAGTTCACTGGGTAAGGAAGATTGAGGCTAAGACTGATGACCTGAAGTTGATCCCCAAAGAATTCCAGTCAGGCTGTGGCTTCAGTGGCCAAGCAGCTGCCAGAGAAGCAGGCTACTTAATCACAACTGCTGGCTGAAATAGCAGTAAATTAAGGCACAAGCCACTGTGCCGAAGATAAAACAACACCAGGAAGTAGGGCATTGCTGTAACAGGCCTAATCATGCTGTTTGTTGGTGGAATATGAACTTTGGGCTAGAAAAGCAATTAAATGCTTTTGGGTGGGACTTAGTGGGTCACACTATTAGGAGACTAGACAGCAATACTTAAAGTGATTTAAACTGTGGGGAGCAAGCTCAAGAAGTTTCAAAGGGCAAGAGTATTACAAGTAGCCTACACAACATTCTTGTGATATTTTGGCAAATAACGTGGTTGCTTTTTGCCCTTGCCCTAAAAATCTGTCTGAAGCTAGATTGAAGAGTTGGATTAATGGATTAATAGCACTGACACAGTAGACTTCAGGATAGCCTCATATTGATTCTGTCATGTGGTTATTAGTAATTATTCTTATGCTTATTTATAATAAAAAGGACAGAGCTGAACAAAGAGAAATACAAAATGTACAGTTTGAGAAAAGGAGCACAAAGAAGTGTAATGGAGCTAAGTCCAGTGTTCAAGGAGATAAAAAGTTTAAAGAAAAGCCTGACACTAAATGGGATAAAGGGAGTGATCAGGGAAAGATCCCACCAAGCTTAGCTTATAAAAAGAAATTAGAGGAAAGCTTATGCAGTGAAGGAAGCCATCAAAAAAAGAAAGCTGGTGAAAATGTAATTGAACTATGGGGCCAAGTTCTAGCCCTATCAAGTAGCAGAACTTGGCAATTTGGACCAAGTGGTTCTAGATTTATCAAGGAAAATACAAGAAAGAGGTTATAGAATCTCCCTCTGTGGCCAAGGAAAGCCACTGAGGCCAGGTGTGTGTCAGGGATGTATGTCCTTGCATGAAGTCCAGAGTAGCCAATGTGTGAAGCTGTGAAGGTGAAGCCCTAGACTAACTATATTGAAGTTATTATCCAAGATGCGGGAGATGCGAAAGTTATAGGATATCTGCCAATGATAGCTGCTAACATGGCGTGGAACCAGCCCAAAAGAAGTGTGTTGCAGTCAACAAAACTGGAAGGAGTTGGAGATCTGAAGAGCACACTGACAGCAGACATGGATACAGAATCTGGAGTTTGCCCTGATGGTTTTTGGTCTTGCTTTGGTTCAGCATTTCCTCACTATGCTCCCTTTCTTTCCTTTTGGAATGGATATGTATATTCTGTGCCATTGTATGTTGGAAGTATATGATCTGCTTTTTTATTTTGATTTTACAGAGTTAAGAGATAGCCTGGAGTCTCAGGAGAGAATTTGGACTTTGGACTTTTAAACAGTGTTGAAATTAAAAGACTATGGGGACTTTTGAAGTTGGATTAAATGCATTTTGCATTATGATATGGCTAGAAGCCTATGGGGTAGAGGAGGGAAATGTGGTAGTTTGAATAATAATGCCCCTGCCCCCGAGGCTCTAATATTTGAATGCTTAGTCACCAGGGAGTGAAAACTGAAAGAAGGACTAGGAAGTGTGGCCTTGTTGGAACAGACATGGCCTTGTTGGAGGAAGTGTGTCACTGAGCCAGACCCAGTGTCTCTTTTCTTTCCTGCTGCCTGAGGATCACCATGTAGAACTCACAACTACTTCTCCAACACCATGCCTATCTGTGTGCCACCATGCACTCTGCCGTGATGATAATGGGCTAAGCCTCTAAAACAAAAGCAAGTCCCAATTAAACTCTTTTCTCTTTATTAGAGTTGCCTTGGTCATGGTGTCTCTTTTCAGCAACAGGAGAATGACTAAGACAGTCTATCTTATTTAGCTTACTATCATAGTTCCATCTATTTTCCTATAAACATGACTTGAGTCTTCTTTATGGCTGCATAATATGTATTTATATTATAATATAATATATCTATATATAATATATACAATAAATTATATTATATAATAATATAGTAATAATATAATATCTACTGTATGTATATAGGAGTATGTATATGTGTATACACACACTCTCTTTCTTTTGTCTTTTGATGGGCTCCTAAGTTGATTTTATTACCTGGCTCTTATAAATTGTGCTCCAGTAAACAATGGGTATTGTAATGGTTATTCTTCATTGTCAACTTGACTACATCTGGAATTAACTAAAATCCAAAAATGGAGTGGCACATCTCTGAGGGATTTTTGCATAATTTGAAGTGGGATCCATTTTTAATCAGAATCTTTGAGGTGGGAAGACACACCTTTAATACAGACCTTTGGGGTGGGAAGGCCTACCTCTAATCTTGGTCCATGTACTTTGCTGGAAGCCTATATAATGACATGGAAGAAGAAAGCTATTGCTCTTTGTATGTTTGCTCTCACCTTGCTAGCAAGTCCATTCCTTCATGGGCATGACCGTCTACTTCTTCAGGATTCTAGCATACACTAAAGACTAGCTAAGACATCCAGCCTTGAAGACTGAACAATTCCTGGATTCTTGAACCTTCTGTACATAGACAGCCATTGTTGGATTAGCTGGACCACAACCTGTAAATCATTCTAATAAGTCTCCTTTAGATATATTGAGATAGTTTCAAAGAAAATGGCCCCCAAAGGGAATGGTACTATTAGGAGGTGTGGCCTTGTTGGAAAAAGTGTGCCACTGTGGGAGTGGGCTTTGAGGTATCTTTTGTTCAAGATACTGCCCAGTGTGTTAGACCATTTCCTGTTGCCTGCACAAGATGTAGAACTCTCAGTTAACTCTTCAGCATCATGTCTACCTGCACATCTCCATGTCCCATCATGACACTGGACTGAACCTCTGAAAACTGCAAACAACCGCAATTAATTTTTTTCCTTTATAAAAGTTGCTGTGGTCATGCTGTCTCTTCACAGCAATAAAAACCCTAAATAAGATGTGTGTATGTATGTATATGTGTATGTATACATATACATACAGATAGATAAGATAGATAGATAGATAGATAGATAGATAGATAGATAGATAGATAGATAGATAGATAGATAGATAGATGATAGATAGATAGAGATAGATAGATAGATAGATAGATAGATAGATAGATAGATAGATAGATAGATAGATAGATAGATAGATAGATAGATTCATCCTATAAGTTCTGTTACTTAATCAGGCATATGGGTATGCATTTTATGCTGACTGACTCCTTCAGGAGCTGGAGAGTTGAAGGACATTCTAGTTTTGTTTTTAGGTTTTGCTTGTTTGAGGAACCTCCACAGTGCTTTCTATGGTGTCTAGACCAAATTACATTCCTTCTAACAGTGCATTAAGGGTTCCTTTTTCAATTTTTTTTTAAATTACTGATACAGCCCTCTGACTGGGACAAGATGCATAATGTAGTAGTAATTTGCATTTTTCTGAAAGACAGAGATGTCAAAACATATTTTCATGTATTTGATGGCCATTTTTACTTCTATCAAAAAGTGTTCAGTTCATATGCCATTTGTTGAATGAAACTGTTTATTGGGTGTCTAAGTTTGGTATTCTTTATATCATTCTATTTCCTGGGCCATTGGGAGCCCTATTCAAAACACTACTGCCTATCCCTATAGCTTCAAGCATTCCCCTTACGTGTACTTCTAGTAGTTTCAAATATTTAATTTTTATTTTAAGGTCTTTGATCCAGTTTGAGATGATTTTTGTATAAGATGAGATGTGGATCTAATTTCATTCTTCTACATATGACTTCCTAAGCAGGAAGTCAGGCTTTAGGGACCATGACCAACTCCCATTACCTCTTCTTTATGTTACATACAATGAGACAAACTGCTTGTTTCTCTCATCCAAACAGGAAGGAAGGGGCACCAGCCTTCCAAGATGCTCTTCAGGACCTTGAAAATCACAGCCAACTGCAAAGCCCCTAAGAATGTGCAGTGCTCTAAAGTCCCATCAGATGACTAGTTTAAGACATTCCATTAATAAGAATTTGACTAGTAGGAGAAAACTGATCCCACTATACATATGCCAGTGTCAAATCAGTAATCTCCATGTACCTAAAGCATGACTGTAGTCTGTTATATGGCTTACCATAAAAAATGGCAATGATCTCACTAATACTTCCCCCTCATCTCAATTAACCCCAATACAGTCCTTACTGGCAAAGTTCTTGCCCTGTTCCCTGGAATGAACACATGCTTGTGTTTTCTCAATTACATCCTCAACCATGTAAAACTAATGCTTGCTGGTCTTCTGTCCATCTATAATTTTTTTAACTGTTACACCAAGAACCTAGACAGAAGAGGTCTGACTTCCTCAGCTGACCTCCCTGTTAACAATATGCAGAAGTCCAATTTTCCTGCTATCACTGGATTAAAAGACTGTTCATTTCTCCAACTTGATTTTGGTGCTTTTCTGCACATTGGATGGTTAGCTATGTGACTTATTTCTGTGACCCCAGTCTACTTTTTCTACATGTCTACTTTTGCGTCAGCGCCCCCCCCATAGCTTTTGTTACTAGGGTTTTTATGTATGTTCTGAATCAGAAATTCTGAAAACTTTAACATGTTCTTTTTGTTCAAGATTACTTGGTCTACTTGAGGTTATTTTTGATTCTACATGAATGTTATGACTATTGATTTTAACATACACATTAATTATTTGATTCAGTTTCTCTAAGAAAAAATGAAGTTGTAAAGTTCTATAAGAGGAGTGTGACATATCTGCAATGTTTTCTTAAATTTTAGGGTTTTTTTTTGTGTGTGTGTGTGTGGTGGTATATATCCATATTTATATGACAGTGTGCAGGTATGTGTGTATATATATGTGTATGTGCATATGTGCTGGCCAGAGAGCCCCAGCTACCTGCCACCTTTGTCTGCTCCCACCAGCACAAGATTATATATTTGTACTTCTGTGTTTACCTTTTACATACATACTGGGAGTCCAAACTCTGGCTCTAATTCTCTTAGGCATTTTCTTTACTAAATCACCTTCACAGCCCAAATTTTACTTTATTTTGTAATTAACTTACAGAATAGCAAATTTCCTTATGTCATTTACTTGGAAAAAATGTCAATTATAATTCTGACAGGAAATACACATAATCTGTACAGGGCTTTAAGAAAATATTGTCATGTTAATAACATACATTTCTCTGATCCATGAGTTTGCCCTTTATCTTATTTTCTTCAGTTTATTTCTCTAGTGTAGATGATTTTTATTTCTTCAATTAAATTTATTCCATTTGTTGGTTTGTTTAAAAGCTATAATGAATGAATTGTATTCCTCACTTTTTTCAACATGTACATTATTGATATACAGAAAAGTTACAGACTTTTGTATGTTGTTTTTATATTCTATTTTATCAGCTAAAAAACCTTTCTGGTGGAGTTCTTAACAGTCCTTTGAGCATAAAATCATATCAGCAATTAAGAATAATTTTATGTCTTTCTTTCTGTAAGCTTCTCTTACAAGCTTCTGTAAGCAACTCTACTAAATCTCATTGGGACACACACACATCAAAGTGGTCGCCCTTGTCTTCTTTATGGTTTTAAAGAAAATGCCTTCAGTTGTTGCTTATTTATCATAAAGTTCTCCATGGGTGTAACATATATATGTCATTTACATCATTATATATGTAATTTACATAATTATACATAATAAAGGATATATATTTTATTATGTATAAAAATGAGTTCAGTATTCTTCCTTCCTTTTCTGTTTTTAGAAGATAATTTAAAAAGCATTTGTGTCAGTTCTTTACAAGTTGTGGTTGATTGAGTGAGAATGGCCCCCACAGGTTCATATATTTGAATGCTTAATTACCAAGGAACTGTGTGGGGAGGACTGGAAAGTGTGGCTTTTGTTGGAGGAAGTGTGTCACTAAGAATGGGTTTCAAGGCTTCAAAAGCTCACATCAGCCTAGTGTTTCTATTTCTTTCTGTCTGCTGTCTTCAGACCAGGATGTAAAGCTCTCAGACACTGCTTAGCACCATGTCTATCTGCTTGCCACCTGATGATCACAAACTAATCCATTAAAGCTGTAAGAAAGCCCTCAATTAAATGTTTTCTTTAGTAAGAGTTGCCTTGGTCATGGTGTCTCTTCACGGCAACAGAACTGTAACTAAGACACAGGCCCACATTACTTTTCCTGTGGCTATGATAAAACACACTGACTAAAGTAACTTAAGGGTTTGTGTTCATTCACAGTGTAGGGTAAATATAGTCCATCATGGTGGGGAAGTCATGGCAGAGGAGCTTGAGGAAGTTAGTCACAACACATCTGCTGTCAGGAAGCAGAGAGAAATGAACTCTAGCTCCCCCTTATAGTTATAGTGGGTCTTCCCACCCCACTTAACCTAATCTAGACAATACCTTACAACTATACTCAGAGGCTTATCTTTTAGGAGTTCAGATTCTTTTAAGTTGACAATATTAGTCACCACAAGGTCTAACAGAATTCAGCAATAAGACGATCCAATTCTGTGGCTTATCTTTGTTGGCAGACTATTAGTACTTCAATATCACTGCTCTTTGTAAATCTGTTTAGATTGAATTTATCCTGATGGCTTAATTTTCACAAGCCATATGTCTAGTAATTTATCCATTTCCTGTAGATTTTCCAATCTGTTGGAACAAAATTTTTCAAAACATCCTACTAGTACCTCTCTATCTGTGCATCTGTTGAAACAAGTGCCCAGTTTTATTAATTGAGGTCTCCTCTCTCCATTCTGGGCTAGTTTGGTAAGAGTTTATCAATCTTGCTCATCTTTTCAAAGAGCTAACTTTGTTCCATTGATCCTTGGACTGCTGGTCTAAGTCTTCCACTGAATTTTTTGAAGGACTACCCTCTCTGTGGTACAATCCATAAAGTATATACTGGTAGAAAGCTGAGGTAATCCAAGAGTTTGTAACTAGTTTCTGTCTTTCAGGGTCCAAGACCCATAATCATGATTTTCTTTTGTTCTCTTAATTGGAATTTTGAAGTTAACAGACAATGTAATAGGTTTCATTATGACATTTTCTTACATAGGTCATTATACTTCGTTTTTTATTCATGCCCTCCCACCCCATGTCCTGCCCCACTACTCCCTGTCCCTTGCCTTCCAATTTTCTGCTAATATCTGCTCCAGGATCTGTGAGATGGCTCAAAAGTCAAAGGCACCTGCTGCTATGTCGTGGAATAAAATATTTGTTTAACTAAGTAAAGATGTGTTACATTTGTTTGTTTTGCAGAATAATTGTTTAACTACATAAAGATGTGTTGCATCTGTTTATGCTGCATTTGTTTAATTATGTAAAGATGTGTTGCTGTTTCACTTTGCTTACTTAAGGCACCTGATTGGTCTAATAAAAAGCTGAAAAGCCAATAGCTAGGCAGTAGAGAGATAAGCAAGACTGGTGGGCAAAGAGAATAAAAAGGAGGAGGAATCTAGGCTCAAGAGAGAACAAGGGAGAAAAAGAGGGATGATATAGATATATAGGAGGATATGGAGATGATAAGATAAAAGGGTAGATTAATGAACCTACTTTTAAAGAACAACTTGTTTAAAATGTTTTACATTGGTATAAATTTTAGTTTATTGAACATTTAAAATTGTAATGGATAATTAAAAAATAGATTAATAATTAGTCATCTATGATAATCATATCTGTAAGCCATGTTAGTTAAGTCTTCTAGGTATACATAGATATATTTCAGATAGATAGGTAATCTTCAAACACTTCATAGACCTAGAGAATATGGCATTTAAATAACTTAAAATTCTGTTGACGTGAGACACAATTGCTCCTGGCTGCACCAATTGATCCCGAGAGAATGTTGGACTTCTAAGACATTTCCATTTGGAAGTTTATCTTTTTGGCACAAAATGGCCTACTGGGCAAAGAACTGCCCTTGCCTTGACGGCTGACAGTACAAAAGCAATGCTGTCCTTTCTGGACAAGCGGGACACAAGGAAAGCGACCACTGTACTCTGCCAAGACAGGGTAAGATGGTCTTTCAGAAATCCTGCTTCTGAAAATGGTCTGTCAGATACTCTAGGCCTGTAGCCAATCTGAATGCACCAACAATGCTGAGACACATTAGGTGACTGTCCAGGCTGCCAGTTGTCTTGGTCTACTTTTGCAAGATTCCCGAAAGTTGCTTGCATCCATCTACCATTTCTCAGGTACCATTATGTTCCTTCTCAGGTCTTTGATGTGGTTAAAGACTAGATAGTTGTAATTTCCTCAGTTATGATAAAAGATAAGTTAGATATAAAACCTTAAACTCACAAATATAAGATAGATAGGACATCTTTAATATTGTAACTGCAATTCTTGTTTGATAATTGTTTTGTTATATGTAATTTTACCACATTAAAGTTTTAAAAAAAGAAGAAAAGGGAAAGTGCTTTTTAAAAAAAGAAGAAAAGGGAAAGTGCTGTGGATATCACTCTATATAAATAAAACACTGATGGCCAGTGACCAGGCAGGAAGTATAGGCGGGACAAAGAGAGAGGAGAATTGGGGAAACAGGAAGAAGGAGGGGGAGACACTGCAGCCACCGCCAGGACAAGTAGCATGTAAAGATTCTGGTAAGCCACCAGCCACATGGCAAGGTATAGATTTATAAAAATGGGTTAATTTAAGATATAAGAACAGTTAGCAAGAACCCTGTCACGGCCATACAGTGTATAAGTGATATAAGCGTCTGAGTGATTATTTTATAAGTGGATTGTGGGACTGCGGGGCTTGGGGATCCTGGAGAGAAGCCCTCCAGCAACAGAGGGAGACACCCTGGGCCAGCCAGCCAGACATAGGAAGCAGAAAAATAGGACATACAAAATGAAAGAAAGGTACAAACCCTGAGGCAAAAACATAGATGAGAGAAACAGGTTAATATAAGTTATAAGAGTTAGTGGGACAAGCCTAAACTAAAGCCGGACATTCATAACTAATAAGTCTCCATGTCAAGATTTGGGGGCTGGTGGTCCAAGAAAGGCTTCCATACTGCTAAGCCTGGGATACTGGGTTGTATCCATGGGGCCCACATGGTAGAAGGAAAGAACCAAATCCCACCAGTTTTTTTCTGTCCTCCATGTGTGTGCACCATGGCACACTCACATGCACAAACAAATAAGCACACAATAAGCAAATGTTAAAAATAATTTAAGATGCAGCGTGTGTGTGTTCTAGTTTACTAGCTGCCTAAAAGAAGTTTATTGTTGCTGATTTGTTAACTTGAGTAATTTTATTTCTACAAATTCAATTCTTTTCAAATATTTGCTTTCTAATAGTTCTCTTTGCAAATATTTAGGACTATTATTTAATCGTGTGAAATTGTATTGTGAGACATACGGCTACTGGTGGCTCCTTACCATATACAGGAGGTCAAAGTCATTGACTATTGGCCACCTCTAAATGATGAAAGAAACAGAAAATGAACATAGCCTATAGAACAATGACACCTATTTCAGACTGCTGACCATTAGAATTAAAAGATTTAAGATATACTTTATTAAGCCACCAAAACCTGTGATCTTTGTTATAATACCACAAGGAAACTAATACATGATTCAGACTAAACACAATGGCTTGAAATTCTTTAATTGGCACAAGGTACAAATTTGGTAAAGGACCAAACCAGCTTCGATTTATTTCATAAATGCCTTGTTGTGTTCATGTGTAAGAGTTTTCTTTTAGGTAGAAATTTGTAACAGGAACTGGGTGATTCTGGGATATGAAATTATGTCAATTTAAGTCTGACATCCTGTTTTCATTAAATGATCATCAAAAGCCAATATAAAACATTTTTCAAACATATTAATTATAAATTGTTGTTTTAATTTGAAGTTCCCTATTACTGAGGTGAAGCATATTTTCACATATTCTATAGTCAGACTTTCCCTCTGACATTTCATAATTAGGCTTTGGGCCTTTTAAGAATTCCAAAATATCCGGACAATGGTGGCACATGCCTTTAATCCCAGCACTTGGGAGGCAGAGCCAGGCGGATCTTTGTGAGTTCGAGGCCAGCCAGGCCTATAGAGCGAGATCCAGGACACACACCAAACTACACAGAGAAACCCTATTTCAAGCCCCTCCCCACCCCCCCCCAACCCCCGCAAAAAAAATTCCCAAATAGTTTCATATATCCTTAAGCAAGGGTTATCAATTTTATAAAGCACAAGCATTCTTCAGAAAGATGTTTTGTACTTATATGTTATAATCAAATTTTGTCTTCTTTTATATACAAGAAAATTTGTGAATATCAAATATCATTTTATACGTGTCTGTGTGAATTTGGTTTTCACATGTAGCTCTTTAACCATTATAACTGGTGGAAGATGAAAATAGTTTTAATTTGCATTTCTCTGATGGTTTAGGTTTTGAACATTTTAAAATTTTTTTTTTAGTGTTTTGAGAACTCAGGTTAGTTTAATGCCTCCTTAACTTGGGTTATCTGTTTTCTTGATGTTTAGTTGTTTTTGTATTTCTCTGCATATCATAGATACTAAACTTATGCCAGATGCATAATTAGTAAAATTAAAAAATTCTCATTCTGTAGGCTGCCTCTCCACTGGCATGATGGTGTTCTGTGCTATAAAGAGTCCTTTTAGTTTAATGTCCAGTTTTCAATTATTGGTTTGATGCCTGTGCTACTGGACTCCTGGTTCAGAAAGTCCTTTCCTGTTTTTGTTAAGTTTAAACATATTCTCTATTTTTTCTCTATTATATTTAGGCCATCAGGTCTTATGCTGAGATCTGTGATACATTTGGAATTGAGTTTTTTGCAGTTTAAGATATATGGAATTAGTTTCATTTTTCTACATGTAGCTATTCAGTTTGCCCAATACCATTTGTTGAAGATGTTGCCTCTTCTCCAGTGTGTATTTTTATCTTTTTTTGTTAAAAAAAAAAATTCAGGTGTCTGTAGGTATGGGGACTTATGTATGAGTTTTCAATTTTATTCTGTTGACCAATGTGTCTGTTTTTATGCCAGTACCATGCCGCTTTTTTTTTTCCTTTTATTTTTAATAGCTCTGCAGTATGTGTTAGCTCCAGCAGTTCTTTATTGTTCAGGATTGTTTTAGTCATCCTGGTCTTTTTGTGTTTCTATATGAAGCTTAAGATTGTTTGTTTCAATTTCTGAGAAGACCTGTGTTGGCATTTTGATGGAGAATGCATTGAATATATAGGTTGCTTTTGGTAAGACGGCCATTTTCACAATATTAATCCTACCAATTCATAAGCATGAGAGGTCTTCTGCTATCTTTAATTTCTTTCTGTCTTCTTCTATCTTCAATTTCTTTTTTCAGTATCTTAAAGTTATACAAGTCTTCCTTAGATTGATTCTAATGATATTTTGAGGTTACTGTGAATGGTACTGTTAATCCTGTTCTCAATAAGTTGCTTGTATACAGGAAGGATGATTTTATGGATTGATTTAGTATTCTACTACTTTGTTAAATGTATCTATCAGATATAAATGTTTCCTGGTGGAGACTTTAGGATCTTTTATGTGTAATTCACATAATCTGCAAATAAAGGTATCTTGATTTTTTCCTTTTCTATATGTATTCCCTTACTCTCTCTCTCACTTGTCATACTTCTCTAGTGAAGATGCTGTGGGATAATGCTCTTATACACTTGTTGCTGGAGGGCTTCTCTCCAGGTTCCCCAAGCCCCGCAGTCCCACAATCCACTTATAAAATAATCACTCAGACGCTTATATCACTTATAAACTGTATGGCCGTGGCAGGCTTCTTGCTAACTGTTCTTTTATCTTAAATTAACCCATTTCTATAAATCTATACCTTGCCACGTGGCTGGTGGCTTACCAGAGTCTCTACATGCTGCTTGTCCTAGCGGTGGCTGCAGTGTCTCTTCCCCAGCTTTCCGCTTCCCAGAATTCTCCTCTCTCCTTGTCCCACCTACTTCCTGCCTGGCCACCTACTTCCTGCCTGGTCACTGGCCATCAGTGTTTTATTTATATAGAATGGTTCAATAAAATGCTTGATTGGCCAGTAGCCAGGCAGGAAGTATAGGCAGGGTGAACAGACAAGGAGAATGCTGGGAAGAGGAAGGGCAGAGTCAGGAATCACCAGCCAGACACAGAGGAAGCAGTTGACAAGGCAGAACTGAATAAAGGTACCAAGCCACATGGCTAAATATAGATTAGAATTATGGGTTAATTTAAGTGTAAGAGCTACTCAGTAATAAGCCTGAGCAAATGGCCGAGCAGTTATAAATAATATTAAGCCTCTGAGTGATTATTTTATAAGTGGTTGTGGATCTGGGGTGGGGCTAGGCGGGACCTGAGAAACATTCTTACTACATGAAAATTTCAAGTACTCTGGTAAACAGGAATGGTGTGAACATCCTTGTCTTGTTACTGCTTTGAATTTCTCTATGCTTAGAGTGATGTTGACTGTGGGCATGTATCCTTGCCTTTATTATGTTGAAGTATGTCCCTTCTATCCCTAGTCTCCCTGTGACTATAATCTGTGACTATAATCATTAAGGTATACTAGATTTTGCCAAAGGTCTTTTCTACATTCGATTAGGAGATCATATGGCTTCTGTCATTCTATTTAGGCAGTGGATTGTGTTTATAGTTTTATATAATGTTTAATCAACACTATATCTCTGGGATAAAGCCAACTTGGTCACAGTGGATAATTTTTTTTTAAATGTGTACTTAAATTTGGTTTGTGTGGTGGTTTGAATTAGGAATGGCCCTGATAGACTCATATGTTTGAATGCTTGGCCCATAGGGAGTGGCACTTTTAGGAGGTGTGTGTGGCCTTGTTGGAAGAAGTTTGCTATTGTGGGGGTGGGTTTTGAGGTCTCATACACTCCAGCTATGCTCAGTATGTCACACAGTCTCCTTCTGCTGCCTGTGGATCAATATGTGGAACTCTCAACTCCATTTCCAGAACCACATCTGCCTGCATGCCACCATGTCCTACCATAATAATGGACTAAACCTCTGAAACTATAAGCCAGCCCCAATTAAATGTTTTCCTTTATAAGAGTTGTGAGGCTGGGCGGCGGTGATGTATGCCTTTAATCCCAGCACTCGGGAGGCAGAGCCAGGTGGATCTCTGTGAGTTCGAGGCCAGCCTGGTCTACAGAGCAAGCTCCAGGATAGGTACCAAAACTACACAGAGAAACCCTGTCTCGGAAAAAAAAAAAAAAAAGTTGCAGTGGTGGTCATGGTGTCTCTTCACAGCAATAGAAACCCTAACTAAGACAGTTTGTAAGCAAACTACTGAAAAATTTTGAATCTATGTTTCAGACATATTGGTCCACATTTTTTTGTTGTTATCAGGATAATTTTTGGCTCTATAGAAAGAATATAGAAATGTTTCTTCAGTTTCTATTTTACAGAATAATTTGAGAAATATTGGTGTTACTTTGAAGGTCTGGTAGAAATCTGTGCTTAGTCAATCTGGCCCTGGGCTTTTTCCAGCTGGAAAACTTTTGATTACCTTATGTACCTCATTAGATATTACAGATATTTTTTAAATTAGTTACTTCTTGATTTAACTTTGGTAAGTCATATATATCTAGAAATTCATCCCTTTCTTTTGTTGATTATAGACTTCTAAAGTATGACCTTATGATTATCTGAATTCCTTAGGCCCTGTAATGTCTTTTTCATCTCTATCTAAATTTATTAATCTGCATCCTCTTTCTTTGGGTTAATTTGGCAAAAGGTTCATCAATCTTGTTAATTTTTTTTCAAAGAATCAACTCGTAATTTCACTGATTCTTTGTATTTTTTTCCATTTCTATTTCATTAATTGCAGCACTGAGTTTGATTTCTTTTTTTACATTTTGGATGGTTTGTTCTTATTTTTCTAAAGCATTTCAGGTGCATCATTAAGTTATTAATAAGGAATCTCCCCATCTTTATTTATTTAGGCATTTAGTGTTATACACTTTCCTATTAGGACTGCCTTCGTCATGTCCCATTGACTTTGATATGCTGTAATTCATTTTCATTCAAATCTGGAAAAATTTTAAATTTCCTTCTTGATTTTTCTCTTGATCCAATTTTCAGTCAGCAGTGTGTTGTTTCTGCCATTTCTAATTTTATTAATAACTATCTTTAACTTGTGTTGTACAGATTGGATGCAGGATGTTATTGCAATTTTCTTATATTTGTTAAGATTTGCTTTGTGTCCTAATATGTGGTCAATTTGGAGATGTTATATGGGCTGTGGAGAAAAAAGTGTCTTCTTTATTGTTTGGGTAGAATGATCTATTTTATTAATGATGTCATTTAACTTCAGAGTTTCCATTTATCTATTCTTTTGTCCTCCTCCAGATGCCCTGTCAGAATACTGGCCTGAGTGAGGTATTGAAATCACTTTCTATCTCTGTCAGAATATACCTGTAATTTTCAATCTAAGACTGTTTCTTTCATGAAACTGGGCAGGGGTGTGTTTGGTACATAAATGTTTAGCACTGTAATATCCTCTAGGTGGATGTTTCTGTAGCAGGATTCTTAAAGGTACTTATTAATATAATCAAACCCGAGGCCAGTTATTGGGGTCAATGCTGGTAGATCAGAGAGACAGAACAAGCCACAGCTATCTCACCTCGCCGGATCCTCAGCTGGTCTTGTCTCCTCAGACTGGAGGCCTCTGAGTTCTCATCTGGAATGGGTCTCAGCTGAATTACTGCTCAAAAGCCTGAAGCTTAACCAGGCCAAAAACTGAACCAGCCAAATGCTTCTAGTTTCTGGTCCTCACGCCTTATATATCTTTCTGCTTTCTACCACCACTCCCTGGGATTAAAGGCTGGCTTTCTGAGATTAAAGGCGTGTGTCACCATGCTTGGCTATTTCCAATGTGGCCTTGAACTCACAGAGATCCAGAGGGATTTCTATCTCTAGAATGCTAGGATTAAAGGTGTGAGTGCCACCATTTTCTAGCCTTTGTATCTAGTGGCTGTCTGTTCTCTGACCCCAGATAAATTTATTAGAGTACACAATATTTTGGGGAACACAATACCACCACATTTCCTCTCTTTTTGTCTAAAATTAAAAAAGCTTATAACTAATACAAGAAAAACTATCTTCAATAAGTATATGCAATATACAGTCAAGATTACATTAACAATGTCTAGTCCATTAACATTTGACAGATCCAGACAAAAAACTCCGTTATATATATTAACAATGTCCAGTCCAGTAACATGTTTCTTTTAGAAATTATGAAATGCCCTTCCCTATCCTTTCTTACTAGTTTTGATTTCAAGTCTATTTTTTCAGATATTAGAATACCTATGCCTGCTTTGTTCGTAGTTCCATTTGCTTAGAATACCTTTTTCTATCCTTTTATTCATCTGTCCCTGATGGGAGTATGTCTCTTAGAGGCAGCAGAAGGATGGATCCTTTTTCCTAATGTAATCTGTTAGTCTCAATTTTTCTACTGAGGAATCAAGACTGTCAATAGAGTTGTTATTGGACAGTGTTTATTCTTGTTATTCTGTTGTACTGTTTTCTTAGAACTCTTTTGGTTAATTGTTCTGGGATTATTTATCAATTTGTCTATGTGTCCTCTTGGGTGTATGTATCTTCCCTTCAGAGTCAAGTATTTCTTTTAGTACCCTCTGTAGAACTGGATTAGAGGACATAAGTTTCTCAGATATTTTTTTTTTATTATGAATTGTTTTTCTTTCTCTTTTAAACAACTAATAGTTTTGCCTTTTAATATCCTTTCTTTATTCTATACAATTATCCACATTTCTTTAGGTTAGGAATTTTTCTCCTTTTATTTTGTTGAAAATATTTTCTTTGTCTTTGACCTGGGTTTCTTCCTTCTATATCTATGATTCATTGGTTTGATCTTTTTATAGTGTTCAGATTTCCTGGATGTTTTATTCTTGATTTTTTCCTCTTTCTGATTTTAATTTTTAATTTTTTCCAACATAATATTTTTTTATTAATTATTTGGGAGTTTCACGTAATGCACTCTGATCATATTTCACTTCACAATCTTCCCACATCTATCCCCTCCCTTGTAACCTCCCACAAAGAAAATAAGTAAAGACAAAAAAAATACCAAGGCCATTTTGTGTTACCCATATACTAACTGGAGCATGGTTACACTCCCAGTGGACAGTCCCTTAAAGAAAACTGAGTCCTTCACTACCCCCCACCCCACCAGAAACTATCAACTGTGAAGAGCTACACTTCAGAATTTCTATCACAATTTTAAGAGTTCTTCTCAATGGTTTCCTGTCTAGACTGTTTTTCTTTCTTTCTTGGTAGCAGCAGGCCACAGACATCTACATGGTCTTCTGTGATAACATGGACCACAGACATCAGCATGGCCTCCCTTAGGAACACAGACTACAGACACCATCATGGCCCTTGGTGATAGTACAGGCCATGGACATCAATATGGCCTCTGGTGGCAATATGGCCCACGAACATCAACATGGATTCAGGTAGCAGCACAGATCATGGACATCCATAAGGCCTTCAGTGGTAACATGGACCACTGACATCTACATAGCCTCTGAGGGCAGCATAGACCATGGACCTCAACCTGGTCTCCTGTAGGGGCACAGACCACAGACATCAACACAGCCTTTGGTGGTAACATGGATCATGGACATCCACATGGTCAATACAGACCACAGATGACATCATGGCCCTCAGTGGCAGCACAGGCCAACGAACATAAATATGGCCTCTGGCAGCAATACAGCAGACAAACATCAACGTTTTCTTTGACTGAGTGTTTTATTTCTTCAACACTGTCTTTGAGACTTGATATTCTCTTCTACCTTTTAAAAAGTTATTTTACAATTACATCACCTCCCATTCTCTTCTACTTTAACCAATTTGTTGGTGAGGCTTTCTCTGAGCACTTTATTTTACTTCCTGAGCCTTTCATTTTGAGTTTTATTCCAGTCAGGTGTTTCTTCAAAGATTCTGTTTCTATTAAATTCTATTTTCATATCTCAAATTGTTTTTACTATTTCATTCAACTGTGTGTTCCTGTAGTCTTCATTCAGGAATTTAGTCATGTTCTCCAAGTTCTTTGAACATATATACAATTGCTATTTTGAAGTCCTTGTCTTCTGTATCCGCTAAGTTGCTTTTCTTGGAGAACTGTAGTTGCTGTTTTCTGCAAAACCAATTGTCTTGGTTATTCATGTTCTTAGTGGTTTTTGTTTGTTTGTTTGATATTAAAATCTAACCTGGATTTAGGCTGTTTGAAGTATTTCTTGGTATGGCTATCTGGTCTTGCTTTTGTTGGGTAGGTATTTGGATCTTTGTTTGATGTTACACCAACTTGTCATATTGTGGACCAGTTGAATGATGGTTTGTTTTCAGTCTTTGGGATACTTTAAGGTTCCAGGTTCAAAACCTGTAAGTTCCCAGGTTCACACAATGAACAGTATGACAATAGGGGGGAGGTCTGACTCTAGATGTGTCTAACTAAGATTATAGGTCAAGTACTGATCAGTCCCAAGTTCCAATTCCTATCTGGTGGTCCCATCTGGACTTTATGTTCAGGTTTCTTGAGGTCCCAGGTTAGCATACTGGGTATGTGGAGTGGTTGACAGGCTAGTAGGTAAGGATGGGACTTACCTACTAAATAAAATGTAATATTTTATTTAGCTTTTCTTGCCAATTTCTTAAAACTACCTATAAAAAAACAAAATTATACTTCTTTACAGCCATTTTTTATGACTTTGAGTATGGCTTCTAGTCAATGCTAACCAGAACTGGCAATGGAGAGCATCTTTTATACATAACTAAGCACAACTGAAAGTCCTACAATGTTTTGAATTCACATGTAATGCTCAGTCTGAGTTTCTGGTAGCTAATTTATCTTTAATATCACAAATATTTCCTTTTGTTGCATCTCCTTTTATTTATTTTTTCCAGAGTAACTTGTTAGCTGGAGACATGGGAAAGGAGACAGGGAACAGAAAGACAATCTCAAGGAACAGATATTTTGATGAGAGAAAAATAATTTACAGTATAGTAGATGATCCATATGAAAGAATTCTATGTGTAGCATTTATGTATCTTCTATAAATTTGGAACATAAATCCCTACTCAGTAAAAATTTGACTATAAACTTCAGTAGTCAAAATTTTGAAAAGATAAAATTTTTAATTTGAGGACTGGAGGCATAGCTCAATGGTAAAGTGCTTGCTTAGCCTGCACAGGGTCCTATGTGTTCAATCTTCAACCCCATAACCTAGCATAGTTTATCTAGCAACTATATATAAATATAAGTCTCTCATTTACCCTTCTTCCACTAGCAGTAGGAAATTCTCTACTTTTAAAGGGCTCATTTGATTATATCAGGATCACCTGGATAATATGCTTCTTAAATGTCAACTGTACCTTCTAATATAACCATCTTAGAATTTTGCCTATCATGATATACATTTAAGATAAGGTTCATTATTAATGAAAGTCATGCATAAATTATTAGATTCCTATCATTATGCTTTTTATCCTTTTTCAAATATTAGAATTGCATTGCTATTACCTCAAAATATTCTAATAGAATCTTGATTAGAGCTTAGATTCTTGTTCACTTATACATACATTTTACTACTACTTTTACTCTATGGTTCATTGTAGAGATCTCTGTGAAAGCTACTTGTCCACTTTGTAATCTTACCTTAGTGAAAATTATTACCATGAGATAAAGAAGTAAAAAATACACTTGCCTAAGGCAAGCAAGCTCTATTATCTTTCAAATGAGTACAAAAATGAATGTACCATCAACAATCTTAACCACTATAGAATCCATCTTTTTCCTTACGAATATCTCAAGTAACATAACTAAAATTTAGCTTGACAAAGAACTAGTATTTACTTCCCTAAATTAGTATATTACAGTTTTACTTATCAGCAAATATAATTCTTTTCCTTTATTACTTAAGCTAAGAAGTCTAAAATTCACTTTAGACTGCTTGTCTAAAGTACAGTCTGTGTCCCACTTAGAATGTAAAAAGCTGTTCAGAATGTGATTCCTCTCCTAGGAAGAAAAGGGTAGGTAATCTAATCGACAAATAGACATACTTTTCTTAAACACACTGGAAGTTGGGGTTAGATGCTTTCTCAGCCTCATTCTTTGTCACTCTTTTTACAATAGCCAGGAAATGGAAACAACCTAAATGTTCTTTAACTAAAGAATGGATAATGAAAATGTTTACATATACACTATGGAATACTATTCAGCTGCAAATGAAAATGAAAGTATGAAATTTACAGGTGAATGCATGAAACTAGTACATAGTATAATGAGTAGGGTAACCCAGATACAGAATGCAAAATGCTGCATGTTCTCTATTTGTAGATCTTAGCTCTAGATCTAAAGGGTGTGAGTACAAAGCCTAGAGAAAATGCCAAAACAAGGAAAGTAAAAAGGACAAGGTAAAGAGAGTAGTTATAGAGAGAGTAGTAGAAAGACATAGGTTCTATGTGTGTGTTGGGGGGGTGTCACAAATGGGGAGGAGTTGACTTTAACTAGGTAGTGGCAAAAAGGGACAACACAGAGGTTGAGGGAGAGAGAAGGAAGTAACACAAATGATGTTTGAAAAAGCCACAGGGAAATAATATTTTATATTTGCTTAAAATACATATATAATACATAAGTTTACATTGTGAATGAAGTTATGTCAAGTGTGATGATAATGCTTCTCCCAGTAGCCACAGATAATCTAAACAAAAACCCCAGTACCAGGCATGGAAAATATCCATTTAAGTTGTTGGTCAAGGGAATCCAAGAAATTCCTACAACAATCCAGGCTATTGCCATTGTCAATGGCTGCCTCCCAGAATTAAAGTAAAGACCCTATTGCTAAAGATACCACACATTGTGAACATAGGACTTTGAGGAATCCAGCTGTAACTAACCTGGAAGCCTTCTTCCCAAGCACTAGTTCTCATAGTACTAGAGGATGCTATGCAAGCTGCCAAGGGGTGGGGGTAGTGGACAGCACCACCATGAGCAGTTCTGCTCTTCTGTTAAAACCTACAAACCACAACAATGACCAGCATGGCAAGCCATTCCTAAGGGTATAATAGTGGCACTAAGATCATAATAATAACCGACAGCAGTATAATTGGATTTAAAGGAATTCATGCCTAGTATTGTATATCTAGCCAACTACCTGTGGCTGGTAAGGTCTGAGGCCCTAGAGAAGAGCCTACTGCTGCTATTTACCTTATTAAACTAGTATAATTTCATATTCTAAATACTTATCTGTATGGGATGAAAGTAGCTTTCACCCTTCGATAAAGAAGTTTCTTTTTGCAGCAGATGGATACCATTATAAAACTGGTCAAAATGCAGAAAACAACTGATCAGCACCAACTGATACATCTACAACATAATTTAAACACCTAAGGCTCAGGGAACATCATGGAAGAAGGAGAAGACAGATTGTAAGAGCCAGAGGACCAGGATATCTGCTGCAAAATAGTGTCTTCTATGGTGACAGGGAAGCTGTACACATGAAGTCTCAAACATGTGGTTTCCTAAACAACACATGCACAATGACAGCCACAGTTCAAATGCCAAGTAGATGGGGGCAATCTCACAAGGGAATACCCTCAGATGAAGAATTGTAGGCAAGTAAGGCTGCTGAAAGAGGAAATCAATTTTCTTCAGGAACAAGCACCCTGATAGGGTATCCAATCCCAAATGGTCAACACATACAAAGGAAAAACACTAAATGGACTCTTCAGTGTGTGTGTGTGTGTGTGTGTGTGTGTGTGTGTGTGTGTGTGTAAAAATAAAGTAATTAAGGAAAGGTTCAAGAATTTTGAGGAGGAATGAGGGAGATACGGGAGGAGTTGCATGGATAAAATTTAAAAAGGAAAGAGCACACATGGGGTAGTATGGAATAAGGGGAGGATCTGGGGGAAAGGGGTAAATATGATCAAAATACAATATATGAAATTCTCAAGAATTAATAAATGTTTTAAATAAAAAAATTCAAAGAGTCAACTTATTTTCCATATCACTGATAACTTTAATTCTAATTAATTTAATTCTAATTTGAGACTATCTTTACTTATAACTATGACATATCTGGACTCAACTGTTCATGAAGCTAATGCACCAAAGACATTCTAACCATCTAAACTTGAAATTCATTAAGGTGAGTTAAACACCCTCACCTTTCTCTGTTTCAGAAGCTATCCCTTATATGCCATAGGTAATTCTCTTAGTTATTGTTAGTCTAAAATAATCTTTGCCTTTGTATTTGAGAGAAAAATCGTGAGGCATAAATTCATTTGACTCATTTTAAATATCACTGATTCTTTACTTAACAATTTAGACGCTTCTGAACAAGTTTGCAAGACTTTGTTCTAGTTTACTTTCTGCTACCATAAATAAAGACTATGACCTAAAGCAACTGGGGTAGGAAAGGATTTATTTCAGCTTACAGCTCTAGTCTACCCTAAAGGAAGTTAGGGGAGGAACCTGAACTGAAGCAGAGGTTATATAGAGGAGTGCTACTTACTGGCTTGATCCTTGGCTTATGTTCAGCTACCTTTATACTTCCTAGGATGACCTGTCCAGGGATGACACTGCCCACAGTGGCTGGGCCCTCCAACATCAATCACTAATCAATAAAATGTCCCAAACATTTGGCTACAGACCACTCTGATTAAGTCATCTTCTCAGTTGAGTTTCCTCTTCTCCAGAAGACTCTAACTTGTCAAACTGACAAAACAGTCTACCAGTGCAGATTTGTTCAATACTATTACCAACATTTTAGTCCTTGAATTTCCATTTGACCTTTTTTTTGTTTTGTAATTTATATCTGTTGACAGAACCATTTGTATAATCATTTTACTTACTTTGGTGCCAAAGTTGTCAATATATTAATTGCAAAAACAAAACAAAAACCCTAATAAATCTTTAGGGGCTGGAGAGATGGCTCAGTGGCTAAGAGCACTGGTTGCTCTTCTAAAGGTTCTGACAATTCACAGCAAGCACATGGTGGCTCACAAGCATCTATAGTGGGATTTATGCCCTCTTCTGGCATAAGTTGTACATGCAGACAGGGCACTCACATACAAAAATAAACAAACAAATAAATAAAATTAATTGTAGTTACCTCAAAGTCCTTTTCTGATATTTGTCACCTGTATCATATCTGAAAGATTGTCTAAACCAGTGGTTCTCAACCTTCCTAATGCTGTGACCCTTTAATATGGTTCCTCCTGTTGTGGTAACTTCCAACCATAAAATTATTTTTGTTGCTAATTCACAACTGTAATTTTGCTACTTTAATATGCTACTTAATATAAATATCTGTGTTTTCCAATGGTTTTAGGTGACCCTGTGAAAGAAAGGGTCATTATCCCCAAAGGGGACACAACCCACAGGTTTAGAACCATTGATCTATGGGATCTGTGGGACTAGAACATCAAGTCCTTTAGGTATATGCTAACAAGTGGTATTGGTGGGTACTAGGTCTACTTTTAGCTTTCTGAAAATTCTCCACACTGATTTCTACTGATAGTAGCTGTATCAGTTTGTAATCCTACCAATAGTGAATGAGGGTTCTCCTTCCCCCATATCCTCTCTAGCCTTTGTTATCAGTTGTTTTCCTAGTTTTAGGATTCTGACTAGGTTTAGATTAAATCCAAAAGTAGTTTTAATGTGTATTTCCCTAATTGTAAAGGATGCCAATGTTTTTAGTGGTGCTTGGGGACTGAGCCTAGGATCTCATGTATTCTTTAAACACATGCTCATGCTCCATCACTGAACTATATTATCCCCAAACAATAAAATGGTTCTCACCATGTTCACAGAATACTAAAAATTCCATGTTCCTCAAAATTAAAGTGATTTAGCTTTCTTTGAGGCCATAAATGATTAGAAAACAAAAGCACCAATTAAGTACATATAAAAAAACTACTTTCAAGTAAAAAAGATTTTGGAGAATAAATGTAGTATGGTCATATAAATACAATATTTCATAGAAGTGTTCCTATCAAATGATCCTAATTTCCTGCCTGGTAAGTGAAATCAATAACTACACACGTATACAAATGAATGTAAACCAGAAGGAAATTAGAACAAACATAATTTTAATGAAAGATTAGTAATTCAAGTTAGCCCTACTTTATCTAGAATAACTCCTCTCAGCACTAGTCAACCATCAATTATAGCCAGATGCTGTTATCCTGTTGCAAGTACATCCTCAAATACTTCACACATTCCTTTTGGAGCAGGGGAGGCTTGATAGGCCTTTACTTCTCCATCCCTTCTTTTGACAACTTAAACTTTGTTCCTTAATTCCTTAGAAATATATATATATAGTTAACATGTCTACTGTACTTACTATTATACTGTTTAAGTAACCAAGCCAAGTCAATGAAGTCTTTCTACCCCACCCTCAAGTTCAGCTAACTTCAGCTGAGGTTAAGCAAAATGAAACAAAAACAAAACAAATAACAAAGCAAAAAAAAAAAAAAAAAACCCACTGGGATAATCAAAGATCTCAACACAAAGCCTCAAATACTGAAACTGAGAGAAAACATAGGGAAAAAAAGGTATGGGCAAGGATTTTCTGAAAAAAGACTCAGTGCCACATGAAATTTCCCAAGTACAAAAAAGTAGAATTATATATAAAAAACAAATTTAAAAGCTTCTATAGAACAAAGGAAGAAATCACTAGAGTGAGGGCATATTTTATAGAATGGGAGGGGTGTCTCTGCCAGTTATCCATTAATGTCTAAAATATAGGACACACAACACACACACACACACCATTCAAATCCTAAAATGGCTAATGTACTGGATATGCAATTCTCAAAATAAAGAAATATAAATCTCCAATATCTGAAAAAAGTGTTTAACACCTACAGCCAGTAGAGAAACACAAATTAAAACTGCCTTAAGATTCCATTTCATTACATCAGAATAGTCATTAACAAAAGGCAAGAAATATTGGAGAGGATGTAGTGAAAGAGAAGCTGTACACACTAGTGGTTTTAAGGTAAACTGGTATAGTTACCATGAAAGTCAGTGTAGGAATTCTTAAAAAACAAACAAGCAAACAAACAAACAAACAAAAACCTGAAAATACTACTACCATAGGATCCAGGTACACCACTCTTGGGTATATACTTAAAGGATTCTAAATAAACAGAGATATGTGTATATCCATTCTTAATGCTACACAATTCACAATAGATAAGAAATGTACTTATTCTAAATGTACATCAACAAATGAGTAGATAAATGCAATACACATATACAACAGAATTTTAAAGAGCCAAAAAGAAAACTGAAATGATGACATTTGTAGGAAAATAACTAAAACTGAGATCATGTTAAGTCAAATAAGCCAGACTCAGAAAAATAGTGCATGTTTATTGTCTTATATAGACTGTAGATTTAAATTTATATACATACATATATGTGTATAAATATATATGTGTGGATATGAAAGTAGAAATGGGACCAAGAAAAAGAGGAAGAAATCATAAATCTTAAAGAAGGGAATAGAGGATAAAAAGGAGAAAGTAATAGAAGACATATGACATGAAAGCATGAAGAGTCAGCAAGAAAAGGGACCAAACAGAGAGGAGTTTGAGAATCAGGAAGGACAGTAGAAGAACAGGAAAGTGAAGTGACTCTCTGGGGAAAAAGATATTTAAAGAATTGACATAATAAAAATCATATTTTGTGTGTTGGTTTGAATAAGAATGGCCTCCATAAGGCTCATAGATTTGAATGCTTGGTCACCAGGGAGTGGCACTGTTTGAAATGATTAGAAAGTATGGCCCTGCTGGAGGAAGTGTATCACAGGAGGTGGGCTCTGAGGTTTTCAAAAGCCCAAGCCAGGCCCAGTGGCTCTCTCTTCCTGCTGTCTATGGATACAGATTTAGAACTCTAAGCTACTTCTCTATCACCAAGTCTGCCTGCAGACTACCATGCTTCCTGCCATGATGATAATAGACTAAACCTCTGAAACTATAAACATGCCCCAGGGAAATGCTTTCTTTATAAGAGTTGCCATGGTCATGGTGTCTCTTCACAGCAATAGGTCACTGACAAAGACACTTTCCTAATTTTAATACTTTAAATCAGAAATACCTCGGGAAACCTATTAGTTTCCATTCACCATAAAGTTGTATTCTAGTAGTCAGCATCCAAATCCACCCCATGAAAACCTTACGCTGCTTGATATGTAACAAAGCCCAAACCAAAACTGTAGCTAAGAGGCATAATAAACAAAGCCTCTCTTTAGAAAAGGTAGCCAGATCTCTAGTCTCAAAAATATAGTCATCTGATATATTCCAAATAAGCCATAGGAAGAATTTATTTTCTACCATTTTTCCAGAGCACAAAATCAGCCCTGGACAAAAATTTAAATGCTCTTCCCCCATTAAAATCATACTTTGTGTTCTTTTTTTGGTCCTCTAAAAAACTTTTTTTTTCATTGCATTTCATTTAGTGTGTGTGTGTGTGTGTGTGTGTGTGTGTGTGTGTGTGTGTGTTGTGTGATATTTTTATTGTGTTCTGACAAATAAAGCTTGAGTCACAGGGCAGAGCTAGCCTCTAGCTGACCAAAATTAACCACAGAGGTTTGGAGGACGGTAGATAGGAGACAGGAAGTAGTAAGGCGGGGCTGAGAGAGGCTCTCAGTCATTTTCAATTGAGGAACGCAAGAGGTAGGAGGTGACTGGTGGCTGCTTTCTGCTTCTCTGATCTTTCAGGTTCTTCCCCCTTAACCCCCATATCTGACTCCTGATTTTTTATTAATAAAAATTAACTTGAGGCCAGCTCTCATTGGACCAAGAGTAACTTCCTGAGACATGGAATCCAACCGCCCCCATTGGACCCTGCAATCTACAAGTTCCATGCCCTGCCCCAATACCCATCCGCCTATGACCCCAGTAACTGCCTGAGACACAGAAACCAAACTGCCAGCTCTCATTGGACCAAGAGGTGAATGACTCTTCTCCCACACACAGAGTCCTACCTCTAGGAGCCAGGCCCTGGGACACAGCCAGTCCCCAGGAGTTACCACCCAACTCCGCCCCAGTTGCCAACCAGCAGGGAAAACTCCTGCTGGAAGTCCCACCACCACCAACTCCCCTCCCCCATTGGACCCTGCAATTTACAAGTTCCAAGCGCTGCCCCAATACCTATCCGCCTGTGACCCCAGTAACTTCCTGAGACATGGAAACCTAACCGCCAGCCCTCATTGGACCCAGAGTGGCTTTCTGAGACACAGAATCTGCCAGCTCTCATTGGACCGTGAGAGGCTTCCTGAGACACAGAATCTGTCAGCTCTGACTGGACCAAGAGCCTTGATAAGACCAAGAGCGGCTCCGAGAGTCACAGAATCAACTAGCTTGAATTGGGCCAAGAGCAGCTCCCTGAGATACAGAATGTGCCAGCTCCAATTAGACTAAGAGGTAAGTTTGGACCCAGAGGGGCCCCCTGAGACACAGACACAACAAGCACTGAGTGGACCAATAGCAACTTGCTCAGACACAGGCACCTCTTGCACCTATTAGAGAAGGAGATGGGCAGATGTCAATGCAAAAATACATACAACAACATAAAGAGCAATATGGCATCACCAGAACCTAGCCCTCCTCCAACAGCAAGACCTGAACATCACAATGTAGAAGAAGAAAGCGACCTTAAAAATAGCTTCATGAAGATGCAAGAGGCCTTTCAAGAAAAAAATGAAAAATTCCCTTAAAGAAATTGAGGAAAAGACAAACAAAAAATTGGAAGAAATCAAGAAACTGAGGAAAAAAAAACAAAAAATTGGAAGAAATCAATAAATCCCTTAAAGGAAGCCAAGAAAACTATGAAAAAGCAATTAAACATGTGAGAGAAACAGTTCAAGACCTGAAAAGTGAAATAAAAATAATGAAGAAGACATAAACAGAGGGAATACTGGTAACAGAAAATCTGAGTAAGCGAACAGGAAACACAGATGCAAGCATAATCAACAGAATACAAAAGATGGAAGAGAGAATCTCTGGTGTAGAGGATACAACAGAGAAAATAGATTTGTCAGTCAAAGAAAACACCAAAGCCAAAAAAGTCATAACACAAAATGTCCAAGAAATCTGGGACACCATGAAAAGGCCAAATCTAAGAATAATAGGGATAGAAGAAGAATACCAACTCAAAGGCACAGAAAATATATTCAACAAGATCACAGAAGAAAACTTTCCCAACTTAAAGAAGGAAATAAGTATAAAGATACAAGAAGCCTATAGAACACCAAACAGACTAGACCCCCCCAAAAAAATTCCCTTGCCACATAATAATTAAACCACTAAACATACAGAATGAAGAAAGAATATTAAGAGTAGTAAAGGAAAAAGGCCAAGTGACTTATAAAGGCAAACCCATCAGAATAACACCTGACTTCTCAATGGAGACTTTGAAAGCCAGAAGGAACTGGACAGATGTAATGCAGACACCGAGAGACCACAGATGCCAGCCTAGACTAATATACCCAGCAAAACTTTCAATCACCATAGACAGAGTGAACAAGACATTCCAAGACAAAACCAGATTTAAACAATACCTACCCACAAATCCAGCCCTACAGAAAGCACTAGAAGGAAAATTTCAACCTAAGAAGTAGGATATACCCACGAAAACACAGGCAATAGATAACCCCACAGCAGTAAATCCCAAAGAAGAGAAATACACATACATTACCACCAAAAGATAACAAGAATTAGCAATCACTGGTCATTAATATCCCTTAATATCAATGGACTTAATTCACCTATAAAAAGACACAGCTAACATAATGGCCAACCTAGATGCCCCTCAACTGAAGATTAGATAAAGAAAATGTGTTACATATACACAATGGAGTACTACTCAGCAGAGAAAAACAACATCATGAGGTTTGCAGGCAAATGGATGGAACTAGAAAATATCATCCTGAGTGAAGTAACCCAGACTCAGAAGGACAAATATAGTATGTACTCACTCATAAGTGGATACTAGATGTAAAGCAAAGGATAACCAGACTACAACCCACAACTCCAGGGAGGCTAGCTAGTAAGGAGGATCCTAGGAAAGATGCAAGGATCGCCCAGCAATGGAGAAGTGGATAAGATCTACATGAGCAAACTGGGGGGTGAGGGGGAGTAATGGAGTGCAAGAGATGGGGAAAGAGAGCCTAGGAAAGTAGGGGGTTTGAGTTGGAACAGGAACAGAGTGGGAGAACAAGGAAAGAGATACCATGATAAATGAAGACACCATGGGGGTAGGGAGAAGCAGAGTGCTAGGGAGATTCCCAGGAATCCACAAAGATGACTCCACCATATACTACTGGCAATAGTCAAGAGGGTACCTGAGCTGACCTACTCTGGTGATCAGATGGCTGAATACCCTAACTATCCTCATAGAACCCTCATCGAGTGACTGATGGAAGCAGATGCAGAGATCTACGGCTGGGTCACAGGCGGAGCTCTAGGAGTCCAAATGATGAGAGAGAGGAGGGATTCTATAAACAAGAGATATCAATACCATGATTGAAAAAAGTACAGAGACTAACTAGTGGAGACACATGAACTGTGGACCAATAGCTGAGGAGCCCCCATGGTACTGGACTAGGCCCTCTGGATAAGTGAGACATTTTGAACTGTTTAGGGGCCCCCAGGTAGTGGGAATGGGACCCATCCTAGTTCATGAGCTGGCTTTTAGGAGCCTAGTGCCTATGGTGGGATACTTTGTGCAGCCTTGGTGCAGGGAAGAGGGGCTTGGACCTGCCTCAACTGAGTGTACCAGGCTCTGCTGACTCCCCATGGGAGACCTTGCCATGGAGGTGGGAATGGGTGGGAGGAGAGAGGACAGAGGAATCTGTGGTTAGTATGTAAAATGAATAAAAAATCTATTAATAAAAAAAATTAACTTGATTAATGCTTCATCTGGCATCCAACATTTGGGGCATGAATTCATGATAGTTGCTTGTTCGTGGCTTTACAGCCACTAGCACCCACCAGAGCTGCATGCAGATCTGCATCCACCAAGGCCACCACGAAGTCAGGCTTTTCCTTTTTTCCCCAACTCCTCTGAGTAAGTCTGGGATTTTCCTGTTGCAGCCTCTCTATAGCAATCTCCACAAACCCCAAACTCCACAGCTCCCTGGGCTCCAAATGCCAGGGGTAGTCCCTCACCACTGGATAGCTGTGCCTTCAGGCAGCTCTGTGCTCTTACTTCCTGCCCATCACAGGCACTGCTTTTGCATGTTCCCCTTTCAGATGGCTGGCTCTTTAGCTCCTTTTCTCTGTGGGTTGTGGGCTTCCCTGGACCCTCTCCCCAGGCTGCTGCCACAGTAGGGTAGCTGCCTCAACATCCACTTGGACAACTACCACATACTTTCAGCTCACAACTATGCATGACCAGTGACAGCTGTCCTCAGCCAGGCTTTGGCACTGTCTATGTTCTCCATCTACCCAGATGTGCTATGCAGCGACAGCCAGCCTTACACTTACTTTACTGTCATCATCAGCAGACTTAGTGAGACAACTTGGAATTCCTAAAAGAGAGATATAGAAATGATATAATAAAAGGGGATATTATTGAATCTACTTTTGAACCAAAAAAGCAACTACTAGTCTTAAATATTTTACAATAGTATTATTTTTGTATATTGATACAATGTTAAGGTTATTTTTGTTAGAACATACTATACATACTTTTCTACTCTTGTTCAAGGTATTGTACCCATACAGTTCATTTAATATTTCTAGTCCCTGAAAGTTATTATTACAAACTAAGATAATAAGAAATGCAGGTTAAGAGTTAGTCACCTATTACAATCAAGCTTGTAGTCATGTTAGGTATGTTTTCAAGGTCAAACAGATATATTTTAGATAGGTGGTCTTCAAACACTTCAGAGACCTACAGAATATGGCATTTAAGATGTTTTAATAATGAAGTTTTTTTTATGACAATGAGACATGTTTGATCCTGGCAGCACCAATCTACTTCAGAGAAGATGATGGGCATCAAAGAAACTCCATATGGAGTTTACTTTCTTTGTGGCAAAAGCTAGCCAATGGGTAAGAAAGTGTCCTTACCTCAACTGTTGACAATATACTGTCCAAATTGAACAAGCAGGACACAAAAATAAGTGACTGCTGAACTTTGCCAAGACAAGGCAACACAGTCCTTCAAAAATCCTGCTTCTCAAAAAAGTCTGTCAAATAGTCTAGGCCTATAGGCCAGGGATGGATGCCCTACATGGCAGAGAAACTTTGTGTGACTATCCAGGCAGCTAGATGTTTCTGTCATTTCTTAGTTTGGAAGTTGTTTGCTCTGCATTTCCTGTCTACTCAAGTAATATTATATCCTTCTCAGGTCTCTGACAGAGTTGAAGACTAGATAGTTATAGTTCTCCTTGTTACCAAATTCAAAAAAGAAACTCACAAAAAATGTGTAAAATGTGTAAGTTGAGAGGCATAAGATAGTTTTAGATTGGTAATACAAGTTAGGATAGAAAGTGAATTAGGTCCAACATGTTGGACTCACCAAGACAGGACAGATAGATAATGGAATATTTTCTCTGAATCTGTCAAATGCAAATGGACTGGACATTGTGAATGTAATTCTTACCTGATATATATTTGTATATAGTTATTGTACTTACTGTATATACTTTTACTATGTTAGTTAAAAACTTCGCTTTTTGTTTGTGTGTGTGTGTGTGTGTGTATGTGTGTGTGTTGTTTTTTTGTTGTTGTTGTTGTTTTTTTTTGTTTTTTTTGTTTTTGAGACAGGGTTTCTCTGTGTAGCTTTGCACCTTTCCTGGAACTCGCTTTGGAGACCAGACTGGCCTCAAACTCACAGAGATCTGCCTGCCTCTGCCTCCTGAGTGCTGGGATTAAAGGCGTGCACCACCACTGCCTGGCAAAACCTTTCATGAAGAGAAAAGGGGGAAATGTGTGGTATTTTGTGTAGCTAGAGTTTTCCTGCCTGGCCCATGGTCAGGACAAATCTCTCTCACCCGCCAGTCCTGCACTCAAATGAGTAAACACACAGAGACTTACATTGCTTACAAACTGTAAGGCTTCTTGTTATCTAATTCTTCTATCTTAAATTAACCTATGTCTATTAGTCTATAAATTGCCATATAGTTCGTGGCTTACTGGTACCTTACATCTCGCTTGTTATGGCAGCGGCTGGCAGTGTCTCTCCGCCTCTGCCTTCCCCTACCCAGAATTCTCTTCTCTGCTTGTCCCGCCTATGCTTCCTGCCTGGCTACTGGCCAATCAGTGTTTTATTTATTAACCAATCAGAGCAACACATTTGACATACAGAACATCCCACAGCAATTTTGAATGTGTTCTGACAAATAAAGCTTGCTTGGAGTTAGAGGGCGGAGCTAGCCACTAGCTGACTAAAATTAACTACAGAGGTTTAGAGGACTGTAGACAGAGAGGAGACAAAAAGTAGTAAGGCAGAGCTAAGAGAGGCTCTCGGCCATTTTGGACAGAGAAACGGAAGAGGTAGGAAGCAACTGGTAGCTGCTACCTGCTTCTCTGATCTTTCATGTTCTTTCCCTAATATTTGACTCCCCATTTTTTATTGAGAAAGATTAATTAGATTAATGCTTCATGAATGTGAGTATGTCTGTGTGCGCATGCATGTGCACACACAGACACCACTGTTTAGCATTTGGAGGTAAGAGGACAAATTACTGGCGTTGGCTCTCTACCTCCACTTTGTAGCTCCCAGGGATCAAACTCAGGTCATCAAGCTTTTTGCAGCAGGTGCCATTACCTACTTAAGCCACCACAATGGCCCCCTCTAATAAGCTTTCTATCCAATCTCTCCTCACTTTTGCTCTTACATTGAGACATAGCTGAATTTATACTTACAGAAGTTAAGCATATGAGGGGATAAATAGTGAGAAACAAGGAGTACTGTATAGCTAAGGGAGAGCAGAGGTAAACTTGATGATGACAAGTAATTATGCTGTAATTGTGGGTAAGAACTTATGATTTCTATATTCCCTACTCTGTTTATCACAATGCCAATGACTCAAATTGACCATATCACCTCACTCCAAAGAAATGACATAATAGTTTTCCCCTGTAAATTTACTATTTACTGATACATAAATTCTAAGTTGCTAGATTCAACTCTATGTTTCAAAACTGTATTAAATATATGCTATCATTCTAATTTGTGTGGTCAATCTATTGACTTGACCTACAAAATAAACACACAGATATAGTCTTTTCCTAAGGTCACAATTACCTAATTAAGTGAGTCTTCAGTTAGTTCAGAGGAAAGAAATTCATTTTAGTACTTCTTTACTTCCATAGTGGTAAATCATGCACTATGCTCAATATACA
Source organism: Peromyscus maniculatus bairdii (assembly GCF_049852395.1). NCBI lineage: Eukaryota > Metazoa > Chordata > Mammalia > Rodentia > Cricetidae > Peromyscus > Peromyscus maniculatus. The sequence goes on from NC_134861.1 coordinate 42,535,953, forward strand.
TAAAAACTGTATACTCATACAAAACTTTAATCTTCATTAGATTTTACTATTAATCAGTGACTTCTGTAAATAAAAGACACCTTAAAAAAAGCAAAAATACAGAACAGAAAGGACAGTATAGCTAGTATGAAAGGTGTATTAGTTACTATTCTGTTGCTGTGATAAAATACTGTTAAGATTTTTGAAGAGACCATTCAAATAGTAAGTAGCATAGACTACAGTGAAAAAGAAGTTGTCAGGAAATCAGGGAGCTATGGGGATGGTATTTCAAGGGAAGGGATGTAAAAACATACTGGTATAAAGAGATAGAAGGAAATAATGAGGTGGGGGAGATAAACGGGGAGTGGGATGAGAGGGCAAGACAGAGGAGGGAACATGGGGAAGAATAACAGTAAAGACATCTCAAAAAAAAGTCAGATGGAAACCTATTGTTGCAAAGAGTGTGCACACACGTGCGCGCACGTGCGCATGCGCACACACACACACATACATACACACACACACACACACAGAATTTAAGTTACCCTAAAACCCCAAAATGGGACAGCAATGCTCATACTAGACACCACAAATAAAAAGCCCAGTGCTAAGAATGGGTTATTTCTTTTGGAGTTGTTGGCAAGTAAATTCCTATAGAACCCAAACATGACAGGCCACTGCCAATGCTATTGGTTGCTTTCTAAAACTTGATGGTAAGACTATATTGCTGAAGACACTACATATTTCATGCTTCGAATACAGAGAAATCAAGGTAGCACTCACCTGGAAAATTCAGCCCTACTGGCTAGCTTTCATATTGCTGGAAGGTGATATGCATGCTCCTAAAGGAGAAAAGTAATCACCAATCTTACATAGCCATGAATCCTTTGAGTTACAACAATGACTACCCTGGCAAGTTATATGCCCATTGGTACAGCAGTGGCACAAATCATTAGTGTAACCAATCACTTTCTGATTGGGCTTAAGTCCCATTCTCCAAGTGGAAAACCATACCTGAACAAGCAGTAATTAGAACCTGTGGTTTCACATGTTATAGATTAGATTGAAGGGAGGGAAGAATCAACTATACTTAGCACAACATCTTTTCAGTAAGTTTTGAAATAAGAGGTAATGATAGTGTAACGATGAACATTTACAACAAATGATCAACCACACTTTTGATGACAAAGAAAGTCTTTGTACCTGTATAAATATGCTTTATAGCCTTACAACACCTACAATGGGTTTACAGTTTAGTGGGAAAGAGAAGAAATAAAAAAGATCAGTAACAGTAAAATGTCTGAGATAAGCAAGAATACAAGGGCTAAACACTAAGAGAAAGGGGGAAAGTATGGTAGAACATATACAGCCATTATCATTTAATTGACATGGGAGAATCGTTAATAAGGGACATGACATTTAAAACAATGATCATAATCTAAGAGAAGTAACAGCCCAATATCAACCAAGAATAGTTAACATTTAAGAACAGCCAGTTTTCCAGACAAAAGAAATTGAAAGCCCAGCATGGGAGCTTGTCTTAGTTTTCTATTGCTGTGATATGACACCATGACCAAGGCACCTTATAGAGATTTATTTTGGGGGTTTTGGGGGGAGGAGGGGGCCTGTTTCAGACACACACACACACACATACACACACACACACACCTGGTATGAAATAAGCAATGCACAGTTACTACATAGCATCAGTGTTTATGACAGAAGAACAAATAGTATTAATGTAAACAGAAGAATACAAATTACCAAACCTGGAGAGACTAATAGGAATCCCAGAAAAAGTGAAATGTAGTCCACTACAATGAAAGCCTTATTCTAAAAATATATACTGGAAGCAAGCCAAATATTCCTGAAAAGAAAGATAATGGACACTTCAAGTATTATAAAATATTTACATATTATAAAATTATAGAGCACTGAAAATGAATACTTATCTACATGTAAGTATTAAGAATAAATCACACAGAGATCCACCTGCCTCCGCCTCCTGATTGCTGGGATTAAAGGTGGATCTCTGTGAGCCCGAGGCTAGTCTGGTCTACAGAGTGAGTTCCAGGACAATCAGAGCTGTTACACAGAGATACCCTGTTTCATAAAACCCAAAAAAAAAACAAAAAACAAAAAAAAAGAAGAAGAAGAAAGAATAAATCACACAAACAAAACTGAGCTAACACAAAAGAATATATATTATATACTTCAATTTAAACAAAGTGTCCCAAACGGGGTAACAATCTATTGTGTTACAAAATCAGCATACTGTATGCATTTGGAGTGGGGAATTACAAGCTGTGAATGAAAGAGGCTATGAGGGGACTTCTAGAGGTTTTATTGTAGTACTTCAGGGAATATGTTCACTTTCCTCACTGAGAAATAAATTCATGATCTCATGCTTTTCTTTATGTAGTTGTATCTTTAAAAGGTTTACAAAAGGAGTTGTCTGGAGGCCAATGGCGGAGCAGGGCTGAGCACCCTCAGGCAGAGCAGTCATGTCACACAAACAAATGTACTATTCGGACAAATACCACGAGGAGTAGTTCACTGGCATGTCTTGTTGCCCAAGGACATAGCCAAGCTGGTCCCTAAAACCCATTTGGTGTCTGAATCTGAATAGAGAAATCTTGGTGTTCAGCAGAGTCAGGGATGGGTCCATTATATGATCCATGAACTCACATCTTACAGTTCCAGCGGCCATTAAGAAGCCAAAGAAATGAAGCTGGTGAACCACCTTTCAGCCTCAAGCTTTACACAGCTGTCCTTACTTCCTACCATCTTCCTGATAGCATGATTATGTTCCTTTCTTATTTCTCCCTTTGATATTTAAAGGATGTTCAATACACTATTTGAATGTACTGGTACCTGCTTTGCTTCTTGAGCGGAACCACCAATGCCACAGCCCTGTCAGATGAGTGTGACCTCAAAGCCCTACTGTGCTCTGTATCCAGCAGGCCATATTTGCCATCAAAAAGCATGTGAAAATCAGATCATGGCTCTTACAGGGATGGTGTGAATTTGCTGTTGTGGTTTTTACTGTTGGATATTGTATTTATGGTGACTTAAGAGTTTATGTTTCAATGTATTGGAAACTTTCCATTTTATCTGACAAATCTCTTCCATGTTACAAACCTTGATTAAAGAAAGTTTTTATAATCTAAAAAAAAAAAGGTTACAAAAGTAGCAATGGAACAGCTACTGAGAAAACAAAGTCTAGAGGCAGTGTTAAGGATCTAAAAAGGGTTCGAGTTACTTGAAAATTATAGCACTGATACTACTCAAGATGACTATAGATTTAGAAGGCCTAATATTGTAAAGCACATACTACCCAACATAAGTCTTTTTTTTTTTTTTTTTTTTTTTTTTTTTTGGCTTTTCAAGACAGGGTTTCTCTGTGTAGCTTTGCGCCTTTCCTGGGACTCTTGGTAGTCCAGGCTGGCCTCGAACTCACAGAGATCCGCCTGCCTCTGCCTCCCGAGTGCTGGGATTAAAGGCGTGCGCCACCATCGCCCGGCCCAACATAAGTCTTAATGGGTGGTCAATAGTGTCAGATGCTATGGCCACTATACCACTATTACTATATCACTAACGCAACTGTTTAAGGAGCTCAGTGTAGAATGACAAGAAAAAGGAGTAAAGCATTGTAAGGGAGGCTAGTTAAAGCTGGGCTTTCTAAGCCATATTATAAATTTAGCCTTTATCTAAAAGTGAATGATGAACCAGTGAAGACTTTTACACAGATGGTTGTGTAGTACCCAAATGGTCAGCCCTGAAAACTTGCATACAAGTAACATTATATGGACTGGGCAGGTTATATTTATGAATGTTGTGCATGTGTTTCTATATACATACACACATATACAGGTATATATACATAAATGAATGAATGAAATTAATAATTTGTGAAAAAAGCCATGAATTTGAATGACAGCAAAGAAGGGCACTGTAGTGTCACCTGTGCAAAAATCTCAAAAATACATTCATTAGATTCTTGCAGAGGTGACACTACAGAGGAGAGGTTTGTTGGTGCAACCTGAATTGATTTTATTCAGTCTGATAAACTGGTATGAATTGTCTCCTAGGTGTGTAGAACTGTGTATACATCATTGCTTCTATTTCCCAGAAATAACTTTTGCCTGTGAATGTTGTATGTCATTGTATAATTGAATATGAGTAAGTCACTTTAGTTTCATTTACTACTTGTGGATTGCATGATTCTAGAAAAGTGCAAAGTTTTTGAAAGCTAACTTTAAAGTCAATTTTCACTTTCATGTGTCTATGGGGAGGCAGAAGGTGTGAGTGTATGTGTGTAGATATCTGCATATAGCAAAATACTTTCAAGACTGTTTTCAGAATAGAATTCTGTATTTTAGAACATTTAGTACTTTTTTTAAATACAGTTTTATCAGGAAGGGAAAGAGAAAACATCTTTTCTGTTTGAAGTTTTAAAATTTGTTAATGAAGATTATAAAGTGTTTATGTTTTCCAATGTTATATGAGATAAAATAAAACTACTCTCATTGGAACATTAATTAAATAAATTATTCAATTTTCTTTACAAAAATGTAGTTATGAAAACTTCCATTAAAATTAGGAAATTATGTATCAATCCCTACCAATTAAAAAAAAATACACAGCACACCAACAATGACAAATTTTGCCTAATGTTCTTCCTATTGATACTTCTAGGACTCTTCTCAACAACCAATATTAAAGCACATGTTTATGTGGATTTATAGATACTCATACTTCTATATTTGTCTTATCCATACTTAATTAATGAGTTCACAAAATACATTTCCAACTCAACATTATAGATAGCATTCCAGTATTCCAGCATTCCCACATTATTATACAACAAAAAAACAACAAAAACCAACCACCTGGCTCCAACTATTTTAATACTTATTTACTCAATCTGTCTCCTTATATGAAATCAACCTCTCATGAGTCTCTTCCTAGCATGGACAGTCTTCCCACCTATCTTAGTATTACTATTCTCACCCCTACTTCCTCAAGTATATAATCTCATCTGTTAGTATCTATTCCTCAGACCTGGTACCCTTTTTACAAGCATAACCTCCATATCTGCTATTGCCTGACAGCCCATAAAACATCTCCATTAAAATGCCAGCTTACCTCCTACATTCCAACTCTAATACTTGTACTTAAAGACACATTTATGATCACTGATCTCAGTGTGACACAGCTGAAACCTTGCACTCAGACATTTCCTTTACATGGACTTTTCCTTACCCCACCTAAGCCTCAACATATACAACACCAAGCTGTACTTCTAACATAGATGTCCTCCCCCTTTCCTGCTACTTACTGGGTTCCCAAGCTCTTAGAGAGAAGGCTAACTCCTACCCCAAGCCTATGTCCTCCTCTTCTTACCTTGCTGAGGTCTAAACATTTCTTTCTGAGATCAAAAGACCCTGTGCTTTGTTAGGCCACCCTCTTCCAGAGTACCATACTTCTACATAGGCTCTAATATCTTGCAACAGTATGCTCACTAGTACAGAAATCCATCGACTCAGGAGGCTAATTTCTTCGTCCCATTAAGCTCTGACATCCTATTTATAACTCTTATAGGAGAAAGCTATGGCAATACATGTCACCCAGTGTGAACACCTACTCTTGGTTGGTCTTGTCTGATAGTTCTAGTTCTGAATATTCAGAAGAAAAAGAGAAAGTAGACATAGAATACCTGATGACATTTTTCAAAAAATAATCACCAGTGACTAAGCTATATAAGCACCTACAATCAAAGCTAATAAAAACAGTAATTTACTTTTCCAAGTATAGTTATCTTTCAATATCCTTAGAGGACTGGTTTTTAGACCCAGACAGACAGTTTATTATTTAGGAAAAAACAAAAATGGTACAATTTCCCCCAAATATTATGTTTGAATCCATAGATATGGAACACATAATTAGACGTGGAAGGCCAAGCGAATCTGCTTCTACCATTTAACTACTGGAGCTGGAGAGGTGGCTCAGTGGTTAAAAGCACATACCGCTCTTCCCTGGGACCTAAATTCAGTTCCTAGCACACATATCAAGTAGCTTACAACCATCAGCAACTCCAGCTCTAGAGGATATATGACTTTTTTTTCTGGTTTCTGTGGGCACCTGCACTCATCAGGACATAATTAAAAGGTAAAAATAATCTTAAAAATAAAAGAAACAATGTTCTATTCTTTTATACTACCTCCTTGTAAATTTAAAAAATTAATTGAAAGTTAGAATATATAATGAAAACACCTCTTTTCCAGCCAAATGTGCATTTTTAAAATATCTCAAATAGTCCTAGCTAAAACTAATTAGTAATATATAAAGAAAAACAAAGTGTATTTATCTATTAAGAATTTTAACAACAAGGTTGTTCAGAATACTAGAACTAAAAAATTTTAAACATTTAGAACATGTAAGTTTGTTTTCTATACAGTAACAGTTGCATTGTTTCTGGTATACTTATCCACAGATACAATCTTTCAAAACAAATCCTAAAAACCTGAGTGTCAGAGGTTTCACAACCTTTCTCCTTCTTCCTGGTTTCTACCAGAAAGGATGCTTCAGGAGTATGATTTGAACCTCTCTACATCCATAGAAAAGGGACATGGCTTCTCTGATAAGTGATTTTAGGAGTCACTGAGCAAAGCCCAGTTCTGCCTCTCTTGCCTCAGGAGCAAGCCATCCAGAGAAATAAAGCCTGAAGAGATGGGGTATGCAATGTTCCTCTAAAGTACCTGACAGCCGTTTGATTCTACTCTAACCTGGCCTTTAGTCACAGAAGAAATGATGTTTGGCTTCCATTTTTCACCTTGTTTTATTTTTCAAATTGTTGAAAGTTCACACAGAAAAAAAAAGGAGGGGTGCCACCTGAGAGTGCTCATTTTTCCAGTTTTGACTTAAAACAGCTGGTTCAATTGAGTTTCTTAAAAACTATTATAAATTTAAAAAAGCACACAAAAATAAAACCCTGAAACCACCAATCAATGTTCAAAATGAATATTAACTGACTTATTTGACCATGCTTATTATTACCTATTACCAAAAATTTTCAAAGGCTCACATTTCTTCTCAGTTGCAATCATAATTTATACTTGCATTTCTGTTCCACATCCACTCTATACTCATTGATCCCATGCTAAATATTTTCAGGATATGTTGTTATTTGTATGTTTGCTTACTCTATCCCTCTCAGACTGTTTCCTAAGTCAGTTTATATAGCATCTTTGAAACTCTAGAATCAGCAAACTATGGCTTGTAAGCTAAAGTCGCTTGTTTATAAAAATAAATTCTTATTGAAATCCAGTCATGTTTATTCATTTTGGTATTGCTTTTGCATTGCAACAGCAGAGGTGACTAGCTCCAGCAGAGACCAGAGGGCCCTTGGGAGTGAACTATCCAGGCAAAACGCACCTGTAGCTTGCTCATATTACATTGTGTTTCTCTAGTATATCCATAACTGACTGGATGGAGAAGGTGGCTGATTAAGCCTACCTACCTGACTACTGCTCTAACTTGACAAAGTCTAATATTTATTAACCATTCCTTTACAGGTAAAGATTCCTAATCCTTGCTGTCCCTCAATCCTATGAAACCTGGTCATTTTAGACCTCTTAAGTAATTAATTGTTCCTCCTTTCTTTCCATTAGCTTATACTATGTCTAACATTCGGCATCCTTAATCATGGTTTAGTCTTTATAAACAAAAATCTAAATACAAACCTTCAGTACAAGGTAAGCATTTTAACTCAACTCCCAGTTCTTACATCTCCCATAAAATAGAACTCCCCACACAAAAATTCACATTCTTAGGAGAAGTACTTAGGAAGAAGATTCTATTCTTTAATATTTTACCTAGTCTTCTCAAAAGAAAAAAATTACTAATACTAACAACATCTTTATATCTGTTCCCTACCAGAATAGAGTGTCTTAGAAGCTGTTTTCCACATAGGACCAACCCTCTTGCTTATCTGCCTCACTAGGGTGGAGCTTCCTTGTATTCAGAAGAGGCCTGACAGTCCAGCTGTGCTTCTGATAGGTCAGTAAGTCTTTCAGTTTAAGGAGCTGAAGGATAAGAAGTATGAAAGTTTTTTTTATAGTGTTAATGTTTTTACTTTTTGAGATGATAAATTATATTATTTCCCTTTCCCTTTCCTTCCTCAAGATCTTCTCAAGTAAACTCAGAGTACTGCTCTCTTTCAAATCCATGGCCTCTTTTCATTTTTGTTGTTGTTGCTGTTGTGTGTGTGTGTGTGTGTGTGTGTGTGTGTGTGTTACTAAATACATAAATACAACCTGCTCAGTCCCTACAGTGTTACTTGTATGTATATTTTCAGGGCTGACCATTTGGTATTGGATAAGCAATTGGTGTGCTCTTCCCTGGGGAAGACTACTTCTCCCTCTCTCAGCATTCCTTAATCACCTGTAGTTCTTTGTAAAGGGTTGAGGCCTTGTGAGTGTCCCTCATCCTCATTAGCAATGACACCTGTTTTTAAATCACAGTTTTAAGTCAAATACTTCCAACACACTTTTTATTAAGCAAAAAAAAAAAAAAAAAAGTAGCAAACACATGAAGAATGGTACTACCTCTGTTTCATAAATTTTCCTACAAAAGATGAATTCTGCCTAAGACTATACCGAGAACTGCTAAGAAGGAAAAGTGTTCCATCTACCCTTTCTACCAGTTACGAAGACTTAGTCCCTTGTCTGTTAACAGTTTGGTAAATAAAAGACTAATGGACAAAGTTACTTCCAATATAAACATCTGTACACACACTTTAGAGGAGAAAAAGCCAATGTAAATTAATGGAGAAATGTCTCAAGGTATTATTCATAATAGACTCTAGGTTGAAGTTAAATTTTAAAGGTGACTAAGGATCCAAGGTAGAAGATATGGCTACAAAGATATCCAAGAATTTGGCATAATATGTAATAAATAAAAGCAGATGAAAAAGGATGGCTGGTCTAAAGAACCAATATAAAAAAAGTATGATAGTTTATGACTAAATAGTTGAATATGGTAAGGAGCTTTTACTTGATAAAAAGAGACAAATGGGAGACATTAATGCCTTGTGAAGTATGAAATCAAAGTAGCTGCTCAAATAATGATTTACTGTATGTTTTAAGTTACAAGTTACACCAGAAGGCAGTAAAATCAGTAATGCATATACTGATATAAACCAGAATCTTATCTCAATCTGCCCAAGTGCTTGCACTATCAGAAAAACTGAATCCATGAACTATTACAAGGAAAGTAATAACTTGGCAGCAGATTAAAGAAAAAACCCAAACAAGCAAATGTAAGCAGGATAAGGTTACTGGCAACTACAAAAGGAAAGCAGATACAGAAAAAGTTATTCCTCATTTTAGTCTCTTATTTTCTAGCAAACACAAATATATATTTGTTTTTTTGAGACAGGGTTTCTCTGTGTAGTTTTGGTGCCTGTCCTGGATCTCACTCTGTAGACCAGGCTGGCCTTGAACCCACAGAGATCCCGCCTGGCTCTGCTTCCCAGGTGCTGGGATTAAAGGCATGTGCCACTGCCACCGCCCAGCCAAAAAAACTCTTACAAAATTTTTATTTAGCTTCAATTAAGAACAATGTGCTGTTCTTCAAATGCAATGATAGTATATTTTGTTAATTATGTTCCTAGTGGTAGCAGCAGGTTTCATTGGACCCATCACAATTTCTTCTCTAGATTGTGTTACAAACAAAAACTTTTTAAAGAATTCATTGATTACAGATTTGATTAAATATGTACTATAATAAAGCTATGTGGTGTCTCAATATTGTAGACTTGTATGGTTTGTGCTTGATGAATGCTAGTCTATATACAATAGATACTCTTTGACTTACTATAGGGTCATAGCTTAGCCTTAAATGTGCTCAGGACACTTACAACAGCTCATAGTTATGAAAATCAAAATTCAAAATGTATTTTAAATAAAAGGGTGGAATATTTCATGTAACTTACTGAACACTATGGTAGAAGCACACTGCAAAAGTATCAATTGTTTCACTGATAAATATGTGGCTAACTGGAAGCTGTGATTCAAGCTACCACCTGGCATATCAAGAATATCATACTGTGTATTGCTTGTCATAGAAAGTAAAATTCAAAATTTAAATGGTATCTGCTAAGTATGTATCACTTTCGTGACAATAGAAAGTAGACAATCTTATGCTAAACCACTCTAAGGACCATCTGTATATCAAAAGTAAAGAGTATTATCAAAAAGGAAGACTATAAACACACACAAAGTAAAATATTTTAACTGTGAGACTAGATGCACTAACAGAAAAAATTAAAAAAACCCAAAACCTTCGCATCTTTGTTGCCACTCCCCAAGACTGCACTGAGCCAGAACTAAAGACCAGTAGTGAAGGTCAGAGGAATACTGGGACATATAACAGCAACTAATCATGTGTGCTGCTAAGCTGGGAAGATGGCACACACTTGAAGCCAGTCCAAGGAGTACGATTCGGCAGGCTGAGAGATGATGACTCAGTGGTTAAAAGCACTTATTGTTCTTCCAAAAGGGGTTCATGATCTCCTGCAACTCCAGGATTCCACACCCTCCTCTAGCCTCAGAGGGCACTTGCACACAAGTGGCATAGACAAACAGAGACACATAAATACAGATAGATGGATACATGCATACACACACAAATAAATCTTTAAAAAAGACCTGTCTGCAGCCTGCCATCTAAAAAAATTTGCAAAAAAATTGAAAAATTCATTCATTCCTTAAGTTTTAAAGATAGGAGAATATTACTCTTCCAAGTATAAAATTATCCAGGAGTACACAGAATTTAATATTTTACATAAAAAATTATCCAAGATGCCGGTTTTAAAAAAGAGAATCTGGACACATGTCTTAACCTATTCAACTACTCATCAGCACCACCAATTCTATCTATGCAAGGTATGTGATTAGATGGTATCACAACTGTCATCATTTAAAATAGATATCATATTTGCTGGTGCTTACTCAAGTTGTACAGCCAACATTTTCTGACAGCTGCCAAACCATATCAGTAACCCACCAATACAGATTTCTAAGTTCTTCATCCATCTTTAGATGCTAACAATGACAAGGGAGAACTGGTGGTAAGATAACAAAAGAGGAGGCAAGAAGAAACCAGAAGGAAGTATCAAACTGACTAGCAAGAAGGTGAAAATAGAGTTCATGTTAACAAAAACTAACCTCAAAATGGCCTAATGTGAGAGTGCTTTATTATTATTATTATTAATTTTGTTTTTGACATGGGTTATTGCTCTGCAGTCCTGCTCTGCCTCCCAAGTGCTGGCATGAAAGGTAATGTGTGCATCACCACACTCGGTGATAAAGTTTTTAATAAGCTACAAACTAATTTCTATATCAGTTACCAAAGATTACTTGGAATTTAGAATGGTAAAGGTCTTTTGTTCTCTTCACACAGAAAGCTAGTACTAAGTTATGTGACTGAAAACTCTGTAACACTATAGCTATAGAGAACTGGAAAATACAGATCATTTAAACTCTCATTTTTACATAATCTTTTTTTAAATACGTAACAGCATTCCTACCAAAATCAATTGACAAAAACAATAAAGCCCAAGCAGAAAACCATCACCACCAATAATAGCTAGCACTTATTGGGTGCTTTCTATACAGAATAAACATAACATCACAAATCAACAAACTTCTTCTCCAGCAACCTAGCTCTCTCCAAATTACTGGCGAAACAAATGAGAGATAAAAGAGAACCTTGTCCATTGATAAATGGTGCCACTAGGTTCCAAACTAAAAAGTCTAGCTCCAGAACTTATTTTTTTTTTAAATGATCTGTTTGTCCTATACTAATCAAATAAAAGATCTGGGTAAAACTGTACCTTTGTTTATTATGGAGAGATTTTTTAAGGTAAATGGTACCCCGGAAATCAAGAAAACTAAACTGTCCAGTGAGGTCCATTGCTATGTGTTGCAGTTAAACAGATACTTCAAATTGAGATGTACTACAAATGTAAAACACCCAATTCCAGGACATGAATAGTAACCCAACTCCTTAACAGTTTCTACATAGATCAGTACAAAAAATGGTACTATTTTTAATAAAAAGGTAATAGATTAAATAAATGTGTTTTAATATGGTTATCAGCAGATTTAACATTTCATATTTGGCTCAATTACTCTTGAACCAGTCTTATACAGAAAAGACACTAGTGTTTTATAGAATGTTTCTAAGCCAATCTTTCCCTTGTTTTATTTTGTGATCTTAAGAAAAAATTATGTTTGAAAAAAACAGGGATTAAAACAGACCTAAAATATGCTTAGTTTTGGTATCTAAAGTCATTTTTCCTTTAAAAAGATTGGTGGTCATTTTGATGAAATAACTAACACCATACCTGGGACAATAAAATACATGAATGTGGACTATCATGTTTAGAAGCACAAGCGAACACAAACACAGATGCTTTAAGTTAGTCAACTATGCCACAATTTGATAGTCAATATAATGACAGTCACAGGTTTTTATTTTTGAATAAGAATCCATGAAATCATACAAAGTATAACTGAATGAATATCAACCCTTAAAAAGCAGGAACATAAAAAACCAAAAAACCACCCCCCCCCAAAAAAAAGCAGGAACAAAGCCAAAGCCAGAATATTGACAATGTTAAGCAATAGTTGAAATTTTGATGAGATGATGGCAATACCCTGTTCTTGAAAGTACTTTCCCATAAGTTACACATTAATTACAAAATGGTGAATAATTTTCAGGAAAAAATACAGCACCCATAATCTGAACCAAATTTTATGGCTGAGGCACACCAACATATGAACTTCAGGATATGATGTACTGGGAAGAACAGAGCATTTCTTCAGTAGTATTCCTGCCAAATGCACAACAAACTAACCACAAGAAAACAACAAATTCCGACCAAGGGACATCTGTCCTTTGTTGTTGTTTTATGTCAAGGTCAAGAAATAAAAAAAATTTTAAAAAAACTGAAGAAGTATCCCCAATTAAAAAGGACTAGAAACGTGATAACCAATAAATGCATTCCATGATCTTAAAGTGGATTTTGAACTAGGAGACAGACAGGAGATGGATAGAGAAAACAGATAAAATCTGAAAATGAACTATAAAGTAAGTAATAATATGTGTTGACAGTGTCCTTGTTTCTTGGAATACTGAAGAACTTGGGGCTCCAAATTACTCTCAAATTTCGAACTCTAACTCACTCTTACTCCCCCAACCCCCCCCCCCCGTGTGTGTGTGTGTGTGTGTGTGTGTGTGTGTGTGTGTGTGTGTGTGTGTATGAATTTAGGACAAGAACAACAAAAATACAACAAAATGTGAAATAACTGGTTAATACAGGCAAGAGTAAATATTAGTTTCTTATCCTTTAATATTTTTAGATGCAAATTATACCAAAATAAAGTTTTTAGAAAACTGTCCCAGATAAAATACTCTAATTACTTTGCAAGTCTGAATGTTTGAAACTGTATTACTGTATTAATACATTTATTTTATACTAAACTGTTTTAATAATATGAATCGTTAGATACTAATCATATTATTTATTCCATAAGAACTCAAAGCTCAGTGTCATTCTAGTCAGTAGATACTAATGACATACTATATAAAATATGAGACTGTGTCTATTAATGCTCAGTATAATTCTGTATACTAGGACTATAGTCCCCCACCCAATATGCACTCAAGCATTTGTTACATGAGGATACTCTTCTAGTAGAGGCAAACGACAGAAAGCCCTTTATAAACAGAGCCATCAGTTGGGACAAAGCAAGGACACTTCTGTAATTTAAAACAAAACTAGGAATGAGTCAGAGGAGTAGATCTAAGGCAAAGACATAAGTCCCAGAATTATAAGGAAAAGAAACATTTTCCCTTTTCAATTACTATAATCATTTGACGACAGTGAAGATAACTTTCTTCCGACAATTTTCAGATATACATGTCAAAAGATCAATCATATTTAAGTAGTTAAGTAAAGAAGAGAGATTTCAAGAAACTTCATTAGAGATTTAATACTAATTAACTACAACCTGAAGATGCTTATGATTTCCAACTCTCTTGAAAACCAAGACTTCCAAATGATTTTCTTTCTCAGAAGCCAGAGGTTTTATAAAAAAAAAAAAAAAAAAAAAAAAAGTATTTCAAGCAATAAGAGCACCAACTATTCACACAGAAAGGTATACATTTATACATCTACACTGTATATATGTCACACACATACATATAAGAAACAGGAAAAGTTTTTCTGCAAAGTACACATCATAGCTTAAAACAATGACTTTTAACACCTATTCACACCACAATTAAATATGACACCAAAAAACCTCAATATTCTATTTAGAAGGGTTTTGTAACTTAAAAATAACAGTGACAAAAACAATATATGAGATGGATCTTAGTAGGTCTGGACAAAGAACTGGGACTGTGTGAGACAATTCCCAAAAGATGGCTGCTGCCCAGGGAAACATTATTTTCATGTACAATACAATATAGTTGTCTATAACATTGAAAATGTAATACAGATTACATGAGATATTCCAAAATCTAGCTTCACTTCCCGTTAATTTGTTTCACTTAATTAAAATTTGACTTTCAAAAGTACATATATTATTGTGATTCAAAACCGTATTTAAATGTAGTTCAAAGGCACAAGATGAGAAAAACATCCTTACATTCTGTAGAACACAACTCGGCCATGGTCATCTTCAAATCACTGTGTGCCTTATCAAAACTCAGCACAGTAATCCTGTGAGCCGGCACCGCAATGCTAGCAGTGCTATTTGGTGGACTCCAAGGGAACGGACTCGACAATTTCCAGGCCGGTTTTCAACGGCACAGATCTTCACATAAGAAACTGTCAAAACGGGTCCACTTCGAATTCATGAAGTACAAGCACTAACACATTTAGTATCAGGTTTTGTTTTTGTTTTGTTTTGTTTTGAGATAGCCCCCTCATAACTTTGTCACAGATCATACCAAATACATACATTTTATAGAGGTGGCACGAAAGAGTAAACTGCTTAAATAAACATCAAAAATGTTCCTAAATCAGTGCATCCTCCTTTCGGTTTTCCTATATACATCCTATTCTGTGTATGGCACTGATATAGCCTCTGGTTTAATCTACTATGATCTTTTTCACTTGTGAAAACAAGACAGACCTTAAGCCTCCAGCCAAACAAAACTGAGAGGGGTGGGGTAGGGGGACAGGGCGCGAGGTGGCGCAAGAATAGATGAAAACAAGGTAGGAGAGTTGCCTTCCCAAGGAACTGAACCGACTCAACTCCAAATACTGACACCTACTCGTCAGAAAAGAAAACCGAGGCTACCATCCACTCCAAGCACCGACCAGGCTCCATTCCCACCTCTTCCCCGGGAATGCTACCCTGTAACCCCTGCCGCAGCACGCACTCTGCGGGCCCCTCAACCCGTGCTAGCCCCTCTACTGCACTGAACCAACCTGCTGGCTAACAGCGGAGGGGACACGTCTCACTCGGGGTGGGGAAAAGCGGAGACCGCAACAAGGTAGGGAGTCCCAGTACTTCCCGCTACCCGGAGCAGCAGCACACTGAATGACAGCCCGGAGCGCGGAAGTTTGAAGGAAAACCAGTCAGACCCCACCGAATCGGAAAACTGAATTGCATTTGAACAGGAATGGGAGGTGGGGAGGGCGATGCGCGTCCATCACATGACAGCTAAAGAGGACCAGAGTCGTCGGGGCGTCCTCAAGGAAAAGGGGTAGGGGGGGTGGGGGAGAGCCGGCATGGGGAGGGTGCCGTCGTCATAGCAACACCCCCCATCCGTCCAGACTTCCAAAGAGGGAGGAAGAACTTCAAATCCCAACCGTCAGCGCTCGAGCGGCTCCTTCTTAAAGGGGTACACACAGATCCGAGGCCGCGCGCGAGAGGGCAGAGGCGGCCGCCCCCCCCCGCCCCTCGGGCGCCGCCCCCATCGACCCTCGGCCCTTGGCCGCCCCCGCCCCGCGAGCGCCCCTGCAGCCCCAGGTCCGGGCGTCCTGGGAACTCGGGCAGCGTCTGCTCGGCCAGCCCCCCCCACACCGGCGGCGGCAAGAAGGGGGTGTGTGAGCGTCCGGCGGGGGCGCGGACCGACCCGCCGCCTCGGGGTCCCCTCCGCCCCGGCTCCGAGCCGCGGTGACAGAGGGGGGACCGGCGGGTGGCGACGGGCAGCGCGGAGTTTCGGGGCAGCGCGAGCTGGCGAGCGGGCGGGCTGCTTCCGCGGGGAGCACGGAGAGTGGGTCCGAACTAACAGTTCCTCGGGAGCCCGGAGCCGGGCAGGTTGGCAGGCGGGCGGGCGGGCGGGCAGCCGGGCGCGGATCGCGCCGGGCCAGGGAGCCCCGAGACAAAAGGCGCCGCCGGGGCCGCCGCCGCCGCCGCTCCCATCGCTCCCCATTGAACTGACCCGGACCGGAGCTCCAACTACACCCCTCAGCCACAAACTCCTCGGGCAGCCGCAGAGCGGCGCGGAGCCCGGCCCGGCCCGTGTCTCTCTTACCTACACAGTGCATGAGGCGGTGGCGCCAAGAGTCGAGTTCCCGCCGGAATCCTCTCCTCTCCGCCGCGCACCGAGGGCTCCGGCACTGAGCGGCAGCGGCGGCGGCGGCGGCGGCAGCAGCGGCGGCAGCGGCCATTCTCTCTCTTCCCTTGTCCATCTGCGTCCCGCGTCACGCGCCCTCATTTACATACGAGCGGCGCAGGCACGAGGAGGCAGGGGCGCGAGCCCTCGGCGCGAGCCCCGGAGCGCGCGCCCCCCGGAGGGGGGGGGGTTGGTTGGTGGTTGTTGATTGACACGTGTCACTACCTTCCCTCGGCCCTCCCCTCCCCCCTCCCACCGCTTCCCTCGGGGAGAGGCGGGGAGGGAGCGCGGAGAGAAGGAAGCAACCTGCCGCTTCCGCTGACCCCGCCTCCTTATCCACTCCCTTCCCCTCCTCCCCCCGGAGTTTACTCAGGCAAGCCATTCTGCTCCCGCCGTCCGCGAAAACCCTGAGCGGGAGCGAGAAACCCCGAGGCCAGCCAGGAACCCGCGTGCTGGAGGAGCGGACTAGCAACGCCTCCCCTTCTGCCTTCGCGTGGGGCTCTGGAAGCCCGCAGACTTCATTTCCCAGCCTCCATTGCGCGAGGGTCCCGAAGCGGAGCTCCCAGGCGCGATGCTGTGCACTCTGGGCTTTGTAGTCCATTCGCGTCGAAGCGCTCTCTGATCGGGTTCGCACTCCCCAGCTGGCAGCCTGGCCCTGGGCTTGAAAAGCTCGGCTTGTGGTGGGGTCAGCCTCTTACTCCTTCCACCCAAATGCCTTGCCCCGGCCTATGTTTGGCTTCCTCAGGTTCTGCCTGGGGAGTTCGGTGGGAAACCTCAAAGCGTTGGCTGTGTCTTGAGCGGCCAAGCTGCTCTGTAAGTGCTAGAAACTTTTCAGGGTCATTGTCATCTATCTTCACTCCTCAGGGAAAGGGCAAGCCAGTCCTCTGTATTCAGGGAAGGATGTTCAGGGACATCGGTTTATGAAGCGAAGAGGGGAAAAAAGTGAGAATATCTGCAAAGATCGAGGAAACGATAAAGGGACTTTCCACGATAAATAATGGGTATAGCTGGCTAAGAACTCCAGGAGGGAAAATTTACATATTCCCAAAACATAAACTCTTGGAGGATTATGACTCACTGAGACTTTGGTGCCTAGACATCTTTTTTTTTTTTTCTCCTGCCTAACCTTAATACAGTGCGTGGCATGGGATTTGGCACTTTGTAATTGTTAAGGATGGATCCTGCGCTGTTCTAGAGAAAATTTCCTTGGAGAGAGGAGACTCTTTTGATTAAGTATATACTTAAAATTACTTTTTTTTTTTTCTCTTTTGCACTAGAGCCATTCTACATTTATTTTTGTATAGTCACCGGGAACTAAAAGCTGGTGAGCCATCCACAGTTTACAGAGAAATACTGTATGTTTCCCGGCATTTATGCTCAGCTGTGCAGAGAAATACATTTTAATCCTTGGGAACTCATAAATTCTCAGTTCTGTAGTACCCTCTATTTTGGTGGCATATTCTTATCTATCATTCTTGCTTCTTTTTATGAGAGAGTGGTTTTTGCTCAGCGTTCCCTCACTGGTAAAAATGTAGCATTAAATCTTCATCCAAACCTTTTGAATGTGAACTTTGAAGCCATGTGTGGTAGTGGATGTTTGTAATTAATCCTATCGTTCGGGGCCAGAATAAGGGTTATGTGTAGAACAGAGCTAGACCATGTCTCAGTAACAAATTCAAAATAAGTGGTACAGTACAGAACTTTGTTTTTCACTATGTAATCTCCATACTTCAGAGTGGGAAGATAGAAGAATTGTTCCATGTCCATTCAAGTCTCATCAGCCACCATGACAAGATGGAGATGACAGAAAAATCATGTCCTGGCTCTCAGAAGCTTCTGACCAAAGTAACATTTCAACAAAAGCATGTGATCATGCTAACTTCAAAGGAATGACACATTAAACAACTTTGAGAGCCTAACAAACCACGCCAAAACTTCACAGCTTAAAATATCAACTATGGGACTATGAGCTGGCTCAGTAGGTAAAGGTACTTGCCACAATCCGGAAACAACGTGACTTTGATCTTTGGTAAACCCATAGTGGAAGGAGAGAACTGACTCCTCCAAGTTTTCCTCTGACCTCCCTCCACACACATATTGCTACACAAACATGGGCACTCACACACACGTGTGCATTTACATGCACACAGACCAAATAGATAAAATGTAAAAAAACATTAAACAACTTTAGTTAATGATTCTATGAAATAACAATTTGTCGTAGGCTTGACTGGACCTTTATGTGTCTTTGACTGGGACTTTGACAGCTAGACAGTTGCTCTTCTGAGTGATCGCTGGTAGCCAGATCCCAGAAACCAATATCCCTACTCTTCAAGGGGCTACCCATGACTTGTTCACATGGTGGCTGTCACGGGATTCCAAGAGCAGCATGAGGGCTAGCCCCTTTTCATAAGCATTTTTAAAGTCTCAGCATGGATCATATTTCCGTCTCAATGGCTAAAACAAGCAACATGGCCAAGCCCAGTGTCAATACGGGTAATACATTATGCTACACAATAGGAAGATGTGTAAGTCACATGAATAGGGGTAATTATATGTTTTTCCCACATAAAGGGGAAATGCAAAGAGGAATAGAACAAATCTCTATTTGTGAGAAAAGAGGAAATCATGACTATATATAATGACACGTATAAATGGAATTAACTTTGGGAATCAGTGTTGTTGACAATAGAATCTTTCATAGCAAGTATGTCAGCAGCTTATCATCACCCCCATAAACATCCAGCAGTCAAGTTTCACTCTAAGTATCTGGTGTTATTCCTGCCACTCACATGACACTTAATTGTTATCTATTGATTTGATAGATACTCAGAATATCTATAAAGCTAACGAGAGAAAGAGGGTA
Source organism: Peromyscus maniculatus bairdii (assembly GCF_049852395.1). Classification (NCBI taxonomy): domain Eukaryota; kingdom Metazoa; phylum Chordata; class Mammalia; order Rodentia; family Cricetidae; genus Peromyscus; species Peromyscus maniculatus. The sequence continues at coordinate 42,555,442 of NC_134861.1, forward strand.
ATATCCAAGATTGTCTCCTACACTAAAAAGTCAGCTGCAACAGACTTTACTATAACAACAGATGTATGATATAAAGATATTAATATTCTGTAAAAAGATAGTCTTGCCCTATGTACTTCCTGTACCTATTGTATCATTCATTCCTTGTTATGTAACAAATCAATCTTTAACAGTGCTGTAAAAGCACACCATTCTTTACTACTCTTAAATTTACAGGTCAGATGGGCTGTTGTGCTGATCTGGCAAGGCTCTGCAAATCTTGTCTGGGATTTTTCTGCCACTGCTGGAGCTTATTTATGTAGAGCTAACATGTGAAGCATAAGAGGGTAAGTACTAACATCCACGCGTTCTTTCTGTTTGCTTGCCGGTCTTTTGTTGGCCAAAGCAAATACAACAGGTAAACTCAGACTGTGAGTGGAAGGGGACTAACAAAGCAACCCCAGAAAAGTGTGAATCTGTTAGGGTCATTCCAAACTCCCACGAATATCCACCCAATTTCACTGTTACCCACTGAAAGCTGAAAGTACATCTGTGACTTCTTATACAAAGCGAAACCGGCTGGCAAATCTCTGATGTATTTATTTGATCATTTAGCGATCAAATTTAAGGTACATTTTAGGAAAGCATGATATAATGAAGATAAAACAGTAGTTTGCAATATATTTCCACAGTAAAAGAATAAAAAACTGCAGAATAATATCACTAAAGTCATATTTTTTTGAAGTACTAACCTAAAGTGAAAGGGCATTCTTTTACTTTATTATAAAAGTAAATAATCAAGCACACTAGTAGGATGGTAAGTACCTAACCAATTTTAAGTTTATCAATATATGTAATGCAAAGAACATACAATTTCATAAAATTGAAACACTTGTGTGTTATAAATTTATAATTATAAAACACAAGATACCTTAATTAATCATAAAAAGCACAATAATACTAACAATCCAAATTTTGAGTATCTGCTTTTAAATAATCACACTTTATTTTATTTCTTTTAGTTCTGAACTATAAAGTATTGCACTGATTGGAGATTTGAAAAAAAATCAAAGACACCTGATTGTATCATTCCGTATTGTATATATGTATTCAATTAGCACTCTATATTAATAATTCACAATTAAAATTATAATCAAAAAGAAAATTCAGAGAGAAATTTGATTAATCAGTTATTGAGGACATGGACCCTAACCCTTGTACACAAACTTTCTGATCAGCCACATATTATTTTAGACATTATGCAGATACCTTAGATTCATCTGTATTCATGAACAGAAGATTTCATAGTCTCCTTTTTTCTTAGGAGAGCATAGACTATGGACAGTATCATATCAGATGTATACATGTAATACATTTGTTATCAATACTGCAGCAGAATCTTAAAGATACATAAAATAGATTATTTTATCTTCTTTATGCATTTCCAAATGCCACCAACAGCTTTTTGTACATTTTGTAGAAACAAGGATAAAATTTTAAAGGAGAATCATAATTCAAGAAACATATACAATGGGGATGAAATGTGTTTCTTGGATTGTAATATCTACCTCTTTCCTATCCTACAGCTAACCTGAATATACAATAAGAACAGGCTTAATATCTACTTCACTTCTGTCACACATCTCCATGTGGCTTATCAAAAATTTATTCCTTCTCCTTTGAAGTAAGTACAACTATTGTGTATTTTAAAAGCATTATTGATATATCCTTTTATCTTCATAACAAATATCAGTTAGTTAGACATGATTTTTATTTTATTGGTAAATTTCGATGATAAACTGCCAGTATAACCAATACTGAAATTAGGGTGAAATATTTCCAATTTTTAAAAAGTAAAATGATAGGCCTCTGAGATTGGTACTTGATTTAATACCAGTTGCTATCTTCTTTCTCTTGCATCCAGACATGATAATAGGACCCGGTGTACCACTGCCTTTTCTGTCCATTAGGAATCACTCCCAGGGATTAATGCATTATTATCACTTTCATTTTCAGTCCTTTAATAAAATCTCCATGTATTAGAGGCTCGATAATGGCAATTTGATCCAATTTAGTAGAATTGTATGGCTCAGTATCAAAGTCAAATAAAATGTCATCTATGGCCCCTAAACTATTAGTTTAGAAGAAATAAAGATTAAATGGGTCAACTCATAGATTTACAGATAGGGAAACTGGGATCCTGAAAGAATAAGCAATTTATGTAGGTCACAATGCTTGCAAGTAAGATACCTAATCCAGAGTTTGATTTCCTTATTCCTAATCTTGACTTTTTGGGCTTTTTCTTTTGCTTCATTTTTTAGAATTAATAAGTGAGTACTCTATTTACATCATTTCCACCCATCCTATTCCTCCTTCCAGCTCCTGTGCTTCCTACTTCTTCTCAAATTCATAATCTCTTCTTTAATTATTATTATTATACACATATACATAAGTGTGTATAATATCTATACATGTTTATGATAAATATCTGCTCTTCAATATATCTATACCTTTACTGAATTCAGTTCCAAACCCTGGACTGCCTTCATTTTGTCTATTCCACAAACATATTTGTGTTTCCTTGGGCATCCCTAAGGCATTTATTGCTAACTATCCTCTCTCAGTTCATTGAGTTCTTTGTTCCTGTCTTCTTTAAATGCTTTGAAATCTTAGATCAAATTCATAGTTGTACTTTTGAATTCTGTGTCCTGGGGTTCACTGAAGTCATTGCCATTGGAGAACATTTCTATAAGGCTGATGGATTTGGGGGGAGAACATGTTGTCTTGGTCCTTCAAATTGCTTGTGTTTTCTCTATGTGACCTAGGCATGTGGACTTCTTTCGTTGGTTATGTGTCTGATGTGAGATTCTGGCATGCCTCAGACTATGTGGGCACAGGAACTGTGCATCTGTAGCTAGGCCTGGAAGTATGGAAATGGTGTGGGTAAGTTTGGTTTTCAGGGACTCACTGGAAAGCGCTGTTTCAGGATGTATGTGACTGGAGCTAGGCCTGGTAGTGTGGGGATGGTGCTGGTAGGTGAGTTTCTGGGGAATTCACCAGACAAGGCTGGTGCTATACCCCAAATGCTAGGCCTGTAAATGTAAAGATGGTACAAGCAGCTTGGCTCTTGACTTTTTTTTTTTTTTTTTTTTTTGGCTTTAATAAGAGATATCTGTTATTCCATACTGTTCCCTTTATTAATTCATTTGCCATAACCTTAAATGAGCACTTTGATATATTAATATTAGAGAGAGAAAAGATAAATTGGAGCAGGTAAGTTAACCAGCATTATGCAGCTAGTTAGTGGTGAATTTAGAATTTGAATCTCCATCCTTTCAAATGTAACTCTTACTTTTCCTTAGAGAACGGGGAAGAAAATGGCAGTTATTTAGAAAGGAATTCAGGAATGTGAGCTATATTTGTTTTTAGGGAGGGGCTGCTACTGATCCCACTGTGTTTTCTTAATGACACACACAATTTTGTCCCCTTCCCCAGCCATTTACTTCTCCTTCAGCCCCATGGTTTTTGCTAGGCCCCTCCCCTCTGTGCTTCCTAGCTGAACGATGATTACTTTTTTCCTGCGCTTTCAAAGCCCTTCCTTCAAACTTCTCACAGGTTTTAGTCATATTCTCCCACGTATCAAAGTTATTTGGTGGCATACTTCCAGCTGTTTTGTAAGTTATGACTTCAAAGGCTGGGTGTTCACTATCCTTGTGGTTATTGTTCGAATCTGAAACGTCCCTTCTAGGCTTGTGTTTTTAAATGATTGGTTTGTAGTGTATGGCACTGGTTTGAATGTGTGGAGATTGAATGAGATGAGGATTATCTGGCAGAAGTGGTCACTCAGGTGGGGTCAATGAAGATTGTACCTGTTCCTGGATTTGACCTCTTTTCTCTGCTCCCCATCTACCCACCTACTGCCACGTGAACAAGTTGCCCCAGAACATTCCCAGTACCTGAATGCTGCCATGGCTTGCTCACTGCCGTGGACCACAGCCTTGTGAATCCAGGGAACTAGAGCATTCCTCCTTTAAGATTCTTCTGTTAGATATTTTGCCACTTAAAGTTACTAATATATTTATCTACCTGCATCCTACACTTACTTGATACAAACAAGACTCTTTATTCGTTGAAATGAGAGAGCAACAAATTAGAATTTCACTAAGTAAACAACAACATGGAAGATATTGAACTTCTTTCATCTTTACCTACCCATGTCCTCAAGACCTCCTCAAAATCCAGACTTCTTTGTTATCCCTCATATTGAGAGAGTAGCAGAAGGAGTTGACACGACCACATACTAACTGGACTTATATTTGAAAGGAGAGAGTTAATACACTTAACCTTTTATTTTTCTTTTTTGGATACAGGGTTTCTCTGTGTAACTGCCCGGGCTGTCCTGGAACTCACTCTGTAGACCAGGCTGGTCTCAAACTCACAGAGATCCACCAGTCTTTGCCTCCCCAGTGCTGGGATTAAATGTGTGTGCCATCACTGCCCAGCAATCTTTTTCATTTAAAATTCCTGATATAAAACTGGGGTATAGTTTCTTTTTATGTCATTTTACTTTCTAAATGCCTCGATGAAGCAGAAATATGCACCATTTATGGTCTGACAGCTATTTTCTAATGCTTTTGATAAAAGAACTTGGCCTTCGGTCTCCGATTACTCTGTGAAAGAACTGTACAGAACGTTTATGGGTTTGAGGCCATTGAGGTCATGGAGAATGGGGCTAACGCACACTGAGAACAGATTCCGAAGTGAAAGTTTGCTGATTTCTTTTCAGTTTTACAAAACATGTAACTAGATTGGTACCTTCCAGGGAAGCTGGAGACCTTTTGAGGAAAAGCTCAACAGTTTTGCAGAAAAGACAAATGCTGACATTTGACTGTTCTCTGATGGAGAACTGGCCTTGGTTTGATCCCACTTCAGTAAAGCCAAACAACAAGCAGATGTCAAAACTTCCTCACTTACGTAGAGCTTGCCCTACACATTGAAGGACTTTAGTCATACACATGCTCTGCCGTTTGTAGAAAATATCCAACTTGAAAGACACGAAGAGAACAAAACAACAGATAAAAAGAATTTGGAGAAGAGTAGAGACATTACAGTGAACAGAAGAGAAGTTCTAATTATGACTAATATCATCAAAGAGAAAAGACACTGTATCATTGAAACAAGAATTGCTTTGAATGGAGATGCTATAGCAACAGTGAACAATGAGAAAACAAAAAAAAATGGAAATTAAAAAATATGCCAGGTAAAATTTAAAATTCAAAAGGAGCATGGAGAGATAAAGATGAGGAAATTTCTTTGAAGTAGCATTTTTTAAAGAAAGATATGGGATGAGATCACAGGAGATTAGAACATTTCAAGATCAGTATAGAGGGTGCACCATCTGATGGCCATTAATTTTAGAAAGGCCACATACAAACTGAGGGAAGGGCATTATCAAGGAAATAGTGAAAGAATTGTTTACAGAGCTGAGAGAAATGTACCTCTGGATTAAATAGTTTCATTCTAAGACACATGATAATAAAAATGTTATATCCTATAAATAATGAAAAGATTCTTGAAACTTCACAAAAGGAACAGGCTTCTTAACAAGCGATAATGGAGCAATTTCTTTGAAATTATGTCAGAAAATGATCACCAATTTAGAATTCTAAGATGTGTCTTATCAATAGTCAACTGTGTGGATTGCTTCTCAGGACTGCAAAGTCACGTAACATTCCCCTTTCAGAATACTGCTACAAGACAGGCTTCTTTATAACAAAGAGGAGGAGCCTAGATGGTGATACCATGCTTAGAATTTTCAACAGTGGGTGGCTGAAGTGGAAAAATCATAAGTTCAATATCATCCTGGGCTACAGATTAAGACTGTCTCCAAAAACAAAGCAGAGAGGACAGGTGATCCAGGAAATATGAATCTAATTTAGGAGAAAGGCTCAAATAATCCCAAAGTTGAGAAAGGACAGAGACGAGTGCCAGACCCAGAAAGCAACAATTCCACATGCAGGTAGGATGGTAGAGGGGAACCCAAGAAAGAATTTCCTAAGACAAAATTTAACAGAAATGGTATACCCTGGGATAGTTGAAAATTGGAAGACTACTGGGAAGATCAAGAATAATAATTAGCAATAATAGCAATAAATCCATGGGTAATCTAGAAAATAAAAAGAGTCTCAGTGCTTTTTTGTAGGGAGCCGCCATTCTAAGATGGCGCTGGCTTCCTGGTAGCCTAGCTGTAAACAACTCCATATTTGGCTATGATGCACGAGTATGGTAATTGGCCTTATGTCCTCAGCCTATCCCGTGGCTCCCCGTGTTCGCATTCTGGCGGGACCCAATCACAGTACGGCACGTTTGCCTGATTCCCTATATAAGCAGCTGCAGTTTAGTCCTCGGGGCCCCTCACCTCCCGCTCTCCCTTAATCAAGAGGCGCTCCAATAAAGTGTGTTCTGAGAAGGATCCTCGCATGGTGGTCATTCTTCCTCGCTGGCCGAGGAGCGCGCCGCACTTTTTTTTTTTTGCTTTTTCGAGACAGGATTTCTTTGCCCTGGCTGTCCTGGAACTCACTCTGTAGACCAGGTTGGCTTTGAACTCAACAGAGGTCCGCCTGCCTTGCCTCCGGAGAGCTGGGATTAAAGATGTGCTCCACCACCGATTGACTTATCTTTTCTTACCCAGTGCCGGTGATGGTACTTGCCATAGAAGAATGTCAATGAGTGCTTGCTGGATGGAAAATGAGTGAATAATATAAATAAACAACTTTCAGTTTCCCCACAAGCACCCACTGCATTGACTTGAACATGTGAAAAAGCTGTTGCATGTGTAGGAATCGTATAAATGCAGATTGTTTACTTAATGATGTGTTAAGTCTATCAATTCCTCCAGATTAATTAGGCTTCTCATCTCTGAAAGATAGGGGTTAAATTAAAATTTTTCATCAGAGAAAAGAACTTATTAAAAATTTGGAACAAAAAATCCTAACTGGTGTCATTTGCCATAGACTGGCTCCAGGAACTTGGAGTGAACCTGTTTTAACTTGTATCTTCTGCTTTCCTCCTGACTGTTTCCCTTTTGGGTTACTTGCTCCCATATTCTGGTAAAGGTAGCCATGAATAGTTGCACACTTAACCCCCTAGATTTACAACACTACTTTTAAAGTAATTACTCAAATTGCTAGAGCTGATTTACCAGTTTAACCAACTTTATCAATTTCTTGAGCCAATTATTGTGACTGTGGGAGTAGAATATTCTGATTGGTTGAATCTGGGTCATATGCTAAGCTCTAGCATCATGGATCAGCTTCATTCAAAGAACATGGACTCAAAATAAAAAAGGGAGAAATAACAAGTTATAATTATCAGTAAAAAAAAAAAAAAAGAATACAGATACCAAGACAGTCAAAAACAAGTAACACTATTTCAAAAAATAGTGTTGTCAACGTGACAGGATCTGGAATCACCTAGGAGACAAATCAGCACAGCTATGAGGGATTATTTCGAACAGGCTAGCCTCTGGGCATGCTTGTGAAGGATTGCCTTGATTAGGTTAACTGAGGTGACAGACCCATATTAAAAGAGGCAGCACCACCATCTGGATGTGAGTTTTGAGCTACATTAAAAAGGAGACAGTGAGCTGAGTATGAGCTCTCTGCTTCCTCACTGCCCATGAAGTGTGGCAATCTGCTTTGAGCTCCTGTCGCCGTGATTTCTCTGCCATGATGTACTGTCACTTCCACTGTAAGCTAAAATAAAGCTGCCCTCCCTCAAGTTATTTTTGTCAGGTGTGGTGGTTTGAAAGTAATTGGCCCCCATAATCTCACAGGGAGTGGCGCTATTAGGAGGTGTGGCTCTGTTGGAGTGGGTGTGGCCTTGCTGGAGGAAGTGTGTCACTGTGGGGGCAGACTTTGAGGTTTCCTATGCTAAGGATACAGCCCAGTGTCTCAACTGCCTACAAGATGTAGGATTTTTAGCTACTCCCATACCACATCTGCATGCTACGATGCTCCCCATCATGATGATAATGGACTGGACCTCTGAAACTGTAAGCAAGCCACCCCAATTAAATGTTTTCTTTATAAGAGTTGCCACAGTTATGGTATCTCTTCATAGCAATAGAAATCCTAACTATGATATCAGGTCAGGGTATTTTATTTCGGCAATAGCAACTAAGACATTTTATTTCTCCAAATAAACCATTCAAAATGGAAACAGTTATGGCATATCTCTGTCTCATCTCTGAGCATTCTAACTACTGTGCATTGTACATGATATTTGAGAACTGTTCATATTCATTAGAAATATTATGTAAGACAGAAATAAATGCAACCTGGGATTTTAAATTTTCTTGTAGCTGCCATTAAAAAGTAAAGTGAAATTAATTTTAAGAATTTTTTATTTAATCTCATTCCTCCAGAAATTTGTCATTTCAGCATATAGTCAATATAAAAGTTATTAATGAAATACTTTTCATTCTCTTTTCTATGGTGCTTGAAATTCCATGTGTATTTTAAATTCCAGAGAGTTCAACTTAGATTGGCCACATTTCATAGTCACTATGCATAGAGACTATTCGACTGGGCAGAGCAGTTCTGGACCATGGAAGCCATTATAAACTACTAGGCAGAGTCCTCATTTTCTCCACTCTTCAACCAATTTCTTATCTTAAAAACCCCATTCTACTCTGCTTGCCTTTCTTTCTTCAATTAACTAGGATACTGCTAATGTATTCACAGAGTTGTAATTGGGAAAATGGAATAACGAGAAGTGTTTGCATGTTTTCTACTTTTCAAGAATAAGAACTGAAATGAAATGGCAAGTAGCACTGAACCTTTAATTCAGCCTGAATGACAGACAGCAATGTGAAACAGATGATCATATCTTGATGACAAGTATGGTACTACTTGGCAGGAATAAGTGAAGAAAGAATTTGGCTTAGTAGCATTAGATAGCTGCCCAGACAAATTCTACAAAGAATAGGAAGAGTTAGAAGAATCAAGTTACTCATATGCAGTTAATGAAAGAATTGCATCATGCACTTGGGGAACTCTCAAATACTAAGATAGGGCACACCTTAGCACACCATTATTCCAAAAATGTGTCAGGCTTGCAAGCACTGGCTTTGAGAAAAAAAATCCTCACAAGTGCTTTTCTGTACATTAAAAAAAATAGGATTGCTTTCTATTATGTATCCCTAGATTCAAATGCTTGTGTGGTACTTTGGGAATTATGCACAACTTATTGCTGAAATAGCATTTTCAAAATACTGCTCTCAAGCACTTATTGAGAAAGATGAAAAAGCTAAAATAATACATTCAAAATGCCAAGTATTTTGGGATGGGTTTTTCTTGATTTTTTTTCTCAATTCAAACTAAACTACAAAAAGGATTGAAACATAATATGATTTTATTTTGCAAATCAGTATGATTAGAATTTATGTGCAACTATAAAACTATTCTTTTACACAGGCATAATGTATTACTGTAAGCTGGGTGCTTTAACCTCAAAATGTCAATATTTAAGATGTATACTTTATCATAAAATGTATTTTAGACAGAAAGTAACATTTATCACTTAAAAATTCAGTAAACATTTTGGTCACCTGCTATAGGTCAGGAGCTGCACTCTCATCAATTTGATTGGATAAAGAGACACCTAGGGTGTTAGGTATACCATTGAGTATGTCCATGACGTGTTTCCAAAGATCATTTGCATGTGGGACAGCAACTGATGTTCTTCTATCCCGTATGCTGGAGACCTGGAGGGGACAAAGCAGAGGAAGGGAGAAGTTGGTTACACCAGCTTATTCTCTCTTTCTTCCTTTCTTCTTCCCTCCTTTTTTCCCTCCCCCATTCTCTGTTTCTCTCCCCCCACTTGCTGCCACAAGATTAGCTTCTTTCTGTGATGTTGCCTTGCCTCAGGTCCACACCATTGGAGCCAGCCCATTCTTGTGGTCAGGAAGGACAGCCATATTTGATCACACCCCCAAACAATTTGCACATTTCATGCAGCAGCCTTCATAATGTCTCTCATTAGTTATGGATTTTGGTTTTACATGTTAGCAAGCTACCTACTTCCTCTTCTTTTTTAAAAAAAAATACCACAAGAATTTATTGATGTAATTAAATTAATGAATAATTAAGCTGGTCATAATAATAAAACTCCAAATAACAAACATAACAAGAAAGACATATCTAGGAATCACCAGGTTTACATGTTGGCCAGGAACAAGGTAATTATATCCTTTAAAATATCTTTTCATAAGCTACTTATTTATTTTAAAAGAAAAAATACTTTTTGCCATATTGGCAAATGTGGGTTATACCAAATAAAAAAAGAAAATAACCCTAGTACCACCAAAAATTGGGACAAATAACATCCATGCCCAATATGATACTCACCACAGTGAAGGTAATTGCAAAGAGACACCAACCAGACAGAAATGGAACATCTTACAGAACAGACAACCTGCCTCTTAAAAGATTGTTAGAAAAAAAAAGAATGACTGAGACAGAAGGCAGTATGTACATTCAGTTTGTACACTGGTGAGTTCAACTGGAAAAGTAGACAAATAGCTATATAAGACATTCATTATCATAAGTGTTAACTATAGTTGGATATTATTTAGCAATAAAATGTTTCCTTGACTTTTTAAAAACTGCATTTTGTAAGAAAATATGCTTTTTCTCTTTCCTCTCTTATTGAAAATAATTTTCTTCTCATATAATATCCTGATTATGGTTTCTCCTCCCTCTATTCCTTCTAGTTCCTCCCTACCTCCCTTCCCATCTAGATCTACCCCTTTCTATCTCTCCTTAGAAAACAAACAGGCTTCTAAGGGATAATAATAAAATAAAAGATGCAAAAAGAAACACATTGGAATAAGACAAAGCATGCCTATCACTATAGTTTGTGTCATTATTTTTGTGCATGTAAAATAAATTTGTGATTGTTACGGGCTAAAGCCCTCCCCATGTTCATGTGACTTTCATAGTCTACGTACCTCAGACTGTGACTCTTTGGAGATAAGACTGGTAAATCAAAATGAAGTCACTGACTATGTCCTGGTCCAGTATGACTGCTGTCTTTAGAAGAAGAGGAAATTTGGATACACAAAGACTGGGAATGTAAGCCCATCAACAGCAGACCATTAGACTTGGTGAAAGGCCAACCATCCCCAAGGCAAGGAAGGAGAGAACCTTCAGAGGGAAACCACCTCTGCTGATAGCTTCACCTTGGACTTCTAGGCTCTAGACATGTGAGAAAAGGTTCATTTCTGCTGTCATAGCAGCACTAGCAAACCACAATGAAATTTAAGAAATTTATGATTGGTTTAAATCATCAGTGTATGATTTAACTAATTATGATTTGTTTCACTAACCACACAAGGTGTATTTAATGCTCCATTTATCAGGACAAGTTTTGTTGTTGTTGTTGTTGTTGTTAACTTTTAATTTTAGAGCTACCCTTACCTTTCCTCTCTACTTGCTCTTTCTTACCCACCCCCTCATTTTCACTTCTCATCTTCTATACTTTCACATCCAGTCTTTTAACCTTCAGCATCCACTCCCTAGCCATATTTAATATTTTTAAGGCTGATCCTATATATTGGCAAACAATAGATGTTTACATCGTCTGATGGTGTTCTCCAAATAGTCAAGTAGCTTATTGTTCATTTTCCCAAGGTTCCCAATTCCCTTGTTACCTTCATGCATTATGAATCCTAACAGAATCTAAATGATTTTGGAGGGTGTTTACAAATCTCATGAGTTTTCTCTTTCCCCGGAAGACCCATCTGGCAGCCTTCTTTGTCATCCAGGGAGATGATCCAGGTACTTCTCCCTGCCCTTGCCAAGCTTGTCAGAAGCCCTTACTCTTTGAAGCCATGCCTCCCCTTCCCCCCTTCATGTAGTGGGAACATACCCTGCAGACATTTTCTGAAATGGTTGCCTTGAGACGTGATGATGTCAGTCTTTCTGTTTTAAATATCTCTATTCTACCTTTACTCTTAAAATTTGTTTGTTTAAGAACTTTGAGGTGTGCTGTGCCATGTCTGCTAGCAACCTGAATAGTTGAAGTTCTGTGCAGTTTAAATTTTTCATTCCTTTGTAAGACCATTTAGCAAAACAATCCCTGGGCCCTTTTAAATATTTATTTGGAATTTAATACTATATCTGAATAAATAAGAAAGTAAATAACTCATGCACTACACAGAATACTTAAATAGAACTTTCAGTTTGAGCAGTATATTTCTGCTCTGGGAAATTCTCTTTTATTTAGAAAGCTCTTTCCCTTCCCTCTTCTTCCTTTCCTATATTCCTATCAGGGATTTAATCTCTGGCTCAAAATCTTTTCTCTCAATGTTTTTATAATTGTCCTTTTTCTACATTGTGAAAAAAAAAAACCATTGTGTTCCACATAGTAATGACTCTTATTAGTTCAAAGACAGGCTTTTACAATTCATTCATACATTGCTTATGAAATGATTGTTCTTTTTATAGTATCACATCCTTGCTTTATGTCACATCTTCCTGATAAACATGCCTGAGGATAGTCATTAAACTTATTTTAAAGTTACCTTCTCTATCCTCAGTTGATTCCTCTGGGATCCTACTGTCTTCTATTAAAAAAATCTTCTCTCATGTTCTTGTTTACAGATTCATTCAATAGCTGGGGAACTTTGTTATATATGTGTATGTTTAATAAGGAAGCATTGTAAAACCTGGGAGGAAATATTGTTTCATAGACTGGGTAAGTCAGCTTTCTAACATTGTAACAAACATCAAAGATGATCTACTTAGAAAGAGAATAGATTTATTTTGGCTCACAGTTTTGCAGGTTGCAGTTCATAATCAATAGGACCCATTATTCTTGGCTCCAAACAAATTGCACATAATGATGGGAATGCATTGCAGAGCAAAATGCTGATCTTATTATCAGGAAGCAGCACAGTAAGGAGGGGTTCAGGTCCTATCATCCCATTCAAAAACCTGCTTTCAGTGATCCAAGTAAAGCCTCTTACCTGGCTTTACTTATTAAAATTTCTACTGCCTCCCATAGCACCACCCTGGAGACACAGCCTTTTGGTAACTAGAGCACTTTTTCAAACTATAGCACTGGCCTTTTTTACTTTCAAACTATAGCACTGGACTTTTCACTTGGCAATCTCTCCTTTTGATTTGTGAACCAGAATGTGGAGGCCTACATATCACTGTAATTCTGCTCTGTAATACTTAGCTCCCAACAGTGATGACTTATTACAACATCAAGTCGTTCTATGTCTTTGTGTCTGTCTTCTCTCTCAGCTGGGACCTATTTGTTTCATGGGTTCAAGAGGCCTTGGCTTCTGGTTTGAAATAAGGTGTATGTATTTTCCATATGTCTCATTCTGGGATTTGTGACTAATGGGGCTCTTTCTCATCATGAAGATGACAGAAGTACCTGAAGGCAAGGAAGACAAGGTAGGTCACTTAAAAGCCTCTCCTTAGTCACATCCATTATTACAGTTACTGACTCACATTCCATTACTACAGTTAAGTTACACTGCCAAGCCCAAAGATAGTGAGATACAATGTACATTCCGCTTGTGATAAAATCTGGCAAGTACTTAGACAAGAGAAGAATTGTGAGTCAACCATGCAGTTTTCTACAGCTACCAACAATTGTGTTTAATTGCCATGGTTTCCCTTGAATCGCTTGTTCAATTCCATTGGAGAGGAACACTAGGGGAACACTAAGCCTCTTATTTTAATAAATCATACATTTGAGAGAAGGAGTTAAGAACACAGAATAATAAAGCAGTAGCCTACCAAAGCACCTTATATAAGCAGGAACTTGTTAAAGGTATTCAACAGGTAATAAATGAATGAAATGATGGTAAGAAAGACCTGTGAGGTAGCTCAGCAAGTAAAGGTAATTGCTACCAAACCCGATGACCTGAGTTTGATCCTCAGGACCCAGTTTGCCGAGGGAGAGACCTGATTTCTGCAGGTTGTTCTCTGATCTTTACTTTTTGTGCTGTGGTATACACAAAATTCATTTTTAAAAACTTGCATTTTAAAATAATGTTTGCAATGATCTGACACTTTAAAAGTATTTATGCTTTTTATCCCAAATACTTTATACATTTTAGAGTCATGAGTATAAATATATATTATTTACCCTCTATTAATTCTCCTACTAAATTCTGGAATTATTCATGGGACAAATTCAGTTTTCAACTTTACTTTATACATCTTCATTTTTTTCCCTCTAAAACTACTACTTAGGATGGTTGAAAAATTAGATTCAAGTGCACTTGTCATAGACTGCAATAGGAAATGCATCATATTGGCATGTTTTAAAAAATAAAATTGTATTAGCAATCTTACTTCAAAAGAAAAAGAGATTGGCTTAAAACACATGAAAAAGGCTAGCCACTTTTTTTTTCTGTACTTGCTGGACAACGTTTACTGGCTTCAGCTTAAGCCTGACTTCATGAACACTATAAAATCAAGGCATTTGCCTGAATGATTTTCTTCCCTAAAAAGTTTAAAAAGATTATTAGATAAAATATTGTATTTAAAGTAACTCCTTTGATTAAGCTTCTTAGCAGAGATGAATAATTTCTAAAGCTTTCAGGTCAAAGGTCATGGATTCCATTCATGTATGAAGCCAAATGAATAGCTACTCCAACAACCTTGGTTTGACTTAATTTTTCTTTGAAGTCTTTTCTGTTATAAAATGATGCATTTGGTAATTCCATGATTTCAGCAATGTCGATGAAATGTATGTTTCTATGGCTACAGTGGCATATCCATTCTGAAGTATAGAATTTGACTTCACTGTCTCATTTATTTAGTTGAAATAGTTTTCTCTGTTTGTTGGTGAGAGATTAGTGCTGGATGGCCAACGAGTCCTATAGTCACGCCTTGACATGATATACCATATTGGCTCCTGGGCTGTTAATTTCCTGTCATTTTTCCCCTCCAGAATGCAAATTTTGATAAGTGAAAAGATTTTACAGATAAGTTTTTGTTGTCATGGAGTGTTTCAGGTGTAGAAACTTTTTAATTTCAGAGTTGGGGGCTTAGGAATGAACTTACTATCCATTGAATACCAAAGTACATTCAGACAGGCATTTAATCTCTGATTCTTTATTTTGAATGAATGGTTCTATGTTAACTACAACACCTGTTTTCATTTTCACATTGTCTTCTCCCTGTATGTCTCTAATTTCACATGATGGTCTTTATAATCTTTTACTATTACACCTGAAATGACTGTTTAAAAATAAGGTCACATTTTGAGGGCTGGAACTTCAATTTATTTTTTTAAGGAAGCATAGCTCATGCTATGACAAAAATGTAAAGTAGGGCATGGACACAAGAATGGAAGTAAGTTCAGTCAGGAAAAGGCCCTTGTTACTCTACCTGAAATACACAAGAATTGGGAAGGATACCCTTTCTGAGTAGACATATGTCAGGACCCCCAGCAGAAGAGCAGAGAAAAAGTTGGATTTCAGTGCCTTGACACCTTCATATGATGTCTTTATGAAGTACATAAAGAGCCCAAAGTTAACAGTGGTGGAGAGACAGTGATGGAAAGATACTGTTTTAAGAGTGTTAGCAAGGACAGGATTATGCAAATGTATTGTTTTTGGTGAGAGTGGAGCAGAGGAGGGACAGACACAGCCATTTATTCAGTGTTATCTGCACATACTGGTGCTTTGATGGAAACAGATGTACAGTGTAGAACAGAGTAGAGTGAGCGCCTTCCCTCTCCTTGTCTACTTTTGCTAATTTTCTGTGCACAGAACAAGGAGTATTTAGAGGAGATAGATGACAGAAAATAGACTCCCTGTCATGTCTCGAAGACATTATCTTGGGGCAGGTATCCTTTTCCTCTGGTTCTTTCCATCCCCTCTTCTCTAATGTTCCCTGGGCCTTGGGTGTTTTTGTTATATCATAGATGTACTAACTGGGGCTGGTCACATATTCCCCACATTTTGACCAGTTTGGGGATCTCTATAGTAGCTTCCACCAGCTGCAAGCAGATTTGACATAACAAAGGCAAGGTAGTTAAGAGAGGAAATTAGTCTTGTAGAAAGACAGATATGCATTAGTTTGGATGCCTATCATCTGAACAGTTAATATTCTTAAAAACAGCAAAATAAAATGACAAGGTCCTGTTGTGATTGGCAATTTTATGTGTCAGCCTTAGTTGCATTATTTGAACATTATTTCTGGGTGTTATTAAGAGTGTTTCTTGATGTTATTAGCATTTGAGTCAGTGGACTTGGTAAAGCAAATGATCTTCTGTAATGTGGTATGAGATTGATGTATGAGATCACCCAGTGTGTTGAGGGCTAGAACAGAGAAGAAGGAAGAGAAAGGAAAGATTCCATTTCTTTACTTGTTTAAGACTTAAAACTTTAGTCTTTTCACCGGGCGGTGGTGGCGCAAGCCTTTAATCCCAGCACTCAGGAGGCAGAGCCAGGCAGATCTCTGTGAGTTCGAGGCCAGCCTGGACTTCTCTGTGAGTTCGAGGCCAGCCTGGACTACCAAGTGAGTCCCCGGAAAGGTGCAAAGCTACACAGAGAAACCCTGTCTCAGAAAAAAAACAAAAAAAAAGCACTTTAGTCTTTTCTTGTCTTCGGATTGGGATTTATACTCTTACTATCCCTGGTTCCTCTGCTTTCGGATATAGAAAGGAACAGCATTACTGGATTTTCTGAACCTCCAACTTGTGGATAGCAGATTGTGGAATCTTCCAGACTCTGTAAGATACATGCTGTGCATGCACTTATAGGTACATGCATAGAAGAGATAGATAAAGAGATCTATTTGTTCATCTTCTTTGGATAACATTGATTTATATGTTTATATTTGACCATAAGAGGCAAAAGTATATGTTCAGGAGCAGATGCTCCCTCTCCAAACTTCTGCATGCAGTACATAAGTATGTGCTTTAGCCCAGCATATCAGATCTTCTTCTCTGGAATTTTAACTCACTAGGGAGTGATGGATAGAATCCATGGTTAGTTAGAGATTATTATTTGTGGGGAATTTGAGGCATGAAAGCAAGAATTTGTTTGGAGTGACATAAGGCCAGCATCCTTGGCAGCCTGGGCCTATAGTAGAGATGCAGTTCTCCTTGGATTCTGCTGATTCTCTTGAGATTGCTCCTTCAGACTTCCTAATGATTCTGAGTGCTAGCCATAGAGTCTTAGAATCAATTGATTTTCTACTTAATATAGGAGTTTGTTTCTTTTATTTAGAAAGATGGAGGAGGATGAACAGAGGCTGCAGTGGGTCAATAGTGACTGACATTTCAGTCATGATGAATGAAAGCAAAATAGTGTGGCAGTCACACAGACATGTCTAGATTCAGCTGGATAAACAGAGGAAGAGGTCAAGAGTGAAGGTAGAATATGTTGTTATCCACCTAGATTTGATCAAGGCAGTTATGACAGTAGCTGCTTTTCTGGAGAGATAGAGTAAAAGAAAGAAAAAAAATCTTCAGATGAACATTTGGGTTTTGCTGTAGAGACAGAATAGAGAAAAAGAGTGAATAATACTTGTGTTGTAGGCACAAAGATGTTATAGTTCACTTGAGATGTTAAGAGAAATTCAAGGTGAGCATTGTGACTCATGCTTGCATTTCCAACCCTTAGCAGGATGAGTCAGGAGAATTACCACAAGTTTAAAGCAAGCTTGTGCTACAGAGTTAGATCCAGTCTCAATAACCATGTGTGTGGGGAAAGGGAATGTATGAATGAGAAGTCACCGAATGGTGGTCAAAGAGAGGCTAGCTGCCATGCTAGCTGTTTATGTACAAGATCCAGACTCAGGCTGTCATGCTTGTGTGGCTGGCATTACAGATGCAACCATCTCTATAGCTCAAAAATAAAGAAAATCTTAGACTATTGGGTGATGCTCTGATGCTTGTTTATTTGTTTATTTTTCCTTAATAATTTTTTCACTAAGCAGAATCAATAATCATAACTAGCAATCTATTTGAAAGCCAAAAATATTGAGGTTTGTTATGAAGAACCAGAGTTAACTAACTTGCTCATGAAGAAATAGATATCTAAATATGAATAAGATCATTGTTAACATTTTTATTGGCACATATGACTTGTAGAGAGTAAAGGGCTTCATTCTGACATTTCCTTATATGCTTATAATACACAGTGATCACATTTACTTTTCCTTTGCTCTTTATTACCTCAAGCTTTACCTTCTTTCCCCTTCCACAGCCCTAGGAGTTCCTTTTTCACTTTTATGTTCTATTACTCATCCCTTGATTCCACATATGAGAAAACACGTGATCCCTCTTGTCATTGGACTGGCTTATTTCACTTAGCACAATAATCTCCAGTTCCATCCATTTTCCTGAAGATGTTGTAATTTCATTCTCTCTCCTCTGTCTGTCTGTGTGTCGGTGTCTGGCTATCTGTCTGTGTATATTACTTCTTTTAATCCTTCATCTGTTGATAAGCTTTTAAGATGACTCCATAATTTGGCTATTGTCAACATTTTTGAAGGAATAAAATTTTTAATATTTGCTTTCCAAAAGCTTCTAAAAATATAAAACAGATTTTTTAGTTCAAAATGCTTTAGGATTCTTGGACCTTTCTGTGCTTATAAAACTAGGTCACTGAGTAATGTTCAAGATCTTTTTCTGTTCTTAAACTCTAAGAAAAGCTGTTGATATTTGAGCTAAAGAGTTGTATTTTTATCTTGAAAATGTGATAAAGATGGCAAACTGATTTTTGCCCTGAGAAAAATAGGCTACTAGAGAACTTTGAGCCATGATATTCTCCAAACTATTTAGCTGGTTAATATTCCCATAATATCAAGAAATAATAGAACTTTGGCTCTTTTATGCTCTCTACTTTTTTCTTTAATACCCCCTCTAAGAAGAATTATTTAGGCCACCGAGTGACTCTTAGCACCTTCAGGACCTGTCAGTATGCTAGAGAATTCAAACAATATTTTCCAACCTGTAGAACAATGTGGGTTTTCTTTGGCTTAATTCACTGCATGGCAACATTTCCTGGAATTTGATCCATGAAAGACAATTCTTTATTTAAAGATTATCCTTGAAAAATAGTGTTCACTGTTCAAACACATTTGGGTAAATCTAGGTGAAGCAAAACTGAAAAGAAAAAAAAAACAAACCTAAACTGTCAAAAATAAACACTGAAACAGCTCTTTAGTATTTAGTATTGAATATACATCTACTTTTTCTGATCAACCAGCATTTGGTAAGCAGCTTCCATTGTCCAGTCATGGAAGTAGGTTTTGGGGCATAAGAAAAGCAACTTTTCTCCCCTCAGGGAAGAAGGGCTTGTGAAAATCTCTTAGGATATTAACTACAGAGTTTCTCGCTGTTTCTGCAGCATGCCAGCATTTCATTTTACATTCAGTTGTACTAAAGGTCAAACAAAAGTTGTGTGAATTAAAGGTATAATACAAAATACAATCTCTTTAAATATTGTGTAATTATTACTGCACTGTTTTTTTTTAACCGCAAGAATGTCTTTTCTTCTCTCTTCTCCCCTTTCTCTCTATCTCTTTCCTTCTCCCCTTCCTTTCTTCCCTTTCTCCTTCCTTCTTTTACATGCCTTCCTTTGGGTAATGTAAGACTACACTGACAGATCAATTCCCTGGATATTATTTTTGTCAGGGCTTCCCTAAGAAGTCCAGATGTTCATGCATAAGGCCAGGATAAACAAGCAATGAGGTTGACTCAACTGATGACCTTACTTATGAACATTTCCTGAGTGCATCCAACCATGGTGAGGTCAGCTCTGGGAACATAGAGGGATAAAGGGAAATGGAGTAATTGGAAGAAGTGAAGATTCTCAATGTCTTAATATCAGCAGGGATACATAAGAACAACATTTATGTTTATAAAACTCCAAAATACCAGTGATCCTATTTAAATCCTAATTGGAGAGATTCTTTTCTTCCAGAGGATTGGAGATGGAGTGGGGAGATGCCACCAGGATACTTGCTGTCCGCAGAGCTTAAGGGCGTCAAATATGCTTTTTTATGGAGAAGAACTAAGGAGATGAAGATTTGAGATGGTAGGAACAAGGTAGGAGATGGGCATGTGTAGATGTAACCAACCGTCTTATTAGATAAGAAACACAGAAACAATGTAAAAGAGAAAGCCGAGAGGTCAGAGCTCAGAGCTAAAATCTCACCCTTCCTCCTGCTGTCCCAGCTTCGCGAAAAGAGAGCTACTTCCTCTCGGTTCGTATTTTTAAAGTATGTTGTTCTGCCTTCTCATTGGTTGTAAACCCAAACACATGACTGCCTCGTCACTGTCTGAATGTACAGCCCCCTAGGTCTTAAAGGCATATGTCTCCAATGCTGGCTGTATCCCTGAACACACAGAGATCTTATGGGATTAAAGGCGTGTGCCACCACCGCCACACTCTTGCTATGGCTCTAATAGCTCTGACCCTGAACACACAGATATCTATGGGATTAAAGGCGTGTGCCACCACCGCCACACTCTTGCTATGGCTCTAATAGCTCTGACCCCCAGACAACTTTATTTATTAACATACAATCAAATTAATATTTCAGTACAAATCAAAATAATATTTCAATACAATTAGATTACCACCACAGGCATGAGTTAGGAACATAAGTCAAGGAGCTGTGATGATTTTGAATCTAGAAGCCAAGTGTGTGCATAGGCTAACATATTTCACATGTCAGTGTAGAACTTGATACCCATAGAACCCTCACTAATATTTTACAAAGCTGCTAACTAGATTATAGTGCTTAAGTGGTAGCTGGAAAGGAATCAAGCCTGACGTTAGACCCCAATTCAGGGCCAGCCTGGTCTACAGAGTGAGATCCAGGACAGACACCAAAACTACAGAGAAACCCTGTCTCGGAAAAAAAAAAAGAAAGAAAGAAAGAAAAGGTACTTGACACTGAGCTCTGGGAACCACATGGTAGAAGGTGAGAACTCACTCCTGCAAGTGAGTTTTCTCTGACCTCCATATATATGTCATACTATGCATGCTTGTGCATGTGTGCAAGAGCACACCTATGTGTGCACATGCACACAAATAAATAAATGTAATAAAAGTGAAAACATGTTGTTTTCAAACACAAAAATACGATCATTACTCAAATGATTATTTTAAAAAATATTATGTTTAATTCAAGTCAATAAACAGAAAACAACTTTGTAGAGAAAGTTGTAACAAAAAATAACAACAATCAAACAAAAGACCAAACAAACACAAAGCCGGAACAACTTCCTCCTGACCATTGTTTGGAAACTCTCTTTGTCTTCTGTGTAGTCTAAAGTGCTGATTCTACTCCATATCCCAAAGCCTAATATTCTGCCATTGACACAAAAGATCAAAACGATCAAAATTTCCTTTTATTCAAATTGTTGGCAAGACAAAATACAGAACTCCGCTTTCTATCTTCAGTTGTTCAGTTGCTTTTAATGACATGAAATATCAGAATACTTAGAATACCTAAAAGTTAATCTTCCAATTTTAATAAGAATTAATTAAAAACTGGTTCTGCTTGTGTTGCATTGAAGTGATAAAAATCTTTTTATTTAACTTCTCGATTATATAAAGGAGCTTTTGACTTAGTTTTTGTAAAATATGTCTTATCTTGGATCAAAAGAAAACAATGGTAGTCCATGGAAAAGATGACCACACAAGAAAAATGTGAAATAGGAGAATTGTACACCCCCACTTCCAGCCTCTCACCAGTCATTAACTCCCATCACTGGGGCATTTTTGTTATTGTTGTTTTTGATTTTTACAGTGAAAGGAAGTGCCCTTTTTCTTTTCCTTTCTTTCTCTTTGTCTAAAGCTGGATATTATTAACCCAGGGACTCAAAGGAAGTGCTCTTAAGAAGTATGCTGATACATGCTGGGTAATTTGCTCCTGGCAAACTGATATCTCTTTCTTCCTCTTTATCATAGCAGAGGCAAACAGAAGTTAGGGTCAATAATGCACACTTTTAGAATAACTGGATTTTAGAATCCATTTTCTACCCTCTCATGACCTTTGACTCCAAAATGATTTGTAAGCTCCCTAGCTTCTTTCCACAAAGGCAGCAAGAATAAAATGTCCTTCAGTATGTGATACTGCCATCAACCTTTGGGCTTTCGGTCTTTCAAATGTCCCAGCACTACAGATAAGGGCTAGACACAAGAGAGTTTACCAAATATGCAAATAAGGGAGAATAATTGCAATAGGTCATTTTTAAGAAGTATCATGTTGCTTAATACAAATAAAAAAGAAATTAACTCTGAAAGACATTTTTGTAAGAATGAATACAAGTTTTCAAAGTGTTTAAATAGCCATTTACCTCTAACTGCTTTTTTAAAAATTAATTTTGTTTGCGTGTTGATAATTTGCACAAGTAATCATTTGCAAATTTCTTTGAAAAGGTGAAAATGACTAAAAACAGATAAAAAAATTCTAAAAGAAAATTGGAAATTCATTTAAGTTCTGAAGGTTTGACTTGTTGGACTTAAAACCAGATTTCCTTTCATGAAATGGATGCTGTACTGAAGTTCCCTACAGGGGATTCCTAAAGCAATTAAGAAAATAATATAAAGAAAGAAAAGAATTCATAGTGATTTTTATAAAGAGAAAGCACTCTCTGGTTGACTGGCCAGACAAAATGGTGGATAAAAAAAAGCATAAATCGCAGTTTTCATCTTCTAGGAGCTTGATGGGCTAACAGTGGCACATTACATTTAGACTATTTCAACATTGAAAAACATAGAAACAGGATGGTAACGTTTAAAGAGTATAATGGCACAATGTTTTCCAGTTTTTAAATGACTTGAGTTGCTTTTTATTTGTGCAGCATTATATAGTATTTGATAATTCGTGGTCTGCTTGAGGGCAAACACTGCAGAGTCAATTTTTGTTATCATGGTAGTTACTGCAAACATTGAGTTAGCAAATAAGAACTCTGGCTCTTCAGGAAATACAGGTTTAGGTGCCTGTGAGTCTCTGGTCACTGAGTTTTAGATAATTGATCGATAGCCAATTTTGTTTTATGGCTATTTCTATTTAAAGACATTTTTGTATAATATATAAAGCAGATTCATTGACACTGAACTCATGTCTGAGTGTAGCTTATCAAATATATGTATCTTCTCTATCAAGCAACAATACTTTCTTGTGCTTAGGAACACTAGACAGTATTTTAGTGCTATAGTTTGGGATTGTTTCAAATAGTGAAGTCAGCAAAACAGTAAAAGAAAAAATACCTCTTTAAATGAGAAAGTTCCATAGTAAAAGAATTATTAAGTTCATCCAAAGTTATTATGATATAGTAAATATCAAAAACAAAATTTAAGGTTATAGTTATAGTATGATTATGATGAAGTTAGAAAGATTGCTTAAATTTCTATAAGAATATTGATATGAAATATGCCAAAATATTAATCAAATATCAGTAGTGGAATCCTAAAATATATGTCCTGGACCTTGAAAAGGAACTAGTGGGTAGTGGTTCAACTAGTGCCTATAATTCTTTATATGCTCTGATCCCTTACTAATACGCCACATATTTTGGATTCTCCTATTGGTCTCTCAGCTATAGGCACATTTAACTCCTTGAACATATTCCACTTGTGTCTCTCATAGGGCCATTCCCTTGCTCTTTTCTATTCATGTGCTACTATTTCCCAGCAGGTCCTTGAGGTTAGTTCCTTATTTTCTCCAGGCTTCTAATCTTCTGTCATTTTATCAGACTCTTGCATCAAAAATACCAATAGTTTTTGGACACTGAGTGCTGCCAGCAAGAGGTGTGTGAAGTTGGCAGCAAGATATGGGGCAAAGGTTTGGGAGGAGTTTGGAGAAGAATAATTAGGGATGGGGTTGATACGCATATATTAAATTCTTTAAGAATAAATAAAACATATTAAAAATGCCAACCTTGTCTTCACTATTACTCTCTGACCCACTGTGTTTTTCTTCATAACATGGTGTTTCAGTATATTTGTTTATTTCCCCAACCATGGTACACAATAAGCATATTGAAATATGTGTCCTTCTTGTCCACTCATCCATCTCTGGGGCCTAGAACAGTGCTTGGAACAGAGTGTGTACTTAATAAATGTTTGTGTACTAATTTTACCAATGAACTCCTGACATAAAAGTACGACTTGTTGATCTATCACTTTAATTAAAAAATATCTAGACCTTAACTTTATATTGGAGTTTGAGAATTTAATATGAAATATGTAAATGACAATGTTTTTAAATATATATTTTTTAAACTTAGTTTTATGATTTGTATTTTGGCTTAGAACAGCGTGACAATATATGGAGTTCTTATTCTATTATAGGCTCTTTGTTTTGACAAAATTAAATAAGGTAAATGAGTATATAACCTCTATTTGAATGCCTATTATATCATGGTTTTCCATGTAATCCTAATTACTCTGCTACACATAAAGAAGCCAAGACCAAAGAGGCTAGACTAGTTACCTAGTGTTAAGAAGAAAATAAGTCTATTTTCTAGAAATAAGTCTATTTCTAGAAAATAAGTCTATTTCTAGAAAATGGAGTCTATATTGAAATGTATATATCTTCAAACTCTAGGTCTCTACTTTCTTTCTATCCTGATTCATTAATTTAAAAGGGGGGAAATAACATAAAAGATGGTCACAGAAGGAGTGGATATGAATAAAGTACATTATATGTATATATGTATGTATGTATGTATATATGTATGCATGTAGTAATGAAACCCCTTTTGTAAAAATTAATGTATATATTAATAATAATAAAAAAAAGTACTGGGCTTTCTGTGCCAGGTTCTGTTTTGTGCACAAAAGAGAAAATAGAAAGTCCTCATGTCTCGTTATAGTATACCGGTAAGTGGTGGGAGGGGAGACAGAAAGATAACAAATTAACAAGTAGAAACTGTAGCATTAGATGATGATTAGGGCTATGGAGAAGATAAGGGAATGAGACAGTGGGTGAGTGTTAATGTTTTAAATAAGGTGGATAAGATTGATGTCACTGGGGAAATGGTGTCTGTACCGAGTTAATCTCAGAGGTGCAGTTCCTTAGAGGACACAGTCCATGCATGCAATGGCTCTGGGGCTATTGGGTGTTCGATGGATCTGAGGACAAGGAAGAAGCCACTGTTTGAGAAATGGAGCTTTCAAGGTAGAGAGTGGCGGGGAACAATATCAGAAGGGGACTGGACAGTTAGGGATTTGGAGGGAGTTATGTGGACTTTAGCTCCACTGCAAATGAAATGTGGAATCCTGGTTAGGCTTGAACAGAGGCTTGAGGTGATTTATGTTTTAAAAGGATTTGTGTGATTTATGTTTACTGGACAGGATTGGCTTAGAATGCCAAAAGTTTGGTTTTATCCATCTTAGTTTGAGATGTCTGACATCTCAAGTAGAAATATCAAGCAGGCAATTACATAGAGCCTGGAATCCAACAGAGAGGTCTAGGCTGGGCATATAAATTTGGAAATTGTCAGCACATAGATGGTATTTGAAGCAATAAATTTAGATGAAGTCACCAAGGGAGGGAAGGGGTCCAAAGAACTGAAATCTGGGGATCCAACTTTAAGAGGAACCAACAGAGGAGACTGAGAAGGGTCATCCAGAGAGGTGGGAAAACGACCAGGAGGATGAGTGTCCCTGAAGCCAAGAGAAACAAGCATTGAAAGGAGGAAGGAGTAGTCGGCATATAAAGCAGTGCAGAGCTTGTATGTGTAGAGGGGAGAGGAGAGAGGCTATTTGCGGAACCATTTCTTTGTTTTAGCTAAGAAACTTGCCTTTCTTCCCCAGACTCCTGCACACACAGCCATGTGGGGGTGTAAGATGACAGGCTGGGTTGGGTGCTATGGTTGACTTGCTTTTGTTATATGTAATCCCCCTGTCCTTACTCT
This sequence comes from Peromyscus maniculatus bairdii, assembly GCF_049852395.1. Taxonomy (NCBI): domain Eukaryota; kingdom Metazoa; phylum Chordata; class Mammalia; order Rodentia; family Cricetidae; genus Peromyscus; species Peromyscus maniculatus. The sequence goes on from NC_134861.1 coordinate 42,581,344, forward strand.
GCCCTGATTACTGAAGATCATGGCCAGGAACATATCATATCCACGGGGGATGTGCATTTGCTATGTCTGGCTGGGAGACAAATGAATATGAATCCGGCTTCATCAATTTACAATACAATCTCTCTGTGGTCTAAAACAGAGTTGGAAGTCTGCCTCTCAGTCTTCAGAATAAAGCCCAAACTCCCTAGCATGCCTTATGGCCTTCAGAAGAGACTTTGTTTCTCACTGCTCTCTCACTCTCACCCTCTTCCCTTCCCTTGCCTCTTCTACACTCACACATCGTGACACTCCATCCACAGGGGACTACTTGCTGTTCTTCCAGGCACGTTGTGCTCTTCTGTATCTTTGCTCTCTTCCCATGCTCTCCATTGTGCTGGCCGTACCCTTCCTGGCTTTTCTGACCGTGAATGTGATATGGCTCATAGGAATTCCTACTGTGGAGCCCCAGGTTGGCATACTTACTCTTTTCTTGGCTTTATCCTCTTATTGCATTTTCATACCGCATTGAAATTGTTTCCATGTCAGTTTCTCATTGGGTTGTATGCTCTTCAAAGAGGAGGATCACAAGTTGCTTACCTCTACCCTCCTACCCTGTCAGTAGGCACACCTTGAAACTTTATGCTTGTGTTACATACCTCTGCATTGTCTCATTGCATCCTCCAACAACTCTGAAGTCAGGCTTGTTAGTTGTACAAACTCTAGTTGAAGAAACTCAGATTCAGAATGGTTATAAAATTGTTTATGATGGCTAATTTTGCCTGTCATCTTGACATAGCTGTGAAGAGGGAACTTCAATTGAAGAATTGCCTTTATCAGATTGTCCTGCAGTCCCTGTCTGTGAGGTATTTTGTTGGTTACTAATTGATGTGGAAGGATCCTGTCCACTGTGGGTAGTCACATTCTTGGGACTGTGAAAGTAGGCTGTATAAGAAAGATAGTTGAGCAAACCAGAGGAACCGGGCTAATAAGCAATGTTCCCCCACGATTTTTGTTTCATCCTCTTGCTCCTGCCTTGGCTTCCCTTGATGACGAACTATAACCTATAAGATGAAATGACTCTACCCTCAAATTGCTTTTGACTGTGGTGTTTATCAGAGAAGCAAAAAGCAGACTGGAGCATTGCTCAAGGTAATGTGACATATTCCTAACTGATTATACATCTGAGCACTAATATCTATTGTATACACTTAAATCAAGAACAGAGAAGCAAGAATTCAGGGTCTAAGCTATTAGTCTTCAGTGCTCCAACATTCCCAAATAATTCCTAAACTAATAAAGTCTGTGCTCATCCTATTTCCAAGTCATTATATGACATGCCTTTCCTTTCACACATATTGCATTACTCTGATTGTTTATCCAGGAGAAATTTTATTTGTACACCCACCCCAACTAGCCAGGTCTGAGTGAGATGAAGACTCTGCACAGTGGTGGACTAGAGAAGAAAAGGGAGAGGGGAAATAGGACTACCACCTTGTACAGCATCTGGGAAAACCCACCTTATTGTAGTCTTACCCACACTCAAAGCAGATGGAGGGAAGAGATGAGTGAATGTGGTGGGAAGTTACATTCATCAGCTTGACTAAACTCTAATCACAGCTTATTCTATCTAAACATTTCCTGTAAATATATCTTGTAAATGTGACTAATGTCTTTAATCAGCTGTCTCTATCTCAGTGAGAGAATATGATTCTGAATTGTCTGAGTTGTGTAGGCAGAGTTTCTCTGTGTTGCAGCAGCTGCTCCCAAATAACCAGACTGAGACTTATTATTAATTATAAGTGCTCAGCTGATAGCTCAGGCTTGTTACTAACTAGCTCTTACAACTTAATCTATATTTCTTATCCACCTTCTGCCATGTGGCAGTACCTTCTTTCAGCATGGCATATTCATCTCCTGCTTCCTTTGCATCTGGCTTGCAATTCCTCAGACTCTGCCCTTCTTCTTCCTAGCTTCTCTCTGCCCCGCCCCCAAATCCTGCATAGCTATTGGCCAATCAGCTTTTTATTAAAAATGAGAGCAACACATTTTCACAGTGCACAGGAGGATTATTCCATAGCAATTGCCCGATTCAATCTGTTGAAATGCATGAAGAACAGAACCTAGGTCTTCCCGAGGAAAAAGGAATGGTGCCTGTGAACTGCATCACTAGCTCCTACAGAAGTGTTTCCACCTTTCCTTCCTGACACCCTGCCCTACATATGTTTCTGGCCAAACTCCTGCAATCCACTAAGTCCTCTTTCCTTGCAATGAATTCCTCTCTCTTTCTCTATCAGTGTATGCAACTGTAGGCATATATGTATATATGCAGGTTTGTGCACGAACAAATCATACTGAATCTTTTTCTCTGGTGGAACTCTGATAAGGTAGCAAATAGTAATGGTGATTCTAAAAGTATCCAAAGATCACAATGTGTCAGAGTAAGATGATACAGTAATATAATAATAAATACTATGAAGAAAGGCCAAAGAGTGGAAATGTAAAGGAGTGTTTGAGTGGTCTCTTTTGCCCCCCAGCTGGGGTAGTTGCTCTTAGTCTTTCCAGTCTGTGGCACCTATCATGGCACAGTTGTTGTGAAGTATGCTGATATGTTTGTGACCCCCCTATTTTCCTTCTCCATCTCCTAATTTGTAAGTGTGAGATTCCAGATTATAGTTCATATTCTTATCCCTAACATGTAGCTCAATGTTTAACTCATAGTGGGGTGGAATTAACATTTCCTAATAAGTGAATGAGAGTTTGTGGCCTTAGGTGCTCAGAAATGCCCCAGCAATCCCAGCCTCCCTATGGCCAGAGAGGTTATTTTGGAGAGTCAGTCTTTGAACGCCATCAGAAGGAATATCACTAACATCTCTGCTTTCCTGAATGTTCCTCTTGTCACCTACTGCACACTGGTGATTCTTAAAAGAGCATCTGAGTTGAGAGACTTGTGAATCTTTCATTTTCATTAAAGGCTTTCTTTGGGCTCTTTTAATCCATTTTGTTGTTCGTACTACAGCCTGAGATGTGCTGGATGGCTGTCTTTTTAATATGGTGAGATTCAAGATCCTGCATGATAGAGAAAGCAGAGTTTCTTCCAGAGGGAGAGGATCTATCTACTCCAGGGATGCTCTGAAGCATTTCAGGTAGTGACTTCCACCTGCGTATGCCTCTTCCTTCCAAGAACATGAATATTTAACTCAAGTACTGGAGGCAAGCACCAGAAAGGAAGAACTGAAATCCTTTTCTATTCTTTAGAAATTAATTTTTTTATCTTTTTATATCTCTTTTTCATTTAAAGTGAAAAGAAAGAGGAACTTTGTGTTTATTTATTGAAAAAAGAACCATTGAAAGAAGTAAACTTGATCATAAAGATGAAAATACAATTGGAGAAATGGCTAGTTCTAGGACAGGAAATAATACACAGTCAGCCTGGAGTGTCTTATATTACTAAAAACTAAGGATGTACTGAAAAAACAAAACAAAATAAACAAAAGCAAACCCATGTCATATTGGTGTGTGTGTGTGTGTGTGTGTGTGTGTGTGTGTGTGTGTGTGTGTGTGTGTGAGAGAGAGAGAGAGAGAGAGAGAGAGAGAGAGAGAGAGAGAGAGAGAGAGAGAGAGAGGAGCAGAGCCAATGGAAGGAACCAGTAGCCAAAGATGGAACAATTTGAGGCAATAAAGTAAATGCAAAGTATTGATTATAACTGTTAAGTTTTACTATTCCACTAAAGATATATGAAAAAGCTATATGGAAGCCTACTACTTAATAAGCTTATTAAAATTTAAGAAATACTTTGAATGGAAGTACTGTGCATGAGGGGATACTGTTCCTTCTAGAAGCCATAGGTTATTGAAAATCCTAGTACTACATAGAAGCAGAAGGGAGCATAACGTCTCAACCCTAGCCAAGAAACTATTTGCAATGGATATCTTCTGGGAAAGTGAAAATAAGTTTCTCGTCCCAATGCAGTGACAACAGGTATAGCAAGCACACTCTAGGGCAGATCCAGTGCTCAGGGTGGTTGGCAGATAAAAAAGTTAATCCATATTTTTGTGTGTTTTTAAAAAAATGTGTTTTGATTTTTGCTTGTTTTTATCTTTTTGAAATTGGGTAGGTAGGGAGGTGGAGAAGAGCTAGGAGGAGCTGGGGAGGGGAAGAATACAGTCAAATTTGTTGTATGAAAAAAGTCAAAGGCTAATAAAACAAACAAACAAAAAACAACAAACAAACCGTGGTGCTAGGTATGGGATACTTTCCTGCAAGTTCTTGGTCAGGACACATCCAGAGGTTTCAAGAACAATAAAGTTTATCGCCATTGGTTTTGGTTTCCCACCAGAACTGTATGGTGAGACCCTATTGTTGAAGACACCACAAATTTTGGTCATAGGACATGGAGCAATCAAGCTGGACCTGAGATGGAAATTTCCTCCCTAATGGTTAGCTTTCACAGTGCCAGAAGATGCTGTGCATGCTGCTGGGAGAGGAAGGTCATAAATAGTTTTACCTAGCCATGACCCCTTTGAGCTGCAGTAATGACTGGCCTGGAAAGATGGACTCATTGGTGCAAAGCTCCTCATTCTGATAGGATTTGAGCCCCACAGGTTAGAAGGCATTCCTGGTACTGTAATCTGGGTCAATAGCTAGCAGTTGGGGAGATCATAGGCACTAGAGGAGAACCTACTGCTATTGTTTTTATAAATGGACATTTAGTTAAACTGCCTTCTAAGTACTTGTGTGTGTTAGTGCTTTCTTCAGCCTTTGGTAAAGAAGCTTCTTTTTTTTTTATTTTTATTTTTTGTGTTCGTTTGTTTGTTTTCAAGACAGGGTATCTCTGTATAATATCCATGGCTGTTCTGGAACAGCCAGACTGGTGTCAGACTCACAGGGACTCAATTGCCTCTGCCTCCTGAGTGCTAGGATTAAAGGTGTGTGCCACCACTGCCTGGAGTCAAAGAGGCTTCTTATTGCAGTAGGTGGCACTTAATACAGAGACTTGTAACTGGTCAAAAGTACAGAGAATAGGGGATCGTAGAGTACTTGGTTCTAAATGAGTTATCTATGTTACCCCCGTCCAGTGCTCAGGAAAAAAATGTAAAGAGACAGGGGAAAGAATGCAAGATACCTAGGATGGGGAGGCATGCTGGAAAAAAAAAAAAAGAAATGTCTTGTAGACATATCATGACCATTGTCCTCACAAACTCACCATGGCTTTGGCTACCAGCAGCAAGACCTAACCTGCACAAAATTGAGCTTATCAAAATTTCGTCAGGGAAGGGAGAAGAACCCATGAGGGCCCCCACCTTGCTGAGAGACAGTTAACAGTGGCTGGGGAAGGGCTGTTTCTTTCCTTAGTGGCATAACACTGGTAAGGGGCCTATGCTCCAGGAAATAGCCTCTCACCCCTGCTCATGCAAGCAACCCGAATTGTATTCCGTGGGTTATACCTATGAAGTCATGAAAGTAAGAGGAAGGACTTGAAAGCAGGGGAAGAAGGAAGGTTTCAGCAGGAGAAGGAAGGAGGATGAGTGGAGGTAACAGGAGTGAGAATGAATAAAATTGATTACACGTGTCTATGAAGATGTCCAAGAATAAAAAAAAAATCAAACAATTTAGCTTGGTTTTAGTGTGAGTTAAACACATAGTAATAATGGTTATTATTTAAAATGATTTTTTAATCTTTGTAGATTATAAAGCATTTTACAGTATAAAGACTTATTCTTTTGAATATAACTCGGCCTATTATTAAAATACTATCTTTCATCTTCTCATTAAATTTGGCTTCAAAACGTAGGGCTGAGAATTGGAAAAATGCTTTCATAGAGTTGGCGGTTCCCTGTTATTCTTCCATTACGGAGCACTAAAGGAAGACTATTAGCAGAAGAGGAATATGGAGTGGACTCTCTTGTCTGCTTCGTACTGAGTCTTGTTCTGTTTCCTGTCCCTGCCTCTAGTATGTTCTTCCATCACATCAATGACAGTTTTTTTCTGATACAGGAAATTGAATCCAGCTGGAAGTTATTCTGACACTTCAAAAACTGTTCTCCACACTGAGACATTACTACCAGATCACCCTTATGGGGTGTCCCTTCTGCTTTTCCGCCAGCAGCAGCTGAGCACTAAGTTTTATCCCTGTAAGGTCACACCTCCAAAGTGGTGATAGTAGTTCCAGTCTCTTCCTTCTTTTTCCTGAGTGCTTGGGTTGTTAGCTACTTGGAAATTTCATGAATATTTCTAGTAGTGTTTATAGTGGTTATTGGTAGCTGAAAGTCAGCCATGGGGATCATGGAATAATCATGGAACAACTCTGGAAATATGCAATTGCTTTAGATCCTTTTTCTCCAACCAGAAAGCTAGCTGGAAACACGTAGCAATGCACCACTGCTTTGGGTTTCCTTACTGCCATTTCAGGTACCCAGTTAGCAACTTCATGTCTAGTCAAAGCACTTAATATTAATTTCTTTCTATTCACATAACCTATCTGGTTTCTGTGTTCTGGACAATTTTTTTTTGAGATAGGGTCTCATTTAACACCAGCTGGCCTTGAATTTACTGTATAGCCCAAGATTGTCCTGCTTCTACCTTCCAAATGCTGGAATAGCAGGTCTGAACCACCACACCAGGTTGGTATTCTAGATAGACCTTGAACTATACAACAACCTTTTAGCTTTATTATTTGTCAGTCTATGTTTTATGCCAGGAAGACCAGTATGTGTGTATATGATGTTTTGATAAGTTCCTTTTGACATATGTTTGTCAACATCATTAATTTGAGCTGATGCTGGTTGGGTCTCCTGTACACAGATAGAAAGTTGTTTTGCCTGCTTAGAATGTAACCTCTAATTCTGTTTCCCATATAGAAAGGGATCAGATGTAGTTACTAGTCATAGTTCTTTGCTGAGCACTAGATGTTTTTGAAAAAAAAAGTCAGTTCTTGATTTAAACATGTTAGGGTACTTTATATAATAAAGAATGCCCTTTTTTTTTGTAAAACAAGCAATTCCTTGTTTTAGCACTGGTATAGATTTGGTTTCACGTGTCAGATTTCTAAAAGCATAGTATACTTGATGTCTCTAATTCCTTGAAATACATAGTCTGGCACAGTAGCTATATGCTTTCTATTAAGGCTTTAATCTCCATTTTAACTGCATAGTTTTGCTTACTAGACTTGGAGAACTCTTTCATTGGCTCTGCAAAGCTTTGATCTTTCCCAACATGCCTATGTGAGGTTCCACAAAGCTATAGTCTGAAAAGAGATGCCAACATTTTAATATAATCATCAAAATAACTTGCAAGAAAAAGCAAACTTTTCACACAAATCCTATATTTAAAGATGTCTTCCTTCCAATAACATTCATTAAGCGACCATCTGTTTGCTTTTGATTATCATCTGGACCACTAATAAGCAAGTTTAATCTGAGCAATGTTATTTGCACGCTACTTCTAAATTTAGTATGTTTCAAAGAAGTCAGCAAGGCTGGCCTCCAGGAAATATTGACTTTGATGTAACATCTGGTTTTCAGGGATTTTCTTTGTAGTTCCTATCTGGGGGGTGGACAAAAGGGCAAAGTGAAATCAAATGACTTGAGCAGAGTCATGTAATTACTTGATGACTTAATCTGAATTACTTGCTGTTTCTATCTTTGGTTGAAAGTCCTAGCTTTGTATTTTTCTGTGCACGTGGTACATGTGATCTGTATGTAGACACAGCTCTGCTATGTATGCCTAACTATTCACAAATTGATAAGCAAGTGTATGTGGATTTGTAAGACTAATTATAGATTTATTTACTGCACCATTCTCTTCAGTATTTCTCCCAACATTTTATGAAGAAAATAACTTTCCCTGCATTGCCTTCCCATTTATTAAAACAATCATTTGAAATAAAAGGAAGCAGCTATTGTTACGAAAATCTTTCTGATCTTTTTGTTCTCATGGAAGATAGAGGGTTAAGTTGCATGGACAACTGACTTGATTTGAGGAGACTAGAAAACACCATCAGCAGTCAACCTTTTTCTCTTCTCTAACGCCTCTCCTCTCTTCCCTATCTGGGCTGGAGATCAGAGAGATGTCAACACCTAAGATGTGTTCTTGGAGTTCAGGGTTATGATGCTTTGTTATAAAGGAGAGTCTTGACATTTTACTCAGTCATTGTGGTTTTATAATCAATGTGTGATTTTAATATCCTTGTACCAATTATAGACTAATATATTCCATCTGATTAGTGCTTTTAACTTTTAAGATATTTCCACATTTATGATTTAATTTAATCTTCAAAGGTTTCTATTATAAAATAATTTGCATGTTATGTATATTACATATGCTTAGAATTGTTTTCATATCACCAGAAGAACTGCTCCAGATTTGATACAATTCAACCATATTTTAATATTTTATATATTAAAAATATACATTAAAATTCTAATCTGACAAATTGACATTTAAGCCTTAGCTTTACTGGATGCATGACCTTGGGCAGATCACTAGACTTGCCTAACCTCCCATGTTTTTAGGTGTGGAATATCTAGAAGCACTGACAAAGTGAAATGAGATTATATGTAAAGCTGTTAGCATATGTTGTAAAATGCTTCTCCTCCAGCATAATAGCCATCATCTTCATCAGAACAGGTGTACCAACTTGCAAGTGACCTCAGAAAACAGGCTTCTTAACTACTGACCTTCCCTCAAAAGAGGTGGGAATAGGGAGGGCCACTGAGCCCTCACTTGAGATTCCTGTAGCTCTTCCCTGTACCTCCTAGCTATTTATATATAATTTTACCCTAATTGGGTGTGGCCTGTGGTCTTAGGAGGTGCTGACATATATGGATTGTAGAGGGTTAAGTGGAGGGGTGACTCTATCTGTATAGCCATGGGTAAGTCATCATCCATGCTGGAGCAGAATGTCTCTGGTGGAATGGCTGCTTTGATATTACTTGCACTCTTGTGAGTAACCTTTCACCCATGCCCTGTGTAATAAACTCATTGGTTCCCCAAGTTGAACTTTGGTTGTCATAGTACATTGGTTTGTAAGTGTTACCCTACAGGGAGGAGGAGGTAGATTTTTTTTTTTTTTTTTTTTTTTTTTTTTATGTTTCCCCAGGTAAAGAACTCCCACAGCCGCAAAGTGCACTGGTACACATTAAACACATTAAAAGGCCAGGGAATTGTCTTCAACAATTCTCTCTCTCTCTCTCTCTCTCTCTCTCTCTCTCTCTCTCTCTCTCTCTCTCTCTCTCGTGTGTGTGTGTGTGTGTGTGTGTGTGTGTGTGTGTGTGTATGTGTGTGGTGTTTGATTCCTTTTTTTGTAAAATACACTAGTATCTTGCCCTGGCTCTTGTCTGACTTCTGGAGTCATATATGGAAATCAAACATATATGGTGGAGTGAAAAGGACCATGAAAACACTAGAAAACTTACTTAGGAAGCTAAATGGTATGGTAGAGACTTTTGGTATTTCCATGCTTTAGGTGATTCTACCAATGGGTTCCTTTGGATCTTCTTTGTGCACTTTTAAGGGAACTGTTAGAAACATGGTATGCTTTCCCCCCCCCCCTGGACCAAGTCTAGACATGGGGACCAGGCTTTCCAGATGTGGTACTACTCTTGGGACTTAAATCTTAGTGGATTAACATAAAATTAGAAAAATGGATGAAGTCAATTAGGACCCCAAAGTGACCATCAAAAGAGCTGTACAGTATTGCAAGAGGCTACGCAGACAGACTCAGGGACCAAACAGTCTCACTTTAATTCTTGATTATATTTCCAGTGACTATAGTTAGGAAAGTTTTTAAACTTTATTCATCAGTTTCCTTATTTCTGAAGTGGTTTCATTAATAGTATCTAGTTCCTAAGACTGTTTGGAGAATTAAATAAATTAGAATATCTAAAGGACTTAGAATATTGTTTGGTATATATAAAGTATGGTATTTGTCTTAGTTAACTTCTTATTGCTGTGATAATACCATACATAAGGGAACTTATAAAAGAAAACATTTAATTGGGCTTATGGTTTCAGAGAGTTAGAGTCTATGATGGTGGAGAGAAGGCATGGATGTAGGAGCAGCCAAGAGCTCACATCTCTAAACCACAAGGAGGAGGTGGAGAGGGCAGTTCTCCCCAAGTCACACACCTCCTCCAACAAGCCCACACCGCCTAATCTTTCCAAACAGTTTCACTAATTGAGGACAAAGTATTCAAACATATGAGCCTGTGGGGCCATTCTTACTGAAACCACCACAGTATACAAAACAATGGCAGCTGTGAACACTGGCATTATAACTACCCTGGGCCTTGAGATATCAGACCTATCTACTACTTGTTCTCCTGTGGTTTTGATTTTCTAATCTTCCCTTTAATTCATGGTTGGAGGACAGTGAACTAGAAGAATTGTGAGGTCAGAGGAACAACTGGAAAATTACATAAGGCTTTGAATCTACCTATACAGTGAGGACTCTGCATTTTCTAAGTGTGTTGGGAACAGTGAGGTCCCAGAGCAATGGGTCTAAACCATCCTTGAGATCCTTTAATATAGTTCGTCAGGTTGTGGTGACCCCCAACCATAAAATTACTTTGTTACCATTTCACAACTCTTATTTTGCTACTTTTATGAAGCATAATGTAAATATCTGATATCCAAGATCTCTGACATGTGACCCCAAAGGAGTCATGACCCACAGGTTGAGAAACACTGTCTTAGAGCTTGTTTGCACAGTTTAAGAGATCAGTAGCATTATATCTCTTCTCAACCCCGTGTTCAATGATTTCATGCTGGCCATTCAACACTGACCAGCTCTCCCTGAATAATGAAAGCAGAAGAGGAGGGAACATAGTCTCACCTAATTTTGATAAGGATTATCCTGGAAGTTCTGTGGAGAAGGATCTGTAGGAGGTCGCAAGTGGAAGCAGGTTAGGAGTCTAATGTGGTAATCTTAAGTGGTGATGCAGGCATAAAATTTGTTAGGCGTGGTAGAACATTTAAGAAACAGTAGACTGAAGAGTGTGCTTTGGAGACAGAGTGGAAGTGTATGATGATTAATCCAATGAAGGGAGTGAGTGAAAGAGAGGAGTCAAAAATGAGTAGCTGAATTGTGTTAGTAGAGCGCATGGCTGTTGAGATGGGGCAGGAGTGGAGCAGAAGCTTGTACTCAAAGGGCATAGTTTTTGCCTGTTTCCAGACCAGAAAAGAATGGCGGAACAAGGACTCACTGGGAAGGAAGGCATGCTTTAAAACTATTCCATAGCCTGGCTGACTTACTGGTACTTATTTCCGTTAATTTTTATGGCTGAAACGTCTAAGATTAAACCGCCAGCAGGATGGCTCACCCATGGCTTCATGCGGTTACCTTCTTTATGACTCCTCAAATGGCAAAGAGAGCAAGCTTGGTTTCTTTTTCCTATATGGATTTAATCTCTTCATGGGTCATGCCTTGTAATCCCCTTTAGACCTAGCTACCCACAAAGGGCTCATTTCCAAACACTATCACACTGCAGTTAGGGGTTCAATTTTTGAATGGGGTGGCATAAACTTTAAACTATTGATATAAAATGTAAATTTCATTGCAAAAGTTTGCTCTGAGCCAAATATGAATTGCTGTGGCCCAAGAACAAAGATTTAGGGTTTTCTGACTAACATGTTTCACCATGGAAATGGTGACACTAGCTTTCATAATCACAGAATAAAAGATAACCATAAATCAACTTACTGCTAAACGCAGAGTTGGATTACGGTGAAGTAAGGAAAACTGCTGTAAGTTTCCGATGTTATCTGATGACATTCTTAGCTTTTGGGTTGGTGGAAGCCAGTGGTTTGCTAAGAATACATTCCAAAGATTTTTGCTTAATATCTGCATGGATCTAGGCCAGATACAGAGAAGGGTGAGAAGTGACCATGAAAGAGACTATAGACGTTAGAGATAATTTCGCCTTTCTATTCACAATACTCCAGTTCTCCCCAGTCACAAATTTCAAATATGTCAATAAGTCTGCTGATTCTTTAACATGTGCATGGCTTTTTTAGGCAACTTCTGTTCACACAAGCCATGGGAAGAGTAACATTAATGGTGACATGCAAAATGAAGGAAAGAATTAAGGAGCTAACACTTGACAGTGCCAAAGCACTGTTCACAGTGGGATTACTGTTAGGAGTGAAGAACTAGAATTGAAAGATAGGGTAGGTATCACATAGCAGATGCTCTTCCTTAAAAATTAAACGTATGTTTATATCTAATATAAAAATGTACCTATTTCATAAAGAATTGAACAAACAGAGAATAATAAAACTACTTAATTGAATTTTTACCCTAGGCCTTTGCCAGATTTTCTCTAAGGCCTAAGGGAATGGCTGACAAAGTTTCTACTTAAAAATTCTTCCTGCCACTTTGAAGCCATATGGGATAATGGTTATGAGAATAGGTGCTGTGTGCAAATCTCATCTCTGTCCATTTCCAGCAGTGTGACCTTGAGCAACTGTCTGGAGCAGCTCCAACTAACAACTGTGGTGTCACAGGGAAAACAAGTGTGGTTAACTACATCTCAGCCATTAAGTCACATTCACAAATGTGACACGTGATTTTTTTTTTCTCACATTTCATTGGTTAAAGCAGTTACAGGGTTGGGCCTGACATGAGCAGAATAGTGCTGCTTAATCATTTTGCAGAGGAGCAACACAAATCAGGCCATGCTTGATTCTGATCTCTTTCAGAGAGTGACAGCAAATGGAGAATTCTCATTAGCACCCAGAAAGAACAGACCAGAGAATCCTAGTCCCAGAAGTTCATTAGAAGAAAATGGCTTTTAGATCTTAGACTTTCAAGTTGGGTTATAATGGTAGATTTCTTTTGTGGGTCTTAGTCTCTGTGGGTTTAATGTCTGCATTTTCTAATTGCTAGGTACTGCTTAGATTTTTTTCTGGCTACTTCACAGTCATGGTGCGACATTGCGGCCACTTATTCTGCCCCCCTGGGTCTCATCATTTTTCTGTGAAACAAGGTAGACCAGTTGTCATCCACTTGACTTATAATCATGTTGTGAGGATTAATGAGTTAAAGTTTGTAAAATATCTCCAGTTCCTGAAAGTGATAAATAGAGGCATACTTATATTGATATTTTCCCACCTTTATTTAGACTTCAAAGGCCTTTCTCATCACCTTTGAGATTTTGACATAAGCTGTCTACAGTGGAGAATTTAATTCGTTTTACCTCCCTTCTGCCTGACATTTCTCTCCCCCTACCCCATTGCTGTGACTTTAAAGAAGAAATCTCAACCTTAACCTTTCATGTCTCCATCTGTCGAGGTTTGTGTCTTTTCTTATTATTTTGTATATTTTATGCTACCATTTATAAGAATGCACTCCTAGACCTTTGCTATTAGCTAAATAACACAGAGACATAAAGGGCAATCTGCAATAGCATGCCTATTCTGTATGGTGCCTGGTGAATTTATAGTGTGGGCCAATGATTAATCAACATTATTCGCACACTGCTTTCCCATGAGCTCTCATTCTAAAAGTCTCACTACTAATTTAAAGCAGAGTTCAAAACAAATGTTGATTAATATATTCTGTGCATTAGCATATAGTGACTTCCCAATCTTCATCCCTCCCCAGCTTTGACCAGCAAGGAGAGAGAGAGGGGGAGGGAGGGAGAAAAAGAGAGGGAGGGAAGGAAAGAGAGAGAGAGAGAGAGAGAGAGAGAGAGAGAGAGAGAGAGAGAGAGAGAGAGAGAGAATAGGACTGGGAAAGGAATAGTCTGTGTAGAAGCTGTCACTTTAAGGATGTCAATTACTACACTTATGTCCACTGTGAGCTTGCTTTTGGAGTACAATAATAAAATTTAACATTTATTCAGCTAGGCAATTTAGTTCTTCCAAAGAACAGGATGATTTTTGCATTGATATTCACTGCTGCTGTAAGAGCAGCACCTTCTAAAAATCCATGTTTCTCTTTTAAATCTTGCTTCTGCAAAGATGACTCATTAGATCCACCTGACTCCAATGATGAACTATTTTGTTTTCATTTTGCTCTAGTGAAGGCAGATTTGATGGACAGATAGTATTATACATTAAAGAGCGATATATAAGGCTTATATACAGAGAAGCTTAAAAAGTTACATATAAAATATGAGTCAGAAAGATAAAAGTTCAAGTTTCAGCTCATTCCTCTATCAATCACCATACATTTATGATGAATGCCATTGTTTGTTATACTGCCTCATACTATCTAGCATTTAGTGACCTATTGAATAAGAACTGGGAAAAACTTGGATTCTTTCCATCAGTCGTCTTTGTGTGGTATGTACCAATAATAGGCTGGCCATCGGGTAGGCCTTTCTAGATGAAGTAACTAAATATATTTTAATTTCTACTCGCAAGCATTTTTTCAAGAGTTAAAAATTGGATGCACAGTTGGAATTCTGCTTCTTTAAGTTGTTGAACTTCTTTTGTTCCTTGGCTAGGAGACTTGTTTAAAAGCTGAACAATATTAATGACAATGAGCATCATTATTCATTACTCAGCTTTGATTAAACAGGCATTCTAAATTGCTCAATGCATCATTCTATTTATGCTTTCAGAATCCCGTGATTGATCTTGGGCAAGTTATCCACTTCTTGGAATCCTAGTTTCTTTGCCTATGCAGTGCATATGATTTTGGTTTGATCTCGGTTACCATTCAGGATTGCTATCAGGACTACATGAAACAATGGAGCCCTTGGAAAAGTATTTATTGAGAACTTTCCTGGGTCAGGCACTGAGCCAGGCTCTAAGGTTACAGAAACAAATCTGGTATTGCCCTGGTTGTCTTGGAGATTATAGCCTAGGGAGGTAAGTAGACATTAAATAATACAGATTACTATTTTATCACAGTTGTGACCAGTAGTACAAAGTAAAAAATAGGGAAATATTGATAAAGACTTTTTGCTTTATCAAAATTCCTGATTCTTCTCCTAGGTCCTTCAGTGTATGTTTGTTTAAAACAAAGTTTCAGCAAAAATTCTGACAAGTCAGTTTAGATGATTACTAGACATCCAAATGGGTTTGCTGTCCTTTATCCCCTCATCTCAGGTGATGTCTGATTACTCTGGCCTGTTTTCAGCAAGACTCCTAGCTCAATTTAAGCAGAGTTTTCCTAATTACCAATGTACTTCCTCTAAGTAATTTCTGATTCATTCATTCATCTCCACTTTGTTTCTTAGTGATGAATTGCCATTTGTCCTTGTACTATGTATTAGTTACTTTTCCATTGTTGTGACAAAATGCCATAACCAAGGTTACTTACAGAAGAGTTCATCTGGGCTTATAGTTAGTTGCAGAGGGACGACAGTCCATAATGGCAGAGTAGAAGAAGCAGGTAGGCATAAGAGCTGGAGCAGGATGCTAAGAGCTCACATCTTGAAATACAGCACAAAGCAGAGAATCAGAGCACAGGAAATGGCATGAGTTTTTGAAACTTTAAAACTTGCACTCAGTGAGGGCCTTCCTCCACCAAGGTTGTAGCTTCTAGGTCTTCTCCAAAAGTGCTACCAACTGGGAACCAGGTGTTCAGGTACATGAGCCTGTGGAGGACATTTTTATTCAAACCACCACACTGTATTTGGCATTGAGTAGAATTCCACAGAGGCCTATTTCTCCCTATTGAAATAGTCCTGAATCAAATCTTTTTTTTTCCTTCTTAACTCCCGTTTGGCTCTGGTTTCTTGTGTAGGAAATATTACATAAAAAAACAGACAGGTAACAGTGGAGTGGGGGAGGTCATGGAAAAAGGCTTTCTTTCAGGGGTGAATATAAAATAAGATCTGAAGTGAGGGGAGGAGAGATTCAGGGAAGAAAACTCCAGGAAAAGGAAGTTACTAAAATCAGGAGGCTTTGGGACTCTATGGCAGTGGTGGGATTTGTGAGCAAGAATGAACAAGAAGGTGTAGTGAAGCTGGGCGGTGGTGGCGCACACCTTTAATCCCAGCACTCGGGAGGCAGAGGCAGGCGGATCTTTGTGAGTTCGAGGCCAGCCTGGTCTACAGACTGAGTTCCAGGAAAGGTGCAAAGCTACACAGAGAAAGCCTGTCTCGAAAAACAAAAACAAAAACAAACAAACAAAAAAAAGGTGTAGTGAGACCAAGGGATCCATAGAAACTGGTTATGTGGGGATTGAGAGGCTGTTGTGAAAAGCTTGCGATCTACTTTGTGAATTATAAACAAGATGGACAAGGGAGGGGCTGGAGAGAGGAAAGGGATAGAATTCTATTCAATTAATATCCATTTATTATATTTATATTCATTAATAACATGTATATATTTTAAAGACAGTATGGAAATTGAATGTGTTGTCATAGGACAAAAATAAGCTTTTAAGAAAAAAGGCCTTTGATCCACTAGGACTTGAGTTTTGTGCATGGCAATAGATACATATCTATTTGCAATCTTCTACATTTTGATGTTCATTTATGCCAGCACCATTTGTTGAAGATGCCTTCTTTTTTCCATTGTACAGTTTTGGCTTCTTTGTCAAAAAATCAGGTGTTCATAGGTGTATGGGTTAATGTCAAGGTCTTCAATTCGATTCCATTGGTCCACATGCCAGTTTTTATGCCAATATCAAGTCCAAGTGGATCAAAGACCTCAATATAAAACCAGTTACACTGAACCTGATAGAAGAGAAAGTAGGAAGTAGTTTTGAATGCATTGGCACAGGAGATCACTTCCTAAATATAACACCAGTAGCACAGACACTGAGAGCAACAATTAATAAATGGGATCTCCTCAAACTGAGAAGCTTCTGTAAGGCAAAGGACACAGTAAATAAGACCAAACAACAGCCTACAGAATGGGAAAAGATTTTCACCAACCCCACATCTGACAGAGGTATGATCCTCAAAATATAATATATAAAGAACTCAAGAAACTAGACAGCAAAATAATGAACAATCCAATTAAAAAATGTGCTATAGAGCTAAAAAGAATTCTCAAAGGAAGAATTTCAAATGGCTGAAAGACATTTAAGGAATTGCTCAGCAACCTTAAATCATCAGGGAGACACAAATCAAAATGACTCTGAGATACCATCTTAGACCTGTCAGAATGGCTAAAATCAAAAGCACTGCAGACAGCTCATGTTGGAGAGGATGTGGGAACACTCCTCCACTGTTGGTGGGAGCACAAACTTGTACAGCCACTTTGGAAATCAATGTGGCTGTTTCTTGGAAAATTGGGAATCAATCTTCCTCAAGACCCAGCTATACCACTCTTGGGCATATACCCAAGGAATGTTCAGTTATACCACAGGGACACATGCTCAACTATATTCATAGCAGCATTATTCATAATAGCCAGAACCTGGAAACAACCTAGATGCCCCTCAACTAACAAATGGATTAAGAAAATGTGGTACATATACACAATGGAGTACTACTCAGCAGAGAAAAACAATGACATCATGAAATTTGCAGGCAAACCAATGGAACAAGAAAATATCATCCTGAGTGAGGTAATCCAGACTCAGAAGGACAAACATGGTATGTACTCACTCATAGGTGGATACTAGATGTAAAGCAAAGATAACCAGACAACAACCCACAACTCCAGAGAAGCTAGGAAACAAGGAAGACTCAAAGAGGGACACATGGATTACCTTGGGAAGGGCAAATAGATGAGATCTCCATGAGTAAACTGGAGGTGGGAGGGGGGAATACAGAGTAGGGGGATCCCCATAAGACTACCAGCACCCCTTATCAACAGGAAGTAGCCTAGAAAACTATGCCCACATTCCCAAAAAATAGATTATGGATGTTTGTCTTTGTTTAGGTTGCTGGTTACAAATTGCTATTGGTCATAGTCAATCTTTTTCTAAAAAAAGAAAGGGACATATGATATAGAAATATAAGAAATATTCTATATTACCATAGATTTTAGTTTATTGATACAAATTTAAAGTTAATTTTGTTATACTGTCTATATATTTTTACTCTTGTTTAAGTATTATGTTTGTGCAGCTTATTTAAATTATAATGTATAATTAAGAAATACAGATTAATAGTTAATCATCTATAATAGTCAAACTTATAGTCATGTTAATTTAGTTTTCTAGGTATACATAGATATATTTCAGATAAATAGGTAATCTTTAAACACTTCAAAGACCTACAGAATACAGCATTTAAAATGTTTTAAAATCTTAGACTTTCTGGACAGTGGACATGTCTGCTCCTGGCAGGACTGATTTACTTCAGAGAGAATGGGCGCTGAAGACACTCCATATGGAGTTTATCTTCGTCTTGGCAAAAATAGCCATTTGGGCAAGAAGCTGTTCTTGCCTGGACTACTTGACAAAATGTTGTATCGACTGGACATGCAGGACCCATAGGAAGGTGACCACTGAACTTTGCAAGGAGAGATGGTCCTTCAGGTTCCTGCTTCACAGAAGAAACTGCTAGACATTCTACAGGACACCAAGAGAAGCAACTGAGAGACTTTAGGCCTGTGGGTTGAAAATGGATGCCCCAAAGTTACAGAGGAACTTTGGATGACTGTCCATGTAGGCAGCTATCTCTGTCATTCTAGATTCTTAGAAATTGCTTACAATGCAGTTCCTGTTTACTTAGGTAATATATCCTTCTGGGGTCTTTGATGTAGTTGAAGACTAGATAGTTATAATTTTCCTTGGTTATGATAGAAGATAAATTAGATATGAAACTTTAGACTCACAAATATAGGATAGATAGGATAACTTCTTTAATTTTGCCAAATACAAATAGACTAGATATTATAACTGTAATTCTTGCTTGATTACTGTCTTGTTATATGTAATTTTACTATGTTAAAGTTAAACCCTTCCCTTTTGATTAGACAGAAAAGGGGAGGTGCTATGAGATGTTCTGTATGCTGTGAATGTGTTGCTCTAATTGATTGATAAATAAAATGCTGATTGGCCAGTAGCCAGGCAGGCAATATAGGTGTGATAAACAGACAAGGAGAATTCTGGGAAGTGGAAAGCTGAGTCAGGAGATTCCAGCCTATTGTCCAGGGAGCAGCATATAATGTCACATAGGTAAAGCCACAGAACATGTGACAACATATAGATTAACAAAAATGGGCTGAGTGTAAATGTAAGAGTTAGTCAATGGTAGGCCTGAGCTAATGGCCAAGCAGTTTTAGTTAATATAAGCTTCTGAGTGATTATTTTATAAGTGGCTGTGTGGTCCATGTGGCTGGGCAGGACCAGAGAAAACTTAAGCTACAGAAGGGGAAATAGATGAAATCTCCATGAGTAAATTGGGGATGAGGGGTAGGCAATGGAAGGTAGGGAATAGGGGATGAGAACATAAGGGAATGGGATGGTCAAGCTGGGACAGGGATGAAGTGGGAAAGCAATGAAAGAGATAGATAGATAGATAGATAGATAGATAGAGAGAGAGAGAGAGAGAGAGAGAGAGAGAGAGAGAGAGAGAGAGAGAGATATCAGGGGGTTAGAGAAAAACCCAGTGTGAGGGAAGTTGCTAGGAATCCCCAAGGATGACCCCAACTTGAACTACTAGAAATAGTGGAGAGGGTGCCTGAACTGAACTGACTTACCTCAGTGATCAGACTAGTGAATACCCTAACTGTCATCACAGAGCTTTTCTTCAATGACTGATGGAAGCAATGCAGAGATCCACAGCCAAACACCAATCAAAGAAAGAGAAGAGGGTTCTATGAGCAAGTGTATCAGGATCATGATGGGGAAACCTTGCAGAGACCACCAAACCAAACTAGTGGGAACTCATGAAAGTTGGATCAATGGCTGTGGAGCCTGCATGGGACTGGACTAGGCCTTCTGCATGGCAAGACAATTGTGTAGCTTGATCTGCTTGGGGGAGGGGGCCTAGTGGTGGGATCAGAATCCATCTCTGGTGCATGAGCAGGCTTTTGGGAGCCCACTACCTATGATGGGATACCTTGTGCAGTGTTGAGGCAGGGGGAAGAGCATGCACTTGCCTCTACTGGATGTGCCTCCCCATGGGAGGAGGCCTTCCCTTCTTTTGGGGGAGAGTGGGGGTTGGGTTGGGAGCGGGAGGCTGGGGGGGGGCGGGAGGAGGGAAGAGAGGGATCTTTGATTGGTATGTAAAATGAATGAAAAAATTTTCTTAATAAAAAAACAGGCACGTTATTTTAAATGGATATTTTTAAACGGGTAAAGTAGTTAAAGGGATATTTTTTTTTGAGATAGTGGAAATATTCCATAATTGGATTGTGGTGGTGATTGAATAACTGTAATTTTATTTTAAAAGAACTGAATTTCACACTTAAAAACTATATTTTTTTTTGGTAAGAAGATTACTCTTCAATAAGCTTCAAAAAAAAAAAAAAAAAAAAGGAAGAACTGCATCATTAAAAGGAAGTTTAGCAATTTAACTACAAAGAACAAGGAAAGACCTCTTCCTTTCCAGTTTATTCCAAGGTTCCAGCAGACCACTAAGGCCAGGCAGTGTGTGGTGGGCTCAGGTTCCTCTGTAAGTTGGTACCAAGAGGACATTGTGTGGAGCTGGGAAGGTGAAGCCAAAGTTACCATGAAAATCCAAGGATGTTGGAGATGCCTGAACCATAGGACATCTGCTGAGAAAAGCCGCAGGCACAGTGTGGAGCCAGCCCAAGAGAAGCTTTGTGGGCTGTGGACAGCAGAACTGAAGGGATGGGGCTACCTAACTGTTTTGTTGCCTAGTTGATTTCATCACCAGCTCCCATGCACAGTAGGGAGCTATGGGATGTGGTGTTTTCCCTGCTGGGTCTATACTTTGTTCTGATCTTTTCTTGATATGCCTCCCTTCCTCCTTTTTGGAATAAGAATGTTTACTCTTTGCTATTGCATGTTGGTAGTATTTTCTTTTCAATTGTATGCGGAACTCACCGTTAAGAGATTGCTTGAGTCACAGAAGAAATTTTGCACCTATGTTTTTGAAAAGTGTTGGGATTGTAAATGACTATGAGGATTAAAAAAAAAAAATCAAATGTATTTTTTTTACATGAGCATATGAAGATGAAGGGTGTATTATAGTTACTGCTTGAATTTGATGTGTTTGAGTGTCAGATTGACAAGGGGTGGAGCCCAATGGTTAATCTTGAGTGTTATCTTGATGGGCTTTAAAATAATTACAGAAATAGCCCCCAGGTCCTATTTATGAGGAAGTTCCTAGATGGGATTACTTGAGGTGGGAAGAGCCAATCTGAATGTGGGTGACATCTTTAGTGTAGGCTGGACTTCCAGAGTGGGCACAGGGTGAACAATCATCTCATGCTCCTGCCACACGTCTCCTCTGTCATGATGGGCTGGAGCCTCTTAAACCATAAGCAAAAATAAACAAGAGGGAGTGAGAAAGAGAGCAAGAAAGGGAAATTCTATAGGGTACATTACTGTGATCTAATAAAATGAACATTCAAAAATGAACAGATTTCTGAAAAGTACACTTGCAAATAAACTGCATCAGTAAGGAGAGGTTTAGAACTTTAACTGCAAAGAACATGGAAAGACCTCCTTCCTTTCCAGTGCAGACTTTCTTTCAGCCTCAAGGAAATGTCAGACAAAGGTTTAATCTGAGCGGAATTTGGCTAAAACGTTCAAATAATCACAGCTCTTTGAAATGGGAATTTTATCCATCCACTATTGTTACTGGTATTATTGCCAAACATTGTCTCATTTGTCTTCTGTTATGCAATTGTATCTTTATGAACTATATTTTCCAGTTATAAAACAATCTATAAATCTCTTAAAGCCATGTTTTGAAACAATCAGCCCATAACATTAAACCTTTGAATTTCTATTTCACAAAGTGTTGACACAAGGTTCCTAGAAAAATAAAGTATAGTCAATGCACTGTTCATACCCAAATTAATATTCATTGTGTGATTAAAATACTTAGAATTCATTTGTGGAGTCCTTACCACACTACTATTTACCACCTTGGTTAGCATGGGTCGGAAACTGCAGGCAAAGTCTGTGTTTAGTAACAACCCCTCCCCCTTCCAGGTCAAATTAGTATCTTCCCTCTGAGCTTAGATTTTTTTTTTCCTGATATGCCTCCAAATCCAGCCAATGTGAGTTTATTCCTGTGGTGCTTATTCCACTGAGTGACTGTAGTGGCTTTGAGTGACAACAATATCACTAAAACATGTCCTTTTCTACCCTGCTTGGAAAAGTATATATTCATAGCACCCGGAAAAATCTTTATGACCCTAAATAGCCACTGGTTCCCAAATTCTGCTTTTAGAAACTTAATATAAAGACATGTTCATTCATTGTAGAGTAGTAGATGTAACTTGAAGAATGTCACCTTGCTGATAATACAAAAAGATTTTAGGCTATTTAAATACCTAATATTCAGAGTTAAATTATCATATGCATATAATGAGTATTACTCAGCCTTTGAACCTGGTGGTATAGAAGAATATTGAATGGCCAGGCTCATTTTTGATATGCATCATTTAGTGGAGAAAGACTGTATAAAAATATGTATTTGATCCTATTATTTGAAAAATGTATAGAAAAACATTTGAAAGAGTTGAAAGAAGACTTTTAAGAATCATGACCTTTTCGTTAATGTATTATGTGTGATTTTTAATTTCTTTGTGATTGTCTAGATTTTTTTTCATTTTTTACAAGGAATATAATGTGTTACTTTATAGGAGCAAAAAAAGTTATCGAAAAAAAGAAGGAAATAAAATCTTACTACCATTTTCTTCCCCTTTCCTACAAAAAGAGTCCAGATGATTAGGAATGTCAACTTTCTATTACGATCACTCTTAGTAGCAAATAATATGGGTAGCTGATGTTTACATTCCTTTCACTATAACCTAGATGTTCCTTTGAGAGTGACAGGGAGGGCCTTTAGCTGAGAATCATCAGTCCTCAATGTTAATATAGTAGCCAATAATTCTCTGTCTTTGACTTCAGGAATTTCACATTCCAGCAAGTAAAGACCATCAATTATAGATATACTACATCAGGAATCAAGTGTAATAAGATCTATTAAAAATATAGCAGATTAAAAAGACAAAGAATGAGTGGTATGATATGTGTGTATCATTGTCATTCTTAGACAGGGAGATGGAGAAGGAAACCTTGGCAAAATGATATTTGAGTAGACACCCAGAAGAACTGAGAGCTGGAGCCTTTAAGTCATCTGGCTACATTAGACATCTGACCAATATAGAATAGAGCTACAATTGTGTGTGTGTGTGTGTGTGTGTGTGTGTGTGTGTGTGTGTGTGTGTGAGAGAGAGAGAGAGAGAGAGAGAGAGGGAGAGAGAGAGAGAGAAAGAGAGAGAGAGAGAGAGAGAGAGAGAGAGAGAGAGAGAGAGAGAGAGAGAGAGAGAGAGAACTATAAAAGGAAACTTATTAGATTAGCTTTTACAGCAGGGATTGGATATTATGGCTGCCTTCACACTAGAGAGGCAGAGAACCCAGTAGCTCCTCCGTCCACAAACTGAACCCCTGGCAGTCTCAATCCAGTGCTCAAAGCTGAAGCTCCTTGGAATGTTGCTGATGTTGAGTCCATATTGGAAGGCTGACACGTTGGAGTCTGATGTCAATGGAGAATGAGGCAGAATTGACAATAGATTGACTCCCTCAGGAAGAAGCAGAGACCTGCAAAGGCAAGCAAGCAGCAACTGCTGGAAGGTGCCACCCACATTGAAAGTATGTATTTATCCCTTAATCCCCTCTAAAAATTCCTCATAAATACACCCAAAAGTGTGCCTCCTACATGTTTCAAAATCCCATCAACTTGACAAGAGTAATCATTCCATTGGATATCTAGGGTGTAGGTTCAGCAGGCAGGGCCCAATATACAGGAGGATAGTTAGATTTGAGACAGAGGAAAGTCTGTGGAATGGAGGGTGAGGAGGTGACTGTCAGGAGCTAGATCAGGCAGATTCAGAAGTGCTTGGAGGGAAAAATGTGATATGACACAAAATCTAAAAAAAATCTCCCTGATTGCTCTAGGTATAACAGACTATGAGATTGCAAGCATGGAAATGGGCAGCCTGGTTATAGTACTCATGTAATTATTCAATCACAAGATGATCATGAATCACTAGGATCTAGATAAGCGCTCAAATTCAAAATATATATCCACCAACTTTTATAGTGCATTGTCCACAGCAGTCCAAAGCTGCAGGCAATCCATACATACACCGAAAGAGGAATGTGTAGCATCAACGTACAATAGACTACTGTTCAGCTTTAAAAGAAAGGAAGTTCTGTGTGGTTCCATCGCTATGAAGTACCAAGGAAAATCAGTTCCATGAGGAGTGAAGTATAATAGAGGTGAGCAGAGGTTGAAGTAATGGTGGTGGTAGTGGTAATATGTCATTGTGAATATACCGAACATTATGGAGTTTTATGCTTAAATGGCTAGAGTGGTAAATTTTATGTAGTATGTATTTTACCACAATTAAAAAATATAGGATGCTGGGTTTTGAACTAAGGAGCAAATGTGGAGCGGTAGTAAGTTCTTGGTTTCATATATATTTGATGATTAAGATCATGAGATTTCAATTAGCTTTCATTCCTAAGAACAAAGCAGGAATTGATGATGACACCAAACTTAAGGGTCTGAGGAACAGAAATCATAGAGTTGTCCTTTTCTAATATGAGAGGAACTGTGGGTGAAGAAAATAAAGGGGGAAAAGGTTTGATGGTTAATATTGTTGTCTTGACAGGATCTAGATTCACCTAGAAGACAAGCTTCCTGCAAGGGATTATCTAGATTACATTAATTGAGATGAGATACTTGATTTAACTATGGGTAGCATCTCTCCATAGGCTAAGGTGCTGGTCTGAATAAAAAGAAGAAAGCAAGCTGCATGCTAGCTTTGGTTGCTCTCTGCTTCCTGGATGGATTTAATGTGCTCAACTGCCTGAAGCTCTAGCAACCATGGTTTTCCCTTCACATCGGACTATATCCCAGAACTGTGAGCAAAAATAAACTTTGTTCTTGAAGTTGCTTTTGTCAGGGTTTTTTATCACAGCATCAGGAAAAGTAACTGATACAAAGGGGAAGGTTTAGTTCCAGATGTGCTCAGGGTCGAGATGCTTATGAGACTTCAGATGAAAAGGGAGAGTTATTGTCATGCCAATCACTAGTTCCTCCAGCTAGGCTCCCCCTCAGAAATACTTTAGCATCTTGCCACAAGAGGTTCAGGATAGGATCTGCTGTTTGAAATACACCAATTAGATAAATGATGTCAGATTTTCTTTGAACATATCTGACGAAACAAACAATGACACAAATAAATATGAGAGCAAAATGGAACAAGTCAGTTCTCTCGGACAATAGAGAAGGAGCTGGGGGGGTGTTCTTGTGATTATCCTGATGTAGACTTGTGGCTGTGTAATCCAGGGCTAATTGCACTTTTGAAATCAGTACATTTTGTTCATTATCTTCTATCAAGAGGCGGCCCTAATTTGCTTGGCTCTTCAGATGAAGTTTAATGGAAGAATCTCAAAGTTGCCCTGTCCTCCTTTACCTGACAAATTAGGGTAATATAGAATTAAAAATCTAACCTGAGCTCGAAGTTGTTAAATACTTTAATTTTCATCTGTGTTTTGTGTTGGAGAATAATTTTAATATTAAAGGACAGCTGTAGACTGCTAATGACTTGAATACAGTTTGACTGTTTTCATGAAGTGCTCTGTGGGATGTCAGAATATTTAATTCAGGATGTTAAAAACATCCCAAAATGTCACAATAATTATATCACAGCAGGCAATTAAAACACTGGAAAATGCCAACTGACTAAGAGTGTTCCTTGTTATTTAGGAAACTATTAAGAACCTGACATATAAAGTTAAAAAAACTGGGTATAACTTTCTATGTCAACAGACAATTTTATCATCAGATAAGGAACCTGTGCTTGGTACAGTCAGGGCCATGCTTAAAACACAGCCTCAGAACTAAAGCTCCCACTTGATCTTTCACTTTAGAATATCTATATTCACACATTATAAAAAACATTGTTTGGTTTTACATACCATACCATATGTGCTGCGATACCCTTCACACAATGGCTGTGTTAATTATATCTTATGTTGGCAGCCTTAACTGATCTGATTTTACCATCTTAAATTATGGGCAATGGAATTATTTCCTTTTTTTCAAGCTGTACTTTTCTAAATCCTAATGGATTAACAATGTAATGCAGAAGACCAAGGGCAGTGTTTGCATAATCCCTAAGGAGTAGAGTGTCATTCTCAGTAGGGATGTTAAGAACTGACTAGGATGGGCTAGAAGGGAATATATTCAAGCACAATGCATACAGAAAACGGAATGTACCTGAAGCCCAGGTGTGGGAATTCAATCACATGTATGTGTTTATTTTTAATATAGATGAGCTATTTGCCCACACAACTAGAGCATCTGCAAGGTTAATAGTTGTGACAAAGAACACACAAGGCTTCATTTTTAACCTGGAGTACATTTTGAAAATACATGTATGAATTTGAAATGGGTCCCTTGAAGGGTTAAATCTTATCTTTAACCAACACACTTAAGAAGCACTTGTTATGTTATATAATTAGCACCATAGCATTCATAGATAGCAAAAATTATGACAATTGGCATACTGGTTTGATTGGCAGGAAATAGTGTGGAAAACAATTGTCTGACTTTCAAGACAAGCATGATTAAGTGAGGTTCTGTCGTAGGAAACCTGACAGAGGTCTATCAGAGAGTAATTGCTTAAAATATTTTAGTGCTTTCTTGCCTTGTGAAAATAGACACCTTACCACCATAAAGAACTATGGTATGGAGATGGCATTTGAGTAGCATATAAAGGATAAATAAACCAGACAGGAAGGCAATGTTTTGGGGAAATGTTCAAGCATAGGGTTGGTTTCAGTCTTAACACAATTTGGTGAGATACACCCAAAAATTTCACTACCAAATGAGAAATAAAATTGAATATTTAACATGGGAAAACACAACACATTTTAAATATTGTTATTGTTGGTGTTAGTATTATTATGTGTTGGGGTGGGTGGGTAGGTATATGTGCTATACGACTGTATGTATGTGGGTAGGTATGTGTGCTATATGACTGTATGTATGCCATGGCACACATTTGGAAGTTAAAGGACAACTTGTGGGAGTTGATTCTTTTTTTTTCTACCATGTAGGTTATGGGAATTGCACTCAGACCATGGGGGCTTGCCAGCAAGTAAGTGCCTTTACCTATTGAGCCCCACACAGTGAAGTAAAGGCCAGCAAATGCCTTTACCTCACTAACCCCAAATAACACATTTTAAAAATCTGACAAATGCCACAAATATCCTCAAATGAAAAAGTATTTTATTTTAAATGATGAACCATCTGCTACACAGCTAGAATACCTGCTTTGTTATTCTAGCTGTGTATTTTTAATTATATTTTCATATGACAATAATTTTGTGAATTTTTTTCCCATAGTGCATGGAAGAAAAATCAAGTTTGATTTTTTAAAATATGACTTTTTGAGATAACTTTCAGCTTCACAGCTTATTATTTATATGCTATGTATGTATTTAACGATGCTGTCAAATTTGGGGAAACCGCTATACAATTACTTTTAATTATACGTTGTAAAATTCCAGGCATTTCCAATTTCCTGTTTGGTGGCATATCTTCAGTACTGGTAGAGTTAACGCAGGCAGTAAGCAATTTGCCCCCTTTGAATGGGAGTGTTAACAGTCATCTTTGTTGATGTAAGCATTTCATGTTAAATCAGCACGAAATTTAAGTGCGTTCCCAATATGTTCAAATCATTTACTCCTCTTCATTAATTAGATTAGTGAAGTATCTAAAAGACTGTTCATTACTTTTATTCAAAATGTATTTCTTTCTCTTGGTCATTTAATTTGTTGATCTGAAAGCTTGTTGTTACAATTTGCTTATCAACGTCAGAACAATTTCTTTTGATTTCATTTTTTATTGCTCACTTTCACTTGAAATAGACCAACTGTTTAATTTAAAAGTGATAAGTAATAATACTCTTTCTATTTACATGAATTAGGAATCTATAATTCTCAATCCCTGTACCTGTTTTATGGAAACAATTTTCTAAATAACAATAAAAATTATGCCTTTAAGTTTCATCAATCATGCCATACCCATCAAGAAGAATGTCCTTCCTTCTTACAATGAATGATGGCTTGCAATGAATTTCCCATTCTTAGACATGACTGTGACACTAGACTTGATTTTTGAGACAGGGTTTCTCTGTGAAGCTTTGGAGCCTGTCCTGGAACTCACTCTGTAGCCCAGGCTGGCCTTGAACTCACAGAAGGAACATGATCTTGTGACACCATCTTGCTGGGGTCCATTCCAGGACCTTGGAATGATTCTATGGAAGTGGAAACCCTGAAGCTTCATTATTACATTTGTAATGGTCCATTGTGTGGCCCTTTCTGATGTGATTTTTTGCCAGCTGCTCCTCCAGGATACTATCTTATCACTTTCTTCCTTTGCTTTCTCTGGATGAATATTATTTAATTTTTTAAAAGGTCTTTGACTCTCATGTGCTCTATTTGCCCTGGGGGCATTAATCGGTGCTGTCCTTGGTTGGACTAAATATCGATCCTTCACCTATCATCTGATAAGTCACTTAGTTTTCCCTGGTTGCCCAAGTCTGATATTAAAGTATTCCTTCATATTGTTAATATTATTCATTAATATCCTAAATATTTTTAATAAAAAACAGTGATTGATAAAATCTCATGATATGATGTATCAAGAAGAAATCCATACCCTATTCAACGTATTTAGTATGTATGTGCTCTCTTGCATCTGTATTCACTGTTAGAGGCATGTTTGTGAGATAAAGGGCTTTGTCTTTCTTCTTTTTTTACAGTCCTACCTCTAGGCACAGTTCCTGGGACATCTGATAAATATTTCTTGAAATGTCAAAATGGTAAAGTAGAATACTCTGGGCTGGGGGCATGGTATCAGCAAAGAGAATCTTAAAGGACAGAAATCAAACTACTTGAGAATCTAAGCTATGGGGGTCAGAATTCAGTGTTTTAATTTCATGCTTGTCAACTGCATGACCACTGGAAGATGCATTGCATTCCTGTGCCTCAGTTTCTTCACCTGAAAAATGTAGGTAACAGTAGTGCCAACACCACATGGATTGTGTAAATTTAATAGGTACTTAGAATAATAAATAAAACATGTACTTAGAACAGTGACTGATACACAGGAAGCAGCCAGAACATTTTAATTATGAAAACTTAGATATTATTCTATTAAAAGCTTGCTTGTGTTTTAGGCTTTACATCTTTCACATCAACCTGGCATTTATAAGACACAAGGTTGAGTCTGACTAAAAGACTTTAAAGATTATTAATTCAATGTCTCCATTTTCCAGAGGAGGAGCTTTGGTGCAGAAAAATATCAAATAGGTTTACTTCACATTGCTCAGCGAGCTCAGCAGGGCCAGGGCCAGACTGCAGCCCCGGCTCCATCAAGCTGGGGCTAGTTTAGAACTGGGTGCCCTGAGTCTTGAGTGGAACAGGAAGTAAAGTGGCTGGACTGCTTCTGATGATAGAATCTGCTTTGTTCCTATATAAATTATTATCCAGCCAGATGGATCCATACTTCCCATCACATGTGCAAAGTGGGTGCCAAGAGCCTAGAAGAACAAAACTAGTACCATAGTAGATTTGTATCTCACAGATCCAACCTACATCCACTGTCTTCATTCAGATGTGTCAGAGGCCTGATGCAAAGGGTGGAGAGCTATCAAAGTAATTCTAGCTCTTAGCTTCTATACCAAAAAGCTGCAGAAACAGCCCCTCCTTACAGTATCTTCTCTATATGTCTACATATTGAGATCTCTGAACTGGAGGTGCCAATCTGTCTGTGACATTTGAAACACAGGCAAGGGGAATTCTAGGAGACTGAGTATTTCAGGTTTAGAAGCCAGTTATTAGGATATAGCACATATACCAAATCAGAAAGAAGTTCTTTCTGAAGTTCTCAGTGTGGGTTGCTGATATTAGAATCCATCCTAACACACTGCCTCAGGATCTAAGAAGGACAGAGATTGAGGAAGACACCCAACACCAACCTTTGGTTGTACCAGTACACATACATGCACTCCCACACATGCAAATATGTATACACACCAAATACATATATACATATGCAAAAATTTTCTTTTTTACTTTCATGTTGAATCACATCCCCTGGACTAATTGCTTTTTGGTGTCAGTGTCTTCTTCTGTAGTTCAGAGCAACTTCATTTGGTTATATACAGTTCACTCTTCTACCATTAGTTAGACTTCAACCACTATTTATTGCATTCGCTCTTTTCATTCCCACTTGCTATTGCATACATCTAAGCAATATAGGAAAAGGTAAGATGGTAGGGTCCTCAGAATAATGCCTCTGCCTATGATTGCTTGTGAGCAATGAAGGTGAAAGAGGTCCATTCTGGTTTGGGAAAAGAAAAGCAACAAAAACAGATGCCCTCTCCTCCCTTGCCATGTTCAGGGCTGTTGCATGTCATTTTTATTTCCTGTTTCTGTAGGCAGTCAAATAAATGCCCTTCAAACCAAGTAGCATTTAGAAGTAAGAGATGTTTCATATGTGTAACACTGGGGCTTATCCTATTTGAAACACATGTATTCTGTATGTAGGTTACACCTAGATAAAGTAATGTTTTCATGTTGGCATGTGAAAGCTGATTTGTAACTATGAAGACTAGTGAATAATTTGGTTTTCTTCTTAGGTAGTTTTGATAATTTTCCCATTTATACCACAGAGCTGTGCATGTGTATGCATCTAAAATCTTCTTTAGTTTTCTTGAAATCTTCTGACTACTGACATGGCTGAGGTGAAATTCAGAGTGCTGACTTGTCTTTGGCAGCAGTTAAGAAGTAGCAGACAGAGGACTAACTGGGTGCTAGTTATTTTATTACCCTCCATTCTCTTTCAGCATCAACTGCATTTGCAGGGACCATGCCATTCTCATATTATGTTTCTGTGGCCTAAATGGGACTCTACCTGTATCTTCAGGCATTATCACGCCCTGAAAGGCAGTCTGTTTTCCATTGATCCCAATCATAAGTTCAGAGCAGGCAGATGACCAATGCAGATTCATGTAAAAGCTTCCCAGCCTTTTGGAGAGTGGTGAGGGCAGCACCTCCCCTCTTCTTATGACTCTGTCGTTGGGAGGGGATGGGCTGATTACTACTGCATGGCCTTGGATGAAAGCCCAGAGAATAGAAAGTAATGCTAGGAGGAAAGAAGCAACTATATGTTGCTAACACCATTTGGTCACCTGCAACCAGCCACACCCCAAAGTCAGCCTCACCTTTGGACAGTTTTTCTCCCACAGGGAAAAGTTTTTTATGCTTGACCCCATTTGGTTTGGTGTGAGTCAGTTGGTTTCAATTTTCAAGGACAGTTTCTCAATCTAGGAGATGAATTCACTTTTACTGCCTGCTATAGCTCTGCAGTGATGGCTCCATCTTGCTTCTTGAAGGGCCAAGTACACATCACACTAAAGGCAATGAGTATTCTTCAGTGTTAGGCAACTACAAATTGCCCTTTGGGTATTTTGTTTCTTTTTCTGTCAGCAAATAGTTTGCATTCTTAAGGCTAAATGAGTCTAGGAAAGTTATGTTGTATCCCAAGATTTTGGTTAAAGACTACTAGCACATTGTCCTTTAAACTGTTGATAAAAACATCCGAGAACTCAGTTAAAAGTTGACATTATAGCCGGGCGGTGGTGGCGCACGCCTTTAATCCCAGCACTCGGGAGGCAGAGCCAGGCGGATCTTTGTGAGTTCGAGGCCAGCCTGGGCTACCAAGTGAGTTCCAGGAAAGGCGCAAAGCTACACAGAGAAACCCTGTCTCGAAAAACCAAAAAAAAAAAAAAAAAAAAAAAAAAGTTGACATTATAGAAAACAGATGATATATTTTCCAGTTTGACAAGAATCCATATTAAATCCATGCATTAGTTTGGCATGAAATAATGTGTGTGTTACATTATGACCATAGAAATTTCTCTCTGTAATTTACTAAGTGGGATTATAAATATTTAGTCATGAAAAAGTAGTGTTTTAGAATTGTAAGGCTAAGCAAAGGTAATGTATTATCTATCCATCTATCTATCTATCTATCTATCTATCTATCTATCTATCTATCTATCTATCTATCATCTCTCTCTCTCTCTCTCTCTCTCTCTCTCTCTCTCTATCATCTATCTACCTGTGATATATTTATTTTTACCATTATACATGTATATACACATATATTTAGTTACATGTTAAATTTTTTCAACATCTATTTATTTCACTTTATGTTAATGTTCTGCCTGCATGTATATATGTGAACTATGTGCAAACTGAAACCAACATTTTTTTTTTGCATTTAATAGATGTTAGGAAATTGATTGGTATGTAAAAAATGTGTACCACTCACAGAATTGAGAAAGAATGGAATGATGGGGAGAAATCATCTCTATCACACATCTCTCCTTACAGGTGAGAATTAAATCTTTGAACCTGCCAAAGTGCTCATGTGGGAATGCTGAATGGTGGCTAAGAGAAAAACAGCCAATTACTTTACAGCCATGTTTGCATTGTGCGTGGTGCACAGTCAATGTTGCATTGTGAGGTGATTTTCGTTTGATAAAATTGTATGGACACCCTTTTCAAATCCTCATGACAAATGAAATGTACAGAGGTTTTTAGAAAGTTATTATGATTCTCTAGAAAGAATAGGGTGTTCCATATTTCTGTACCTTGGCATACACAGTTTCTTGAACATAAAATCCTATTCCTTTTTTTTCTACACATGTAGCACTGCATGTCTTCTGAGACAGGCCTTGAGAACTTTGCTCTCCTGGGCTCCTCCCTGAGCGTTAGATTGCTCTGTCCATGATTCCAGAACTGAGTCATGTTTTTGTGACTGTAAAGTCAGTCACATTATTCACACAAGTGTCTTTTCCATATCTCTACCACTGGAGTTCTAGGACATTGATTTTGAGGACTTTTTTTTTGGTACCGTAATGCCCCCAAAACATGTTTTCTGAATAAATAAATAACCTAATGATCTTCATTTGAGGGCAGCTTGTAATTAAAATTGTTGTAGCCATTCATATTAAATATGTAATATAGGCCGGGCAATTGACATAAACTGTAATTTATTATAATTTAATCTTTAACCCTGCCAAATACATCCCCCTCCACATTCTGTAGATGACTCAGTGGAGGCTCAGAAAGGCACAGAAGGCTGTCCAACACGTAACTGGTGAGGGGTAGCACAGGGACTAGAACTCTATGTTCATTCATTCACAACCCATCTCTAATTTTGCTTGAAGGCATTATTTTTTAAAAAAATTCCACAATGCTTCCTTTTAATCATTCTCTGAACATTCTCTTGAGGGCTCTGCTTCCTGCTTGATTCATGCTACCTGCTTCCGTCTGCAAAATCAAATAAGCCAGTTTGTGCAGCTCCTTCCTCAGGAAATCTGGAAAACGGGGCTGTTCTTTCTAGGAACACAAACCATTCATCTCCATTTATTGGCCTGACTTATATTTAACCCCCTGCAGCTCACATGGCCCTGGGCTGATGGTCTTAGCATAAGTCTAACATAAGGTTTGGTTCCTCAAAAACTGAAGCAGGAAGCAGAAGCAAAATTTTGGTATTCACATAGAACTTATTTAGCAAGTTAATGCAGCTTATCTTAATTTCCATCCTTTGTCCTTCCAGGGCAGATCTGGCTCCTCCACCTGTTACGCTGTGTTGCACATTACCCCAGTGATAACTAACTACTGCTCTGTGTTTTTGTCCTGTTATAGATTGTCACTAGTCCAAAGAGACACTAAAAACAAAGGAACAGTATTGTAAACACATCTGACACACATGTGAATATACACAGCACACACACCCTTCTCTGCTTCTCCCCCTGGTTCCTCTTTAACACGGTTGTTTGGTATTCTGAGAGTATGTCCTCTTGTCTAATATTGACATTAAAATATCTTTTAAAAGGAGTTAAGATGTGAGTAGAAATTCTATTAGTGTCTGCCCTGAGAGGATGAAGATGTCTCACAAAGCCCGATTTCTCTCCCCCTTTATTACTGAACAAAGTTTACAGGTCCATGAGGGTCTAGAGCTCTGAATCTATGTCCCCCACTCCTTCTTTTAACCTTGATTTTCTGGTCAGCCATCATGAAACAGTTCTGTTCCCAAAGAGAGGAGACTAATGTTTTAAAAATGGTTTTACTTCTCTAGTACCTGTCTCAGCTGTTATCTTTATCCTTTATTGGGATTAGAATATGGCATCTTGTTTTACAAGCTACTTACGTCCTGTTTAAGGAGTCTTTCTTGAAGTAGTTGTTTAAAACTTTCTAAAATGCTTCCTTCTAATTATTCCCTGAGCACTGTCTTGAGGGCTCTGTCTCCTGTGTGGTTGGGGTGATAGATCAGTCAGTAATGTGCTTGCTGTGAAATCATGAGGACCTGAGTTAAACCTCAGCACCCATATAAAAAACTAGGCACGGTGGCACACTTGCTATTCTAGTCCTGGAGAGAAAAGAGGGGAGCACCTGAGGGGCTTCCTGGTCAGCAATTAACCTAATTGATGAGCTCAAGGTCCTGTGAGAGATGTTGTCTTACAGAATAAAACAAAGCAAAACAACATAACCCAATGACAAAAGACATAGCCAAAACCAATACTAAACCAAACCAAACCAAATAAACAAATAAAAACCAATGTAGACATCTCCTGAGGAATGATGCCTGAAGTTGATCTCTGGCATGCACACACACACACACACACACACACACACACACACACACACACACACACACACACATACACACACATACACACACACACACACACACACACACATACACACACACACACACACACACACACACACACACACACACACACACACACACACACACACCATACCCCCCCCAACCATAACAGCCACTCCCCAAAGTGAGAAGAAGCATTTCTTTCTTTTCATGTATTGCTGGACTCTCCACACTGTAGAACCTCTGCTGTCTTCTTATAGATCTAGAGTCTGGAACATGGTGGTAGGTTCTGAAAATTAATCTGAAAAATGACAACAGATCAAAATTGATATTTATTTCATTTTCAAAACACTGTTTTAAGTGTTTTCATTCAAACTCATTTACTTCTCCTAAGAACCTAAAGAGGTTTCATGATCATATTTCATTGCACAGAGGAAATTGTGAGAAAAGAAACTTCCATCTGGAGTCACATGGATTTTACCTGGCAATGATTGGATCTGTATAACCTGAACTCCTCATATTCATAATCTATTTAGGGACAAATAACAGATAACAGTCAGAACTGCAATGACCAGGACTAAAATGCTCCAAGAGCTGCAGGTCTGCTAAGGGCTGGCTTCATGATCTAGCAGTCACGACCCCACACAGTCTGGGTTCCTACAAAACCTACATGATAGACAATGGAGCTGAGGCATAGAAACCTTGTGGTGGAAACCAGCAGGATCAGAACGGAAACTCACCTTCCTCCAATCTGAAGTCCTGTGACTAGGAAGGTGTGCTCAGACAAGCCTAGACCACAGTTTGGGAAATTAAATTTTTAAGCCCTTCCATGGCTGAATGGCTATATCTGTATCTGTGCTTTGAAGATCATGGCATCCTTTCTGAAGACGAGGATATTGCTTACATGTAATTTACAGATGAATGTGTCAGAGGCTTGCTCCATTTCCTTATCTTCTGGGTTGCCTCTGTGGGTTCAGAAGGATAATCATCCTTCTTCGATCCTCTTGCTAGCTTCCCGCACTCTAGAAGACCCCTCAGAAGATTTGGGTTCCTGATCCCAAGTTGCTCTAGGAAATGCACTGCCAGTTTCTGATCACCTACAGCAATAAGAAGAAAATCAAAGCTGACAGGCATACTGCTCATTAGGCAGATATTCAACTTCAACCAGCCACAAAGATATTAGGAAAAGATATGTATAGTTGACCTTTCAAGATTAATAATTCCTATGAGACTATGAAAGGAAATGATTATTTTACTGTTTGTAGTAGAGATTGTCACATTTATTAAAATTTTAATAAAATGCATATGCACATTTGCCATGCTTTAGGAACAATATAAAAATCATTTCAGTTTCCTCCTATAAAATTAGATTTGTGACATTTCCTATGCTTTCTAATTACTTTGATATATTCTTTAAAATGTGTGTATTAATCCTGTAAAATTCTCTAACAACCAATTAATAAGAAATTCCAAGTTGAATCTTTAAGTGTGTTAAAGTCAAATGCTAAAGCATTCATGACTTTAAATATTAGGAATCAGTAGTAGAAAAATATAAGAACGTTATGTGACTCTTTTTAAAAATGTTCTTAAAATTTTAATTGACACAGAATTATTGTTTGTATTTATGAAGTTTAATATAATATTTCACATATGTATACAGTGTGATGATCAGACCAGAATAACTGGCATATAAATCACCTCAAACACACATCATTTTTGTGTTGGCAACCTTCCAAATTCTCTCTCCTAGCTATTTTGAAATATACAATTAATTGTTATCAATGTGCTGCCTTTTCATAAGCTTTAATTTTTCTTTATTCTTTCTTTGGACACAACATCAACTGGGGAAACAATCTCAGGCATACATATCACATGCCTGCTGATGGTCTTCCTGGCTTATATCAATGTTTTAAAAAGATAATGACCAGGAAAGTCCATGCTGTCTTCAAATAAATGTATTCTTAGGGAGGCAGCTTCAGTTGAAAATCCCCAGACTGTAAGTAATTAAATACTCTGTGGTATGAACATGCTGTATTCTACAAAACACTCACCAGCATTCTAGATGGCAATGGTTTGAGTTCTCTGGCTTGGAGGAAAGGGAAAGAGAGAGTCTGAGGATCTAGGATAAATTATCAATGGGTGTTCAGACATCTGGTATGACCTATGTCTGGTTTGTTGTTTTTTAATGAAAATATAAAGGTTGCTATGAATTAAACTTGAAGGCAATTGAAAATAATTTTGTACATATAGGACTGTTTTTGGAATATAAATATTTAATCTTTACTTTTTAATATAGTGAATTATTATGACAATTTTTTTTCAGCTAGAGCAATGGCTCAGTAGTTAAGAGCATTGGCTACTCTTCCAGAGGACCCTGGTTCAATTCCTAGCATCCATGTACAAGCTCACAACAGTCTGTAACTGTAGTCCCAGGGGATCTGATGCCCCCTTGGGACTCTGCATGTACCAGGCACACACATAGTACATTTACATACTTCTAGGTAAAGCACCCATATACATAATATTAAAAATTTATTAACAAATCAATACTCAAAGCTATTTTATTTTGTGTATTCCTTTAGATTCCTTGTTCATATATAATTAGAAAAGCACTCAATTTTATGTTATCTGAAAATATACAATAAAATTACACTTTCTCCTTTATCATCATTAGTAAAGTCTTTATAAGAACTTGATTTTGGCCAATTATTTAACCATCCCACTATTTATGTATTTATTTGTGATTAAGATTTAGTTCGTCTGCCAACTAGAGAACCTGCATGGGACTGATCTAGGCCCTGTGCACATATGCTACAGTTGTGTGGCTTGGTCTTCTTGTGGGACTCCTAAGAGTGAGAGCAGGGGCTGACTATGACTGTGTTGCCTGCTTCTGGGACGCTTCCCTCCTACTGGGTTGCCTTGTCCAGCCTTAATAGGGGAGGAGGTGCCTAGTCTCACTGCAACCTGATATGCCATGGCTGGCTGATATACAGGGGAGCTCAGCATTTCTCTGAAGAGAAAGGAGGAGGAATGAGGGAATGAGGGACGGGAAGGGGGGGAAGGGGAAAGGAGGTTGGGGGAAGGAACTGGGAGGACAGGAGGGAGGGAGGGGAAACTGTGGTCAGGTTGGGAAAAAATTAAGTAAATATGAAGATTTCATCCATTTGTTTTGCTTTTAAAGAAAGCAAAAAATATTATACATTCTAAGTTTCTAAAATATTTTGTTTTTACTCCTTTAATTTTCTTTGTGTTTGTGTGCATTCATTTTTAGCTTAAAATTCACTCTTGGTCATTATAGTTTGTAGATCATTATAGAGACAGATGTGCCTACAGAATATTTTTTAAATGTGTCATTATTTCTTTAGGATCAAATTTGTTCCTTTGCCTGCTTTTTTTTTTTACACTATGCTTTCACCACAATGAATTATTTAATACTCAATTTCAATATCTTTTCATTAGTATTCTCCAGCAGTGTTTGTCACTCTGTCCTTTGTTCATTCCATGTTTACAGCTGAGGCTATACTGTAGAACAATTTTGTTCAATTTCAAATATTCACTGTCTTACTCTGCAATGCAGGGACAGGCGCTGAGTGCGTCTTTATCCCAGTTCTGTAGGACCGGTTTGCACAAATTCCCTGCTTACTAAATAAGTGAATGAATTAATTAAATGAAAGCAGTTACAAGGACCTTGATGAATGCAGGAAGAAGTATAGTTCTCTATTAGAGGGGTTCATGGAAAGGTGAGATGCTAGGACAGGAGGAATGAATGGGAAAGGTTGGGAAACTGCCTTATGCTGAGCGCTTTTTGGGGTACTTTAACAGACCACATCTCATGTAATCCTGAGGACAACTCGGATGCTCTGAGGGTGCCATGTGTAGACAAAGAGGTGAAAGTTCATATTCATTTTATTAATGTCAGAGCTGGATCGGGGACAGAAGAAGAGCTTTACTGATGTTGAAAAGAAGACATGGATGGGTGATTTCTGCAAGAAACAATGTCTAAACACAGAAGCAGTGAGCAAGTAGTGCTAACAGAGTACTGAGGGAGCCAACCTGGGTAAGCAGTGTTTGGATGAAGGTGAAACATTTGTAACCTTGTTTGTGGGGCCACATGCTGTAAGAATCAGCAATGGCTGTGGAGCCCCCATGGAACTAGACTAGGCCCTCTGGATACAGGAGACAGCTCTTTAGCTCAAACTGTTTGGGGACACCTGGGCGGGGAGATTGGGATCCATCCCTGGTACATGGTCAGGCTTTTGGAAGCCTGGTGCTTGTAGTGTGGCACCTTGTGCAGCCTTGGTGCGGCAGGGAGGGGCTTGGATCTGCCTCGGCTCAGTGTGCTGGTGTGCTGGGCTCTGCCGACTCCCCATGGGAGACCCTGATTTGGAGGATGTGGGGATCAGGGGTGGCTTGGGAGGGAGGGCTGGGGGTGGGAGGAGGGAGGAGGTGGGAATCTATGGGTGGTATGTAGGGTGAGTAGAAAATTTCTTAATAAAAATAATAATAAAAAATAAAAAGTATTCTGAGGGGGAAAAAAAGAATCAGTAAGTCATTACAGCCACCATCAGAGTAGAAGGGGTTAAGGTTCTGCTGAGGGTGTGCCAATGGGAATAAAGGTTGCAGCCGACTTGGCCTGGGAAACTCTGATACCCATGGCAGGTAATATTCTTACTACAACTCTGTCACCAGGTGATTATATTGGCCTCATAGGAATTAATTTGTATTGCCAGGAGCCTTGGGAATGCTCAGGTGAGGGTTTAATGAAACCAAAGAGAGAGGCTGAACTAGGAAAATAGCTCAATAGAAAAAAATTTTTTTTCTTAACTACTTGAGGGATGGCATAGAAAACAGCAAAATATTTTAGAAGACAAAAGAAAAATTAATAAAAGTTACTTTAATATTCTAGTTTCCTCTATGGAAAATGAATTACAGCTTTTATGCATGAATGATTTTCTAGTTATGTCTTTGCCTTTTGATTTGGGGTCCAGACTGCCACTGCCACCTAGTCAGTATCCACTGACTTGGGCATCCTAATGTATTCCTACACTCACCAGAAGGTGTACTTGGAGGCATAAGGCCAGCCCTGACACCTTAGGAAATAGGTTGTGAGGGAAGATGGTAAGCAAACCAATGTTTATTTAGCATGTTATGTATGCTGTCCACTTATGCCAAGTACATCACATGAGTAGCCAGGCAGAAAAATACTGCTTTCCTGACAGCTAATTTTAGGAAGAGAAAATCTCTAGAAGGCATTGTTACTACTTAGGTGATAGAAAGTGAGTCCTGAAGAACGGTTGGAAAGGGACGACAGATGGAATGATGAGGGGAACAATGAGTGAGAGTTGCACAGTTCCCTAGAAATGAAATGTAGATGATCTTTATTTGAAAGACTGCATGAAGCTTGCTTGTATCAATCCAGGTCATATACTGTACTCAAACTTCCCGTACAAGATAATCTAGAAAGAAAGAATTCTGAATTCCACCGTGGAAAGGTGAGACATAATTTAGTAAAATCCTCAAACATGTAAAAGCTGTTCAAAAGATGCTGGGGAAGACACAGTATCTCAAGCCTGCTATCGGTGCAATAAAAATGTTCCTTCAAGTCTGTTTCCATTCCTTCATTCTTAATTACAGAATTCTATGGAGAGCTGTTCCCTGGGCCACTGTGTATAGACACAATGGCTGTGCACTGTCAACATGGTTTCTTGGTTGTGCTGTGATGTGACTGGCTCCATGGACTTTCACACTTTGTAAGTCTTCAAGGTACTCCTCCCATTTACAATACAAATTCATTAATCAGAAAAGTATAATGATTGCTCACCGTGTTTACTGTCATACAATAGGGCAGCTGAGATCCAGGGAATGAGCTTTGTGGTCTGCAAGACATGGGCTTGACTTTAACATTAGCTGTGAGGCCATGGACTAATTAGCTACACTTAACAATCTTACTTTCTTTTCAGTAAAGTGGAGGTCCAATACTTACCTTATCATGTCATTTCTGTCCCGGGGAAGCACACAGGAAATAGTAGCAATAATTATGGTCCACAAGCATCATTGTCTCTAACCTTCATGGCAGCCTTTAAACTTTAGTTCTAACATATGGGGAAACTGAGGTTCAGGTAACAAAGGACATGCCCAAATTATGACCATGTGGCAAAGGATGGATTCAAACTCACATTTTGGAGCCTACGCTCATTCTACAAAAACAAAAATAAGTTGATTTTTCATGCATCTCCAAGAAGGAATCTCCAATTGAAAGTCTGTTTCTTCTAAGCCATTCTTTATGTCCGGCATAAATATTAATGCAGCTCCCATCTGCCATCATGTAAAAACACTTGGTCAAATTTATTTTAGCAAATGAAGAAAATCACTTTTTGTTTGGTATGGTGTGATGTGTGTTATACTTGCTTTTGACTACCCGGTCCATTTCTGCAGTGGTTACCTAGGGAACTAGCATATAGCATTGGTAATTAAAAAAGAGAGAGATGTAAGTTCAAAGTGGTTAGAATTGTTGGCTGAATTTCAATTGGTGACCTCCGTATTGACTGGAAAGAAATGTAATTTCATTTTCTGTATAGAAATAGCATTAAAGGTGGGAAAAGTTAGAGACGTTAAGAAGAACTGGTAGAAAATGAGAATCATCAAGGTTGTAGATTTTCTGCCTGCAGTTCAAAACTAGGTAACTGATATGTTTATTTTAGAGTGCATAATTTGTACATGATTCTTCTGGATGAGTTTTATATATTTATAAGTAGGAACAAAT
The DNA here is from genome assembly GCF_049852395.1 of Peromyscus maniculatus bairdii. Lineage (NCBI taxonomy): Eukaryota > Metazoa > Chordata > Mammalia > Rodentia > Cricetidae > Peromyscus > Peromyscus maniculatus. The sequence continues at coordinate 42,622,853 of NC_134861.1, forward strand.
TCTATGTGTTATGTTATAGAAAAATATAACCACTAATGATTTTAGGCTCTATTCTGGAATAGAGATATATAAAGCTATTGTCCCAACATTTATCCTTCTTTTAAAAGAATCTTTGGCCTACTTTGATGATTCAAAACTCTCACAGTATACAGACTATTGTGGAAAAAAATGGAAATTTAAAAATTACTCCAGAGTCCCTTCTTTCCTAGGGACTATAAGTTGTAAAAACAAAGCCCTGGCACAGATATCCAGCCTGAGGTGAGAAGGGGTTTGGGGACCTAAATGGATGAACTGAAGCATTGCTTGTGTTAGAACTCTGAGGCTCCTGTATCAAGGAGTATACCACAGGTGCTATCTTGAGAAATTTGGGGTTAGGTAGACTCAAAGGTTATGAGTTTAGGTTGCCAATGAATGAGAACAAAGTGGAATGGTGTTTTCATTTTACTTTAATGATGCAACATGATTTAAAATTTGGGTTAGTCAGTCTATGTTAATTTTCTCTATGTTTCTCTGAGTATGTTTGGCTGGAGTCCCTACCTAAAATGGGGGTGGGTAGGGAGGTTTAGAAGGTAGGTTGGAGCAGCCACTTTGGAAGTCAGCATGGAGATTCCTCAAAAAGTTAGAAAGAGTTATACTGCATGATCCAGTTATACCACACTTGGGCATATAGCCTACTATGGATACAACCTGCACATCAAAGTTTGTTGCTGCTCTATTTACAAGAGCTAGGAAATAGATACAGCCTGATGAATTAGATAATGAAAATGTGTTTTCTTTCCAAAATGGAATATTATTCATCTGTTAGGCAAAATAAAATTATGAAATTTGCGAGTAAATGTATGGAGATGGGAATAATTATTCTGAGAGAGGTAACCCAGACCCAGGAAGACACATGTCACTTTTTTCTCATTTATGGATGCTAGTATTGAATATTCAGATATTTATGTTTCATTTGGGATGCCTATAGAGGTCAAAAAATTAGTAAAGGGTTATGGCAGGAAGAGACTTTCAAGGTGGGGGGGGAACCAGAATGCAGTGGTATAAAAGATTTGAAAGGGAATAATGGAACAGGAGGGGTCAAATTGGGGTGAGAGATAGTAGGGTAAGTTACAGAAGGGTGCACCAGGAAGGATAAAGAATACTAAAGATCTTTCAAAAAAGTCATAAGGAAACCTGCTAACTGTAGAAACTTCCATGTATTCATGTATGTATGTATGTGTGTGTGTATGTATGTATGTATGTATATGGAAAGAGAGAGTTATCCTTAACAGGGAAACAATGCCCTTGCTAGACACCAGAGACTCACAAATAAAAAGATCAGTGCTAGGAATTGAGGGATTATTGGCTAGAGAGGTCTGGTAGATCCTCAAATGTTATAGGATATTGCTAATGCTCTTAGTACCTTCAGAACTTGGACTGACTTGACAACAAGGCACTATTGCAGAAGATACCACATACTTGAGTCATGGAACATGAAGAAATCAAGCTGTTACTGACCTAGAAGCTTCATTCCTACTGGCTAGCCTTCATATTGCTGGAGAGTTCTATGTGTGCTACCAGAAGAGAAAAGCAATTATTAGTCTTACCCAGCTCTGAACCTCCCAATCTACAATAATGACTGGCTTATCATGATATGCCCAATGGTGCAGTAGTGGCATGAACCTGATGGGAATAACTAACCACTTTCTGATTGTATGTAAGTCCCACTCTGTAAGATGAAACTCATACCTGGTACCATTGTTGGGCCAAGAACCTGTGGATGGACAGCTCATAGGCCCTAGAGGAGAACCTACTACTATTATTCTGCTAAATGCTACAGTATTACACCCAAGGGCTTATCATTATACCTATAGATTAATGCATCTTTCAACTCTCTTCTGAGAAGTATCTATTTGTGGAAGATGGTGATTAACACAGAGATCTACAACTGGCCACAGTGCAAAGAATAAGACAAGGCAGGATGTTCAGCCCTAAGGAAAATGTACATAGCAAAGAGCCTATTGCACAGATTAGTGATCATTATATGAAAGGGGATAGGAGTCCAAGAATGACAAAGAAACATCTTTGTCAGCAGGGCAGTTGCACATAAGAATGCACAGCTGCTATAATAGCATGCAGAAAACCTGTTCAAGCTCAAGCCAGACTGAATCACAGCATGGAGAGGGGAGGTGGGCATGAAGTCCCATCCCTAGCAATGGATAGTTTTTGGGAGAGAGAGTCCACTTTCTTTAAGAGCGCTGTCCCTGCTGTGCCGACCATGTTATGCCAGGGGAAGATTGTACATCCAAGATGTACAAGGCAAATTGGACTTGAGGTTTTTTTTGAGGGGGGAATACAAATTTGGGTGGTTAGGGAAGGAGTTGTAGATCTGGGAGGAGTTGAGGGGGGAGTAAACATGAATCAAAACACATTATAAAAAAACTCCCAAAGAACTAAAAATAATTATGAAGATTTTTTTTAAAGTCAGTAAGTTTAGCTCCGAGGGACTACTTCCAGTTGGGTTTCTTAAAATATGAGCCTGAGACTAGGTACCTACAAGAGTTTGTCATGCATGTAAGGCAGTCCAGAGTTGAGGTTGGTGTGGACAGTCTGTGGAACTATGGAAGTGTTATCTAATGAGCAGTGATTGTCAGTCTTGTGGTATGGATCTGAAACACCAACAGGTGGACTGGGTGCATCCAAAGAGGTGTTTTCTAAAGCACCTGGATTAGGTCTGAGTGTTGGGCAGTAAGTTCTTGAAGACAATGGACAGAATTAGGCTGATTGGAACTTGACAATGGCTAACACCTTATGGCGGGATAAAAGACGGGAGCATTTCAGGGGAAGTAGGTTACAGATGAGCCAATACGGAAAAGGATGATTCCAATGTTTTACAGATCTTTTAACACATTCCCTTCAAATATTTAAGAGTCACTCTTTTTATAAGTCTGTTTTATTGAGCTTTTGTCTTAGTAAAACGTGAGATAGTAAAGCCATGCTGATGCCTTGAATTAGAAGTATAGTGGCTAATGTTTTGAGAGGGGGGTCTTCCTGACGTTTGCCATAAATGCTATTTTCTGATGGATGGTCAGCCACTGCTTGTAGCATGTAGAAAATAATTTAGGCATTTAGACAGAAAATACAAAGCAATTTTCAGAGAAAGTTCATTGGCAGGAGAAACATTTCCAGCATGAAGAAGATAGTGACAAGTGATAACCAGTGTACAGACTGAGCAAACACAGATAGCCAGTCAATTTAGATTTCAAACTTGATTGAATCAAGAAACATCTGGGCAATTAAGGAGGTACATCATTGGGTGTGTCCGTGAAGATGTATCTCCAAGGGTTAACTGAGAAGGAAAGACCTAACCTGAATGTGGGCAGTACCATCTCTTAGACTAGGGTCCTGGATTGAATAAAAATGGGAAAAGGAAAAAGTCAACTGAGCACTAGCAATTGTTTTCTGTCATTGTTTGTGGCCATAATGGACTAAGTGACTCCCACAGCCATGTGTTCCCAGCCATGACAGATTATATTTCTCTGAACTGTAATGGGGAATAAAGTCTTCCTCAAATTGCTCTGGTAGGTATTTGGTCACAGCAATGGGTAAAGTAACCAATACTCAGAGGGATAAAAATGTGTGCAGACAAGGGTGAGCTTCTAAGAAGGGGTTCTAGAAGCAGAAAAGTCCTATAACACAATGCAGGGCTTGGTGTAGAGTAATAGAGTGTGTGAGTGTGTTGTAATCAAGGACAATGGAGACAGGCTACAGGATGCAGAAGAAAATTACTACTGTGCTTATGAGGGAACCCATGGACTAGCTCCTGGTCAGAAGGAGAACTGGTGACCAGAGTAGTTCATGTATGCATTATGAGAAGTTTTTTTAGTAGTGAGGTAAGAATCTCATGGTACATATATGTTATCATGATGTTGTTTTTAGAAATTCGTAATTCCAGCTGGAATACCAGCAAGCTAGTGAGATACTTTAGATAAGTTTAGTAGCCAGCTGTCCCCTGAATCAGTGCCCAGATCTGACAGTTTTCCATAATTTGCAAAAACTTGTCTCCTTTTACTGGTAGGAATGATGGAGCTTTTTAATGCATTGAACATAAAAAGGTCTTTGGTGTAATGGAGTTGTATATAAATGTAGACAAGCTGCCTACACTTAAAAATGCTTCACTTTCCAAGTGGAGAAAGGTAAATTTAATGGCAAATTTATACAAATAAATCACTCCACAACATTACTGAACTATGAATGCACAGTCCTTTCAGAACAAATAGAAAGGAACTAAAACTGTTTACATGGACATGGAAATTCTTCACATTTGAAAAGCGTGATCAAGGACAATCAAATATTCATAGAGCTTCCTTTTCAACAGAACTGACTTAAAGATATTTCCCCCTGCAATACACTATATTTAATTGTGGTAAGACAGAAAAGCCTACTTCTTTGTCCCCTACAACAGGTGTGAAGGCTACTGCCCTGCTAGAAGACAACACACTCCCATCCTTATTCTGGGAGAATTATTGACAGACCAGCAATCTCCTTGAAGCATTCAATTATTAGATTTAAAAGTACAGGCATGCACAATTCTTAAGTAAATGGCTTATGACTGAATTCTAGTTATGTATGGCACCATTTGATTGTCTAAGGAGCGTGGCACAGAGACATAAAATGTGTCTTTGAATTAGTGGCCAAGGAGAGAAAAAAATCTTCAGATAGTAGCTTCAATATTTGTATGTATGTCTGTTTCTGAGTGACCCTGGCAATCTATAAAGTGAATCTATTTGTCTATTTATTTTTGGACTCTGATGACTTTGTAAATTATTTATTTCTACCTCTGTAGAATCCTTGTGATTTGTGATTTGGGAGCTAATTGAACACTTTCAGTCCCAATTTTCTTGGATAAATTACATGCAGTAATGAATTAGCAAGCTTTTATTATATATTAAAGGCCCACCATATGAATTAAGGTATGAAAATACGTTTCATGTGTAATAGGAATTCTAGAGATGGATTGGAACCAGTAACTGCAGATTGTCACTAGTACAGATGTGTGTGTCCCATGAGTAGGGGTAAAGGGCCTATGTAACTATCTGTAGCTGTACTTAGCAGTCATTTTGTGTTTAAGTCCTCAAGACCAAAAGTGACTCCAAGGAGACAGGAAAGCTTAACCATTGAAAGATCAAGTTCAAATTATAAGGCAAAGAATAGGGGCGGTCAGCAGCCAAGGCAATATGAGCGTAGGCAGGGGGTGTGGTGTTTAGTTAGCATGAATGGTGAAGGCTGAAATAATTAATTTGATGGTGTTATCATCATATAGGGTAAACATACATTCAATCACCACAATGCATGCATTAAATATACTCAACCTATATTTGACAAGTATTTGAAAAAGAAGCATGAAGGTTGGAAATTCAAAGAATGGTAGCAAATGCAAAAATTGTAAAAGAAAAAGTGAGATTGGAGGGAGGTTGTTTGCCCAGAGTACCAGTCTAGAACTTTGTGGTCTAGGATCTGGCTCTTACTTTAACTGTGAAAGAAGAGTCCTGAGAAGTTTTTAGTGAGAATGAGGCCATCATATGTATATTACAAAAAGGTCAGCTTGAGTGTTAGGAAGTGAATGGGATGTTGGCAAGGAAAGAATATAGGAGAAGTGATACTTGGGGGGTATCACCAGAGAGCAGAGAGGTAGATGATAGAACCTTAATTAAGATGGTGGTGATGGGGAGGGAGAGAAGCCAACATCAGACACACACACACACACACACACACACACACACACACACACACACACACACTCACACACACTGGGTAGACAATATGGAATATAAAGAAAGTAAAAAAAAATACCCATGTCTTTGTCTTGTACCATAAATGAATGGTCCTCTTATCCTTGACATGGTAAAGGCATATGGTCTTTTATCCTTTGTATTTAAACAATACAAGTGTTTTTGGCTTGCAAATAAACCATATATAATAGGTAAAAGGCAACTGAAAAAGTTGTGAGAAACAAGCTGTTTATTTTGTGCATTATTATTTTATTGATAAGATTCACAGTTAGTATTTAAGTAGGAAGTTACATGGTTTTGAAAGTTTTAAATGAACATAAAATTACAAAAATATTAAATGACAAAAGAAAAAACATCCTGAGAAAATGTTCCAATAAGCAAAACTGACAAAGGGTTAGTGTCATTAATTTATAAAGGATTCTTATACATCAATGTGGAAATGGATTTGGCAAACACGTGGCTGAGAAAATGTGCAAAGAAGATGAAAAGGCAATTCACAGAAGAAAAGATCAATAGCGTGAGAGAAAGCTCCAGAATGTGAATAAGTCAAACCCTTCGATACTCAAGCGACAAGAAAAAAAAATGCCTGAGTTTTAAGTTTCTCTCTAACACTCACTGGTTAGGTAACTGGGCAAGCAAGCTAACCTTTCTTTACTTCAGTTCCCTTATCAGTGAAAAAGTAGTCACTGTAGTAACTCATAAGATTGCATTGAATATTAACTGAGTGTTACTATATGTGAATTGCTTAGAAAGGCTTGGAGGATATAGTAATTGTGAGAATTTTAGAAATGGTTTCCCATTTCTATTTAGTATTTATGTCATTGTCAGATATTTATAAAATGACAATATGTGCTGACCTGATGTCTTTAATTTATAAAACAATATGATTGAATGTCTTTTTTGTTCAGAGTAAGTATGGAGATTTTCTGTAAATAAAAAACCCAAAACACATTGTGCTCCCGAATCCCAAGAAATTTCACTTGCTTTTTCTCTCACTGTCCAGTTAGGATGTGTTCAAACTTTTATTGTCTTGGTGGTTGGCAGTTTGTTGGCCCACCAGTCTAGCAGCCTTGGTGAGAGACTCTGTCTTAAAACATAATGTGGAAAGACATCCTGGCCTCCACAATTAAATATGGGTGAGCACACTTACATACACATATTATCATGTGCATATACAGACAGAGGCACACACACATCACCTCCCCCCACACACAGAGAGAAAGATGGCTACATTTGTAATCATGTTGCTCAGCTACGAAAGAAGTTAAAACAGGTAAGGACAAATGATACCCAAGACTTAGAATTCTATTACAACAGGTCTGCAAAGGCAGGCCTGCTAGAGAAATAAAAGCAACTTGAGTATATTTAAGATAAAGACATTGAGGTAGCTTATATGACTAAGTAAAACAAAATTTGCACTTTTGTCTCAGCTGATTCCTATGACGCCTTCTACTTGATATCCAAAGTCTGAGACGCTCACAAAAGGGTAAGTCTTGGTGCTACTGAATATTTCAGGGATTATATTACACTTAGGTGGGCTACAATTCTAAGGAGAGGTAAAATATTCACATTCATTTTGGAGGGTTAATGTCTGAGAAAAATGGATTTCTGAGCAGCTATAATAGTTCTGATAAAGAATGCATTTACACTCCTCTAATAATACAATTCATACCATTCTTTATGCCACATAAATCCTTTCCACACACTTCCAGCTATTTGGCTTCAGAACGTCCAATAAAAGCTGTAAAATGAGCTCTAATATTCCTGTCCTCTGACTTTTTTTTTGTATTAATAAATGTCTTTCCATGACCTCTAGTCATGGTACATCATTTGGACTGAGAATCCTAAACAATTGTTCTTGTATTTTCTCCCCTGTCTTTTCTGACAAATGCTAGTGGTAATTGTTTAGTTATTTAAATGTATTTCTTACATATATTCTGTGAAACACTTGGAATTTTGTAACTCACCACATCTTAGTTTCTTATTTCTTATTTGATGCCAAAAAAAGAGAAAGAAAAAAGAAAGCAAGGCTTCAATACAAAGGCAAGTAATTGCCACAAGGAAAGCATTGTCATAATTTTCCCCAAGGAACTCTATTCTTGTTGATTTTTTAAAAAATTGTTCAGCATATTTTTCTTCTGGGATTTAGCTTTCACTCTTTCAGTATTTTTGTGTGAGTAAGAATATATTTGATGTACTGACTAGAGTTCTGGTAATATCTGTGACATCAGTCCTGTCAAAATACATGGGATGCATGTTTGTTCTTTGTGGAACCTGGAAAGCACTGTCCCTTCAAGACTCTGTTCCTCTTTGGAAGCAGCTGAAATTTCAGGACACTCCTCAGAGCATCATTTTAGTTCTCTAGGGAGCAATATCAGATTATGGTCCAAAACCTATCTAGACAACACTGCTCTGCAAGACCACTCTAATAGTCCCTTCCTAAAGGACTCTGTGCAATCCCGATTCATGTCCCAGCCTTGTTGTGGTCATGTCTTGGCATCTAAAAGAGTTGCTGTGTCTTGAATGCAAGCCACTGGAGACCTAAATGCTCTGGCTTGGTGCTTTTTGACAGGAGAGAAAAGCCAATAAACCAGCCCGAAAATGGTGTAATCAGGAGCAGTGCATAATTAAAAGCCATCTGCGTGTCTTGTATGCCCCTTTCTGTGTGTGAAATAGGACCCACACTATGTGAGTCCTTAAAAGCTCCTTTCAGAAATCTCAAATCCTTATTGAGACTTTACCCTGCAGAGCAGAGAGCAAGACAGACCAACGTATTCATGATTGACGCCTTCCCACTTCTTATTTTCTCATAAGATGTATGAGCAATTTACAGCCAAATTAACATAATGTCTTACCCCTACACTGGAAGTGTTTATTGTAGATTTAAAAAATATTCTAAAATTCATGTAAAAAAATAAGTCGGAGGAGTTAACAAAATAGCCGTTGTATGTATCCACGAAGACTACAGTATAAAAGTTCATTCTGGATTCCAGTAGAGGCTATGGCCTCCACCCACAGACAAATTCTGATTCTCAGCCTTCAGATTCCAAACTTAATTTTTTTTATTAGAAATCTTATTTATTTAATAAAAGACAAATTATTTTAGAGCAGTTTTGGGTTCAGAGCAAAACCGAGAGGAAGGCACTAAGATTCTGCTCGTGCTTTCTGTTCCCACTTCCTTGTGAGATGAGCCTGACTCCTATGAACATATTAAATGTTTTCTTGACTGCAAGACACATGGTTAAGAAGCCCTTCACTAGTGCTCATAGCAGTTCTGACTCACAGCAAGGTGGTGTTCCTTTTAACCCCACTTTGATCTGTTGGCTTGCTAAAGAGAACACGTGTTCGGCAGGCAATTTTAGACTATTGCTTCATCCTCCACAGACCATGGACACCATCTTGTATTCCTGTGGTCTGGGATGTTATAGAGGAGAGCTAGGATTGTTCTACGAGGGCCATGCTGGCCTTGGTGATCTTAGTGGCCCCTTCTAATTTTTACAGTCTAAGAGAGTTTTATTTTTTAGAATGTTGTATGTCAACTGTCTGTGAGAATATGCAGCACTATGACATAAAGCAAATTATAAGACTATTCAAAGACATGGAATCTTTAAAGTACCATATCTGTACAATTTATGTGATTTCTGTATGTATCCTTAATGTATCCCATGACACAGATGCCTATTTCTTGATATTTCAAGTCCAGCTTCTGAGGTAAGAGCTAATACTAATACACCTGATAGCATGTCCAAGTTGAGATACAAATGAGTCATATTCTGAAATGTGTCAATTCCAAATTCCCACAGGTCTGAATGTTAGCGAGCATCTTTTATTAGAATCTTTCTCATATACCCAGTGACTCCTTGGGTTTTCTGGTTTCTGACTTGTCATTTCTGGTTGGTTTTGTCACTCACAAATGGAGCCAGAAATCAGTTCTCTTTCTTTGGAAGTCAGATGTCTTGGGAACCCACATCATTATTCTAGGTGTTATTGCCACAATTCCTCAAGCCTTCATAGAGTCACTAGGTACCAATGTAGATTTGATGTTGCCAAGGGCTGCAGTACTTGGAATGTTCCAAACTTCTTTGGAGCTCAGAGTTTTTCCAGTGGTTTTTAATTTAAATTTGTTTCTCTGCCTCCCAAACAGATCAAGCCAACTGACTGTCTCACCCGTTCAGGTGGCCTGATCCAGTTGGGGGCCCCTCAGCCTTTGGTTCATAGATCCTGTGCTTCCATTCATTTGGTTATTTGTCCCGGTGCTTTATCCAACCTTGGCTTCAACAATTCTCGCTCATATAAATCCTCTTCTTACTCACTAATTAGACTCCCAGTGCTCCACCAGGGGCCCAGCCGTGGATGTCTGCCTTCAGATTCCTCAGTCCTTGGATGGGGTTTATGGCACCACTATTTGGGTGTCTGGCCATCCCATCACCAGAGTAGGTCAGTTCCTGCCGTCTCGCGACCATTGCCAGCAGTCTTTTGCGGGGGTATCTTTGTGGATCTCCGTGGGCCTCCCTAGCTCTCTGCTTCCTCCCCTTCTCACCTTCTCATGTGGTCTTCATTTACCATGGTCTCCTATTCCTTGTTCTCCCTCTCTTTTCTTGATCCAGCTAGGATCTCCCACTCTTTCCCTCGACTGTCGCCCTTCATTGTTCCCACTCATGACCAGGCTATTCATGTAGATCTTGTCCATTTCTCCGTGTCTTTTTTTGGGGTCCCGTTTTCCAGGTAGCCTCACTGGTGATGTGAGTAGCAGTCTAGTCATCCTTGTTCCACATCTAGCATCTTCCTATGAGTGAGTACATACCATATTTGTCTTTCTGCGTCTGGGTTACCTCACTCAGGATGATTTTTTCTAGATCCATCCATTTGCCTGCAAACCGTGTGATGTCGTTGTTTTTCTCTGCTGAGTAGTATTCCATTGTGTATATGTGCCACAATTTATTTATCCATTCTTCAGTTGAAGGGCATCTGTTTGGGAGGCAGCTGTGCATTGGTGCCAGGTCCTGGGCTCGTTGCATGAGTTGGCTGTTTGAATCCTGGGACTTATGCAGGGACACTTGGCTCGGTCTGGGAGGGGGGAATGGACCTGCCTGGACTGAGTCTACCAGGTCAACCCCGGTCCTCGGGGGAGACCTTGATCTGGAGGAGGTGGGAATGGGGGGTGGGCTGGGGGGAGGGGTGGGCGAGAGGGGGAGAACAGGGGATTCTGTGGCTATTATGTTGAACTGAATGGTGTTGTAAAATAATAATAATAATAATAATAATAAAACCAAAAAAAAATATATAATTCATGTTGTAAAAAAAAAAAAATAAATAAATTTGTTTCTCTGATCAGCTTACCCATGAACAAGTTTCTCTTTTTGTTTGTTTTTACACATCTTTGTTGGTGGTTTTTAAATATTTCTTCATACAATATATTCTGATTATTGTTTTCTCTCCCCCAGTTCCTCTTAGCTTCTCCCATCCAAATCACACCCTTTCTTTCTTTTTTTTTTTTTTTAATTAGAAACGAACAGGCATCTAAAGAAAAATAAAGTAAAATAAAACAAAACAAGCAAGCAGGTGGTGGCACGTACCTTTAATTGCAGCACTTGGGAGGCATAGGTAGGTGGATCTCTAAGAGTTCGAGGCCAGCCTGGTCTACAGAGTGAGTTCCAGGACAGTCAGGGCTACACACAGAGACACCCTGTCTTGAAAAACCAAAACCTACCAAATAAACAAGAATAGGAAACAAACAAACAAAAAACCCTATACAAACAGGAAAAAAGAGGCAAAGAAAAAGCACAGAAAACACAGATAGATGCAGAGACACACATATTGTACACACAGAAATCGCATAAAACCAGAAACCATATTATGTATGCAAAAGACCTATAAGGTTAAAAATATCCCAGACAAAGCATTATGAGACAAAAAACTCTAAAAATACAATTGAGGTTTTTGTTTTTTTTTTAAACTGGCCATCTACTGCTTGGTGTGGGGTGTACCCATAAGTGTGGTTTGTATATCCAGAGAGATACTGTGGGAGAAAACCAATTTTTTTCTCTTCAAGCAGTTATCAATTAAAGATAGCTTCTGAGTTAGGGTGGGGACTTGTGTCTCCTTCCCCTCTTGTCACTGGGATTTTATCTAGGTCAGACCTGTGCAGGTCCTGTGCATGCTGCCACAGTCTCTGTGAGTTCATATGTGCATCAGTCCTATTGTGTCTATGTAGTTTTTTTTAAAATACTCCTTACTCTTTGCTTTTTGGGGCCTGTTACCCAGCTCCCAAATAAATTCACACACGGAGACTTATTCTTACTTATGAGTGCCCTGCTTTAGCTTGGCTTGTTTCTAGCCAGACTTTCTTAACTTAAATTATCTCGTCTTCCTCTTGCCTCTGTGTTTTTATATTTCTCTATTCTATATACCTTTCTTTACTTCTTACTCCATGGCTTGCTGGGTAGCTGTATGACTGGCCCCTAATGTCCTTCTTTTCTTGTTCCTCAGTTCTCTCTTCCCAAATTTCTCCTCCTATTTATTCTCTCTGCCTGTCAGCTCTGCCAGTTCTTTCTCCTGCCTAGTTATTGGCTGTTCAGTACTTCATTAGACCACTAAGGTATTTTAGACAGGCAAAGTAACACAGCTTTACAAATGTAACATAAAAGAATGCAACACATCTTTGTGTCATTAAACAAATATTCCACAGCAAAAATGAATGTAACACATCTTAAAATAATATTCCACAACATGCCTAGAAGACCTTGTTTCCTTGGTATCTTCAATCCTCATTGGTTTTTGTATAATCATTCAACCTCCTCTTCTGCAGAACACTGGAGGGGAGTCCTGAGGGGCGGGATTGATGAAGACATTCCATTTAGGACTGAGTGTTCCAAGGCCTCTGACTCTCTGAACATTGTCCATTTGGTCTTTGTTCCTATTTACTGCTGAAGGAAGTTTCTCTGATAATTGTTGAGCAAAATACTGACCTATGGGCATAGCAAAATGTTGTTAGGAGTCATTTTATTGCCGTGGCCCATTAGTACAACATTAATATTTGGTTTTTCTAAGGTCCATGGCCTATGTAATCTTAGGTTCTTGGCCACCTGTCTTAGGATTACTATTGCTGTGATAAAACATTGTGGCCAAAGCATCTTGGAGAGAAAAGTGTTTGTTCAGTTTATGCTTTATAATATAAATTGCTAAAACAGTCTTAATAAAAAAAAAGTGTAGCTAGATATTGGGATGAAAGCTGAAAGATCAGAGAAACAGAACAAGCTACAGCCAACTTCACCTTGCCAACTCCTCAGCTGGTCCTGTTTCCATGAATCCTCACACTGAAAGCCTCTGAGTCCCTACCCCTGAGGGTCTCAGTTGAACTGCTTCTAAAAGCCTCTAGTTCCTGGTCCTCAAGTCTTACATACCTTTCTGCTTCCTGCTATCACCTCCTGGAATTAAAGGCGTGTGTGCCACCATGAGCAAAGACAGGAGATCTCAAGTGCTGGGATTAAAGGTGTGTGCCACCATGCCTGGCTCTGTTTCTAGTGTGGCCTTGAACTCACAGAGATCCAGATGATCTCTGCCTCCTGAGTGATAGGATTAAAGGTGTGTGTGCCACCACTGTCTGGCCTCTATGTCTAATCTTGTGGCTTTTCTGTTCTCTGATCCCCAGGAAAGCTTTATTAGGGTGCATAATATATCACCACAATGCTTCCATATCACAGTTCCTCATCAAAGGAAATCAAGACAGGAACTCGAAAAAGGCAGGAAACTGGAGGCAGGAGCTGATGCAGAGGCCATGGAGGAGTGCTACATACTTTCTTATAGAACTCAGGACCCAGGAGTTGCTCCACCCTACAGGTTTACCTTCAACTGGATCTTGTGGAGGCAGGCATTTTCTCAATTGAGGTTCCCTGAAGACTCTAGCTTGTGTCTGGTTGACATAAAACTAACCATCTAGGCAGTGTCAGGCACGGGTTCCAGGTTACTCTCACACTTTTGTGCCACTATTGCATTAGCATTTCTTTCAGGCAGGTCATCATTTAGATTGAAGGATTTGTTGTTTTGAAGGGTTGGTGTTTACCTCTTGTCTGGTACCATGTAGAATACTTTCTAGTATCATGAACACTAGTTAGAAGGGCTGAAGGCTCTAGTAGGCAGCTGAACTTCTCCATGTTCAATGAGTTATGTAGGTGTTGTCTTCAGCAATGGGGCTTTACCATTAATTTTCAGAGAGCAAACAATAGCCTTGGCAGTAATCTGGAGTGTTTGGGGATTTCCATGGGGCCCTGTTAGCCAACAACTCAATTAGATGTAGCCAATTCCCAGCACTGGAGGTTTCATTTAGTGGCAAGAGATTATCTAGTTGGGGCTTTGATCTAAGGGAAGAAGTAGTCACTTCATCTTCCTGTGTCCACACTATTCTTTCTGGCTCAGGCTAAATCTTCCTATGGGATGATGCTTTCAGCTGTGTCTTGCAGATCCTTGAGAGAGTGCTCTAGCTTCGGTGGGTCCAAGAGATCATTAGAAACTGGCTTGACATGAATTGAAGGGTAATGTATTCATTTTCTTATGCATGCATGACTCAATGAAGGGACTTCAATGAAGGGACTTGCCAAGCTGATACTCACTGGGGACCTTATGGAGAAGGAAATGCAACTGTGTTAAATTCTCTTAGTCCCCCTCTTTATTTACCTCATACTCTGTAAGTGTGTGTGTGTTTGTGTGTGTGTGTGTGTGTGTGTGTGTGTGTATGTGTGTGTGTGTGACAGAGAGAGAGAAGGGGGCAATGTTGGGTATCTTCTTCAGTCACTCTTATCTTATATTTTTATTTAAAAAATTTTAATTCATTTTTATATACCAACCACAGATTCCCCTCTCATCCCTCCTCTCGATCCCCCCAGCCTCCCCCACCCTGGTGCCACTCCCCATCCCATCCTCCATAAAGGTAAGGCCTCCCATGGGGAGTCAGCAAAGCCTGGTACATTCAGTTGAGGCAGGACCAAGCCCCTACCCCCTACATCAAGGCTGAGTGAGGCCTCCAACCATAGGTAATGGGGTCCAGAAAGCTGGCTCATGCACCAGTGATAGATCCTGATCCTACTGCCAGAGACCTCTCAAACAAACCAAGCTACACAACTGTCTCCCATAAGCAGAGGACCTAGTGCGGTCCCATGCAGGTTCCACAGCTGTCAGTCTAAAGTTCATAAGTTCCTACAAGCTTGGTTCAGTTGTCTCTGTAGAGAATGAATTGGCACAGGAGACCACTTCCTAAATATAACATCAGTAGCACAGACACTGAGAGCAACAATTAATAAATGGGACCTCCTGAAACTGAAAAGCTTCTGTAAGGCAAAGGACATGGTAAATAAGACAAAATAACAGCCTACAGCATGGAAAAGGTCTTCACCAACCCCACATGTGACAGAGGGCTGATCTCCAAAATATATAAAGAACTCAAGAAACTAGACATCAAAGTAATGAACAATCCAATTAAAAAATGGGCTACAGATCTAAACAGAGAATTCTCAAGAGAAGAATCTCAAATGTCCAAAAGACATTTAAGGAATTGCTCAACATCCTTAGTCATCAGGGAAATGCAAATCAAAACGACTGTGAGATATCATCTTACACTTGTCAGAATGGCTAGGATCAAAAACACTGATGATGACAGCTTATGTTGGAGAGGATGTGGAGCAAGGGGTACACTCCTCCACTTTCTTATCTTATTTGTTGAGACAGAATCTCTCATTGAACCTGGAACTTATCAACTGAGCCAGACTGGATGGCTAGTGAGTTTCAAGGACCTGTCTGTCCCCTGTCCCTAGCATGAGGATTATAGGTAGGCACCAGGGCAGGCCTGGCGTTTTCATGGGTTCTAAGGACCAGAACTCAGGTTTTATGCTTGCAGTGGAAGTGATTTTTTTCAAGACAGGGTTTCTTTGTGTAGCTTTTGGAGCCTGTCCTGGAACTTGCTCTGTAGACCAGGCTGACCTCGAACTCACAGAGATCCGCCTAGTTCTGCCTCCCAAGTGCTGGGATTAAAGGTGTGAGCCACCACTGCCCCAGCATAGTTGGGAATTTTTAAAAATTCCATTTCTCTCAAATTCTGGTGCCTCTGTAATATCTCCCATTTCTAGAGTTTTACCTATTTAACACTGTTTGTGATAAATCCCACTTGGAGAACAATAGGAACAAGGCCTTATAACTCATTTAGCAATAGTCATGTGGGTCTGATAGCCAACATTACATATATAGGGTATCATATTTCATCCACAAATATTTATCTCATGGCTATGATGTATTGTCATGGTTATGGATCTCTGGAGACGGTGGAGAGAATGAGAAAATCCTGAACGACATTATTGACATCTGAAAGCTTGGGAGTAAAGTGGTCATAAAATTGTTCACATTAGTTCACAGTGAAGAGATTAATGATAATAATAATAATGTCAAACAAATGACTTACTAAGGAAATTATGTTCAAGTAAGAAAAAAATTTATGGAAATACGGATGAAATTCACAATTGCTTTGGAAATCGTGAAAACCTTTATGACAGTGGTTTTATACACAGCTACTTATTAAAAGAAGAACACCCACACTCCTCAGAGTTGTTCTCTCCTCTTACAATGGCAAAGTGTTGCTGTCTTGCCTCACTTGCTTCCCCAAGCTATAACATGAAAACAAGCTTTTTTTTTTTTTTTTATCAAAAGCACCAAAAATGTTTAGCTGCAGTAGTTCAAACCAATGAAGCAAGGTCTATGGATACATTGTTAAAGCAGTGTTTTGTATAATTAAGGTACAGTTTCAAGGATGTTGGCAGTGAAAGAAAATTTAATTGCTTATTTCATTTATATCCATGACTGCTGACATGAAGGGATTAACTCTTTTAGTTCAAAAGTGGATATTGCTCTTAAAATTATGTTTTGAAACATGTATTGAATTCAAGATTTTATTCCACTTAATGTTTGTCACCAAAACAACAGGACACTATTCTTTTAGGTCACAAAGCACTTTGTGCCAGGCACTCTCCCCATATTTCTTTATGTGATTTTCACAATGGTGGGGGGTGGGGAGACAAGCTACCCTCTACTTATCTACTCATCTACCCATATAGCCAGCAAGTATTTATTTAATGCTCACTATGTAGTAACCACACTTATCACAGCAATAGCAATAGTTAGCCTGTCTTATGAATAAAGGAGAGAGTCTACCCAGCCATGTCTCTTGAAAAGTTTCAGGAGGGGAGTGCTGCTTATGGACTCAGTACCTCACTGATGCTAGCTAGTTCCCATTCTACTTCAAATCCTGGAGGAGCTGCAAGAAAGACAATTATTGCTGATTTGGTTGCAATTTACTGGGGCGCATGGGTTTAGTCTATAGTTCTTAGCGCGGGTTGAAGAAAGTGTGACAATGTTTTAAAAGATGAACAAAGAAAGAAGGAAAGAAATGAAGAAAAGAAAAGAAAGAAAGAATGGGTTGCTAAATACAAAGAAAGGAGGATCGAATCTAGAAGCATGCTAGCCGGGGTAATGACTAAATCAAAGTGGATTAAGATGTGACTGGATATCAAGAGTAGTGTCACTTGTATAAGCAGGTAATGGAGTTAAACATATGAGTTACATGTATCTGAAGAACACTTTTTTTTTTTAAGTCAGGTCTCATATAGCCCAGGATAGCTTTGAACTCACTATGTAGCCAAGGATTCCATTGACCTTCTGATCCTCCTGCCTCTGTTTCCCAAGTGCTAGGATTATAGGTATGTACAACCATACCCAGTTGTATATAGTGAAGAAAATGGACCCAGGGCTTCATACATCCTAGGCAAGCCCTCTACCAACTAAGCTACATCCACAGCTTTCAGATCCAGGTTTGTGGTACCTCATTTAACAGATTTTCTAACCATCTGTGGACATTTAAAAAGAAAAATCTTAGAATTTGCTTTTGCTCCTGCATACACACAGAAAGCCTATATAAAGCAGAACCCTTCTTGTAAGAGAAAAACATTTCAGTAAATAGTAAGAGTCATTCCAAGCTGTTCTCTGACTCTCTGTTCTTTGTTCAGGTTATTGTGTTCACTAACTCAGAGACAGAGTGTCTCTATGACTTAATTATGATGAGTGTAATAATGAAAGGAGGTGGTTTTATTATGCCAGAGGAGATAATTAAATAGGGAATTGCACTATTAGCTAGGCTTGTAGTATGTACATCATGCTTATAAAAGACGTTATTATGATTCCACTATATATTGCGCAGATAAAAATATTTACAACCAATTCTCCAGATCAAAGGTCATTAAAAAATACATTAGATGATCACTTCAAGATGCTGGGACTTTTATAAACACAATACATGGCATAGACTTCCCATCTGACTATTCCTTTTATCAATAGGTTGCCAGTTCTTCCTTGCCGCCCCCCCAATTTCTGCTGAAATAAATTTACCACTGAAGTAGATAGGATAGGAGCGTAGTGGCAGCTTAGCTTAGAATCTTCACACCTTTTTTTCCTTGTAAATCACATACTAGGAGGAGGAGGAGGAGAGAGAGGGAGAGAGAGAGAGAGAGATATGCTACCCTCAAATTAGACTTCCAGCAAAGCTATAAAACAGAGAATCTGAAACTCTAAGCTGTAGTCTAAGTAGATTAGATAAACTTTAATTTCTTGTCTATAGAAGGGTTATGAGGATGACATTGGGATGAATAAACATGGGAAGCAAATAAAGACCCAGCAGTGGCAGACCTCAGAACTTAAAAGCAAATATTCATTTCCAAATGGAGCAGGGCCCCGTGTGAGGAAGAAGTTCTGGGAGATGAACTGAGGGAGCAGGGTATATTTGTTAAGGGAGGTGAGCAAAGACGCTGAAGAAAGCATCTGGGGAAAATCAAGAGGTGACTTAGCTTAGACAATTCCATGTTCTAACAGGGAGTAACACAATGGAAGGCAAACTCCTTGCAGTATCAATGGCAAATAAAGAAACGAAGGGCAATTGGTGATGGGTTAGAAGGTCTGAGTCATCCTGGTATAAGGCTAAGGAGCCTGTGAGTTATGTTGTAAACATACTACTGTCCTAGATAAACCCAAGGAAACTCTTTTTTTTTTTTTTTTTTTTTTGGTTTTTCGAGACAGGGTTTCTCTGTGTAGCTTTGCGCCTTTCCTGGGACTCACTTGGTAGTCCAGGCTGGCCTCGAACTCACAGAGATCCGCCTGCCTCTGCCTCCCGAGTGCTGGGATTAAAGGCGTGCGCCACCACCGCCCGGCCCCAAGGAAACTCTTAAACAAAAAAATTCTAGAAATCAACATCTGGGATTTTTGACTAATAGGTTATCCAGGAAAATCCAGCTGATTTAAGTATGAGTAAGAACTGGAGTAAACACATTGTTAAGATAAAAACAATGTCAGATGTATCTACTGGAGCTGGACTCCCTATGACCCATTGATCTCTGCACTGTCTAGTTTTGTGTGTGTGTGTGTGTGTGTGTGTGTGTGTGTGTGTGTGTGTGTGTGTGTGTGTGTTATGGTGGTTTACATTTTGTATAAAGAGAAGCTTCTTTGATGTGGGTGATAGCTATGCTTACCTGTGGGTGTAAGGCTAAGACTTAGAATGTTAGTTAGGAATTATGCTGGTGTAGCAAAGTGGTGATAGCAGGTTCTCTTCTAAGGTTTGTGACCTTAGTAGCCCCGAGACATTGGGTATTTTTCTAGCACCAGGAACTGTTTCCCTCCCATGAATGGACCTTGACTCCAGTTAGATAGCTGTTGGTTACAGCAACATGTGAGTGCCATATATATTTATTATGTATATAGAGATGTATTTGTAGCAATAGTGATCAGGGGAAAAGAGGCTGTCAATTTGAGAGTGGGAGCCATGGAGGGAGTTGGAGTTAAGGGACTTGGGGGACTCAGGGAGGAAAGGGAAAAGAAATTATGCATAATTATATATTAATTAAAAAATTTAAAATGTCAGAAATGTGTCCAAAGGGGTATCTAAATTCTGCCATACAGAAGAAAATTCTGTAAAAACTGGCTGAGAAACAGTTGAAAATTATATATAAAGTTAAAAACTATAATTCAAAATTTCAATATCATAAGAAATAATATAAGAATTATAGAGTTCAAGGAATAGAACCAAACAGAAGGAAAAGAAGGCCAACAACTGCTGAGATGCCAACAGGAGGCATCAGACAGATGTTGGGGTAGTGGAGGCAATGAGGACCAAAAAGAAAGTGATCTAAAACACTTAGAAGTTAAGACCAAGTTCCAAGGGGCACAACAGAGAGAGGGGGTGAATTAAGATGCTCAGCAAGAGACACAAAAGATAGAAACAATCCAGAGAAGCAAGTGAAAACAGCAACCAATGAGAGAAGACAGAAGTGGACGGAAGGGAAGGGGCAGGGGGCTGTTCAGGAAACACACAGCTGGGGTTTCTGAAGATTACCCAGCACCATGTAATGTAACAAATATAAGAAACATAGCTCATAAAAACCCTTCTAGAAAAACACTCCTGGGTCACACAGTGAAAGGGCTTATGATGTTTCATGAGAAAAATGACCCAGAATAATCACTGTCAAGATATACTAGTGTAGGTTACAAAGATAATTATTTCTTAAACAAGTAAATGATTGTGCTGTATGTAAGTTAAAGAAAATTAGACAGCCATTGCATGTCTCCACAGTGATATGATAGCATGACATAATAGCATCTAGAAGCTACTCAAGGAAAAGACAGAATTTTATTTAACATCAAACCATTTTACAAGATATAGTTTTACAAAAGTATTTGTATAAAAGTATAGTATTTGTATAAGCCTTTCTTAAGACAATTTGCCAGAGGATGAAATATACTATACTAAGTGATAATGAGGAAAACACATACAAAGTTCTAAGGGAAAACCATAGGTAAAATAAGGGTGTCATAGTTAAGTGTGTTGAGCTAATATGTATAGAGTATAGTATATATACATTATTTATATATATTTATATATGAGTATAATATGTTCTGGACAGGCTGAAAAATGTTTAAGAAAGGGCCTGAGGTGGCTATCCTTTAAAAGCCTTCCTATAAATGTTAATTTTTGGCTGGTACTTAGAAACTTGATTTGGAGAGTGTCTGCCCTTTAGAAGTATGAAGACTTACTGGGTTTAAACTGTAACTAAGCTCCTTTGTTGTGGAATATTTGTTTAGCCATGCAAAGATGTGTTGCATTTGTTTAACTATGTAAAGATGTGCTATATTTGTTTAATCATGTAAATATGTGTTGCTTTTTACCTTACCTGCCTAGGCACCTGCTTGGTCTAATAAATTCACTCCCAGCTAAATGGCCAGTAGCAAGGCAGGAGGGATTATAGCTGGAACTTCCAAGCAGGGAGAGTGAATATGAGAAGAAATTTAGGCTTGAGGAAAAAAGGAAGAAGGAAAAGGAGATGCCAGAGGCCAGACAGACAGACATGGAAGAAACAGGAAAGTAGGGCACAGAGAAGGAAATAAAGGTTAAAAAGTCCCAAGGCAAAATGTAGATGAAGAGAAACAGGTTAAATAAGTTAAAAGAGCTAGTGGGACAGGCTAAGCCAAGGCCAAACATTCATAATTAATACTAAGTCTCTGTGTCTTTATTTGGGGAAGCTGGTTGGTAGCCCAAAGAAAATTCCAGCTACACACCTTTTCTTCTGGGAGGCTGGGATTTTTGTATGTGCTAGGTAGAGTGTTGCTACATGATCCACTACCTATAAAAATCTTGGGCACAGTCTCAATGAGCTTCCCTGCTGGACAGCATTTTTCCCATGTCATTATTACTCTAGGTATTGTGTGTGTCCCTACCTTATTTTGTTAAGCTTATGCCTGGTTTTCTTCCAGACTTTGCCCACCTTGTCCCTTTTCTCTTTGCTGATTTAGCTCGTATCTTTTCACCATAATAACTTACAGGATGAGTACAATTGCGTTCTCTATCCTGTGAGGTCTCTTTAGGATTCGCCAAATTTAGGCAAGCATTAGAAAATCCCAGAGCCAATTCAGGTTACATCAGGGTATCAGTAGTTCCACAGGAACATAAAAATAAAACCTTCTTAAGTGCTCAGAAGCACTACTGTGAAATTCAGAGACGGTACAAGGAGCGCATCTGTGGGCTCTTCCTTCTCCCTCTGACATGACAATTCAACCCAGCTCTTGTAAATCAGTGTTTGTAAATGTGCCTTGTCCACTTGTCAGAGGAAAATGGCTTCTAGATTGAGTTATTAAACAAGACTCAGTTCTTTCTGTGCTTAAATTAGTTCAGGAATGTTAAACATGAAAGCATTTTCAAATTTATACAGTTGAATGAAGTAAAAAGGAAGCAAAAGTTTCAATCTGAAATCTGAAATTTCTTTTTTTTTTTTTGCCAGAAAGAAATGATGTGTTTGAGGAGATAGATATAATTACCTTGATTTTAGTGTTATTCAATGTATGTATGCATTGAAACATCCCATGGGATCCCTTAATTATATGTAATTTTTGGTGTCAGTTTTTTGTAAGTAAAAAAAGGGACTTCAAAGCCATCTAATCATCTTGTGTTCTTCACAGGGCACTTTACATGCTGCTCTGTTGACCTCTACTAGTATGGGGCACTAACGGAAGTTGGCAGGCGATAACCATGGACAGGGCCTTTCATTCATTTGTAGTTTCTGTTTGTCCTTCCTACAGTTGCCCTGTCTGAGCAGGGGCAACTAGTTCTTCTCTGCTTATATGGAGTCTCTTGTAGCAGTATCATTGTACCCTCAGGTCCAATTCTCCATGAAGCTGGGCTCCTGCTCTAACTTCCTAGGATCCTGTAACACCGCTCTCTCTCCCTTTGCTGCCCATCTCCTAAGGGTGGGAGCAACTTCTGTGTTGTTATCCCTTGTGCCTCAGAATTCCATTCTGCCTTTTTAATACCTGTGTAATGGTTTCTTTTTTTTTTCCATCCAAATTGTTGAAATGTGTCATGTGTATTTCTGGTAGACTTATTCTTTCTGTGTTTTAGTTTTTTTCAGATGTGAAATGGAGACGATGATGATGATGATGATGAATGCAATGGTGATAACACTTGATTTGGTTATGCAGATTAAATTAGTTGATATAGGTAGGTTCATAGAACAAAATTTGGTCAGAGTAAAACACATATATACACATTCATATTATATATAACATACATAATACACACACACACACACACATACACACATATATACTGTTATTATTGAGAAACTTTATTAACCAACTCCTCTCTCCTCCCCAAGGAAAACCACCTGGCCTAGATAAATTTACAGGGAATTTTTACTAAACATAAAGTGCAACTTTATATATTCTAAACATAGAGAAAGAGAAAGAACTCCTAAATAATTTTATTTTGTGATGCTAATATAAAATTATAGTGCAGCCTAAGAAATATTTTACAAAAAATTATGTTATTATCTTACATTAAAAATCAAAATAAAGCTGGGCAGTGGTGGTACATGCCTTGAATCCCAGCACTCTGGAGGCAGAGGCTGGCAGATCTCTGTGAATTCGAGGGCAGCCTGGTCTACAGAGTGAGTTCCAGGACAGCCAGAGCTGTTACACAGAGAAACCCTGCCTCAAAAAACAAAACAAAACAAACAAATCAAGATAAAACATGCTAGTAAGGCATAAACAAAGAAAACTGGGCAGTGCATTAAAGAGTAGTGGGACATGACCAAGTCAGAAATTCAAGTTTCCCTGAAGTCATGGCCTCACCATTAGGAATTTTAGGAATGCAATCACCATATTAATAGGTGTAATTGAATTTCAGAGGCCCAGGGCGTGTTGAATATGTGGTTTACTTCTCTTTCCTATTTATATTTACTCCCATGGCTCCAAGTTCTCTGGACTTCAGATACTATCCTGGCCTATTTTTAGACAGCTCTCAAGTTAAGAAAGGATTTTAGGACCAGCAGAATGTCACCATCCAAGACACTTGGCGTGCAGGCCTAGCAATGTGAGTTTTATTTCTAGGACCCATGTAAAGGTAGAAAGAGAAATGACTACAGGATGTTGTCTTCTCATCAGACGCACACACTGTAGCATGCATACACACACACACACACACACATACACATACATTAGCATGCACACACAATAATTAGAAATTTAAAAGGAATTTAAAGAATATTTTCATCTTTGAACAAAACTAAGGATGAGCAAACAAAAATCACCAGAGATAGAGGTTGCTGTGTGTGACTCAATGACCTGAAATGTTTACTACTTACCTTCTGACTAAAAATGCTTGGCTGTCCTTTGGGTTCATTGTAGTCATGTTTGGAATAGACTGACTTAAGTTTAAAATGTTCTTTTGGCTGTAACACATATTCATAAATGTGCACACATTTCCAATACTCCACAGACGTCACAAAAATGATTCCAGCTATTTAAGCAGCACTCAGATAAATGGTATAATTTGTCTCCACTCTTCTCAGTTCTTGCAAATGCATACCCACGTTTTCACTCTGCCACAGTCTTCAGGCACTTTTTAAAAATGTGCTTCTCATATTCTTGATTATTTCTCTAACCCTTATTAATTTTTTGCCCACCAGAAAGAAAAGCGCCTTAACTTTGTCTTGCTCAATCTCTTTTAACAACTCGAAAACTTTAACAGACAAGAGGATTCAAAACTACAAGAGCAACATGAAACTAACAGAGTTGTGTAGGATGGAAGGCAGTGGGTTTTTTTTCCCCCTAAACAGACAGAACATAACAGTGAGAAATAACATAGTACTTCACTTTAAATAGCTTAGAGAGAATGACACTTTATGTCTTCAAGGTAGCATGCACACAATGGAATGGGCAAGTTGCTATGGAGACAAATGAATGACAGGAAAAACAGTCACATAACTTTGTATAATTTGTGGGTTTCTGAGAATTTTCAGTTCTAAGTTTATAATACACAGAACTTCTTACCAACTGGGCATTTATCTTTCTTGGTAAACATACTTTTTGTGTGTATATGCAGTAATCCTTCTACTGATTGAATTACTTCGAAAAGCCTACCTGAATGATTAGAAACCTGCCAAGCTTATAATTGTTAATTATATTTGTTTTTGCTGTTGTTATTTGCTTTTTATTCTTTATGTGTGTGTGTGTCTGAGAGGATGTCTCATTGTGTAGCCCTAGATGCCCTTGAACTTATGACCCTTCCACCTCTTTACTTATTTACAGAGTCAATACAATACAACTAACAATTCAAATTCTTAGAAATTTAGCAGGGATAGGTAATATGTGGAGAAATGAGAAAAAAAAAAGAAGAAAAATTTACATTCTAATTGCTACTACTACACAAAATGCAGTATGAAGTAAAAGCTGTGAAGTATGAAATTTTCATAATTTAAATACCATTGTTTACCTTTTTGTGATTTCTATACACACCCTCCAGCTTATTACTTATATATCAAGCATTATAGATTATTTTTAGGAAATTATTTCAAAGAAATTTCTTCAAATATGAAATAAAAGCTAAAGTATCCTTTAAAAAAAAAAAGAAAAAAGAAATTTAGCAGGGATAGGTAATATGTGGAGAAATGAGAATACTAGTCTAGAAAACAATACATTAAAATGCCAATTTTTGACTCCAAAATAGATATGAAATCAGTCTAGAAGCAATGATAGAAATGTATGTTCTGATGGGCTAAAGAGCTAAACAGAGAATTCACAAAACAAGAACTACAAATGGCTGAAAGACATTTAAAGAAATGCTCAACATCCTTAATCATCAGAGAAATGCAAATCAAAACGACTCTGATATACCACCTTACACCTGTCAGAATGGCTACGATCAAAAACACCAATGACAGTCAATGTTGAAGAGGATGTGGAGCAAAGGGAACACTCCTCCACTGTTGGTGGGAACGTAAACTTGTACAACCACTGTGGAAATCAGTATGGTGGTTTCTCAGAAAATTAGGAATCGAACTACCTCAAGACCCAGCCATCCCACTCTTGGGCATATACCCAAGGAATGCTGATTCATACCATAAAGATACATGCTCAGCTATGTTCATAGCAGCAATATTTGTAATAGCCAGAACCTGGAAACAACCTAGATGCCCATCAACGGAATAATGGATGGAAAAAATGTGGTACATATGCACAATGGAGTACTACTCAGCAGAGAAAAACAATGAAAGCATGAAATTTGCAGGCAAATGGATGGGACTAGAAAAAATCATCCTGAGTGAGGTAACCCAAACCCAGAAAGACAGTCATGGTATGTACTCACTCATAAGTGGATTCTAGATATAAAATAGAGAACAATCAGACCACAACCCATAGAACCATGGAGGCTATATATATAGCATTGAGGTCCCTAGGACGACTGTGGCTTATAATAAATTTCAGTTTCACTCAATTATTGAAAAAAAATAGCCAAATGAATGGAAACACATGAACTATGAACCAAAGGCTAAGGGGCCCCCAGCTGGATCAGGCCTTCTGAATAGGTGAGACATTTGATTGGCTTGATCAGTTTGGGAGGCAACTAGGCAGTGGGACCAAGTCCTGTGCTCATTGCATGAGTTGGCTGTTTGAAACCTAGAGCTTATGCAGGGACACTTGGCTCAGTCTGGGAAGAAGGGACTGGACCTGCCTGGACTGAGTCTACCAGGTTGATCGCAGTCCTCGGGGGAGGATTTGCCCTGGAGAAGGTGGGAATGGGGGGTGGGCTGGGGGTAAGGGGAGGGAGTGGGAGCGGGGAGAATAGGGGAACCCGTGGCTGATATGTAGAACTGAATAGTATTGTAAAATAAAATAAAATAAAAAAATAAAAATAAAAGAAATGTATGTTCTGATGGAAGGATTTTTTTCACACAGATTTTTTTTTCGTGTGTTTTTCCAAAAGAAAAACAAACATGAGTTCAGTGTTTCACTGAGCATTTATCAAAGCCTTCTCTGTTCTTGGCATTCTTCTAGGTACTGGGAATAGACCAGACATTAAGACCTTCTGAGCAAAGTCCCTGTTCTCACCACAGAATAGATAAGTGATAAATACCCACACTAACTAGTAGTAAGTGTCTAATGAGAATCAACAGAGGTATTGTTTACTAGTGGGGTACTTGGGAAAGTCCTCAGGGGGCTCTGAAACTTGTATGGCTTGAAGGAGGTAGGTGGGTAACGATTGCAGGAACACCCAGGTGAAGACAGAGCATGAGTAGATGCTAGGGTGTAAATGATCTTCTTCTCTTCCAAGAATTAGGAGATGCATTTTTCACTCTATACCCAAGTCTAAATGCACATCATTTGTTGGTCATTTGGAGTCAAGTATTCAAAGGAAAGAAAAGTGTTGCCTTTAGCTTTCTCTATAGCCATGGCCATGATTCTTCACAATCTTTTGCTATCAGACAGAAACAAGATTCACAGCAGTGTCCTTTACTTCCCCCTGGTCTGCTAGCTAGCCTTCCTACATTTATTTCCTCCCTCCTTCAACCCTCTTCTCTTTCTTTCCTGTCTTTTCAGTCTCCCTTCCAGCCACAAGCATCTGTGACATGCCCTGGGTGTGCATACACATGACAAAGTCACAGTGAAGGATGTTTAAAGCAAACAGATCCATCAGTTGGATTTCATGAAGAACAGGTGGTCCTCAGCCAACAAATGCACAGCTTGCTTCAGCCTTGGCTGATTTTTTTTCTGAGGCAGAATTGAAAAGTTCCAGATTCCCAAATTTCAAAACACAATAACCTCTTCTGTTTGTTTCACTTATTATAGCAAATGTCTCATTTGTGAGATCAACATGTTTGGCATGTGCACTAGGAGGTGGGAGTGTGGGGGAAAGTGTTATGCCAACAGTGAGGGGAAACTACACTTTGTTCTCTGTGCATGAAAATAATGACTAATTCCTTTACACCAGGGCTGGCCTTTGGGATACTAGTTTTGAAAACTCAACTCACTGGTGGGGAATAAATAGACATGTAAATAAAGCCACAGGAAAAAAAACATAAAGTGGATTATATGCTAGGGAGGAATATAAAAACCTCCCACAGTACATAGCAAATCCAGAATGGAATATATTTTAGAGCATTTTGACAAGTAGGTAGGGAAGAATTGCTTTCTGCTTTACTTCTCTAGATTACAAAAGGTTAAATGCAACTGTTGAGGCAAGGGATGTGGCTCAGTTGGTAGAGAGCTTGTGTGCACAGGGTTTGATCCCCAGCACTGTATATACCAGGCATGATGGTGCATGCCTATAATCCCAGCACTACGGAGGTGGAGGTAGGAGGTAGGAGGATCAGAAGCTTAAGGTTATCCTCAGGAGTTCAAGGGCAGTCTGGGTTATAAGAGACCCTGTTTCCAAAAACCTAACTAAGGTGCTGGAGAGAACAGTGAAAAATACTTACTGCTCTTGCAGAAGACTACGGTTTGGCTCCTAGCATCTACCTTGGGCCTCCTACAACTACTTGCAATTTCAGTTCCAAGACATCTGATGCCCCCTTCTGATCTCTGTGGGCACCTGAATCTGCCTAATGCATATATGACAAGCAGACACACACACACACACACACACACACACACACACACACACACACACACAAATAAAATATATTTTTAATTTAAATAAATCATTTAAATTGTTAGGTGAGTCTGTACCTTTTGGATACTACTACTATGCCAATTGTTTTTTTTTTAATTTTAAACATAATTCTTTATTGACTATTTGGATATTTCACATCATGCACCCCAATCCCACTCACCTCCCAGTCCCTCCATATCTGCTCCTCACCCCTGCCTCCCCAAATTAATTAAAAACAAAACAAACAAACAAAAAAACCACCTTGATCCTCCATCTTTCCAATACCTTTTTATTCGTCCTAGTGACATTGGGAGCTGTCGTGTGTCATGAAGTATACTCCTTTTGTCCAATCGGCACCACCTGCAAAATGTTCATTGTAATGTGCCATTGCTCTGGTTCAAGGCCTCTGGTTTTTGGTACAGCATCATCACTGGGCCCTCATGGAAACTCCTCTTGGATATCCCGTTGTTGCCCCAAGTCATGGAGATCCTTCAGTTATTGTTCTGCAGGAGCAGTCCCTTCGTTCACTCAAGCAGGTTATAGATGGGGCACCTGTTAGGGTGGGCCAACCCAAGGCCCAGGATGTGGGTCTGGGTGGTAGATGTGCTGGTTGTATTCCAGTTGTTATAGTTAACACTGCTGGTGTGGCTTCTTTAGAAATAGTATGGGTCTGGGACTGAAGAGATAGCTTAGTGGTTAAGAGCACAAAGCTGCTCACGCAGAGGACTGGAGTTCAGTTCCCAGGACCCACATCAGGTGGCTCACAACCACCTGTTACTCCAGCTCCAGGGGACCCAATGCTCTCTTCTGGCCTCCATGTGTGCCTGCACATGTCTACATATACATACATACACATACACACACATACACATGAATTTAAAAAAAGTATTTAAAAATTAAAAAAAAAATTTATGGAGTCAATAAATTTACAGAGCTAATGAAAGAGTTAACTGTGACTAACAAAACCATAATAGCTAATGAGAAATATGCATAGTTTATTTATTACACATATAACTTAAGTATAATTATACTTTGGTTTGTTATAATTAATAAGCAGATATAAGCTTCTTTTTTCACTAAGGATTAGCTGACCCTTTAGCTTTGCTTTGTCAGAAAAGGGGCCCCGCTTTGGGCTGTCTCCAATTTTTCTCTTCTTGTCATCTCTGTTGGTCCTCCACACATCAGTAGGCTGTGAAAAAGCTGCCTCAATGCCTGATAGTGTCAGACAAGGTTGGAGAAATCTTAGTCTGTGCTTCTCCTTTCCTGATGTACCATTAGACTCTGGAACCTTCTGTTTTCAGTTAATAGCAAAAGGAAGAAAAGGGAGGCCTATTATCTCATATCCATGTTGAACGGGAGGTGGTGGCAAAAACTTGCTCATACAACATGCAGGAACAGCTGACTCCTGGCTCCTCTTAGATGCAAAGGAAAAGAAGAGTTGGTCCCCGATGGCTGGTGTTCCTTAAGTCATCTATGGTAAAGAGCTGGTATTTGCTGTGTAACTTATCATGGACCAATATTTTCAAAGTGCAAGTAAAATTTATTCTATGTAAAAAATGAATCTGAAAACATACAAAAGACGAGTTCTGTTTTTAGGGTCTTGCCATGTAGCTCTGGCTGGCCTGGAACTCATGATATAGACCAGGCTGGCCTCAAATTCCTAGAAATCCAACTGCCTCTGCCTCCTGAGTGCCAGGCTTAAAGTAATGTGCCATCATGCCTGGCTATAAATTCTATTTTCTACTTAAAATTTAACAAACAAAATTACTTCTCAAAATTCTCTGTATTCCTTAGGTCGTTCAATTTTTTATGATCTCATTCATTTTTGTCATGAGCACCCATGAAGAGTTTGTAGGTGCTTACTGGTCAATGGTGCATATGCTAAGTAGCATTGACTTACATGGCAGAAAAGAATATATTTATCCTATAGGTGGTATCTCTGCTCGCTCTGATAGCACTTACATACTCTTGCCATCACAGTTAGATATAATTACTTGTTTGACATTTATCTTTCTTGTTTTTAGATGCTGAGCTCTGGAAGGGCAGAGATCAGGTGTTTGTTTATGGTCATGTCCTCAGCAAGTTGAGTGCTTGGCATGCAGTCAGAGGTTAGTAACTACACGCCAAAACTCTACTTCCAGTTTGCACCCAGAACAGTCCCTAAGAAAACATCTTTACATAGAGTTCATGATATTAATTTATTTAACAAAAACCCTGTTGCTTTCTTCTGCTGATGAAATGGTTTCCTATGACATGTATATTGAAGAGAAAAGATAATTTAGTAAGAAAAAAATAAAAAAAATATTTTGCCATGGAAATAAAACCCTGAGCAAGAAATACAAAGACAATCTACTTAGTGCTCTTAACTGGTAAGATCAGAAACCTGAGAAGATATAGGTAAAGGTCACTGAAGATAGGCAGCTATGGAGAACAGGGGCCTGCTGAGTTCTGAGAGGATTAACTTAGTGATTATTAGCTATCAAATTCAGAAATGGCCCTAATAGTCAAGCAAGCATCTGATATAAGATGTCAGATGATTATTTGTAACTTTCTCCCAATAGCTGGAAAAAATGATGGCTTTTTAAGGAAAAAAGTTGAGTGGGTTAGTTTCTATTTTGTTTCCCTGAGTCTTTTTTAAGAATCTGCTTTTGACATGTAGAAAGGACCATTTGCTCAAAAAGTATACATGATAAAAGCAGTGTGTGTGAAGAGCTTGCTTATGTCAGGTACTGGATAGTTAGCTCTGTTTCCTCACTAACCCCATAATACTCCTACAAGGCAGCATGTGTAATACTCTCTAGTCCTTATATGAGAAAATGGACCCATATGAAAGTGAGCAGTTTTTAGATGTCCCAGAGCTTTAAGTGTAAGAAGACTTATCAATGAGTTAATAGCTTCTCTTTAAAAATTTAAGTTACATATATTTATCTTGTGTGCATATGTGGGTGGTATATATATATATATATATATATATATATATATATATATATATATAGGAGGTGCCCTGGTCCACTTGTGGAGGTTAAGAACAATTTGTGGGAGTTGGTTCTTTCCTTCCACTATGTGGGTCCTGGAGATTGAACTAAGGTTGTCAGGCTAGGCAGCAAACACCTTTACCCACACAGCCATCATCACATTGGCCTAATAACTTTACATTTTAATACTAAATCTGATAACATCAAAATTAATCCTCCCCGTAAGCAAGCCTCAAGTCCTTAATTTGATGAAGAACAACCTGTTCTCTAAGCAAGGTCTTCTCCCTGGAATCTCCAGGTTCCGCTGGGTTATACTGTGTCATACAATTATTGCATTATTCTGCTTGTTTATTGTGGTGGTTTAAAAGAAAATGGCCCCCAAAGAGAGTGGCACTATTAGGAGGTGTGGCCTTGTTGGAGTAGGTGTGGTCCTGTTGGAGGAAGGGTGCTGCTGTGGGTTGCAGGCTTTGAGGTCTCCTATATGCTCAAAATGCCACCCAGTGTCATGGCAAGTCATGGCAATAGAAACCCTTACACATTTTTTTTTTTTTTTTGTCTTTTGAGACATAAGACAAAGTCTTACTTTGTAGCCCAGGCTAGTCTAGCTGGATCCTCCTGCCTCACCTGCCATGTACTGGTATTACAGGCCTGTGTCCCCACACCTAGCTTCATATTGTGTTACTTGATTTTGATGACAAGTTATTTATTTATTTATTTTTTTTTTGGTTAGGAAATGTGAGTACTGATATGGGTTCACACAGTACTTTTTAGAACCATTGTAATTCAGAGTTAAAGGAACAAGAGATTTATAGGAATCTAGATTGACTTTATTCGGGATTTCATAGTCAAATTGCCTTTTCCACGAATTATCTTCAGAAGTTCTTGAGCTATGGAGAAAAATGTCAAATTCTAGGAACAACAAACCAGCATAATAATGCATTAGGTGTTTATAAAGATGCCATTCTGATAAAAGAAACATTATTGCTGTAAGAAAGGAAATGATGGCAACTCTCAGTGACTGAATTTCTTTCCAGCACTAAACGTGCCTTAAACTCCTAAACTTCTGTTGTATGTTGTGAGAATTTCCTATTGTACAATCTCACTGACTTAGTGCGGTGCAATCTTCCTTGTCTCCTGTAACATGACCAGCTCAGATTTGTGTGATACTTCTCTTATTGTGTATCCTGTTCCTGTGTGGCAGATATGTGCCCCATGGATGGCCAGTGCTCTGAGGGTGCTGGGAAGGGTGTTCAGCCTCCAACACACCTTGCTTGGCCTCTCAGAGTGCTAAGTACAATGTGCACTTGATCCAGGAGACGAAATGAGTTGTGTTTATGTAGTCAAGATGAGACTTAACAGAAAAGAAAAATTTTGAGTTTTTTTTTTAGGGGGGGGGGACTTAAAGGCACCAATGAATGATGGTGATGAATGAATGAGTAAATGGAGACATGACTGAAAAGCCATTTTATCAAAGTGAGAAAACTGTAGACAGCAGATTGAAAATTCCATTATTGTTTCCTTCCCAGTGTACTGCTTGCCAACTCTCTCTCTCTCTCTCTCTCTCTCTCTCTCTCTCTCTCTCTCTCTCTCTCTCTGTGTGTGTGTGTTTATTAGTGCAGGTGCATGCTTGCTATGACACACATGTGGAGGTTAAAGAGCAACTTTCAGGAGTCTTTCCTTCCACAGCAGGTTCTAGGTCATCAGGCTTGTGTGTCAAGTGCTTTTACCTATCATCATTCAGCTAGTTCAGCTTCCCTTACTTTGAAAGTAGAGTGAGCAAAGTAAATAGTAGAGTGATATATGTCAAAAAGGCTCCCAACAGTTTTTTGGATATTTTTAGATTCAGAATTAATAAAGATTTATTGAATTATGTAATTTTTAGTGCTCCAAATCAAACCTAGCTAGGGCCTTGTGCATGATGGACAAGTGCTGTACATCCTCAGGTCTATTAATACATCTTCTAAAATCCTTCATTTTTATATAACTTTATTGACTTATAGTTAACATTAAAAACTGAATATATGGGGTACAATTATATATATGTATACATGCATGCATTGTGATTAGTTGACATCAAGCTAATTAACCTTTTCATTATCTTACATCACTACTATTTTTGTGTATGATGAGACTATTAATCCACTATCTTAGCAAACTGCAAACTTGCCAAGCAGCATTGCTATCTACAGTTACATTTTGCAATCAATCTCCAGACATTATTTCTCATGCACCATAAACTTGGTATTTTTGACAAATAACTCTCCACTCCCCCAAATACCCAGTCCCCAGAAATCACCATTATACTTTGTCTGTATGAGTCCAACATTTTTAGATTTCAGACATAGGGGGCTGTAGTTGTGCTTGGTGGTAGAGCACTTACCTAGATTTCAGACATTAGTAAAATCATACAGTATTTTTCTATGTTTAGACTACTTCAATTAGGATAAGGTCATCTAGCTTCATCCATTTTGTTGCAAATGGAGACATGGCAGAGAAGGGATATGTAGGACTATAACTCCTGAAGCAGATATTTCTTAAATTAAAATTTTAAATGCATATAATTCTTGCTTTGCAGTAAATCTGTATGTAGCTCCACAAAGATAAACCTCTCAAAGCATGAAGGATTCAGCAGGCTATGGCTTAAGTAACAATTTGTGGTTCAGGTGGAATGTACATTTGTGTGAGAGACACTGTGGATAAGATAATGTCAAAAATGTGGAATAATAAATGGTGGAAACTCATCAGTTCACATTAAAATCGACGTGCACTGCCACATTCCAGATGCTTGATTGCCATTCTTTAATATAACAAGTTGCCAATTCCTCTCTCTAGAGAACGATTGACAGATTGTAATACAATCTGTTGATGTTCTTTGACAGCAAGATTTTCAGTCATTGCCACCACTGCTAAGGAGCTGGGAACCTAAACATGGAGGCTTCGTGCTAGGAATTGTGTGACACTGTTGGATGATGGAGGCATTTCATTTTTTTTAAAGGGTACATAAAATATCAGGTAAAGAGATGGATTTGAGGCGCCTCCAAAAAAAAATCATAATCAGACCTGATTATGTGGCCCAGAAAGAGCTAACAATGAAATTCCAGGGTGTAGTTCACTGAAAAAGATATCTTCATGGAAAACAAAGAAAAATTGATAAAAATGAATTACAGCTATAGATAAAAGACTATAAAATCTCTTGATTCTCAAAGCTTTAAATCTTTGGAGAGAGATGAGTTGTGGTGGTTGGATGAGGACAAGTTCAACCTGGCTTGTCTCTGAAATATGAAGGAAAGATACAAGGGAAGGAATGTGTGTGTGTTATGCCATAGATCTTTCAGGACCCCATGTCATGTTGGTTTCTGTTGATGTTTAAATCCTAGATTATTTAATAGAATTACAAACATAGTACCTTTTCATTGGGAGTGTCATGGTGTTTTATGAGCCCAGTAGTTGAGTCTGTGTGTAATCCTCCACAGCTGTGGGATTTGGGGAAAAGCATTTCATCTTTGCAAGCCTATATATGTGTGTGTGTGTGTGTGTGTGTGTGTGTGTGTGTGTGTGTGTGTGTGTGTGTGTGTGTATGTATATGTATATAAACCAGAGACAAGATGGGTCTTCCCTCTTATGATTGCATTGAATATAAAGTGATACAAGACTTGGGAAGTGCAAAGTCTGGCACATACTAAGCACCTTACAAGTGTTATCTGTTAAAAAGAATTGAAAGAGGTTCTAAGGGAAATAAATGAAAAAGTATCACCTGTTACCCAGGAAACAATTGTCATTAATATTTGCTGGAATTCATGTTTTTTAAAAAGGGTATTGGTAAATCCAGACAAACTCTGAAGAATTGGCATTCCTATTACTGAAGAAGTTTCCTTTAGGGATAAAATGGAAGGTAGTTTGTTAAATTACAATTTGATATACTACAGTAGGTGAATTCAGATAATGCATCAGGATTGAAATACACTTTTTATAAGTGTGCTGAAAACCTGATCTTAACTGTCTACTATGTAAGCTTGGGAAGTGTAACACTATTCAGTGTGAGGAGGGTGTGGAGAAAAGAATAAATTTGAATACTACTTTTTTATTTTCTGGAAAGCTTCTTTTATTTTATTGTTTATTTTTTAAAATTAGTTCTTTGAGAATTTTGAGTTTTGAACCCTCAACTCTTCCTATATTAACCTACCTCCTCTATCTACCCAATTCTTATCTGTTTTTCAAAACTTCAAGACTAATTTTTTTTTTTACTTCCCCAAATATTTTTGGATGACTGGAATGTGGTAGATTATCAGGGGCTCCAGTCTACCACACTCCAGTCATCCAAAAATATTTGGGGAAGTAAAAAAATAATATATGTGTCCTCCCCTGTTATCACCTCATGTATCTGATTTCCAGTAAATAATCTAATTAGATGCACAGACCAATATACAAAAAAAAAAAAAGAAAAAAGAAAATAATACAGGCACCACTGTGCTATCATTTATGTTTTTAAAAAATAAATGCAAATTTATCCATGTAGACAATGTGAAATTAAATAAAATTAACCTGAAAGATACATACCAAATGAACAGTGCCTGCCTCCAAATCAGGGAGAAGTGAGTAGGAATGGGGCTTGGGAAGACTTTATGCTATTTAAATTATTTATAAATAAAAGTCGTCATCAACAATTAACTGAACATATTAAAGGATTACAAAAAAAAAACAACTGGCTGTAAATTGAAAAGAGTTTTAAAAATGATAATTTTGTGTTAAAAGTGTCTGATTTTATAAAATGCTGGGGAAAACATATTCAGTACATTTGGCAATTTATTTATGAATTGATAGAAAACGACACAAGGTGTTTCTTGTGGTTTTGATTCTACTCTACCTCTATTAAGAAGTTTTGTTTTTAAAGAATTATAATGGCTGCTTGAAGGAGCATTTTCAAGCATTGAATGAGAAAAGAGGTTGACCTTTTACGAGTTTGCTCTTGAGAGTTGGAGTCTGTGCAATGGGGTTCTTGCCTCATTTGTTTGCTTTTCTAGTTTCTTTCCTGAATTTTCAAGAATCTAGGGATCAGCAGTTCTCCAAGTGCGGTCCTACAAAACAGTATCTGTATGGTCTGGACACTTGTGACAAATGCTAATTCTCCTCCACACCTTAGTCTTCTGAGTAATGTCATTGCTCACTGAAGGTTGGATGTCAGTGCCTGAGACACTCAACACTTGAAATTCATGAGCTCTTGTGCTGCTGAGCCCTCACTCAGGTCCTAGAATGGTATGTTTATTAAGACAATGAGTAAGTTCAGGGGATGGAGATTTGGATGTAGCAGAAACAAAGGTTACAGTGGACATGTTGAAGACCTAAACATAGAGTACTGGCTTAGCTCCTAATGCACTGACAGATTAAACAGAAAGAAGGTCAATAAAGCACCCTCTTTCATGAAATAAACAGTTTTGCTGAAGAAAGAAGCTATAGGTGAAATATTCAGAGGCTCACAGAAATGCTGATTTTCTTATGTCTTATGTTGGGTATGTAAAAATAAGAGTTTTCTGATGAGCTGCATCTGAATGTCCCCTTCTTTGACCTATTTAATGAATTATGGATTTTTAGATCATTAAATATTGCTTCTAGGAAGCCAAGAAAGGTTAAATAAAATTATCATGATATTTTAAAATATCAGTGCTACTATGTCATTTGCTGCCTCAATTTTTATAGCTATATTCCTATTTTCACAGTGATTTTGAATACAACCATTTAAAGATAGGCAATTTCACTCAATTATTCATTTGCCCATTTATTTTTTTCCAGAAATATATATTGAGAATTTACCATATGCTGTGCAAATAACATTTTTTCTAAATGTGAATAATAACCCATGAAGTGCTGAGCTTAAAAAATGTAAATGGTATGTAATAAAATCCTCCTTTGCCTCAAGTGAAATCGCTCACTCATATAATCAGCCCTATTATGTAGTGAAGATTTGGTAGTTATTTAATAAATTTCAATCACAAGGTCAAATGGGTTAGCTGATGCTCCAGAGTTGATTTCCTGTATCAAAGGATCTGACTTTGATACCCACAAATATCTAGTAAGTGGAGAATTTCCAGACATGCATTGTGTGTTGGGTGGGCATTGTCTGAGGTGGACAGCTGAATTTAAAGAGGCAGGATGACTCCAAAGGCAGAAACAACATTTGTGGGCGTGAACTTTGTGCTGGATTGGAAGAATATTGATTGTATGAGGCCAGGAGGTTCTGGGGAGGCAAGCAGAAAGACCAGTGATCTGAGCCTTTGGAATGATCAGGAGGCCTCCAGGGAAGGAGAACTGAGGATTCTTGCCTCTAAGGAAAGTCCTCCATGAAGAGTCTTTCATGTGCCACTGAGACCTGCAGACTTAGTGAGATGGGGAGAATAGATACATCTGAGTATTCTTCTGTCATCTCTTTCCACTGGGATCCAGAGTCTGTGGCTAGGAAACCTGGCCTTGGATTTTACAATTGTTGCAGAAGTCAGCCTTGTTTGAGGAGAGAGGTGGGTCAAAATTCATTCAAAGTCTTCTCGATTTCAGTCTGATCTCTGCCAGTGCTGGATCTCTGTCAAACTCACCTTGGCTTCCTGAGCCCAGCCCACCACCAGCTCAGTGAAGCTGACTACATGCTTCTTGCTCCCCCCTCTTTCTTTAGATAAAATTCCCTCCAGAGTGAACTCTCACTATCCCTGAAAAGACCAAGACTACCTGAGAAAATGCATTTGTTTTTTCAGAGAGATTTTTTATCTCATCGTTACAATTATAACAAACGCCCAACCCTTTCAATAAATTTTAAGGATTTACATACAATTTTTTAAAAAAAATGTAACAGCTTCTTGCAAGGGGAACACTAATATACTTATCTGAATAGTTATTAAATTAAAGATGACTTTTTAAAACTTAAAAAAAATGGTGCTAGATCTTACACTAGTCCCTTACACTAGTCCTTACAAGTTTGACATGCTATGGCTTAGTCCACTCGTTTTGCCACAAAATAATACCACACCTAGGTGGTTTATAAACAAGAGGACTTCATTGCAGGCAGTTCTAGATGCTGGGTAGTCCAAAACCAGCAGACTCATTGTTTTGTGAGAACTCAATTTCAGGTTCATAGATGGAGCTGTCTGCCTATTGCCTTACATGTAGAAGAAACAAGGAAGCCTTCAAATCACTATTATGGGCACCAAATCTCGTTCCTGAGAGCTCTGCCTCTATTACCTGATCACCTCCTTAGAGTCCTACTTTCCAACTCCATCACAGCATGACCAAGTAGGAATATATGAATCCCAGGTTCCGGGCACAGATACTCAGACCAAAGTTTAGGGGAGAAAACCAGGACGACAAAATCTGGAAGACTGAATATATTTTAGAATCTTCCAACAAGATCATAAAATGTCTACAGAAAATATCAAGTCAAATCTTCCTCCTGCCCCCAGTGTTAAGGTAGAAGACCCTGTCCTGTGCTCCTCAGATGAACTTGAAGTTGATTGACTATGAAAATTGGCTTTGCCTTTTCTTACTCCAGCTCTTGGTCTTTTATTACTTACTTTTTCCCACGCAGACAGACACGACTAATGAAGCACAATGCTGCAGGAGAATACATTTTCTACAACAGGGCCTACTGTAGGTCTACCTCAGCTCAAGGGAACTGCAATAGTTGCTTGCTGCTTTTTCCCAATGACCTTCAGGTCCCAGGTCATACTTCATTTTCCCTTGAAGATATCACTTCCCTAGGTCAAATTTCCCTTCTGGGTACACTGTCTTGCAATTGTGTCTTTACACCTATGTTTCTATGACCATTTTGTAAGTTCCTAAGGCAGAACTTTCTGGGTCTATTGTATGTATGGTGACAAGCAAAGGCCTCCCCTTTAAAGAACGTATAAATGGAGTTAATAAATTAGTTGAAGCATCTGCATTGAGAACTGCAAGATTCAACATTGGAAAGGGGTATGCCATGGTTATAGTGGAAGATGTGTTCAGTGTTAGGGCCCTGACATCATACCTGAGATATAATGGAGCCCAGCTGCTGAAGAAAGGTCGTGCTAGTTAAAAGAGCTCTATGAAAGATTTAAACAGCTGCTCCAAACAACTAAAAAAGTGCTTCTACCATGCTATCTGAAGAGCAGATACTGCTCTGGCCACTGCCCAGAACTCTTGGGAGAATTGGGTGAAAAAGACATCGAATGACAGATTTATATAGTGCTTCACAGTTTATGAATCTTTTCCATAAGTTATTGCATTTAATACTCATAAAACATTGTGAAGTAGGCACAAACTTTTATTCTCATATTAGAGATGTGAAAAGGGAGGGTTAGAGAGTAAGTGCCTTGCTGAGGTCAGAGGACCCGGTGCTTTTATTATTCCACTTTGACTCTGAGAAGTTGCCATTCTTGCCAGTTCTTTGTCTCTGAGCAGAGCCAGAATGTAGCTGCTATGGCCGAATAATAAGAGCAGCATCTATCAAGTGACCATGTTGTGTCAGATGCTGGGTGAAGTATTGCTTGTGCATTGATCCATTTAATTCTCATAAAATACATTATTGCTGTCCCTGTTTTATGTATGCAGAAGCTGAGGCACAGGAATGTAAATTGCCTGTCCATAGTTGCAAAGCTGCCAAGTAACAATGCTCAATTTAGAATTCAGGCTTTGACATCATCAGAGAACATACTCAGAACCGCCCTGATATACAAAAGCCCAGGTTCTGAAGGGAGACTATCAAGGCTAAGAAGCTGGCTGCTTTTCTGCCTAGCAGGATGGCCGTGGCCAAGAATTTATCTTCTTCATGCCTCAGTTTTCTGATATATGAACTGAGACAAAACAGTGAGGATTAAGAGAGTGCAATATACCTCACTACCTGGCACCTGCTAAGCATTCAACAACATTAGTCATTATTTTGGCAGTACTTTGCTTCCCAGGTCTATATGACTTAATGATAGACAATGACAGTCAGTCCCAAAACTTTGAAGATAAAAAGAAAATGGAATCAGAGTATGACAGATGAGAAAAAAAAACCAAACAAGCAATTCATTTTCAAGAGACAGAGCAACTCCCAGGTTATAAAACCCTGATCACTACTTAGGCAGTTTCTACTAAGCCATGGAATATAAAGATGTATGTGTGGTGTTCAGCATGCACATGTGTATCTAGAGGCACACATTTATGCAGACATACATGCCCATATACACATATGCTTATTTATAAGCATGCTTATTATGCATGCATACACACATACCTATCTACAAGCATATTGTATATAAAAACACACACATATATGCTTACTTACAAGCATACACATGAATATTCATACTAGTTGTCAAGAGGCAATATTTGGGTGTGTGTAGCTAACACTGTACAGGGAGGAGGTGACTCCATCTGATTTTTTCCCATCTGGTGCTTGGGGGATATCTCAGTTAGGGATTAAGTAGGTGGCAATAAACAGAAATCTGACTCCAATACTTAACCAAATAGATTCTTTTTCTTGTATAAAAAGTGTGGCAAAGGGGCTGAGGTGATGGTTCAGTGGGTAAAATGCCTACTGTGCAAGCTTCAAAGCCTGAGGTCAGATCCTCAACACCCATATGAAAACCAGGCATGGCAGGACATGTCCGTACCCCCACTGCTGGGAGGTAAGCAGGCAGAGAACGGCTGATTCCCATGTCTTGCTGGCCAGGCCAGCTAGTATTGTTCAAAATGCAAGATCTAGGTTCAGTTAGAGACCCTGACTCAAAAAATAATGTGTACAGTGATAGAGGAGGATGTCCAATGTCAACCGTTGGCCTCTATGTATGCCTGCACTGGTAAGTGCACCTGCACTCACATGTACACACACACACACACACACACGCACACGAAATGTGGCGATAGACTGGTCTGCTACCAGCAGATACTTAGTCTCTCTCCATGTGTTGATGCTTCCATCCTTGGCCATCATCCTGCATTTTCCTTTTCCTTATCATGACTATATAGTTGTCCTTTCTCTGGCCTCTCGTTCACATTCCAATTAGAAGAGGAAGGCATAAGAAAGGAGAAATGCCTGTGTTTGGGGAGGAAATTTGCCTTCATGTCATAAGTGGTCAAACAATGTAGAAGCAGGAATAATTAAGAAGAGGATAATGGCATTGGGGAACATATAAAGTGAGCTATTATGAAGAAATTTTGTTGCCCTTGATCTTGCCTTCTTTATCCTTTCCCTGGAGTCTGACCAGTCTGTATTGCATCATCGAGTCCCCAGGCCTTTGACTTCCAAGTGGGTTTGGGCTGTGGGATTATGACAGGAGACTGGAGGATTTGAAAGAAAGAAAACTAAAAATATTCTTCCTCAGATTCTTCCTTGCAGGATCATTCAAAGGCAACACTGTCCTTGATCACAGACCATACCTTTTCTTAAGTCAGCCCTTTGTATAAACATGTTTTCTGGTTCCCAGTCTTCATCTCTGTCTTGTCTCTTGAGATATATGGGTTAGTGATAGCTCAAGGTTACACACTTTCTCTAATCCACATATTTGTAAAAAGTTCTTACATTAAACCCTTCTTGTGATAGTGAGTCTACTTGTGATGGTTAGTGTTAATTATCAGTTTGGCAGAATATGGAATTATCCGGGACGAACATGCCTGTAGAGTTACCTTAATTACACTAATTGAAGGGGGAGAACTTGCCCACTGTGTGTGGTGTCATTCTCTGGGTGGGATCCTGGACAGTATTGATGAG
Organism: Peromyscus maniculatus bairdii; assembly: GCF_049852395.1. NCBI lineage: Eukaryota > Metazoa > Chordata > Mammalia > Rodentia > Cricetidae > Peromyscus > Peromyscus maniculatus. The sequence goes on from NC_134861.1 coordinate 42,664,814, forward strand.
AAGGAGAACTGAGCCCCTGGCATTCATTGCCCTTTGTTTCTGATTCTGTGGCAGGGATAACTTCTCTAACCCTTCTGCCTTGACTTCCCTGCCATGATGGATTATACCTTGAACTGTGAACCACACTAAAGATGTTCTTCCTTAAATTGCTGTTGTTAAGGTATTTTGTCACAGCGACAGAAAAATAAACCAATCAAAACCTTTGGGAAAGTACCTGTCAGTTTGGGGACAATAAAGCTGAATCCCCACGGACTGTTTCTATTATCTTTTGTGTTCTGCTCGGACATAAGCAGAGACATCCAAAGGTGTAGAGTATTAGCCATGATAAGAAAGAGAATTGAGAAGGCATGGCTAGGATCTGGTACAGGCAGCGAGAGAAGTCTAGGGATGCCAGTATTCTTCACTAAGGTCTTATGTAGTTGATTTTGTCCTGAAAGAAAAGACTTCTTGTGGCTTGGTTTCTTAATTCATGTTATTATCAAGTAATTCCAAGAGTCTCATCATTAAGAACCAACAGAATAAATAGCATTATACTACTACTATTTAATCTGATCCTGATTATATACTGTTTTTAACTTAATAATACCTTTGGCTATACAGCACACTACAGCTCTCAAAATGTTTTTACTTGGATGGTTTAATTTAATCTTTATTAAGTGGTATTGTGTTAATTATTACTATTACTCAGTTGTAGATTAGTTCAACCTAAGCCCACTAAAAGTTTACTAAGCACCTACTGCATACCTGCCATGCTACTAACTACTGAAGCTTATTTTCCCATAAACACAGACCACCTAAATGAGAATGAGCAATGATAGTTTGTTCATAATTTGCTAATGTAGGAGTCAGCCGCCATTACTTGAATGTGACAACTCCAAGGTAGGGCAGAGGGGTGGGGAGCATCAGGGTGGGGCTTGAGATGTGTTGGTAGCTGCTGCATTCCTTGCTCTGTGGTGGCATCTTGTAAGAGTGAAGATGAAAACACACCAACATGATAATGGAGGTGAGTGAGGAGTGGTTGCATTTTATCTCTGCTCCTCTCAGGAGACTGCCATGTTCTTGTTTTCCTTGTTACCTGTGCTTCAGATACAATTCCCTTTTTAACGTAAGCAATTCTGAGTTGTCACTTTCAATCTCAAGAGTTCTAAGAAATGCAAACTCCATTTGAAAACTTACAGTTTTGTTTGGGTGTGGTTCTAAGCAGTCTTTTAAGTCCCAGGAGCAATCCTCAGAGTCAGGTTACAGCAGTGTTTGCCAGGCTTCAGTGTGCAAAGAACCACAAGGAATCCTGTCAAAGTGCAGTGTCTAATCCAGTTGGTCAGCATATCCAGAGAGTCTGTATTTCAAGCAAACTCCCTGTTATGGATTACATGTGCAATATGTTCCACAGGCTCATGTAACTGAGCACTTGGTCCCCAAATAGTGGTAGTGTTTGGGATGTGAAATCTTTAGGAGTTATGGCCCAGCTGGAGAAAGTGGATCACAGCAGGAGCAGGCTTTATGGGTTATAGCTCAGCTGTGGTTCCATGCGGAATTTTTCTTCCTGGGTCACTGAGCTGTCATCAAGCTGTGAATTGTGCTGGCACTGCCTGCGGCAGGGGCTGGTCCTGCCACTCTGTTTTCCTTGTCATGAAACAGTGAACCAAAATAAACCCTTCCTTCCTCACTTAAGCTGCTTCCTTGAGGTATTTTGTCCCTGTGATGCCAAAGTAACTGGTGCACACCCAGGCGATGCTGATGTTGTAGGTTTGCAGACCACAGTCTGAGACACAAAGCACTAGATAGCATAGGTAAGGTAGCTAGCAGTCAGGCCTGTGGTCACCAATGTCAGTACACTGTTTAGTACACCCCCACGAAGCTTAGCAGACTTTCAAGTTTCCAGTGGTCTGCTGTGGGTTGGTTAATTAAATAACACTGTCAGTTGAGAAAAAAAAAAAAGAGCGTCCACAAGGAATTTTGACACTTACTCACCACAAAACAACACCATCACCACCACCACCACCAATAACAATAGCAACAACAGCAACAACACAGTTCTAGTTTTAAAAAGAATACTAGAAAATGTGAATGATGCATTAAATCCTTTGACAAGCTGAGATGAGGTTTTTTTGTTGTTGTTGTTTGTTTCGTTTTTTCAAACAGAGATGACATGGTGTGATGGGAAGATTGCACACCCTGGAGCCATCCAATGATGTTGAAAATTCATTCTATTGCTTCCCAAATGGATGTGCCATAGAAGTCCTAATTCCCTCATATGTATGTGTTATGGGTAATTTTATGGCCAAATGTGCCACTATGAGAACTCATTTTTCTTTATAATTGAACAGAGTTTGTATTTTTAAAGAATCCTCTTTTCTCTGGGAGCAGAAAAATGCAATATTACCAGATAAACCCAGCACATTTCTCTTAGTTGTTCTTTGGATAAAGTTCATCCAATTAAAGATTCTGTTGTCCTCTTGCCTCCTTATCTATGAAGTCACCTTTGCTTCTCATCCTTGACTTTGTAACTCATTCCTGTGAAGGTTAGAAATGCTAGTTCAGTTTGCACATGTGTTTATTGGTGAAATTATTTTGGCCACTCCACGTAGTTAAAAGGATATTTATTTAATGGCGTAACTCACAAATTAAGTAATGGGTAGGTCGCAGGGTCTGGGGAAGGTGTATTGCAATCCAGCGGTGTTCTCCGGAGCTCTGCACAGTCCACCTTTCACCGTTCCTCGACCCGGCACCGAGAAAGCGCACAGAGAGAGTGCTGGCCCATCCAGCTCTCCGGTCCCCAGGCGCCTCCCCTCGCCCCGCCTCGTGGGCGTGACAGTTGCCAGAGTCTCAATGGGGGTTGGAACTTCCAGATCCAAGCTGGAATGGCTACCCATTACATGTGTTCTTGTCAATGTCTCTGTAGGACGTATCTACAGAGGGGGAGTGTTGATAGTTCCCTGTCCATCAGCTTGCCAAGTCTTGGAAGGCCTTTTGGCATCCTTTCTGCCCAGTGGATGAGCCCTACAAGTTAACATACATTCTCAGAAAACCCCAAATTTTTTAATGATGTATTTTATTCATTAAAAATGGGTATATTATTTTATGAGTATGTATGTATAAATACATATATGTATATATATAGTTATATATATGTATGTCTGTGGATCACATGCATAAAGTGCTCACAGAGGTCAGAAGAAGATGTTTGATCCTCTAGAACTGGAGTTATAGATAGTTGTGAATTGTCATATGGGTCTTGGGAGTGGAACCCAGGTCCTTGCAAGCCCAACAATTGCTTTTATCTGCTGAACCAAATCTCCAGCCCCATGTTATCCATTTTTCTATGTGATTATTCAAGCAATATCAAATGTCTCCTGCATAACAAGTACTGCATTAGCACTAGAACCAATATCTGTAACTCTATCATAATACTCATTAATACTAACAAGAAACCTTCATAAGGAGTAATGGGAATTTTTGAGCAGATAAACATTACAACAATCTTTTGTGACATAGTAGAAATGCTTCAGAATACTCCCTAGTACTGTCTAAGCTTTTAAGAGTAAGTGAAAATGCCCGTGTGATATTGTATCAGAGTACTGGAGATACACACAGAATATACTGTGTTCTAAAGATGTCAGACTTTGGACCTAAGCAAAATTTTTCCTAGTGTTGAATGGTGGTTTCATTGACTTTCTTTCTTTCTTTTTTTGTTTTGTTTTGTTTTTTCGAGATAGGGTTTCTCTGTGTAGTTTTGGTGCCTGTCCTGGATCTCACTCTGTAGACCAGGCTGGCTTCGAACTCATAGAGATCTGCCTGGCTCTGTCTTCCAAGTGCTGGGATTAAAGGCATGTGCCACGGCCACCCAGCTCATTGACTTTCTTAATGGGATCTTTGGTATGCTTAAGCATTAGTTTACTTTAAAGGTATCACTAAGTTTAATGCCCTGTTATTCAGTTCTCTTACTGCAGTTTGTTTTTGCTTCTTTCCAGTTTACCTGGGCTGTACTTCTCTGTACTCTTGGGATTTAATAATAAACTTAGACAGTGGCTAGGTGCCCAGAACCAGGCACATTTATAGCTAAGGAGTGAGTCTAATCCTATTGTTCTGACACCTCTTTCATATGTTATTTTGAGGTTGTGGAGGATTTTTGTGCAGGAGCAATTGGAATTCCTCTACTTTTCTTTGTGTAAGATGGCTTTTTGAGTTCTCCATGGCAATAAGATGTTGGATCATAAGATAGCTTAGGAGCAAGGCTTGCCTTTGCTCCGGAAACATCTAAACCTCCATGGAAGTTTTATCAGCTTTCCTGGGTGAGAGCCCTGGTAGAGCATGGGCAGAGGCTTCTCTGCCTCCTAAGGATGACTCTATTTCCTTTCCATCTTCTTTCCTCTGTAAGCTTTTTGAAATATAATGGCTTCTTATTGAAAGACAAATAAGACTTGGATTGTATGATATATGCTTTTCTTCCCTATTCTAAGGCTGACACCACTTTTTTTCTTGAGTCTCCCAAGGCAATACCTTTTGGAGTCAAACTCCATTTTAATTCTTTGAAACTTTAGCCTTCAAAACTATTTTCTGAGCCTGAGTTGAAAAGCAAAGCGAAAGAAAGCACAATTCACTCAGAGAGGCATTCCTGTGTTTTGCTGTGTTTGCCCTCTCTGTGAAACGTTGGAGTCATCGGGTATTTAGGATTTGGATATGAACTATCCCTTCCAAAAGGCTCATACACTGAAGGCTTAGTTCCTGCTGGTGGGTCAAGTCATTGACAGGTGATAAGGTAAGGCAGGTGATGGCCTCATTGATGGATTTAGCTGTTGATTGGTTCATAGCTAAATGAATGTAGCTAGTCCCTGGACCCTTCCTTTCTCTTGCTTCCCATATGCTATGATGTGAGCAGCTTTTCTCTGTCTTCTGTTAAGATGCTCCAAGTCACCCCAGTGCCAGAAAACACAAGCTGAGTGACCCCATGAAGCCTCTGAAATGGTAAGCCCAGTGACTGTTTCCTCAATTATATGACATTGTCATTGTGATGCAAAATACGACTAATACATCAAGACAGCAGGGAGGTCAGGAGAAAAACAAATCTTACTCATTCTTCTAAAATTTCATCCCTTCACACATAAAAGGGGCTAAGGTATAGGACACAGCTGGATATGAGGCAAAGGGAAAGGAGAAAACTGGGCACAGGGCTAAGTAACTTTCTCCAAGAGTGACAATGATACCCCTTGGGCTGAAAGAAAAGCAGCACAAAGTGAAGGAGGAAAAGAATAAAGATAGCATGTAAGGCGACAATCAGTTTTGACTAATTGGTAAGCAATTAAAAATATATGATTGTGATAATATGTTGTTGCAAATGTTTTATATAAATATATGACTAAACTTTCTGGAAATTTCAATATAGCACCCCTAATTAAAATACTAGGGTGTAGTATTTACACCTCTCTTAGAGGGTACCTACTGATTCTCGTCAGACACTTTGGGTGAGAAAACTATTTGGCTGTGTATTGACTTAATTCCTTAGATTCTCGTGAATGGAAGCTTCAATCTTTATCAAATGGCTAAAGCCCAAGCTGTGTGACAGAGCTGGCTGTGCGGCAAGAAATCATGTTTCCATCCTCCGGGGTCCCATCTGTGTCCTGGACGTCACCTGGAGATATAGTTTGTGGAACAATAAAGCAGGTCAAGTCAAGGACAAAAACATGGATGAGTCAGGCAGGAGCTATGAGCAGTGAGGGAGGGCAATCCCTTGTCTTCTCATATTGTTCTGATAATGGGGAGGGGTGCTCACTTTAACTTTCCTTTTCTGTGCCTTTAAAGGCTGTTTTCTGAGACTGTAAAATCCCATGTGAGACCTTTAGAAACTGCATGGTTATTTATCTCTAAACCCCTTTGAGGTATGACCCTGAGACATTGCTCATCTCCCCAGGATTTCATTTATAATTTTAAGGTTATTTCTAATGAGCTATGGCTGAGAAGAAAGAAAGAGAAGAAATCATTTCCCATGGAGTGCCCTTCCCCCATCCAACATACACACACAGACATAGATGCTGCAAATGGGAAAAAAATGTTTGAAATAGAGGCAGGCTCTAATTACTCCGGTTGGAACAGGGCCAGGATATTGGTCATTGGATTTTCTCTCTTCCCTCCCCAGTTTCTTTTCTTTTCCCTTCTGTCATCTTTCCTCAACCATCAGGTGGGTGGGTGGGTTGCTGGCTGGCTGATGGTTGGCAAACAGAAATAGTTTGGGAGCAAGTGTTCTTGGGGTATGTTCACTGAAGAATGAACCACAGTAACAAAGAACAGTTTTTCTGTCAATGTTCAGCCAATTTATGCTCAAGGCAGCAGGTAGGGAGATACAATACATGAACACACACACACACACACACACACACACACACACACACACACACACACCACACCACACCACATACTTAAATTTTGGAAAATGGTAGCAAAGGGAGAGAATGTAGAAATTAAATAATCCTGAACGGGACAAGAAAAAGTACTCCAAAGAGCAAAAAATGTAAGGGGTATGCATACACCCCCAAACCTCCACTACTCATAATAAATCCCTCCATTCTCAGGAGTGCAGGAGCAAATGTGGCTGCCTTGAAAGACAATGTATTCCATTATGATATGGACAAGAGAGAAATTAAAATCTATGGAGTGGAAGAAGTTGAGCAACTTACGTTGGCCAGGCATATTCAACAGGCCTTTTCCTGTTCGGTGACACAACCCTAGTTAGCCACATCAAATCATTTCCCATAAGGAAATTATGGTCACAGATGAACTCAGTCATCACAGAGACTCCCAGTAAGTGTTATGGTTTGTAATCTGGATTTCGTAGCTGCAGTCTGTTGATGTTCAGACAGTTTAAGAGGATTTGTTCAATAAGTAGAGATTTGTCTTACAACAAGACTGTCTGGTCCACCTGCAGAAGAAAGCAAGCCCCGCTTCTCAGACTGGCCTTTTCAGCACGCTGGCAACTAGCTGTGCAGGCCTGGAGCTGCATAAGCATCACTGCTTTCTTTTAGCTCCCTGGGTCCTTGGCTCTAAGCAGGCCAGTCTCCTGCCCACCTGTCTGCCCGATTTGGGACAATGTGTCTCAACTGATGCACTTTCTCTCATCTAAAAATCCTTTTTATTCACCTCAGTGTTTGTTATTTTTGGGGAAGGGCCTCCTCTTGGATGCACATCCTACAAGATACCTTCTAGGTGACCAGATCTCTTCCTCAGTGCGGTTTGGGGTTTTCAAAGATCTACCAGAACTCAGTAATTATTGCACAGCATGAAGGAAAGGACAGCCTTTGCAGCGTGCTCTCCACTTACAGTTGCTGTATGCCCTAGGCCCTATGTTAAGTTATTTACAGTCACTTTTTCATTTATTTTCTATAGAAATCCAACAAGAGAAAAGTGAAGCTTAGAAAGATTAAGTACATGCTAGTGTTTTACAAAGAACAAGAAACTGGTCTGGAAGCAAAATTTATCTGACTCTTGTGCCTGATATGCATTGCTCTTCTGGTCTCTCTGACTTTTAGCAAGCTATTCCTATTCTCAGTGCCATCTGGGTCATAGCTGTCAAATACGGGGAAGGATCAGAGACTGTGCACATTGAGCACAAATGCAATGCCTGTCAATATGTGGCTTTCCAAGTGGCCATGAGGTGGTTATTAGTAGTCCTGTGGCTATTTTACCCCACCAGCCAGTTTTCTGGGTGAGTTAGAAGTGCAGTGTCTTGGACTGGAAGAGCCACTGAATCAGAACTACATTTTAACAAGAGTCTCAGGTGAGATTGCTCTGCACTTTGAAGTCCGAAGAACACGCTTGCATTCCCATTGAGAGTGAAACTCTCTTCCTTCCAGGGGTGTGTCAGTACTGTAATGAACCTTGATTCCTTTCAGGAGAGGATGGTATTTAGGAATGAAAAGCCATTGTTTTAGGTGTGCTCAGGACCACAGAACTCTTTTCATCTTTCCCTGTTTATATTTGAAACTCCTTCTGTGCTGGTGGAAAACCCTGGCTCCAACATTCTCACAAGCACATAGCTGCTCATTCCCTTTGCAGGTGAATGATTTCCTGATCTGTTTATTTTCCCCTTGACACCATCTTTGTGGGATGCCAAACTTTGTCTGCTGGCTCAGACTTCTGTCCTAACTGGAGATCTATTTGTAACTTCTTGGGGAAGCTCCTTGTAGTTCAGAAAAGTTCTTACCAAGAGAAGGTTATTTCTTATATCTACCTAAAGCCAAATCATTCTATCTTCCTCTTCTTGCCCCCTCTGCTCGAGGTGATGTGATGTAGTTGAGAGAAGAGTGGTCTAGAACATGGAAATATTTTTTTATATCAATGATTGCTCTGTCTGATAAGTGCTTAAACTATTTGATCTTCTATTACCTCAGGTTTTTCAGTTGTAAAATGAGGGCCAATGCTGTGAGAAGCAAATGAAGCAAGAATTTAAACACCTTAGTGGAGTATCTGGCTTATATTAAAGGTAAACTAAAATAAACTCTTCTCTCCTTCCTTTCTTCATCCAATAAAGCACTTCAAAATACCTGATCTGTGTTGAAAACAGTGAACAAATATTTGATTCATTTCTTACAGAACTAACAGAATAAAGGAAAGAAGAGTATTTTTAACAATTACATAAATGTGCAATTAGAAATTTTGGTAACTATATACCTAAGGCTCTGGAATATAGGAGTGAACTAGAGAGAGAAGTTCTCTCTCCTGTAGCTTGTTTTTCAGGTATGATAGAAAACAGTAGACAAGAAACACACAATTAAAGGCATATGGTGATACCAGATATTGAACGGCATGAAGAAACCTGAGCCAGAGCTAGAGGACAGTGTGTGTGGGGTGAGTGGTCCGAGAGACCCTGGAAAAATAACTTCAGCTGGGTCCTGCAAAGCCTGTGATGCCTTGGTGGGCTGTTCTGTCCTAGATCATAAAATGTTTTATAAAGATTTTTCATTGTCTGTAAAAGGGAGATATGGGTATTTGCCAAACTGTTTTTATGAAGCATTTTAAGATTATCAGTCAAGACGAAACATAAGAATTTGTGAAGCACAATGTGATTTTTTTTGTCATATCTAGCAGGCATCTGATAAAATTTTGGGTGGATGAATAGATGAACAGAACAACTGGGTGACAGAGGGGACAATGACAACCAGCAGCGAAGCTTTCTCTATCTTTTCTAGACAGGAAGAACATGAAACATTTGGAGAAATGCTACCAACTTCCTATCACAAGAGAAAAAGCTTTTAGTACAGACATAATGAATCTCTAGAACGCATTGTCAGGAAGGCAGGTAGACTGCATTTAAATGTCTTGACAAAAACATTTTAAAATGCAGAAGTAAAAAGGTTAACAATTTGAATCTATCTTGACATTTCTGAGTCAGCCTGAGGGCTATTTTCTCCTTTGCTCAAGATGCTGTGATGTATTCCTGAAATTGCTATTTCCTGGGCTGGACCACCACCTCGGACTGGATGCTGCATGAAATTCATCAGCAGCCACATTCCCTGTGTGTTCTTTTTCTTCCACACTCCTGTCTTGTACCACAGTGATGGGTGATCACACGGATCAGAGTGCTCTTGGACTGGATCCTCTTCTCATACTATAGTGAGCAAGCAATGGGCGAATGGCCACCTACACAGTTCTCCAAAGGGTCCTAGAAGCACAATATTAGGTGATGCTGAGAAACTGGGTTGGTCTTAGGAAAACCTGGGATAACAGATAAGACAATGATATCCAGCAGCGGGGCTTTCTCTATCTTTTCTTGAAAAGAAGAACAAGAAGCATTTGGAGAAATGCTACCAACTTTCTACCACAGAGAAAAACCTTTTTTTTTAAGCAGAGGCACATGAATTTCTAGAACACATTGTTAGGGAGGTAAGAATACAGCATTTAAATTCCTTCCCTCTCCTCCCTCCCTCCCTCCCTCCCTCCCTCCCTCCCTCCCTCCCTCCCTCCCTCCCTCCCTCCCTCCCTCTTTCCTTTTCTTTCTTCTCTCAACAAAACATTTATAAGCAGTGGATAGCTTTCAAAATGTCATTAAAAAAAAAAGATCAGTCCCCAAATCTCAGTACTTTACTACCTATCTCTCATTGGTTTTCTCATCTCTATTCTTTTTACTGTCTGAGAGGCTGATGCCCACCAGTGACATCAAGAGATACTGTGCTTTCTAGTTGGGCTGCGACAGGAGAGTAAGCTCAAGTATTTTGTTTTTCCAGTGCCAGGAATGGAACCATTTTAGGTCTGTAACATCTATGTTTGTAACTGTGTACAAATTTTATAATGCTTCTTGGCTTCAACTATACAAAAAGGATAATAACATCCCTTCATAGAGTTGTTCTATGCTTGTTTCTATGTCAACATTTAGTAGAGCCTCCATAAATGCTAGTTTTCCCTTATTTTCACAGATGTTTGCCTATCAGAAAAGAGGCCAGATGATATCAGGAGAGGGTTAGACAAGCAGAGGTTAAGCTGGGAGAGGCCAGCTGGATCACTGCTATCCTATCCCCTAGCATGCTTCTGGAGCTCTTGAGAGGAGAAAGGGCTCCTCAGGTCAGTGATTCTGTGTCTGATTGGAGAAACTCTTCTTATGCAGCCAGTCAGAACAGGTTCAACAGCTCTGCTGATGCCATATAGGCAGTAAAAGCCCCAGGTTCCTAGTGTTCCACTAGTGGCTCGGGGATTTAACGTGAGACTATTGCATTACAATCCACTACAACAATATTAATGTGCAGTTAATTAATGTAGATTTAAGCTACATTTCTTGTATCAGTCCTGAAAGCTGGAAGGCCCCAGGTTCAGAAGTCTGCAGATTTGTGTTTGGGGAGGGTCCTTCTTCTTCTTCTTCTTCTTCTTCTTCTTCTTCTTCTTCTTCTTCTTCTTCTTCTTCTTCTTCTTCTTCTTCTTTTTGTCTGGTTAGGACAATTCCTATTAACTTGCAACATTTTGGAGACTCTCATGAAATAGCTGTTTTTATTTTTTCACCTTTCCAATGGCACACATTTTTTGTCTGTCCTGTATAAGCTTATTGCCCACTTGTTCCACATACCCATATGAGCACACACTGAATAATGCTTTTAATAATAATGCTTTCGTGATGCCTGGTGGAGGCATCATGAGTGTCTACTATGTGCCAAGTTCAGCTTTAGGCTGTCAGTAAAGCAGATAGGGGTTCTCTCCTTTGGATCGTCTGTGCCCAGAGACCAACTATCCCAACAAAAGAAACCAAGGAAAGCAAAGGAAAGAGAATGGGATTTGGAGAGCTAATTATTGAGATTGCTGATGGAAGCTAGACACTCTGTGCTCATATCCAGGACCTGTCACTTACCAGTGGGGTCATGTTGGAAAATTATGTAACTCCACTCAGCCTTGGACTTCTTGCTTGCAAAGTGGAGGCATCTCTACTGACACTTGGGAGTTGTGAGGATTTAAAGTGCCAGCCCTATAGGGACCTTCCAAAAAAAATTCTCTCTAAAGAGCTCATAAATAGTGACTATGTGAGTGATGGCCAAGACTGCTTCCAAACACGGTTCTAAGCATATTGGAACTGGCAGATAGGGAATATTGTTACCACATTTATTTCATTGATATAGACATTAAGGTACACCTAACTTGTTCAAGATCACACAGCTAACATGTGTCCAAGTCAGGCTTTGAACATGGTCCATGTGGGTCCTAAGTCTGCTTTCTTCTTCATTAAAGTGCTGCCCTGATTCAGTTAAGGTTACTTTGGATCATTGGCACCACTTCCTTTTTCAATCTGGAAGTTTTGTGAAAGCAAATGAATGAGCATGATTTCAGCTTTTAAAAAAATTTTATGTGTGTGGGTGTTTTGCCTGCATGTATGTACCTGTGTATCATGTATGTGCCTGGTGCCCACAGAGACCTGAAGAGGGCATTGAATTGCTTGAAACCAGAATTACAGATGGTGTGATACACACTCTTAACCCCTGAGTGCTCTTAACCACTGAGCCATTTCTCCAGCCCTGACCTTAGCATTTTTAAAAATTATGACCTCCCTATGACCTTTCTTCTCTTTTTGAGGAATAGACACACTGAGGTATCCACTGGGAGTTTCAAAGGCACTGGTGTTCAGTTAATGAAGGAGAAACTGGACTGATTGACACAAGTGTGAACAGAGCATGCATCTTGTTGCCTTTTCAGCTGCAGTGATATAATTTTGTGCCTCTACAATGATATCATACAATGTGCATCTCTGTATGAAATCCTGCAGTCTGAAAGATATAGATTTGTCTCCCCTCTCCGAGTAAAGTTATTTTTCTTAATATTGTGGGGATATTCTCTTTATTCCTGATATACACATGAGCCTCAGACCTTGTTGGCCTTCACGATGACCACAATGGAACTGCTCCTGCCTCTCCAAATATCTGTCTTTAAAAGGCTTGTTACATGAGCACATGATGCATTATACATCAAAGTGCAGATTCATCACTGGCTAATGTTACATCTTTATGGAGGTTTTCATATTGTATATTCACTTCATGATATGGTATAATATATGCGGTTTCTGGCTGTTGCCATGCACTCATCAGCTGCCTTTATTGGGCTTTCCCTAACAATGCCTAAATATGTTGCCTGTGAGGGTATTATTGTTATTAATTCATTTAGATTTACCAATATATTAAGTACATTTAGAATATCCTACAGCATTTCTATAGATTTCTCATAAGAAACAGAAATGTGAAAGATTAACAAATTTAATTAATAGACAACATACTCAATTGTTCCTAAAGCTGTCTATTCAGAAATAATCAACTTCCCACAAAATTATATTATAGTTTTGGTTTGAGGATTTTACTGAAATTTGCTTGTAATGTATGAAAGCACAGTATGGCAATTTGATATTTTTCCACAAAGCAATTATGTCAAGGTCTATTGTGAATATATATCATGAATGAATTAGATAGTCTGTCTTTGTCTCTCTCATACATACATTAGCTTTATTTTTAATATATTTTATTTTTAATTGACATAGTAATTGCATAAGGTATGATGTATTCAATGTGTATGCACTGGTTAGATCAGAATTAATTGGTATACATTGTTATTACAGACATGTCAACCCTTTGTATTGGAAATTTATAAGCCTCTACTAGTTCTTTAAAAATATTCAATCAATTGTTGTCAACCACCATTGTCCTACTGTGCCATGGAATATTAAAATTTATCATTTCTAACCAGAGACACCTCTGTACTGAGTAGCTCTCCTATGTTCATCAGTCTCTTCCCCAGCCTCTGCTACTACTGTTTTATTATCGACTCTAGCACATGTTAATACATGCACATGCCCTGAGTTACAACACACACTTGTTCATATACATGCACACATGTGCTCACACAATGCTGTTGACCCTGCTGTCAGGTTTTCCCTGATTCATCCACATCACTCTTCCTGGTCCACTGTTATCACCTCTCTTTGGAATGTCCTTCCATCTTCTATCTCTGAGTTCAAATTGACCCTTTCCACAAACCCTGACCTCGTAGGTCCAGCCTGTTTTGCTCTTTCCTCTGTTTCTACTTACATAGGATTCATAGTCTATAGCATATCATTTGAGACTGGTGAGCTACTGACTACAGTAATGAAGCACAATTTGAAATTACAGTTATCACCTGACTAACTCTGCTGTCCAGAGAAGATTGGGGATAGAACAGGTTTCTAAAAAAGTTAATTGCTTCTAATATCCTTCATAATAGTCTAATATGACACTAAGACTGTAATTGATATCAATAAATGACTCTTTGTGTGATTCATTTCTAATTAAGTAAACACAACATCTTATAATAAAGCAATATGCATAAAACAGTAGAACATGTTCTGCACCAGATTATTTTTTTTCTAGGAATAAGAAGTTTTTCTTTAGTATAGTTTTTATAAAGCTCTGTGCACAGGAATAGCACTTGGGGGTGTTTAGGGGAAAAATATGTCACCGAGGAGCACCCAGAAAGTTGGCTTAAAGTCAGTGTTGCCCCTGGGCTGTCCTCAGCCATGAGAACATGATGAATGCAAAAAGCTGGATGATGTGAGAGCTGGAACCCTGAACATAAAGGAGAACATTGCTTGCTTTGCCTGGTAAAATGAGAAGACTGCTTTCTCTCACTCCTAGAATGATACTTGGTATTTGTTATTCTACGAATGTAGATGAGTTTCACAAATACCCAAGCAACCTCTGTGGTTTTCAGTCAGTGGGTCACAACATACAGCTGCCAGTCTTTCTGGAAGGAGTTATATCAGCAGAATGCAAAGCCCAAGATGGTCTTTAGTTAACCTGTCAGCCATGATTTTGTTATTAAGCCCTGACATGTATGCCACATTACTTTAGGTGGAAAAATTATTTGCTAACAATACCAGTTAAGAACATATTTAAAATTTGCCAGAATCTGCACCTACTTCTCCAGAGGACCTGGTGGGTTCCTACTTATTGCTTACATCATTTACCATTTTGCCCAGAGAAATGGCTTAGATTGCAGGGAAGCTTGTAACAGGTGTAGTGTATGTTCTTGTTTTTCCTAGTAGCAGATGGTGCTGAAAGACGATCATCTCTGTGGGACCATTACAGGATAATGCACAGGAATAAATAAGCACAATGATAGGTCTCCGCTAAGACAGCCGGGGATTGGGGTCGGTCCAGCATTTGAAAATGGTACATATAACACTGGGTAGCTTTAATCTACCAGCTCTCAAACTCTGCTTCTTTTTTATTTTTCCTATATGTAAAGACTCCCTCCGCCCCCCACTAAATCAACCAACCTACTTCTCACTTGAATTATAGGTAATATATTAAAACAGATCTAGATAAAAGGGATTTCCGACAGTGATTTGTACTAAAAGGGAAGAGGTAATTTTTCTTGGAGTTCCTCCCCAGCCCCAAGAAATTTCTGTTTTTATTTTAATAGATTTTATGGGACCTGTCTTTGATCTTGCCGTCTTAAAAACCAGAGCAAGGAAAGGTTAATTCCAGCAATTCTATCCTAATGCACCTCTGCTGATTTTCATGAAGGACACTGCATGAGTATAATTTAACCTGGTATTGCACTGAGAATATTATATTCTTTTGTGCAAGAGTTCATCTGTCCTAGAAAAGACTAAACTCCATGGGTCACAGTATATTCATAAGTGAATATATGTATGCATGTGTATATTCTTACTACTATATCACCCATATTTGAATACCTGTTTAAGTTTAGCAATGGCAGAGGAGTCTTGCAGCCAGTCCCAGATTCATTTCTTTCCCTGTCCTTGTTTAAATTTTATTTCTTAATGTACCAGCCTCAGCACTGCTTACAGCATATTGCTCTCTTGACTTAATGCAATTTTTTTCCACATGATGTATTCTTAGGCTGTCCCAGCTTCCTTTCAGTTGCTGACAATGTTGTTTAGTCGATTTGGGGCTAAAATGCAGAGAAAGCAAAGGAATATTATTTTAACATTTTGTTCTATTCTTTTACACACTATATTCACTAGCAACAGATTTCTGACCAGGAATTTGCCTAAATATTCTTCATTTCTTGTGAGGGGAAAGAAAGGAGTAAAGAATTCTGTGATGTCTTTGACAAATAAAAGGTACAAGCTTACCAAATGTCATAACATTTCCCCAAACATCTAAATGTGCACACACATGTGGGTTTATGTATGTAGATATGTTTTCTTATTTCTCAACACTAAAGTGGCTGATGCTCTCTGAAATCTCATTATGTGTCTGCATCCAAGTTCCCAGAGAATGGCTTCCATTCCTGTACTGAAAAAATAAGAATGTATATGTTGAAAATATGGCTTTTGCACAGCAAAATCTGACGTTAATGTAGGCATTTGAACTATGGTTAACCTCAGCAGTGGGACCCAGAGGGTTAATTTTTGATTGCCTACTCTACCTGCATCCTAGAAATGAAAGATGCATGCATGCAAAAGAACAGAAACAGACTGTCTTTGTGATGTCACAAGCATCTGCCTCTGTATTTCACTATGGAATTTAAATGGCAATGAGAATTGAAACAAACAAACAAAAAACAGAAGCAAAATCCCTTTGGTAGTGAGATTTTTCCCATTTAAAGCTTTACATTTATTATGTCTAGTTTTTGAAACATCTGAAACAGCAGGGCATGTATGGGAGGTGCTGAGACGTGCAGGGCCAAGGAAAAAGAAACCCTGGTCCACCCCTCCCCCAATTCGATTAAATTGCCGAAGAGCTCTCTGGAGTATAAACAAAGTTAGAGGACTCTAATAGAAGCCCACAAGCACAAAATTATTTCTATACTGATCATGTACACTAAGCTTGCTCAATAGAAACCATACATTGTACAATATAAATTCCCCTGATTGTTTACCGTGACTAATTAGCCTTAGCTTCATGTTACAGGCAATATTTAATCCTTGGTATTTTTAATTTTTAATTTATCTCCCCCGTTTTAAAAAGTATTATCATCCATTCCCATCTAGCAGGAGTAAATTTGCTCAGGAGTTACTGCAAGATAAACATTGCTTAGAAACCATAATTTTTCCATTGTATTTGTCTAGTTAATAAAGGGAGGCATTTTATTTTCCTCTGGTGACCACTTGTACTTTGCTCAGTAATTAAGGAAGTAAGCCAGTGCTCCTAGATTTTAGCCTTTCCATAACCTCTGCAGATTTGATCAGGATGTCAGGGTCAGTTGTGTTACAGTCCTTAGTCGTTATAGAAAAACCCTCCCTGACACCAAGGAGGATTTACATAATAACACATAAACCAATACTAGTAATTTTACTTGTATGAAACACATCAGACATATTCTGCCTGAGTAAGCTGTGGGTTTCCTTTCAGCATGTAGATTTTAGACTTTTCAGAAGCACTTCTTCAGGTAGAACAGAATAAGTTAACAAATACATTTGCTCGTTGGAGAAGCTCTGCCCTAATTAGCTGCACGATCTTAGGCATGTTACTGTTTATCCAAGCCTTTGTTTACTTATATGTAGCTGGAGAATAGTGGTATTGCTCACCTCATGATATTAGTGTAAGGGTTAATCAGGCAATACACACAAGTACTCACATGCCTAGTGCTTCATATATACAAAGAGATCAATACAGTTTTAATTATTAGCATTGTCAAAGAATATTTATATATAGTTTATGCATTTAAGTATGAGCATTCTCAGAGTATATTCATATACAGCTTATACATTACACTGTGGAGTCTGGGTGGCTTTTGGGTCGAGTTAATGAAATCATTGCACTGCTTTTCCCTTCATCAGTCCAAGGCAAGGTAAGAGTGACTCCTGTGACATGTACTTCCTTACCTTACTCTCCTCGCACTTCACATTTCTATTCAGATGTCTTTTTCTGGGAACATTTCCTCATTCTATTCCCTCCAACACTCTGAATTCACTTTCACGTAGGCTCTGTTATTATAAATGTGTTGCAATGATTGGATCCCAAATCTTCTACTCCAGAAGGTAAATTTCACATATTGTTTATTTCCACATCCTTGACACTTTGTATATCTGTGGTCACAGCAAGAACTCAGTGAAGTCTTCTTGAATAAATAAGTGAAGCATTAAATATCATTGATAGCTCAATGACACTTTCAAAAAACATCTTATAAAATTCGTCTGAAACTCCATGGACTCTAAATAGCAAGAAACAATTTTAGGAAAGAATAGGAGCTATGATTTGTCCTGATTTCAAAGTCCTACAAAAAGACAATATAAAAAGTAGCATGATGTAAAGACAGATTAACAATAGACCAATGGAAAAGGAAATTTCAGAAATATATCCTCATGTATATGATCAGATGATCTTTGGCAAGTGTGTGGGTTACTTAATAAATGAAAGATCAATTGTGTTCAACCAAGAGTATTGAGAAACAGTTGTAGAATGTTATTTTGTTCATGTTGCATTTGTTTAACTCTGTGAGGCTGTGTTACTTTGCCTGTCTAAAACACCTGATGGTGTAACAAAGAGCTGAATGGCCAATAGTAAGGCAGGAGAAAGGATAAGCAGGGCTGGCAGGCAGGGAGAATATATAGAAAGAGAAGTCTGAGAGGAAAAGAAGGAAGGTCAAGAGAACAAGGAGAGGATGATGTTAGGGGCCAGCCACCCAGCTACACAGCCAGACATGAGTAAGAAGGAAAGGAAAGGTATCCAGAAACAGAGAAAAGTAAAAGCCCAGAGGTAAAAGATAGACAGGGATAATTTAAGAAAAGCTGGCAAGAAACAAGCCACGTCAAGGCCTGGCATTTATAATTAAGAACAAGCCTCTGTGTGTGACTTATTTGGGAGCTGGGTGGTGGGTCCCCCAAAGACTAAAAAGCACCAGCAACCGGAAACTAGATATTTCCATTTAAAATAATGAAATTGGACTTTTACATTATATATAAAAATTACTTAAACTATTCAATATGGATTCAGCAATGATTCTCAAGAGAACAGGAATCAGGAGAAAGAGTAAATGTAATTATGAAAAAGTTAAAAACTTGTGCATCAATGATCACAACCAACTGAATGAACACACAATCTAGAGAATAAGAAAATATGCAATTCACATATTTATTAAGGGTTAAGTCATAATTCAAAAATGAGAAAACAGATAGCTTTATTGAAATTTGTAAAGTATATGAATAGACATCTCTGAAGATAATAAAAATTGACCAGTCATCTGAAAAGATGCTCAATAGCAATAACCATGAGATAACCAATGGGAGCAAAACAACTATGAGTGGGGTGAAGAGATGGCTACATGACTATGAATGCTGGCTGTTCTTCCTGAAGACCCATGTTCAAATCCTAGCACTCACATGGTGGCTCACAAGTATCCACAACTAGTTCCAGGGGATCTGATGCCTTCCTTTGGTCTCTGTGGATATCAGGCATGCATATGGTACACAGACATCCAAGCAGACAAACACCATACACACACAATAAAATAATAATCATTAAAACAAACACAATGGCATATTACTTCATATACATTGGGTAATTTCCCTTTCAATATGAACACACATACATATATTCTATTCACAATTCCATGAATTTGTCCAAGGATGTGAAGACACTGAAGGATTCTTGGTGGGAATGGAAATAATACAACTGCTAAGGAAACAGTATGGTGCTGTGGATGATTGATTGATAAATAAAACACTGATTGGCCAGTAGCCAGGCAGGAAGTATAGGCGGGACTAACAGAGAGGAGAATTGAGAGAACAGGAAGGTAGAGGGAGACACTGCCAGCCGCTGCCAGGACAAGGAAGATGTAAGGTACCGGTAAGCCACGAGCCATGTGGCAAAGTATAGATTAATAGAAATGGGCTGAGTATAAGAGTAAGAGCTAGACAATGGTAGGCCTGAGCTAATGGCCAAGCAGTTTAAATAATATAAGTGTCTGTATGTTTGTTTTATAAGTGGGCTAAGAGACTGCCGGGGCTTGGCGGGACCCAGAGAGAAAAACTCTAGCTACAGTACGGATTATAATAGGACAAATTATAACAGGATTAGTATAAGATAAAGCATTCCCACTTCAGGATATTTATTCAAAGAATACTTAGTCAGTGTGCTGATAATAGCAATACTCCCACATTCACTATAGCATTATTTTAAATAACCAAGAAGTAGAAGCAACTCAACTATCCATCTACAGATGACACAATATTGTGTGTCTATGAACATTAGTCAGTCTTTAAAAGGAAGGAAATTTTATAAACAGGCTTTTCTCTGTCCTATCCCACCCCACAGCCACTTCCCAAGTTACCACACAGAGGCTTATATTAATTATAAATGTTTGGCCATTAGCTCAGGTTTGTTACTAACTAACTCTTACATTTAAATTAACCCAAATCCTTATCTATGTTTAGTCACATGGCTCTTGGCTTATTACCTCATTTTCTACACATCCTGCTTGCTTGGAGGCTGGCTGGCATCTCCATTTCTCTTCCCTTCCTCCTCCTTGTATTTCTGTTTGGTTTTCCTGCCTAGCCTTATTCTGCCTGACTATAGGCCAAATCAGTTTTTTATTATCAACCAATGAGAGCAACACACATTCACATTGTACAGAATTACATCTGACAGCAAAATTTGGGGTGGTAGATTTGCTTAGTAGACAGGTGTGTTTGTTATCAAGACTAACGACTTGAGTTTGATCCCTGGAATTCACATGGTGGAAGGGGAGAATCAACACCTGCAAGTTGTCTTCTGACCTCTGTATACTTCATCTTATTAAATAAGTGTTTAAAAAACAGCTTTAAAATATCTATGCATACTTTAACCCGGGTGAAACTCTTTTAAGATTTTCTGCTAATTGAAACAAGACATGCAAACCAAAACAAAGACAATGTGAGCCTGCTTATATGAGTTCCATGAAGCAGTAGAATTCATAGAAGCACTAAGTAGAATGGTTGTTACCAGGAGCTTGAGCTAGGAGAAGAGGGAAATAATAAAATGGACAGAGAGTTTCAAATTCGCAAGATGAAAATGTCTAGAGATCTTATTTTCCACTTTTACAACGGGAATATACTTACCACTATTGATGCCTACATTTAAAATATGGATAAGATGGTAAATTTTATTATTTTTAACCACAATAAAATGTATAACATGAAGCATTTTTATTTTCAATGATTAAAACTTTATTGCAAAGAACCAGCAAAATGTATGTGTGTGTATATATATATTATGTCATACAGTGAGATTAGTCAGACCCAAAGTCTATACATTTCAATCAATTTCTATGCAGTTAGAATAGCCATTCTGAAACTGGAGCTTCACATTGGGTTTTATACCTTTACTATTATTGTTATCAGTTATTGTATTTTATGCACTTGTCTACACATGAAAACTCATTACAGAGTTAAAATTAGCAACACAATTAGCTTTATACACTGTTTCAAGACTTATGTGTCCATTACCTGCATTCTGTTCTTCCTTATCATCTAATAGTTACACTTTCTTGTTCTCCTTTATATATGTTGCACCATGCTTACACGTATACATATATGTTAGAGGGTAACATCTGCATATGAAAGAGAAGAAAGCATGTGGGGTTTTCGCTGAGATTTTGTAATATTGCTTAATAGTATACATTGTAAGTTTGTTCATTTCTCTGCAATTTTTTTGATTTTTGATTTTTCATTTTTCTTCAGAGCTGAATAGTAAATCCCATTTTATTTATATATCAGATTTTCATTGTTCATTTATCAGTTAATGGACAATTAGGTTGGTTCCATTTCCTTGCTTTATTTGAATAAAGCAGCAATAAACATGGGGGTACAAATTTTCTGTGGGAGGGTATGGTAGTTTGAATGTAATTGGCCCCCATAAGCTCAGAGGAAGTGAAACTATTAGGAAGCATGGTCTTGTTGAAGTAGGTGTGGTTTTGTTGGAGGAAATGTGTCACTGTGGGGGTGGGCTTTGAAGTTTCCTATGGCTCAAGCCATGCCTAGTGTCTCAGACCACTTCCTGTCATTTGCATATCAAGATGTAAAACTTTCAGCTCCTTCTCCAGCACCATGTCTGCCTGCATGCCACCATGTCCCACTATAATGATAGTGGATTGAACTTCTGAAACTGCAAGCTACCCCATTAAGTGTTTTCCTTTATAAGAGTTGCCGTGGTCATGTGGTCATGGTGCCTCTTCACAGCAATAGAAACCCTATCTAAGGCAGAGGGTATGGAGTTCCCTGGGTGTATATCCAGGTGTGCAATACCTCTATCCTATGAAAGTTCTATTTTTAACTTTTGAGGAATCTTCAAACTGATATAATAATGGCTGTATTAATTTGCATCCCCCCGCAGCAGTGTATAAATGTTCCTCTTTCTCCACATCCTCTCTAACATTTTTATCAGATTTCTTGATAATAGCCATTGTGATTAGGGTGCAGTATATACAGCATTTAAAAGAATTAGATGTCATTTCATTTTGCCCCTCACATTCCCACACAGTAGATTTAGCTTAGTGGAAAAGCAAATTTTTCCAAAACTGCTGCCTTCTTGACTCCTTTAGTTAGTACTTGACATGCTGATTAGTAAGACTAAAATGCAAAGAGAATAGTGGAATCATTGTAAAAGTAAGATTGTCATCCAGGGATGGCATAATTTGTGGAATTTAATATACTGCTCACCAACTACACATATTTCTAAATAGGACCGAACCACAAATAGATTTTCTGTCTAAGGCGAAAACCTGTCCACACATCTTCCTCCAGTGAAAGTGAGGTTCTCTCAGTTTGCACACAAAGATCTGAGGCTCAGAGGGATTCTATACTTGCTCAAGATTGCATTCAGCACTGGATGTAGGATGAATTTGCCAAGGCCTATCTGACTTCTAACAAACCCCAATCTTTCTCAGTATACAGGAATTGAGGCCAATATCCTCTCTGCATATGATATTAGCATGTCCCCTTTGACAGAGCCCACCTGACTTTATCTGAAGAACCTATGCATTCCTACAGCTTTGCCAATCTGAGACTAGAGGGCATAGGCCTCCCCCAAACCCCCCTTGTCTCCAGCTCTTCTGAGTTGGGTGGAGACATCAGCAGAGGTCAGGAGCTGTATTGCACAAAGGAGCCACTAGTAGGACCTGCCAGGAGGGTTGATCTGAAGAGATAGACACATCTGTGCTAAATCAGTAGAACCTAATATTGTCTTACTTTTTCCAAACAGACGATAAACTCATTATGCCAGTGTGTTTGTGTAGATGTTCATGCCCATTTGCATGTGCTCAGCAGCCCATCTTTTCAGATGTTTGTACAATTGTATTGCTTTAGTTTACATCTAAACTAAAGCAAAACAGTCTGAGACTGAAAATGCATTGACAATGAATGTTATTGCCTAGAGCCAGGGTTCTATGTTATCTAAATTTCAAACCCTCCAATATGCATCATCATAAGTTTTCTGCCTTTTCACAAATTAAACCAAGAAGAAAAGGAAAGGAAGGAATAAAGAAAGAAAATGAAGAGATGATTTCAGGAAAAGTTTGGGATGTTCAATGTCTGCTTTCCCATCTCCTACCCTTCTTGGAAGGATTAACTGTAATGTGGCTGTGGTTGTAAACTAATAAATAAATCTGTTTCTATAATTACTTTATGTTACACAAATATGATTATATTTTTTATATAAGTTATTGGTAAAATTAATTTTCCATGCTTCTGCCAAATAGTTGTTTGGGGAGCAGGTGCTGAATCATTAGCTAACTCAAGGGGTCAAACTGAGGGAGCTCCATACTGAGACCTGAGAAGGGAACTTGGCTTCTCTTGTGCTGTTGGTGATTTAGGCCTCTCAATCATTTCTTTTCTTTGTCTTACAAAGCACCTTTACTCCCTATCCTGCAGCAGGGGCTCCTGCTTCAAACCTGAATATAAATTTTGTACTTTGGCTTACCATCTATACCAGATAATTTCCCCGGGAGTCTTCCAGAGCTACGTCTGCTTTGTAAATATGCTTGGATTCTTTCATGTCCTTCTTCAGCACCTGACTCTGTCATCTACTACTGCCATGGAGTGAATTGTGTCCTCTGAGATTCATGTGTGGAAGCTTTAACCCCACATCCTTGTGTTGAAGCTTTAGGGCCTTTAAGGAGGTACATTAAATGAGGCCATGAGTGGGGCTCTGATACAGTGGAACTGGATCCCTTATAGCAAGAAGATACACCCAGGAGCTCACTCCATGTGGAGCCTTGCAGAAAAACATCGCTGTTCGCAGTCAAGGGAGAGTCCTCATCAGAATTCCACCAGGCTGGCATTCTGACCCTGAACTTTCCAGTCTCCAGAATTGTGAGGAAATAACCTTTTGTCTCTAATATTTCCTATGGCAGCTTGGACTGGCCAACACTATTATCTCAGCTCAAGTCACCTGGTTAAGTATATAAACACCTGTCTCCTCATTTCTATTATTATACTCAATTCATTCAATAATGGATCAGTATTTAACCCACTAATGCTTTTCTTAAATTCTCTCAATAAGAAATGAAAACAGGTTCAGAAAAGGATTCAAGAAAGAAAGTTAGAGAAGATTTTTTTCACCATACCCCAAATTGAAAACAGCCCAGTGAACAGTGGTAGGTGAATAAACAGAGATATTAATACAGAGGAATGCTTAATAGAAACTAAGGAAAACATAGGAAGAAGTTGTAGTTTAGTTGGATGGCTATAGTTTATAACCAGTTATTGTCTGTTTATAAATAACTAGAAGAGAGATGTTTGAAGGTTTCCAATGTAAACTGTGTAAGGGGATGTAATGCTAATTACTCTGGTTTGATCATTGCATCTTGTGTACTTTTAGGGAAGTATTTCAGTGTATTGATAAACATCTGCAATTATTATGTGTTAATTAAGAGGGAAGAGGAAAATAGAACAATTACTAATATAATTATATAGAACAACCTCAAAAATATTATGTTAGTCTGGGAGTTTGGCTCAGGTGTAGAGCTCTTGCCCAACATGTGCAAAGGCTTAAATCCCTGTCACTGTGACAAAATAATGTTCAGTGGGTGACATCAACCAAAGAAGAGTATACATTCTGTATGGCTCAACTTATATTATGTTTTAAAATAGCCAAAACTAAGCTCCGGTATTAAAAATGGGAGTAGTAGTTGTGGAGAAGGTATTGTTGAATACAAAGAGTATATTTGTGTCTTCATATTGATTGGAGTAGTGAATGCATG
Source organism: Peromyscus maniculatus bairdii (assembly GCF_049852395.1). Taxonomy (NCBI): domain Eukaryota; kingdom Metazoa; phylum Chordata; class Mammalia; order Rodentia; family Cricetidae; genus Peromyscus; species Peromyscus maniculatus. The sequence goes on from NC_134861.1 coordinate 42,689,450, forward strand.
GGTATGTCCACTTTTAAAGCACAACTATACACAAAAATATTGCACATATTATGGTATTGGGATTATATAGCAATTGAAAGAGGAGACATATAATAGCTGCTAATGAACTAAACATACTTCATCTCAAATACAAAAATTATCACAAATTTAGTTTGGTTCCAAATTAAAGTGTGTTCAGAGAAGTTAATATGTCAGTGTAATAAGTCAGGATATTTGTAATTTGATCCCATAACTATTACTTATCTTTTCTGCCTGTCCAGCCTCCTTGCTGTCTTCTTTCATTTACAGTGTCTTACTTTCTTCTTTGGAAGATTACTCTCAGCTTGCAAGTGACTTTCATAGAATTGTGTGACAAATATATGTGTAAAACCTGCAATGATCAAATCAGGGTAATTAGTGTTTGCATTTCCTTAAACACTCCCAACCCTGATGGTGGGAGGGAAACTCCAGGAAGTAGGTCAGTGAGTCATTAAAGCACAGTGGCCCTGTATTTCTGGCTGAGATTCCCAGTGCTCCCTGCCTGCCTGCATTTCCTAAGATTTGTGGTATCACCAACTGTCACTCCTGTGAACTTCCTTGTATTTTTCCAATCAGGCCATTGACTTTTCTATTTATAGAGCTAGAGTCACCATCTGTTGTTTGTACCCAAAGAACATAATACACCAGTCAATGGCTTAACATTCTCTTGTTTACCCTAGCCTTCCCAGAAGCAGACCCTGAGCATGGCTGTGAACACAAATAGCTTGTTTTAGATGTGACTCCAAGAAGAATTAGGGGAATTCGTAGGCAGTTTTAAATGGAGTCTACTGATTGACTGGTTTTCAGTTCAGCAGGGCATTCTGGGAAAGAGGGTAGGACACAATAAGAATGATCCTGAGGGATGGGGAACCTTGGATTATGTATTTATCTTCCCATTCCCATTTGTCATAATTCAAGGGCTGTCCCTGGCTAACTAAATCCACAGGACTTTGAACTATCTCCTCTTAGGGCTCAGGGAAAACTCCTAGGTTGAAGAGTTGCAGACGTGAGCAATAGGATGGGGCCACCATGGACTAGAACAACAGTGCTTAAACTCTACAGTAGGGTGATGAGAGCATCATCCAGAATAGCTTCTACTGCCACCATGAAGAACTTCTTTTGGTTTCACGGCATCATTAACCCTCCCACATCTGCAGAGGTGAAGCCTCTTTCAGTCTAAAACATTCTTTCTTTTCCTCATTGTCCCTTTCTGACTGACTCTAGCCTGCCTTGTCTTAGTTTATATGTCCCTAACTGTAGGGACTCTGCTGACCCATTCTGTACAAACGTGTCTATGATTAAGTTTGATTTACCATGATAATTAATAATCAAATAGACCAATAGACAATAACAATATAAATTTAAAATAGCAAATTTTCTCTTTGCTATTTTTGATTATGGTTGATTAAACTGTGGATGGGGTGTGGTTTACAAAGTAACTGCATCCTTTTCACCAGAGTATCAAAACAGTGAAGAGCAGAGCCTGGTCCTTGAGAACTTAACATCTGAGTGAACCAAATAAATAAATGTAGATGTGGGAGAAATGAGACAGAAGGGTTTCTGCTGGTGGATACAAGAGGGTGGACAGTCTATCACCAGACAACCCTAGAGAGTGAGGGGAAGTCAGTAGGTGAGAGAGAGAGAGAGAGAGAGAGAGAGAGAGAGAGAGAGAGAGAGAGAGAGAGAGAGAGAGAATAGAAGGGTGTGACATCCGATTGGAGTTTTGTTTCAGACAGCAGCATAGGAGGAGGAAAGCCAGCCAGCTGCTTTCTCTGCCTCTCTGAGCTAGCAGGTTTTCACCCCAGTATCTGGCTCCCACGTCTTTATTGGTAAAATAGAAAGATAGAGACTTAGTTATGTGGAGATGGCTGAGAGAGCAGCAGAGGCTGCTGGTGGCCCAGGCCTTGGCCTCAGCAGCGAGGTGGCAGTGGCTGCGGAGGTGTAGTCAGCAGCTGAGACAGCAATAGCATCAGGTGCAGCTGCTGTGCTGCACATAAAACAATATGTGTGTATAAATGCTAGCAAGAATTTGGAGGAAAAGGACCCTAATAAACTGTTGGTAGGGGCGTCAATTAGTGCAGCCATTATTGATTGAGTTTCAGGAAGCAGGTGGATAATTTTTCACAGCTTACATAATGGACACATTACTTTTTTCCTGCTCATTCTTTGTGTCCTCCCATATATTGTCCCCTTTTCTTCATCCTTGAATTCTTATGAACATCTGTGCTCTTGTCTTATTGGGAGGGGTCTATTTAGGTCATAGCTGTTTCTCATTTCTAAGACATTGGAAAACCTTGCCTTGGGATAAAGTCTCTACAAAATATCACTTTTATGTATTGTTTCACCAAACTCTAAACATATCTGTAAACTTAATAGTATATATATGCATTTAGGCTTGATTTTTATAATAATTTCTTATCTTAAATCATTAAAATACTACTTACAGATTATTAAACATAGAACTTTTACTTTCACAAAGAACTGCAGAATCTTTTCTACAGTATGTATTTCAAGGTGCTATAGATGCTCATGTTTCTAGAGAAAGCCCAGCTTTGCTTATAAAATGTGGTCCAAGCCAAGCAACTACCTGAAGCCTCTTTGTTCCTAATAATATATGAAACATCTGAGAAAAGGGCTTAAAAAGCATAGATAAGCCTCTAATGAGTGTCAGCATTAGATATGAAAGATTAACCCGTACAAAGGTTCAAAAAACCCCAATGATGAGTGATTATCTATCCCAACTGCAGGGAGAAAAACAAGTGCTTATTTTATGTAATTTATGGAACGTTGATTATTTGTGTTTTAGGTTTCCTTAAATAACTCAGTAAGAGTGGCTAGAGACTTTCTTCCCCACAGAGAAAATGTATTTCTTAGCTGTGCAACGACTTGCTAATCTCTAACATATTGTAGGTGACATTTTATGTGACAGCAAAAATATGTGAAAGTCTTTATTAGATACATTGTATTTTGAAAATTAACTGCAAGTAGAACATGCTGATTCCTTAGATGCTGTTTTATTTTTATAGAGATACTAATATCAATGATGGTCATAAGGATATAATAAGTATGATCCTGAGGGATGGGGAACCTTAGATTATATATTTAGATTATATAGAGAGATTCTAATATCAATGATGATTATATTAAGAACTAAAAATGTAGATACCCTGGGCTTAGAGATGAGTTTAAGTTTTTGCCTTTATTTATTATGCTCTTTAGTAGTCATTCATCTTGACGTAGACCAAACAGAGCACAATGCTATGGGCGTGGGGGTTGTCCTTCAAGACCCTCCCAGTCAAGTGGGAGAGAACAATACTCACATGACCACAGTACCAGACAGAATATCATTGGCAATGCAGGTAGGGCTGCTAAGTTGTATGCAGGTTCAGTGTACCATAGCCTGTCTGTGTTTGACATGATTTAGAATGGCTTCTTGGATACTGAAGCCTTTAGAAAACTATGTTACTAAATATGAGTAGGACTTTGCCATAATGAGAAAGGTTTGGGGAGGGATAAGATAAATTGTGAAATAAGCTGTGAAATAGGACCTTTGATTAAAACTACATTTTTATCTCATATCTCCTAGTTAGAAGGGTTATTATGTGTAATACTATGGAGTAAAGAGACTAAAGAAACTGTCCTGCTGTCCAGCCACTGTGGAAATCAATATGAACTTTAAGACAACAACAACAGCAACTTAAAGTAGAACCACCATATGATCCAGCTGCATAGGTCCTGGGTACATACTTGAAGCAATCAGTCATGAACAGGAGAGACACCTGCATGTCTACAGTCATTGCAGACACAGTCACAGTAACTAAAGGAGGCACTCTTTTTAGATGCCCATTGAGGGATGTGTATGTAAATAAAATATGATATACAATACACAGTACATTACCATTTAGTCACAAAGAAGAATGAAAATTTGTCATTTGCAAGAGAATGGAAGGACCGGGAGATTATCCAGTTAAGCAAAATAAGCCAGGCTCAGTGAAATAAGTATCACACACTTACTCTCATATGTGGAATATAAGAAGGAACATGGCATAATGTAGAAGTGGGACTCTCAGAGAGTAGGAAGATGATTGGAGGATGGGGAAGAGGGTAATGACTGGGTATGATCAAAGACTGTTATATGCATGTATAAAAAACTCAGAATGAGACATTGGTTTGTACAATTAATACACGTTAAAACAAAACTAAAAAGGGGGTTTGTGGGATCTAAATAGGAGTTTTATAGCACAGGGCATATGTGAGCTAGCTAGAGTAAGAAGTACACAGGGGAAGAATGGGAGAAGCATCTGACTGTCTAGGTTAATCCCTGCTAACGAGGATAATAACCCACATAGGTAAGGCATTGGAATTTGGTTTTAGTGTCTACATAATCACGGAAGATGCCTATCCAAAGCAGTCTCAGGATTGACCAGTATTCTAGAAGCTACCTCTGGAGCTGTATGAGGCTTTCTCATGGATATTGGGATCAAGTTCCAAATCTTTAATAACATGGCCTCCAAGCCTTCTTCCTCCATTCTCTCACTATCCTTAGTTCCCTTTATCCCCCTGGCACATTTGGATTCCCTTAGTCTGGTTGAGTATGGAGGTTCCTCCTGTTTTCCCACATCCCAATGCCTGCACCTGTGGATGTAATAGCTCTTGCAACTTAAATAAATGTTACACTCTGAGGGAAACTGTCTCTGACCACCAAACAGCTTTTCCTTTTATCTTAAAAAATTGGACTTAGTAGTTGGCGGTGCCATCTTGCCTATTACTGGTAGGGAAATTGAGGCTCAGAGAGATTTTCCCCATGTAATAGAAGACTAAAAAATGAGGTTGCAGAATCTGGGGCTTAGAGAAACCTTTGCCCCAGAGTAAATAAAAGTTTTTTACTGTTTAATTGTTCAGTGACTTCTCATGTTCAGTTCTTAGATCAGAAAACATGGGTGCTGCTTGTCTAGTAAGAAACCAATGTAGAGAGACTTGATGATTTTTAGGGATGTCATGGTCTGCCTCGCTTGACTTTCCTAATACTCTTGGGAAATTTATAGAGAGGATGCTAATCCACTGTCGTAGTTTGGACAAGCAATCTCCCCTATAGGCCCAGATATTTGAACACTTAGTCACAGGTCAGTGGTGCTGTTTGGCTATAGAACTTTTAGGAGATACAGCCTTGCTGGGGGTAGGCTTTGAGGGTTTATAGACTTCTCTCATGTCTAATTTGGTCTCTCTGTTTCCTGGTGTGGTGACAAAATGTGATTAGCTGGCTTCCTCCTCCTGCTGTCTGCTGCTGCACCGTCCCTGCCATTATGGACTCTAACCCTCTGGAACCGTACGATAAAAATAAACTTTATTCCTTAAGTTGCTTCTGGTCATGGTAGTTTTTCACAACAATGGAAAGTAACCAATATACCCTTATTGATATTGCAATTTAGGGCAGAGTGGTGGCTAGTCTCAGGACATTGCTAGCAAGCCACTGGCTTGAACATTAGTTAATACCTTTGGATTTTGAATAGTACTTTTGACTGAGCTATTTTTTCTTCATAAATAGGGTATCACAAAGAGAAATTACTATAAAAGTACAAAAAATGCTGTGTAATGTGGGGCTGTGTAAGTGTCTAGTATCAATTAACTTATAGGAATGACAGGAGTGCCGGAGCATGATGGAAATAATGGAGTGCAGTCAGATTGGGATATCAATGCACTTCCAAGTTGTTAAGAGAACATTTCTTAAAGTCATTCTGAAAACTTGGCCCAGGGAAAGGTATTTAAATCCCGCCGATATGACCTCAATTTATTTCCCAATAAATTACTCGTCTTCTTTGCAATTAGTCACCCAGCCTGCCAACCATATGAACGGAGGATTTATTTTCTGTTTCAGGCAGAGCTGTGGAGCAGATGGGCAAGCTGCCATCAATGGAACCTGGCTGTGCTTACAGGTAATGTGGGGGAGGGGCAGGGGAGAAGCAGACGCTATGGTTGTCACCTCAAGAACTGTTCTTATGGTTGCACGAATTCAGGCCTGAGTTCATATTCCAGCTCGGCTCTAATCTTTGGATCCAGGCTTGTTTGGAAGCTCAGAAACGCTTTCTCACTGTTGGGCTGGCTGGAGGCCAGCTAGGCCAAGTGGAAACAGCATGTGCAGGCTTACTCCTAGAAAGCAGTGACCGGGTGACACAGTTTAGCGTCCAAGCAGCAGCTTTGAGGGACAGCCAGATTTAATAACACTGTAAGGGGGCGTGATCTGAAGTAGGGGGGGAGCCGTCCATCCAAACCCAGAGAGACAGATATGAGTCTAAACTAGAGGTGGATGGGAACACAACTATGAATGACCCTGACTGAGGTTGCTGCTGTCGCCCATCATTCTTCTCCCCGGTTGGTCGCAGGGGCACTTGGCCTCACCTACTGGGTCTTCTTGGTGCTTCAGCTCTTGATAGTTCTTATTGCCACAAACACCTCCAGCTCCACACCTCAGATTCTCTAAGACATTATTCTTACTGTGCCATTCAACTCGGACATCGGTGTAGCAGGGCTCCTAGCAAAGTAGTCAAGGTTTTAATTTAGTTGGTTTTCCTATCATATACTTTGTATAATAAAAACATTTGAATTTCCATCTCTCCAAAATGTTTACCTCCATCAGGGCAGGGGCCTTTAGTTGCTTTTCATTTTTATCTTTTAATTTCTGTATCCCCATTGTCTAGAACTTTGCTAGCCATATGAAGACATCTAACAAACATTTCAATGAGTAAATAATCTGACATTCGGCTAGATTTTTCTCCCTCCCCTTTTCCCTCCCTCCCCTTCTTTCCTTCCCCCTTCTTTTTTCCCTCCCTCCCTCCCTCCCTCCCTCCCTTCCTCCCTCCCTCCCTCCCTCCTTCCCTTCCTCCCTCCCTCCCTCCCTCCCTCCCTCCCCCCCTCCCTCCCTCCCTCCCTCCCTCCCTCTCTCCCTTCCTTTTGCCAATCACTCATGAATATCTTTCATAGATAATAGCTTTCTCTCTTATTCACTATCCTCAATTCCTTTGGCTTTTCTTTTATTTCATGACTAACCCACATTATTTCCCTTCTGAAAGCCTGCACATGCTTTTCACTTTGCCTAGAATGTTCTCTCTATTGATTGTCTCAAGGTAGACCTGTGATATCACTCAGATTTAAGCTCAGATATCACCTTATTAGAGAAGTTCACTCTAAGGAGCTTTCCTAAATCCTCCCTTGTCCTTTATCCCAGTCACTCCATTCTCCTGTGACCTTGTTTTAGAATCTTTATAGAACAGGACCATTCACAATTTTTGGACCATGTGTTTGCTTGTTTGCTTATTACCCCTGTCCCTCCTTCTATAACCCCTGGAAGAAAATACATTCTGCCAGATCAGAGTCCCAGGTGATTTGCTTCCCATTGTATGCCAAGTTTCTAGACCCAAACTCTGATGCATGATTGATGCTTGATACATGCATGTTGGCTATTAAACCTGGGTTATGCTTCTGGAGTTCATCTACCTACATAGAAACTTGGGCCCCAACGTTGAAGAAAGGCTTAAAGCTTTACTTTGTTTGTCTATGTATAGCTTCCCTACCTATGTATGAATGTTGTAATAAGAAACATGCCATATGTTATTTGTGGAAATTAGTCATTACAAATGATAGTGATAATGGCTACTGTATTGAGTAGTCACTATATACCAAAACCTGCTTTAAACCTTCATTTCATTATTTAATCCCCATTATGATCTAGGATGAGAGCATCATTTTAGTTTTTTGTTTTTGATGACTAAAGGTCTGAAGGAGTAAATAACAAATAGTTACTAAGAGGTGGAAGAAGGCCTTAAGGTCAGGCAGCCTGACTCCAGGGTGTGTATTTGAGGTGTTACTGGGACAAGTAAATCTCTCAATAAATGACTCGGTAAGTTTCACTAATCACAATCGTCATTATTGCCTGCTATATGATATTACAAATCAGTGTGCTGTAAATCCTGTTACTTTGTCAAAGATGTCTGCTCTCAAATAGATTAATTACAAAAAAGCAAGAGGAGGCCCATTTTGGTGTACAGAAATTCTTTGCAAAATAATTCTTTCATTGCACGGGGAGTTATTCAAATACACACAGATAATATATTTTAAATAATTAAATATTTTATTGATCATTAAATCTTACCAAGGATATAACATGTGCTGCATTGCATTGGCAACTGGCATCTGTTGAATACCAGCTTCCAGAATGCCAGCTTGGCTTAGATAGTTTTGTAAAAGAGATTCGACATCAGTGTTTCAGATTATTAGCCAACAAAAATATCTTGGCAAATTATGATACAGTGTTTCAGACTTGATTTTGAATAGTTAAAAATTTACTGAAAAATCTTCAAATGTCAAGGAAATCCCATGGTTTTGGTTCTATACTTTGAAATTTGTACTGTGGGCATTTATATACTTATCAATATTTATTAAGCTAGGAAACTTAAATAACAAGCACCATATTTTTGTTATTACTTTTTTTCACTATCCTTATGATAGAGCCGTGAATTTATTAGGATCTGAAAATCGCCACTCATTAAATTGTGCATATTTTAGCATCATATTTACCATTCAGGGAAATCTTTTTTGGAATTAAATCATGACATTGAGTGATTAAGTACATACACATGTCAGCCGTATATAGTGTATAAGAGACACAGCAACACTGTTCAGATGGAGGATTTGTGTTGGATCTTCTGCTAGCATTTACACCCTGTGAAGACATTAATAAAATAACAAACATTGGGGCCTTCGAAGGACACTAGGACTACACAATTCAATTTCTATATTTTACAGCTAGAGAAATGGGAACTCAGGAAGTGGAGTTCTATGTACCAAGGAAAAATCTCCTGACTACTGTTTAACTGTTTTGTGGAAAGGCAAAGGTGACATGCTCCAGAGGACCCAAATCTACAGACAGTAGAACTTAGAAAATTTACATGACTAGATGAATAGTTAATGTACTCACTAGACCATTTACTTCAACAAATAGGTGTGTTAACTGAATCTGCTAGTAATCTGCATGTGTGTGTAGATCTATATTTTAGATCCACCAAAATAATGCATTTCTGGTTATAATAGTGTGCATTAATCATAGAGAGCAGTAAAAGTAGCCCAATATTTTCCATTTGCTATAGTTTGGAAGAAGTTTGGGACTGTCCTTCAAAGGTTCACACGCTGGATGCTTGATTTTCAGTGTGACAATTGGGAGATTATGATTTATAAGAAATGAGGCCTAATAGGAAAGAAGTTCTTCAGTCTTTGGGGGAGTTGCCTTCAGAATATGTTTGTGTATGTTTCAGGGGACCTTTTTAATCTCTTAACAAGTGAGTTGTTAGGAGTGACTGTGACCCTAAATTGTTCTCTGGCTTTCTGTTCTACAGTATGAGCTCTTCCTCATATACATACTTCCACCATGATGTTATATAGACAAAGGAGCTCTTGCAAGCCCCAAGCCCTTAAAACTCAAAAATTGGGAGTGAAGGGAATCTCTTTCCTTTGTATAGTTAGCATGCCTCAGGTATATATAGTAACAAAAAAAATTGACTAATGCAATATTCTTAGAGAGCCATTTTTTTTTTTTTTTTTTTTTTTTTTTTTTTTTTTTTTTTAGGTTTTTCGAGACAGGGTTTCTCTGTGTAGCTTTGTGCCTCTCCTGGAACTCACTTGGTAGCCCAGGCTGGCCTCGAACTCACAGAGATCCGCCTGGCTCTGCCTCCCAAGTGCTGGGATTAAAGGCATGCGCCACCACCGCCCGGCTGAGAGCCATTTTTAAAACAGATTTTTTTATAGTTCATGTATATGAAACATCAAATTATACATAATATAGTTATGTAAATATATTATTGATTATATGTTCATATTTATCACTACTGTATAAGTTAAACATGATATGAAACATATATGATATGATAAGTTAAACATAAATATGAAAATCCAAAATCTGAAAACACTCCAATATCCAACACTCAAAACAAAATTAATTTAGTGTGTGTGTGTGTGTGTGTGTGTGTATGCATGGATGTATGTGTGTGAAGGCAAGAGCAAACAAGGTAAAGCAAGTTGAGACACTTGCTATGAGTACTAGGAATTTAGTTTCTGTCCTTTGCAAGAGCAGTGTGTACTTTTAAATGCTAAGCCATCTCTCTGCCCCCTTCAAAACTTTTTTTGAGTGCTGACTTAGTATTACAGATGGATAATTTCACATTTGACCTTATTTTATGGCTCGGAAGTCAAAATTCAGGTGCACTAAAAGTCCTGTATGAATTCACTAAAAGTATTGTATGTATATGAGTTACATATGAACATAAATTTCATCTTAGACTTGGGTCCTATCCACAAGAAATGCTATCGTGCATGCAGTTCAAACTCTGCAAAAATGAAATCAGAAGTATTTCTGGTGCCAAGCATTTTAAATAGGAGAGAATACTCAAGTACAACCAATGTATGTGCTTAATAAAAGCCATGTGACACATTGCTTTAAAATTTAAAATGGGTTGGGGAAATCTTTCTTTTCCTATCCTTCGAGTTTGTTAAATTTAGAATTATTTTGCTGATTTGTAGAATTAATTTTTCTTAAACGTAATTTTTGAGGGGTAAAGGTTTTAGTTAGTAGACCATTCTCATAAAAATATTTATTTAGTATTTCTATTTCTTTTTGAGTCATTTTTGGAAAGTTTTTGATTTATATTATAGAGTAATCTTCATTAACAAACAAGACCATATGTTCATGTAGAGCATTCAAAACAGTATCTGACACATAGTAAACAATATATGAAGATGAGATTTTAAATTTAAACCAGATTTCAACCAAATTTGCTAGGAGATTTTCTTTGTTACAAGCTTGACAAACTTATTTTAATATTTTAAGAACTAGCTAAGATGATCCCAAAAAAGGAATAAAGGCTTTGATCATGTGTTACTTCCATAGCAATTTGTAAGGTAGTGGGATGTTGGCACAAATTGAGAGAAATAGCACAATAGAAACTAAAAAAAAACAAAAACAAATTCTGAAATAGAGTCAGGACAGAGCTAGCACTGAAATTATAGGCTACAGGAACAAATGAATTTCACGTGAGAAAAAGTGCAAAAATATGAGTTCCAGATGATTTAAGGACTGGAATATATAGGAAAACATTTTAGAACTTTAAAAAATAAATTCTAGGACAATGTCCCAATACATTCATGGTAAGTAGAATTAACTTGTGCAACTTTACAATACAGAAAATGCAAAAAAATAAAAACAAAACCAACAACCACAACTAGTAAAGATTGTTCAATTTAAACATCAAGTTAGTATTTGAAACATATGTTGAATCTTGAAGCCACCAATTGGGAAAGTACATTTCAATTCATGAAGCAGGCAAGATATTAGAGTCCAGATTGACAGTAACCATGCTAAAAAAAAGTAACAACAACAACAACAACAAAAACAAAAATCAACCCTGCGTAAAGACTCGAATAGGCAAAGTCAACACATTAGGAAGAGCTCAGGAAAGCCGAAATTTCATGCAAAGGAAACCAGAGCTCACAGACTTCTGAGAAGACTTTAGACCTCATTAGGAATAAAGAGAATTCTAGTTCAAACCACCAGTAGAAGATGTACTTCACACAACAGCACTAAATAAAATGTGTGGCAAGAAATTGATTGGCAAGACCATGAAAGCTCTCATGCTTCTAGCTACTGGGAGGTGGGAACACGCATAACTACTTTGAAAAACACTTGGGGGTTATGTTGTGATGCTGTATTGTAGATGCATATGGTAGATGGTCTTGAAGGAAGGTTTCAATGACTCTTTCTTTCTGGAATTTATATATTAATTTTTTTTTAAAAAATGTGTGGTTTCATGCTCTAGTGTAAGCTAGCTTTGAACACGTTGTACATTCTGACTGGCTTCAAGCTTGTAACAATCTCCTATGCACTGGGGCGATATGCATGTACCACCACGGTTGACTGGTATTTATTAATTTATGTCAGTTCTTCCCCTTAAGTGCAACATACATACATACATACATACATATATGTATATAATTTAATTATTTTAAAGTTAATTTTTCTTTATTAGACTTTTAACATTAGTATATAAAGCATCAGGTTTCATTATGGCATTTTCATATCTACATTACTTTTGTTGTACCTCTTCTTAGTTCCTAAATTCTTGACCTCCTACTGTTGTCCTCCTTCCTTTCCCCGTTAACCCCCACTTTGCTTCCATGTCACATGTATTCTATTATCCTCCTTCTTTTCATCTCCTCAACCTTTGCTTAGGACCTCTTTTCCCTTCCACGAACTCGATGTACACACACACACACACACACACACACACACACACACACACATTAAAATCTAGGGTATACATATGAAGCAAACCATGTTTTTCTCTTCCTAGATCTGACATACTTCACTTAACATAACAATTTCCAGTTCCATACATGTTTCTTCAACTGTGATGACAATTTTTTAAGGTTGAATAAATTCTATTATGAATACAAACCACATTTTCACATTTTCCCTATTCATTCATCTGTTAGTGGACACCTAGGTTGATTTCATTTCTTAGTCATATGTATGTCTTTCTTTTAACTGGTAGAATATGGCACAATGAGAGGATACTGTTACTTTGGTAAGTAGATTACATAAAATTCTTTCTTCAAATTTGGTACCAGCCAATGATGTCTTCCCATCTCTGATGATACAATGCTGTGTTAATTGCCTAATAATGAAGTTCACAAGAAAAGAAAATCAAGATGGATTATCGACAATGAAGTTAAACTCAGTCTAGCCTCTAAAAGTAATTGGAACACTGAAACAGCTTCATCTACACTCCAACGGCCCACCAACCATTGCCAGTGCCTTAATTATTGCCTCATGAAAAACCCCATGTTAGACAGCTTTCCCTCACATAAGAAAATACCTTGGATAATTATTTAGAATTGGCTCATTATTCTGGAGATTCAACTTTAAAGTCATATACAACTATTGCTTTGGCACCAGATAGCAATCATGGAGGTATATGATGAAGTGAATTACTCTTTCCATGGCCAGGATTCCAAAATTCTCTTTGAAATCATGCATGTAATGCCCTAAGGGACCACTAACTTGGTCCCACCTCTTAAAGGCACCACTGCCTCTAGACAGGCACCATTTTGGAGACTACTCTTTAAGCATGTAGGCCTTTTGAGACAGTCAATATCCAAATGCATCTTGGTAGCATTCTTCTTGCACAGAATTGTGAATACCTTGAGCTTGTTGAAACTTATCTTTTATTCCTAAATGTCTCTTTTTTATATGTTATCTTTTCTGTACTAAATATTACAGAAAAAATTGATTTACAACCTTTCCTGTCCTTAAAAATCTGTATGAACTATGCAGTGACTGGCCTTTCATTTGACTTAACTGCAAATTACAGTCTTGAATACAGAACAAGTTGATGAATTATTGCCCACCATATGGCTATTTAGTAGGAATTGATACCTTTTTCTTCTAGTCTAGAGACTAGTCCGGGGTACTTGAAATATTCCATGTCTTTAGAGGTTTTTCTGTATTAAGTCTAGCTCTAATTTCCTGAAGTTGCTTGTGGAAGGGTAAAATAAAGGAAGGGAATATATTTAGTGAGAATATGAGATAGAGACAACTAGAATGAGACTTTAAGGAAGAGATAATGGTTGGAGAAGTTGTAGACTACATGGTGGTTTCAATGAGAAATATCCTCCACAGCTTCAGGTATTTGGACATTTGGCTCCCAATTAGGGGCACTGTTTGGAGAGTTTTAGAAGGTATGGCCTTGCTGGAGGAAATACATCATTACGGGTGAGCTTTAGAGTTTATAGACACAGAAACAGAGTCTTAGGTTAATACTGAGGTAAGCACTTGTAGTGGGATCTCTCCTCACCAAATGAACCTTAGTTGCAGGAATAGGCTGTTCCCAGGCCTCTTCACTCTGAACCTCAGCCTCCACTCTCTTGAGCTCTGTAGCCAGCTGTATTTACTTTGGGGACTAGATGGTTGGGGTGATGAGGAAATTGGTAATGACACTCATAGAGGTTTGATGCCAAGATGTTCAAGAGTCCCAATGACTTCTCCAGTCAAGATGGTCTGTGATTCTTTTGAACAATGACTGCAAGTTGTCTCTTGGGTTAACAGATCATTGCTTTTTCTAGAAGTCACCTGTCAAGCACTGTTCTGCATTTATAACTTCTCCTTTGCCTTTTGCATAACCTGCCTCTTCCACCAGTCATTGAGATATAGTTTACTCAACCCACAGTGGCCAGTGGTATACTGGGTTCTAATCACCTGGAGGATATTAGCAGCGTGCGGTGTGTGTGTGTGTGTGTGTGTGTGTGTGTGTGTGTGTGTGTGTGTGTGTGTTTATGTGTGAAAGCTTTTTAACATAATAACTATTAGAGAGGGGATCTTAAGTAATGTTTCATGATGCTGATGAAATGATTTCTGATTGAATGATTGGAATTACATGATTGGAAGAATAATCTGGTAGCCTTGAAAAGGCTAGATGGGAGAAAAGGAGTGCTAGCAGATAGACAAATCAACTGAGAGCATTACAAGTAGAGAAGAATCAGAATGAGAACAGAATAGCAATGAGGTTATCAAGTAAAAGGGAAATGGAAGAGATTCTGGAGATATACCGGAAGTGGTTTTTATTCCATTCCAGTCTTCCAAGCATATGGAATTCAGGGCATTGCTACTTTCTGTGGTGATTTGAATGAGAATGACCACCGTGTCGGCTCATATATTTGAATGTTTAGTCACCAAGACATGGAACTGTTTGAAGCGTGATCCTAATTTGTGTTAACAATAAAAACCCAGAGTCAGATGTTAGGGTGAAAGCCGAAAGATCAGAGAAGTGGAGCAGCCAGCCACTGACTTACCTCTTATGAAATCTCTGACTGAATCGGCGATCCTGTCTTTACAAATCCTCAGACTGAATGGTCTCAAGATCCTGTCTCCACCTCCCTAGTGCTGGGGTCAAAGGAGTGAGCCATTACCACCTGGCTCTGTTTTTCTTTTAGACTGATTCAATCTCATGTAGTCCAGGGTGGCCTTGAACTCTTGATCTTCCTGCTTCTTCCTCCCAAGTACTGGGATTAAAGGTGAGTACTACCACAGCCTGACCTCTATGGTTAACTAGTGGCTTAGCTCCAGGCAAGCTTTATTTACCAGAATACAAATAAAATGTCATACAACAACTGTTTGGGAAGAATTAGAAGGTGTGACTTTGTTGGAGGAGGTGTGACTTTGTTGGAGAAGGTGTGTCACTGGGAGTGAGCTTTGAGGTTTCAAAAAGCCCATGCCAAGTCCAGTGTCTCTCCCTCTCTGCCTGCTTCTTATGGGCCAAGGTGAAAGCTCTCAGCCATGGTTCTAACACCATGCCTGTCTGCTTCCCTCCATGATGATAATGGACTAACCTGTTAAGCAAGCTCCCAATGAAATGCTTCCTTTTACATGAGTTGCCGTGGTCCTGGTGTCACAGCAACGGAACAGTAAATACGACACTTTCTTATCTATTTACTTTGATTGTAATTTTTATAAGGCATAAAGTCAGTTTAATTCAACAAATATTTGTTGGGCCTTGCTTTGGGCTAGGAAGGCTGCTGGTAGTTGTGACCAATTTGCAATGTAGTAATTGATCAGATAAACCGTGAAAGAGCCTCCACCTGAACTGGGGGAGATGAGGGATTGCTTTAGGGATGGCAATAGAGATGTGGTTGAAGGATGGTTTCTGAGTGGAGAAGAGAAAGGAGGGGGAGAGAGAGCCTTCCAGATACAAAGATGCTATGTGTCGTGACAAAAGAGGTTTAAATTTTGAGGTTCAGCTATCCATAGGAGATAAAAACAGAATTTAGGATTCAGTAAGTATTTGTAGAATGAGAACTTTTACTTAAGACAGGCCCACTGAGGTTCATGCTAAGTCCCACAATTTGGACTGTATTTTAGGAAGTTTAGAATCTGGCACCCATGAAGCAGCGTGGTATTAGGGAAAGAATAATAGATTTGGGAGACATTACATTGGTCCATGTATTTTATTCATCTTTGAGCAACTTTACTTCATTTAATCTCTGGATTAGTCCTGTTTTTCTGTTTGGATATGTGATCCCTGTATATATGATCCCTGTCTTCCAGCTTGTGGCTTTTGGAGAACAGGAACTGGCTTGCTCCTTTAAAAGCCACTTATTGTAGCCTGCCTGGAATTTAAAATTTTATGACTTATTCCATCAATCTATGTGATATTACCCCATCTGAATTTAGCTAACCAGGCTAATGTGTAATTAGCATTTCTCTCCACTTCTCCCCATGGCTCCCTAATGAGCTGGGAATTATGTTTTCACAGTGTGCACTGGGAAGGCAGATGCGGTTGGGGTGACTTTTGAGCTGACTCTCCTTTTCCACCCCATAAACTCTTGCTTTGTTATTTTTGTTATTACTTTTAAAACACGTCCTTTGTCTGATGGACGTATTATTATTATTATTATTTAATAAACTTGGCAGGATTGCACTTCCTCATAAACCCCGGTCCCAGCATTCTGACCTTCAGCATCAGCTTAATTAACTGGGCCTCTCCTGGTGAAAGCAACAGTGTTGTTTTATTTCTTACTGTTGAGACATGTTAATGATTTATCAGCAGGGTATTAATGTTCATTTTCATTCAACGAGGACTGAAGATACACCTTTCACAGTTTATTAATTTTAAGGTTCCCTAGATCAAAATCATCTGCGAAGGTTAAAAGCCACTTTAAAATATTGTCGTGTACTTACCTGGTTTATGGTAATTGAAGCAGTGTCTGTTTTGACAAAGTGATGCATATCAGCCCATGGAGGCATGATGGTATGAGATCCAGCTATGTACCTTTGTAAGCTTTCGGAATAATTCCAGGAGATGTCACTAATTAAAAATCCGAGTTTCAGGCATATTATTACTTCTATTAGAAAGGGCTCTGTAATAACTATCATTGGGTTTCATTGTGAAAACATCGTATGGGAGACAATATTGTGACCTAGAAATATTAAGTACTGAAGCCTTGAAATTTTCATTTTTGTAAGGTTTCCCCAGATCACAGCAGCAAAACTGTCATTGGGTTAGCTGTTGGTTTGTAATAAAATATCCTAATATTAGTTATGTGGGTTGACATCTTAGGTGAGGCACTATGGGCCATCCTTCACTGGTTACAGCTGGAGAGCACTTAAATGTCTTGGTCTGCTGGCATGTTGGCTTGGGCTGGTTAGTCCTCAGATGAAAAGTCTGGTCTTTGTTCAGTGTGCTTCTATCCGAGTTGGATAGGAAAAAATAATGTGCTATTTTAGCGTAGGCCAACATTTTTACTTATTTATTTTTCATTGTTAAGAAATTTTCTACTCACTTCACATACCACCCACAGATCCCCCTCCTCCCTCATCCCACCACCCTCAGCCTCTTTCCCAAGCCACCCCGCATCCCCACATCCCCCAAATCAAAGTCTTCCATGGGGAGTCAGCAGAGCCCAGCACACTAAGCCTAGGCAGGTCCAAGCCCCTTCCCACTGCACCAAGGCTGTGCAAGGCGTCACACCATAGGCACCAGATTTCTAGAAGCCTGCCCATGCACCAGGGACAGATACCGATTCCCTTGCCTGGGTGCCCCCCAAAACAGTTCAAGCCAAACAACCATCTTTCTTATCCAGAACCTAGTCCAGTCCCATGGGGGCTCCACAGTTACCAGTCCACAGTTCATGGGCTTCCACTAGTGTGGTCTGTCATCTCTGCATGTCCTCCCTTCATGATCTTGACGTCCCTTGCCTGCAGAATCCCTCCTCTCTCTCATCAATTGGATTCCCAGAGCTCAGTCTGGTGCCTGGCTGTGGATCTCTGCATCTGCTTCCATCAGTCACTGGACAAAGGCTCTATGATGAGAGCTAGGTTGTTTGCTAGACCGGTCACCAGAGTAGACCAGTCCAGGCACCCTCTGGACCACTACCAGAAGACCAAGGTGGGGTCATTCTTGTGGATTCCTGAGAGCCTCCCCAGCACCCTGCCTCTTCCTATTCCCCTGATGTCCTTATCTATCATGGTATCTTCCTCCCTACCCTCCTACTCTGTCCCTGTTCCAACTTGACCCTCCCATTTCCTTATGTTCTCATCCCCCACTCCTCACCCTCTGCTACACCCCCACACCCAGTCATCTCATGTAGATCTCATCCACTTCTCCTTCGCAGGGCCATTCATGTGTCCCCCCTAGGGTGTTTCCCTGTTAGCTAGCCTCTCTGGAGTTGTGGGTTGCAGTCTGGCCATCCCTTCCTTCACATCTAGTATCCAGTTATGAGTGAGTACATACTATGTTTGTCCTTCTGAGTCTGTGTTACCTCACTCAAGATGATATTTTCTAGTTTGATCCATTTGCCTGCAAATTTCATGATATCATTGTTTTTTACTGCTGAGTAGTACTCCATTGTGTATATGTGCCACATTTTCTTTATCCATTCTTCGGTTGTCCTGGGATTGAATTTCATTATGGAGATTCTTCTGTAGTTCCAACCTCTTTAATAGCACTAATAGCAACTAGGCTGAGTAAAGAACCAAGAAAAAGGATCTCCATAGCTAGACTTTGGGAAGAATTTACAGTGTATTACCCATTCATCCAGGGCATAGTTTATTACAGTAGAGACAAAACTGGTAGAAATGCAGGGACTCGGGTGTCTGCACTGAAAATATGGGCTAGACTCAATGTATCAACTGACTAGAGGTTCTGATTCCTTAAGTATAAAATGAATACAATAGTATCTAGCTTTTAAGATTTTGAAATCCTGTGAGCTGGTGTGTATACATTTGTAAAAATTATGGCTCTCAGAACACTGTAGATGTTTTATGTATGATAGCGATTGCTCTTGGGGATGGAATCCTACTGTCAAGGCAAAGGTGGAAAACATTGGAGGCCTCATTATGGACTGGGGGTTAGCCTAAAACTCTGACTTTACATAGTGATGTCAAAGATTCTCCTGGAAGCCCTCAGCCAGACGGTTGGTGCACCGTGTGCACTTTGTGTCTGAGAAGATGCTCATCTCCGGGTATGTGCAGGTTCAGGTCATTTAAGCTCCGTTCAGCAGTCCGCTCCATCCATATCCTTTCTCTGGCCACACCCCTAAAGCAGCCGTCTCCTTTCCTTAACTGCCCCTCCTATTTTCACCCAAGCACTTCACTTTCCTTCCAACACTTAGCACTTTCTGAGGTGACCTTATGCATTTATTTATATGTTTACTGACAGCTCCTGTCCAGGTAGAAATTAATCTCTGTGAGTCTTTATATGTGTAGAGACTGTGGTCTGGCCTCCAGAAGCACCTCAGCAAATATTTGTGATTGGATACAGAATAAGCAGAGACTGGACAGAAAGGTCATCTTGTGGCGTTGGCATTGAAGGTGTTTTAGGAGCCAGCCCCTGAGCCCCACTCTCCTTCTGTGGCTTTGAGTTTTACGCTGGGAGCCTAACAACATCCAGCTTGCCTGGCAGAGAAAGGGGAGAGTCACCTCAGGACACAGAGCGGGCAGAGAGCTCTGAATAGAGGGATTGTCAGTAAGAGTATCTGTGAAGATCCAGAGACATCAAAGATGGGAGAAGGTGAAGCAGGGCTGACCCAGAATTCCCCTAAGCAGTCAGGGCTATTTTATGGCTCAATGCTTTTGCTCCAGGAAGCAAGCTCCTTGCCTGTGGATTAAAAACTCACTCACCTTCCAAGACTCAGGTCAAGCTTGACAAAGCTTTCCTGCTTTTCTCTCTCACAAACAGAATTACCTACTCTTTTCCTCTGGGTCCTTACTGTATCGTACATACTTCTTTAACCTGTGATCCCCCACAGTACCAGTTGTATAGATAGCTGTAGAGGGCAACTGTTATTTTATTGCCAGAACCCACCTGTGTTTGCTACAAGAAAATTCATTTATTTACCTAGGTTATATTGCCAGTTCAAATGGGGCTGGCCACCCGCTTCCTTGGGGTGGGAGTTGTAGGGCAGGTGACTTGGTCTGCTGCAATGTCATATCCATGGCAAATGGTTGTTTCAGAGATATATGTATATCAGAAACCTGGGAATTCAAGAATGATGGGTAAAGCTTGATACTTCCACTGGAATAATTGAAACCAAAATATTGAAACCAAAACTGACCAACCAACCAAACCAAACCAAACCAAACCAACCAACCAACCAAACCAACCAAACCAACCTAAACAAACAAACAAACAAACAAACAAACAAACAAACAAAAGAGACTCTTTCCTTCCCAATGAAATTTCCAGGCTAATGGGTGTTAAGCCTGCAGTATCACTCAAACTACAGAAAAATAAACCAACATAGAGAAAGCTAGAATCTATGAGAAGGAGATAGGATCCTGTTGGGTATTTGGATATCTGAGTCTGGAGAGTCTCTCACTGATCCAAACGTCTCTTTTTCTTGCTTTGATTAGGCTGAATTGAAGTGGCACCTTTTTGTGACCATCATCCTGGCTGGCACAAGGCTTTTCTCCTCTCACCAGAGTGGGAACACCTTGCCTTCAGGAACTGAATATTTGCTGTCTTGATATCACATCTCCTAGTATGGCTTAAGTGGACAAATAAATAAGTGTACTATGGTAGTAAGTAGCCAGTCTTGTGGTTAATGGCAAATTCAAGAGTTGGAATTGGGATTTTTGTCTCTTTAGTATTCTCACATAACTCAATATGTTGGGAACTGTGTCAGCAACTGGAATTACTGATTTCTTCTTCCTTCCAAATTCTCATTGCTTTATTTCTCTGTCATTTGTCTCCCCCCAGCCCAGCTCTTTATCTTGAGGTACAGGGGAAACAAATTCTCTTTAATTGAGGGTTCCTGTTATGAGGATTTGTTTTTATTGTCGCTCGGTTTTAACAAACAGGGTATTATAGCAACTGGTGACTAATGTGATGGAAGGCGTGAACATGCTACATGAGTCATTACATTAAACTCAATATGGTTAATGGTTTGTTATGCCGCAGAGTGAGCAGCAGGGAGCCTGATGGGGGCTGGGGTCAGGAAGAGAAAGCTCAGATTGTCTAATTTACAAGCTGATAACTGTCACCATTCTCCTAACAGCAAATGAAAGGGCGACTCTGAGGAACTGCTTTCCTTCCTATAACCAATAACCATGAGTTCTAAGTATAGTCATGCTGTACCAGAATGTTTTGAAGTGGTACAGTGGTAGTATTGGTGATCAACTCTTTTTATCAGATTAATTCACTTTATTAATATCTACTTCTCTGCCTGTAAAGTGAAAGCAAGACAATCAGTTTCAGACACGTTGATGAAATCCCACTTTCGTAATGAACACTAAGCATGGCAACAGGTTTGTTTTTAGGGGGAAAGTAATGTACAAAACAGAAAAGCATAGCATTGGGAGGGAGAAACCTGGTCTAGTTTTCTCTGCTTCTACTGGGGTGATTAGATGAGCCACCACTGGAGCTTAATAGTCTCTCTTGCTTTCAGGGCCTAATCCTTTGTGGTTTTGTTTATTTTTGAGACTGTATATTAATTACAACATTTCCCCCTTCTCTTTCCTCTATATACACCTCCCCACTGCCCTTCAAATTCATGGCCTCTTTTTTCATCAATTGTTATTATGTGCATATATGTGTACACACACACACACACACACACACACACACACGTATAGAGTGGCTTCTTATTACTGTTCTGATTGTAAAGAAGATTCTTTTTTTTTAATTTCAAATTTTTATTTTATTTTTTGTCTCTTTTTTTAATTTAAGAAATTTTTCTGTTCATTTTACATAACAACTGCAGATCTCCCTCTCATCCCTTCTCCTGCGCTCCCTGCCCCCCCTGCCCCCCCCCCGCGCCCCGTCCTTGCAGCCTTCCCCCAATCCCTGACCCACCCTCCCATTCCCCTCTCCAAAAGGGTAAGGGCTCCCATGGGCAGTCAGCAAAGCCTGGTATATTCAGTTGAGGCAGGACCAAAAACCCCTCCCCGCTTCATCAAGTTTGAACAAGGCCTCTGACCAGAGGTAATGGGATCCAGAAAGCCAGCTCATGCACCAGGGATAGATAGATCCTGATCCCATTGCCAGGAGCCCCTCAAACAGACCAAGCTACACAACTCTCTCCCGTATGCAGAGGGCCTCATCCGGTCCCGTGCAGGTTCCATAGTTGTGGGTTTAAGTCTAAAGTCCATGAGTTCCTACGAGCTTGGTTCAGTTGTCTCTGCAGAGTTTCCCATCATGATCTTGAGCCCCCATGCTCATATAATTCCTCTCCCTTCTCTTCGACCAGACTCCAGGAGCTTGGTCAGGTGTGTGGCTGTGGATCTCGGCATGCAAGAAGAGTCTTTCAACATGGCAACAAGTCTCTACCATTTGGTCCATTCTGATTTCTCCTTGGCACCTCCGCTCTTCTCCGGTCTGGCTTCTACCCACATCATCTCCTTTTGAAAGGGAGAGCCCCGTGCTGCCTTTCACCACAGGCTTTATAAATGCTGCGTTCTCAGCCTACAGTGCACTCCCCTCTCTGTCTCCCAACCTTCCCTTCGTGTGGTAGCCTGACTAATGCCCTCTTCCCCTAACTATGCCCATGCCCTGAGCCCTAGGAGTTGTGAATCATTTAGCATCGTGTACCGTAAAAGAAACATTGCAGACACAGTTATGAACCTTGACAGAGAAAGGGAAAACTATCTGGATTACTCAGGTACGTTACTGTATCCACCGGGTCCTTGTAAGAGTGAACAAGGAGTATTTGGGTTGGTAATAGAGATGACTGACAGGAGCATGGCCTGACAGTGTTTCTATACACGTGTCAGCTGCACCCACGGAGCACACAGGGAAAGGCCTCAAGCCAATGCTGAACGTGTAGTCAAGTTTCAGGCAGAGTTCTGATATCTGAACAAGACTTGGAGTGTAGGAGAATTGAGGTGCAAGAAAGCCCTCTAAATTGTTTTTCAAAAAAACTGAAAATGTAAGTAGAGGTGATAGTCACTGAGATCAAGAAGAGAGAAATACACTATAAGAAAATCTATGCATTTAGTATGTGTGCTACAACAGGTTCTTTGTCCAGCGTCTGTGAATTCAGCTTTAATAGTGAGTATCAACCTGGGTGCAGTTGGCAATGGGGATTCTTAGTTGTGGGTATGGTCTGCAGGAAGGTGCAGAGGATGGGTCTCATCTAAGATGAGAAATAAAAATAGCATAAGTATAGAATTATGCATTTAACTTTCTGAGTTTATCTGCATTGTGTAGGATAAAATGCACACATTAAAAGTTTTATTTTCAATATTTTTAATTGATAAAATCTGTGTATTTCTTTATTGTACAATTTGTTGTTTTAAAAATCTATCCTTGAATGGCTAAGTCAAGCTAAACAATGCTTGTAGTTCCTCACCTACTTATCTGAACGTTTTGTAGTGAAAACATTTAAACTCTATTTCTAAGCCATCTTGAAGAATACCAAGTGTTAGTATTTATGCAGTCCTTTTATGTTATGTAGTTTTTACAAAGTTAATGTGGTCTTTGGTAGTGGCATTGGCTATGCAGCCTCTAAAATAAGCAAGGGGATATTCTGCTCTTCCTAGGCTGCCTGGCTTCATTTCTACAGTACTTTACTCAGTTTGGGGTATCATAAATTAACAACCTGGGAAGTTTTGACACTATACACAGGAGTGTGCCAAGGATATTGAAGCAATTGGAAATGATTAATAAAGATGAAATTTTGAAGAAACTGGGTTTGCTGAGGAGAACAGCTCTGCTTCTAGGGAAGGCACATTTGATGCTACAAAGGCTGTCATGTGTAGGAAGTACTGATAGAATAATTGGAAGTAGTAGAAGAGGTCAAGAGATTTCCAAGCTCAGTGTTGAACAGATGTGGGATGGCTTTGTAGTAAGGAGCAAACAGGGCAAAATCTACCCCGTACAAAGAAAACCACCGAAATACCCATTTGTCCAAAGGAGGAATAGTTGCTCCTTTGTGGAGCCACTGAAGCTTCACAAGTGCAGGCTTATGTTTGGCACTCAGAGGATCAATGTGGTAAATGATTGCTGTCCCCCTTTTCCCTGAAGACCACTAGATATGTTGATGATCGTCTGATTATACCAGTCTATTCAGAGCTGGGCTTGAGGGCATAGAGACAGGGGTGGATCCTGTCTCCATGATCTACAACTGTTGTCTTATCCTGGTTTGATGACATCATGGAGGACTGGGGACTACAGCGCCCATAGTGTCTCTGTTTATCACTTGCATTTCTGTCTTGTGAGCTGTGATTGTTTTTGTGTGAGAGGAAGGACGACAGAGCTGGATAACCTAAAGTGGATAATTCCCAGTAGTGTTTAGACTGACCTCTCTCTCTCTGTCTCTCTCTCTGTCTCTCCCCCTCCCTCTCCCCCTTCTCTTCCTTTCCTTCCCCTCCCTCCCTCTTTCTCTCTTGTGATATATATATATATATATATATATATATATATATATATATATATATATATATGTCTCCATATGTATAAGTGCACATGTGCTGCATTACA
This sequence comes from Peromyscus maniculatus bairdii, assembly GCF_049852395.1. Lineage (NCBI taxonomy): Eukaryota > Metazoa > Chordata > Mammalia > Rodentia > Cricetidae > Peromyscus > Peromyscus maniculatus. Next base: position 42,713,980 of record NC_134861.1, read on the forward strand.
TGTGTGTCTGTAGGCCAGAGGTTGGTGTTGGATATCTTCCTTGATTGCTCTTCATCTTATTTTTCACTTCTTTTTACATTTATTTATTTATTTATTTAATGGGGAGGCAGTGGGGATACTTATCCCATGGTGCTCAAGTGAAAGTCAGAAGATAAGTTACGGGAGTTGATTCTCTCCTACTATGGGCCCTGAGAGTTAAGCCTAGGTCATTAGGCTTAGTGGCGAGACCCTTTATCAGCTGAGCCATTTCACCATCCCTCTACCTTTTTTTGGGGATAGGGTCTCTCACCATACCCGGACCTCCCCAGTTTTGCTAGAGTGGCTGCCCAATAATATCCAGGGATTTAGCTATTTCTGTTCCACCAGTGCTGGAGTTACAGACACTCACTATAGTGCCTGGCTTCTTAAATGAGTGCTGGGAATCTGAATTCAGCTCTTAAGCTTGCAGGCAGGTACTTAAATGTCTCCTCTCCCTAACTGATTTCTCTGATCATATAAGAAAGTGCAACCCTGAAGTTTTCAGTGACCTGACAGCTTTGGCTTCTGATTGATGGGAGGGACAGTCGGTTCTCAGACGCTGGGGTCCCTAAAGTCACTCAGTGTGGCAGGAGAGTTTACACTTTTAAAATCATGGTTTGAATAAAACTTAAATAAGTATATTATTTTACAGGATAAAATTGTCATGTGAATCTTGCATTGTGCCATATACAGCACAGTCCCTGTCTGCCTTCTAATGAAAAAAAATTGCATTATTAAATATATTTGGTTGATTTGCATAAGCTTTTCTTAGTTACTTGAAATCTCCCAAATCATATTTTACTGAGAGGATCTGGAGAAGGGGCTGCAGGCAATTTTTCTCCCCGTTGGGTCTTGGAAGCCAAACATTGTTGCATAAAAGACAGAATTGAGTTCATTGTGCTCTGCAGAAGAGATCAGCTATTTTTCTCTAAGCTGTCATGGTGACATATTTCCCCCCATTTATACTGAAAGTGGGGCATTTGCTTGTAAGACAGGTTGAAAACAATTTATCTGGCATTTTGAAAAAGGTGGAAAAATGAACCAGCCACCCCTCTTCCTTCCCCCACCCTTCCTGCTTTTCTGACAGCGTGTAGGTAAAGAATCTCGCAGCTGCAGAAAGGCTAATGAAAACCAATTATAGCCTGACCGACCCGTCACCACAATGAAATTACCAAAAGAACAATGTAGCATGTTTGGAAAACAGTTTCCTCTAAAGCACAGATTTGAAACCATATTTCAATTTAGGGATCTTTTAGCTCTAGGACTGCTTGTCCATTGTCTCCAGTGTTTAATTTTCCAACAGTAAGGGTCTTGATAGTAGGAGATCGAAAAGGAAGTGAAAAGAGTTTACGGAAAAAATGGGAAGGTGAGATAAGGAAGTCAGGACTGCTTCAGATTAATTGGCAGGCATAAACATTCTTGAGATGTCTCTAATTGTTATTCATGCTGTTGTGTGGTTTGGAGATTCCTCAAACTTGTTAGCATGGTGTTGGAGGCCCTGTGGTCTGATGGCAGCACGTATTTCTCCAGTCTCCTTTCTTCCTCTTGCATACCGTCCAGTTGCAACAATATTTCCTGACAGTTCTCCATATTGACTGGAGCAGTTTCATCTCATTCTTCATGGCTGCTGCACTGCATAGTCCATGATATGAGTGCATTAGAATTCATTATTCCACTGTTGCATGGTGAGTGGCTGTTTACGTGGCTTTCAGTTTTAGCCCTTTCAAATAGAACCTCAGAAAGCAACCGTTTTATACATATCACTCATTTGTAGTTCAAAGAGATGCATTTGTAGTTTGAGTTATCCCTGCAGGGGTGGGATTTCTAGACATAGGATATTGCAGAGATTTTAATTTTACTAACAGCAACTCAATAAAGTTGTATTATCACTTTGCCATGGTTTGAATCTGAAATATTCCCCACAGGCTCACGTTTTGAATGTCTCGCTCCCAGCTTGTGGTCTTAATTTGAGGGCAGTAGGGCCTTTAGCAACTGGGGCCTGACTGGCAGAAGCAGGCTACTAGGGGCAGGCCATTGAGAGTTGCCAGGTCCTCTGCTTTGTGCCTGCCACTGAGTGCAAACTGCTGTTGCTTCATACTCTCAGGGCCATACCTGAGCTACTTCTCCACTGTGCCTGCCCCACTGTAGATCAAAAGCTCTTGAGATTGTCAGCAAAAACAAGCCTTTTTCTCTTAAGTTGTTTATCAGTTTGGTCAAAACACAGCTACCATAACCCTGAATTAAATGACTGTACTCACTGTCTCTTATATGTTTTGCGTGCCCTTGGATTATTTTATATTTCTAGCAATTGTTATCCCCTTTTGATTAGAGTGGCTTAAAGAATCTTCTAAATACGTGGCTGAGTGGGTCTTCTCCTATTGTTGACTAAACTGCTTTTGTATAATAATTTTATGATTCCGAATGTCTTTGTGTTAGCTCTTCTCATCGAAGTTTAGTGGAAAGTTTCCCCACTGTATTTGAATATTACTTTAAGTAATTCACAATTTCATCACTCTGTTTATATGTATCCTGTGCCTTTCATGGATGTGTATTTCTATGAACTTTAGAATGAACAGAATACTTTTATTCTCTTTTTTGGAACTTCTTGCTCAAATAAGTTTATTTTATATACATTATGTATGTTACTATAGTATATACATGTATTATAATCAAAAGTAAAGCTTAAAATTATGGCAGTTTCATAATGGACATGTCTTAATTTTGCCATTTTCCTTCACCTGCTATAGAACTCTAGGTTAGAAGTATTTTACTTCATGACGTGAAGGATATAAATTCTCTTGCCTTGTATCTTGTTGCAGAATTTGAAGCTCAGTTGAATTACCCTTATGTTGTGGGTGAATTTTACTTTTTTCCTTAAGAAAGCATGTACAGTCAATCTCTTAATCTGTTATGCTCTGGATGCTTCAGCTTTTGACATAGAGATGTCTTTTTGTCACGTACTGTGCTGGTAACTCCCCGAGCCATTTCAGTTTAGAAGTTTCCATTTCTCTATAGCTCTATAGGTGTCCTTCTCTAAACATGCTTCTTGCCATCCTCCACCTTTTTCTGTTCTCACTGTCTAGGTTTCTTCTTGGACTACTGTTGAGTCGTTTGAATCGATCCTCTCTATATTTCTTTTATGTTGATTTTCTGCACACATGAGTTGGGGCTTAGTTCTCTCGGCCAAATATTTTCACAGCCCGTGTTTCCTTCATGTGATATATGCATAACCTGTTTGTTGTAGGCGCTGAACTGTAGGGACTGTTTGGTGCACAGATTTGTTGAGAGATGATAGAGTGAGTGTAATTGCCTTTCAGATTCCTTTGTATATATTTCTAATTGCTCGTTTCACAGAATTGTCTGTACTATTTTCCTTTGGATTTGCTTTTCTTTAATTTCTCTAAGGACAGTAATTAATTTTTTGAAGTTAATCTGTTTTTGAAAAATGAAATGTCATGGGCTGAGAGTATACCCAGTGGTAGAGTGCTTGCCTGACATATATAATGCCCTAGGTTCAATCTTTAGCATTGTAAAAAATAAATAATTCATTTGCTACGATTCTGTAAAATTACAAATATGGAAATAGGATTGAAAGTAAAATAGTTGAAAGGATACTGATGAAGTCACAAGCACATGAAAGTGAGTATGGTCAGGTCAATATTGATTGCATCATTTCAACACAGAGTATTGGCAGAGATAAAAGTCCATCACGACACAGGGTCTATTTGATACACAGAACGTTGCCAGAGATAAAGGGACAGTCCATCATGATACAGGGTCAGCTTGAAGCTACAATGCACAGACAGATTTCTTTTTCATTCTCTGACTGAATTGGATGTTTTCTTTTCCTGATATGACCTTTTGTTGAAGGTGGAGAACCCCATCACAGGTCCTGCTTCATGTCAGGGTCTAGGGGGTATCCATGGGCCTGTGATGCCATCTCTCTGTGACCAACAGGCTTGCTTTTTTTTTTTTCTTGTAGCTTTTTAAAATAACTTCCCTGCAGGCAAGTCCCAGCCTCTGCTTTTATTTATTATACTATTTTGTAAATAATTTCTTTTATTTTTGAGATTATAATATAACTATAGAATTTACCCTTTCTCTGTTCTCCCTCCAAACTCTCTCATTTATTCTTTGCTTTTTTTTTCAAATCCATTCACTCTCCCCCTTTTTATTAATTGATGTTACATGCATATATGCATAGAAATATACATATGTATTCCTAAATATAACTTCTCAGTCAATGTAATGTTATTTGTATATATGTCTTTAGGGCTGAACATTTGATATTCAGTAACCAATTAATATGGTCTTCCCTGACCATTTCACCCATGCTTAGCATTCCTTAGTTGCCTATAGATGTATTTTTATGTAGGATTGAGGTCTCATGGTCTTTCTCCATCCATGTTGATATGTTATTTACCATTATTTCTACATCATAAGATTGAATTTAGTCCTTGGATTTTTTTTTCTTTTTTATGTGTTCAGAAGTATCTTCTAAAGTAGGCTTGCCATACTTTACTGAGTACCTACATGATTTTTGGGAAAAACACTTTTCAGAATATCTGATATAGGATCATACCCAAAGGGGAAATCCTGTCTTATTTTCCAAAGCTCAGCTGCACTTTTTATCATTGACTTTAAGCAAACTAATCTCTGTGGTCATCAGCTTCTTCATCTACTAAAGAAGTTACACTGTTCCACTTCAGTATGTGTTAAAATGCATAGCAGTGTGTCTGATATACTGTAAGCATCTTGTAAGTGAGTCAATCATTTTTCTGTGGTTTATATCATTAGTACACACTACATTCAGTAAATACATCATGAATAAAGTGGAAACATTAAACAATACTAGATTCAATAAGTGTATCGTAAATAAAGCAGGAACATTAAATATTTTGCTTTAGGAACTGGCAAATAATTGTTTGCAGGGTGGACACCTGTATTTATAAATAAAGATTTAATGGAACACAGTCATGCCTATGTATTGTATTTTGATTATTCTGTCTAGGGCTTAAAGAAAAATGTTGCTTGTCTCTCTAGTAGTATGTGAAGGCAAGGAGTTTTTAAACCTAAACTCAATGCTGCATGGCCTGAAGATTCATACCCCTATTCCTATCTATAGTATTCTAAGGCATTTAGCTTAAAAAGTAAATCTCATAATTAATTCCTTCCAATTTTCTAATTATCCTTCAAGCTTTCTGTGTTTTCAAACCTTGTTAGTCCTGCTGACTCCTCAATAAAACATCTTTTCTGTCTCTTCTACCAGCCAAGTCCCCTTGTTCTCGCCCTTCTTTTCAATCTTTTCACACGATCCATTTCTACTATTTTATTTCACTCTTCCCCCAAAGCAAAACAGTCCCTGTATACCCAGTTATGATGACCCTTTCCTACCTTGGCTCCCATTATTGAGTCTGTTGGCTTCTTTTTCATGTTATCTGTCACTATCCCAGTTTATACATGTGTTTCTTCGTGTCTGTATTTTCCCCTGAGCTATGTCTATTTTCCATTCCTCCTTTGTCTTCCATTGTCATATTGGTACTTTATGTGTCATCCACTTGGAACCATTCAGTGTTATTCAAACATTTTCCTGCTTTTTCATATTTCTTCATTTCTATGATGAGATTTGGGAGGTCATCAACTTTTTCATTTCTCCACCCGTCAGATTCTTTCAACTCATCCTTCAAGGCTTTCCTTATCATAGTGTGTTGAATCTATTATTAACAAATCAGTATTGTCTGTTTGAACATCTGTCTCTGCTACTAAAAATGATGCACACAAGGGTGAGAATCATGCATCTTTATGCTTAATGTGGTACCTAGTTATTAAACCTATATAATGAAGTCTGGTTCAAAAAAAATGAACCAGTTTTAAAGTTATAAATGATTGTGATCAATTTGTTCAGTATTGAGCTTAAAGGACTGACCACAGGGAAAAAACAGTCACAGCTTTCTACACAAGCACTAGAGGACTTTAAACAGAACTATCATTGTCCCATTTTATTTATCACTATAGATAATACTGAATAAGAATCTTTGATCTTTGTCTATATAGTTAAGAATATGATAGTATTTGACCATTGGTATGTAACATTTATGGCTTTAAACAGGAGCCATGTATTATTTCACCATTTCTAGGGGGGTCAGGAACTGGTAATAACTTATCTGGATGCTTTTTGGTGCAGTCAAGCTGTTGGATGGGGTTGTGGTCTTATCTGGAGGATCAACAAGGAGAAGACTTTGCTTTCAGTTCACTCCTGTGGTTACTGGCAAGATTCCATCTTTCCCCACACGGTGTTATTTACAAGAGTGCTTTACAACACATAGCCATTGGTTTCTCATAGACAAGGAACCCAAGAACAATCAAGAATGCCCGAAGATAGAAGCTGCCACATCTTAAAATTTAGTCTTTGGAAATGATCTACTGTCCTGTTTCCTGTGCTCTATCCATTAAAAGAGAGTTATAGAGTGTAACCCCCACTCAAAGGAGGCAAGTGACTAGCCCAAATACCAGAAGATCACATGCACCATATTGATTGCCTACAGCAGGAAATGTTTCTCAGTCCTTTTATCTTTGGCCTCTTTTATGACCATGTTCCATCTCCCGATCTTGGCACTGGCATGTGTGTTTAGAGGACTGCAGAGTCTCTACTGTAGGTGTCAGACAGAAGTCAATGCAATACGGCATTACATTTTATCCCAGGCATTCCTCACAGCATTTCTTTCTAGTGACAGAGCTGAAGGTGGAAAAGCATCCCATTGGGATCAGTAAATGAGGTTATTGTTAACAATTTCTCTTTGGCAAGAACAGAGGTACAATACTATCTATTCACTCAATGGGGGTGTTAAACAAATACACACCCATGTGTTCCAATGATATTCTTAGGAGCAAATTTACAGTTAGAAAATAGGTGATATAGCCTAGGTTAGGAGACTTAAACCTAGTCTGTTCAAGGTTTGTGAACATATCTTTCTGACTCTCAGTTTGTCTTAAAATGATATAATCATGCAAGATCTGGGTTTTGTTTCAAGTTAAAAGGTTTCAGGAATCAGCCGGGCGGTGGTGGCACATGCCTTTAATCCCAGCACTCGGGAGGCAGAGGCAGGCGGATCCCTGTGAGTTCGAGGCCAGCCTGGGCTACCAAGTGAGTTCCAAGAAAGGCACAAAGCTACACAGAGAAACCCTGTCTCGAAAAACAAAAAAACAAAAACAAAAAAAAGATTTCAGGAATCATGTAAGAGACACAAAATCGAACACTAAAACTAGTGGCAAAGCGTGCATTAACTATTTCAAGAAGACTCAGAAAATTAGTGGCGAAGCATGCATTAACCACTTCAAGAAGACTCCAGCTCAGCACTGACATGGTGAGATGAGAACTGAGTATGGTTAGGTCTCTTGACTATTCAGTGGAAGTTAAAAATCCAGGCTTTTTGCAACATATTCTTCTTCCTAAAACTTTATGTAAAACAAATGGAGTTCAGCCTGTGGGCATCCATTTTGGAATCCTAAAATGAATGTATCTTTTAAGACATCTCTGGGTTTTAAAAAATGTTTCTGATTTTCTCTTTAAAAACATATAAGCTAAGGAATGAGAACTATCATATGGATCACACTATAAACATTGGAGAAACATCTCTGTGATAATTGTAGGAAGGCAATTTTTTCATCTTCCTTTAGATGGTTTGTTTTTCCAACACTCTGCTTCAGAAAGATTTATATTTCTGCTCCCATGAATAAATAAAAAATGGGTAATGTGAAAGATACTTTTCATTTCATTTATATTTGACCCTTCATGCTTCTGGGAAAATAGAAGAGGAATAAAAAAATGAGAAATATAAGTGACTCTTGATGCTATCTAATGGAAATCTTCACCATCGTAGGTCATGAACTTCATGAAAACATCTAAAAAATAATTGTTAAAATTAATTTATACACTGTATTCATAAAGGCTTTTTTTTATGAATAACCTCACCCAGGGTCAATGTCAGCAAATGAAACTTGAACTTGAGAAGTCTTGATGAATAAGCTCATAGGTCTTTGGAGCTGACTGGTGGTTGTCCTGACTCAGTTTTTACCTACTAAACACACAAATGCCATTGCTAATATTGACACAAGGAAGTTAAAAGGAGACACTCTCACTAATAAAATGCAATCTTGAAAGAATTCAAATGAAGATTGTGACATGACACAGCAGAATCATGAAGCAGAAAGTTCTAGGCCTTGTGAGCTGTGGAAGTCATAACTGGAATTGATATTTTACAAGTTTATGAATTGTTGAGAGACTGTCATTACCTTCATTTCAGGAGATCTATTGTTTTTACTTATTTCTTTTTCTCGAGACAGGGCTTCTCTGTGTAGTTTTGGTGCCTGTCCTGGATCTTGCTCTGTAGACCAGGCTGGCCCCGAACTCACAGAGATCTGCCTGTCTCTGCCTCCCGAGTGCTAAGATTAAAGGTGTGCTCTACCACCGCTCAGCTGGGATCTATCATTTTATTGGTGATTTCAAAGCATGTTCATTTAGCTCCAGGATATGTTGCTGACTGCCTTTCCATCAGCTGCAGACTCCTGATTTCTGGCCCTCCAGGAAGTACATCATGTGAACCCAGTGACTTGCATTTCAGGATGAGACCCCTGCCACTCTGATTCTACAGTCTTGGAATATTTAGGCTGCTGATTTTCAGAGAAATTCTTAGCATGGATTTGCCACCAATCAACTGTCTTGGGTCTTTTTACTTTACTGGGCAAAAATTATGGAATACAAAGTTGTAAACTCTAAGCCCTAAAAGCTAGGAGCTCTACAGTTCAGAAGCCAGATACACACGGCTCTAGGCACTTAGATTAGAGGCTCTCACTTTGGGCTTAATTATCCTTTATTATAAATTAGTGATATTTCTGCTTCCTTCAGTAGTGAGAGACAGTGGCTTCAGACAGCCGTAAGTACCTATAGCTATCACCTCCTGGTATGTTACAGCTCTCCCCTAGGCCTCAGACACTAGACTTACCATCCTTATAGTGACAGGTGTTAGTTTTTAGGCCTAGAATCTCAGATCCACAGCCCTGAAAGCAGCTAGTATTACAATTCTTAGGTAAGATATATGAGATCCTTGACTGTGGAAAGTTTGTCGGCCCCTCTAAACTCTTGCACTGACAAGACTTCACACTTTTTCTTCTGTGGCTCCTTATGGCCTTCTTTATTTCTTGCTGTGGGATGGTCTGTATGTTAAATGTGTTGCTCTGATTGGTCAATAAATAAAACACTGATTGGCCAGTAGCCAGGCAGGAAGTATAGGCGGGACTAACAGAGAGGAGAATTGAGAGAACAGGAAGGCAGAGGGAGACACTGCCAACCATCGCCATGACAAGTAGCATGTGAAGATGCCGGTAAGCCATGAGCCATGTGGCAAGGTATAGATTTATAGAAATGGGTTAATTTAAGATGTAAGAACTAGATAGCTAGAAGCCTGAGCCATTAGGCCAAGCAGTTTAATTAATATAAGTGTCTGTGGGTTTATTTTATAAGTGGGCTGTCGGACTGCCGGGACTTGGCGGGAGCCGGAGAGAAAACTCTCCAGCTACAATTTCTTCAGCCTTGGCTCCCTCCCTCCCCTTCCTCTTTTCCTTCTGGTCTTTCCTTTTATCATTCTTTCTTCTTTCTGTCCTTAGTTCTACCACTGTTGCTACCTCTGCCAATGTTGTAACTCTAATGCTGCTATGAGCTCAGTCATCTCTTGTAGTGGGTAGCCATTCCAGCTTGGATCTGGAAGTTCCAACCCCCATTGAGACTCTGGCAACTGTCATGCCTATGAGGCGGGGCCAAGGGAGGCGTCTGGAGACTCGAGACCTGGATGGGCGAGCGCTCTCTCTGTTCCTGGACCCTAGATGGTGGAGGTCGACTGAGCAGAGCTCCAGAGAACACCGCTGGACTGTGATACACCTTCTCCAGATCCCCGCAATCTACCTATTCCTTCATTTGTAAGTCACCCTCTAAATAAATCTTCCTTTTAACTACGTGGAGTGGCCTTAATAATTTCACCAATAATCTCTACTAATGATAAAGACCAAAAACGGACAAAAGACTAGGAAGGTAGTTTAGTGGTACCTAGCATGTACAAGATCCTGAGTCCAGTTCCCAGAACTGAAAAACAAGTCCCAAGAAAGAGTAGCTTGAGATTTCCTTAGCAGCCCAGGCTACATGATAAGATCCAGGCCAGTGCAGACTATATAGCAAGGCATATATAAACTTTAAAAGGAGGCAAGAATAGATTGTTCTAAGGGAATCCTTTTTTTGTCCTGATGTTGTGACACCAGGAGGTAGCATTGGAGCATGCCCTTGGGCTGACCCCCAAATTGAGCAGAATTACCTGATCATATTGTTAGAAAGTGGATGGGGCAATGGTGTTTGTACCGATCATGGAAGTTCATTATGTAAACGATTGTTTTAATCCATCATAGACATTCTTCTAGGTTACCAGGAGAAATGCTCCCCAATCTGGCTTGGGTGAGTCTTCTGGGGTTTAAGCTGTTTGGAAGTTGTGGGTGGAATAACCTCCTCTGGAACAATTGTTCTGCTTTAGTAGCAAGCAGACAAGTTCTTTCCCCCAAGGAATTCATGAAATGTTCAAAGTAGTCAGCAATGGCAATTCTATTGGCTGCTTGGCTAGTAGTCCTTTACTCTGGATAACCAGAGCATCAGGGATGACTATAACAACTGCAGGCTTTGGAATCAAGCTTTCCCAGACCCTAATATCATATTTTACTTAAAGGCTAAATAATCATTCAATTCAAATTATCAAGGTTAACTGCTGCCCCAAAGGTACTGAGAAATGGGTCCCTCTATCGTCATCATATCACCTAGGTTTGACTTCTGTCTAGCCTAATTATTAACTTTGTGATCTTGTGCCAGTTGCTTAACATCTCTCTCTTGTGGCTTCTTCATTTGTCAAATAGAAATAAATCCTACTGCGTGGATTTAAGACAAAATTGGTCAATACAAATGACATCTATGAAGTGTGCATGGGGCACAGTGTACCTAGCATAGGTTTAATGAACTTCACTCATTACTTTTCTAACACTTTTCTCTAAAGCATTTAATGTCTCACAAGACCTCTCCCCTAGTGCCACACATGTTGGTATTGTGTTTACTATGGCTCTTTTCTTTCACAAGCTCATGTTTCCTGGTTAGACTTCTTCCATTGTCCTCCCTCCCCCTTCTTTCTTTTTTTAAACTGAATTTGCAATAGGAAATTCCTGGTGGTAAATTTACTTCCAAGAGGACAATAAGTTCTGATTAGGAGAGATTCTGGTGTAGTTCCCACTTTCAAAAATCATGAATAACAAATGGGTGAGAATTCTTAAAGATGGCAAGTGTCTGTCATTCTTAATACAGAGAATAACTCCTAACTGTTTTTTTCCTAGGGTTAGCCCTGTACAGAGTTCTGTACATGGAGTTCAGTAATAGGCTGACATAGATCTTACTATTGCAAATTTGACAGCAACATTCAATCTCTGTCTCTCTCTAACAATACCCACTTCTAAATTTAGCCCATGTTTTACTATCTGTAATAGATGCCTTTTGGCCACTTGAAAAACCATATGGAAACCTACTACTGTAGGAGATTCCTAAACTATATACATATATGAAAGGAATCTAAAATAGAATCACCAAATAATAGGGGAGAAAATGCCCCAACTAGATAACTTATGCCACCACGTAAAGCCAGTGCCAGGAATGGGTTACATCTTGTTGAATTGCTGGCCAAAGGGTCCCCATGGGATTGCCCCAAACATAACAGTCATTGCCAAGGCTATTGCTTACTCTCTATAACCCAGTGGTAAGGCCCTATTTCTGAAGATACACAGATAAGTCAAGCTTGTGCCTAACTAGAAACTTCACTCCTATTGACTGGTATTCATGGTTCTTGAAGGTACTCTGCATGCTACCAGAAGAAAAGGTAATCATCAATATCTCCCAGATACAAACCCTGCTACTTATAATAGTGACCTGCCTGCAAGATATATTGGTGCAAGTAGTGGCACAAATGTCATTTTCAGGTTGGATTTAAGGGCTGTTACATGAATAGGAACCCATACCTGATACTGCTAAAGTAGCTAAGAATCTGAGATTAGATAGATCATGGGCTTAGAGGAAAATTTAATACTATTATTCTGTTAAAAGAACACAGCAATGAAATCATTCCTAATGACATAGCCAAATATATCTATCATCGGAGAAGTTTCTGACTACAGTAGATGAGAACTAATACAGAGACCTACAGCTGAACTATGTAGAGAGAGTGAAATTCTTTAGAATACTCAGTCCTAAATGAAATGTCTTATCAAGCCCTCCTCTCAAGTCTCAAGAAAGAGGAGGCAGAAAGATTGCAAGAGCCAGAGGTGATAGGTGATTCCAAAAAAAACAGTGTCTTCCAGATGATTTACAGAGACTGTGATTGCATGCAAAAGGCTGGCAAAGGTTCAAGCCAGATGGACTCCTGGCACTGAAATGGGAAAGTGTACATGGATTTCTGCCCATAACCAAGAAGCTATCTGCAAATTTCTCCAATGGAGTTTCGTTGGGTATATTAACCACATTTTAGGTCAGGTTCCATGCCCGGGAGTAGTTGGCCAACACAAAGTAAACTCAACAGTATTTTTGTAGACTTTTAAATCTCATTTTGTTTTGTTTTGTTTGGAATTTCTTTTGGCAGGGGGGTTATTACTTGTCTTTTGCTTGATTATTTTGATTTTTTGTTTTTTAAGGGGTTTTTGTATGTCTTGTTTGTTTTTAAAGAGTGAGCAAGAAAGCAAAAGAACATAAAATTCAGTAGGTAGCAAGATGGGGGAGGATCTGGAAGGAATTGAGGAAAGGGAAAACATGATCAAAATACATTGTATGAAAAAATTTCTTTCAGTTATAAAAAAAAAAGATGCCTTTATTTGATCTTATCCTTCTTACATATTTCTTGTACTTTCTGAAATAGCTGTGATTTTGGTTAGGAATAAAGAAAAATTTTAAGGTTGACTGCTGATTTAAGATTGTTATTTAAAATGCCATTCTTTGTACTTTGTCTTAGGTCTGTCATCACAAATATCTCCCGATGACAACAGCTAAGGTCAGAGCTACCTAAGTTGTCTGTTACAATATTTGTCTGACAGTAGTATATTTGGGCTTTTGTGAAATAGTTATTTCATACTGTCCCCATGTGTTAACACAGTTTTAGCTCACACTTGGCACTTAACCAAGCATCATTTCAAGGAAAGCTTCTACTATTGGAACAGAGCAAGAAGATGAAGAGAAGAAAGTAGGAAGGAGGACGTGAGAGTTAGAGTCAAGCAGATCTGACTTGGAATTTCAAGCTCTCTCTTCACGAACTTGCCCTTGAGGAGCATTATGTTTCTATCAGAGATGTGGGCTGGTAAAAACTGCCCATTCCAAAGGACTGCTATGAACATTGGATGAGGTTTTATAAATTCTATACCTATGAATGTTATCTGAAAAACAGTATCTACCCTAGTATTGAGTCCTTTATCTGAAGTAGATGACCAGGTTCCTCTACTCTGTGAACGAGCTTGACATAGAATTGCTTGTGGGAAGGTGTAATGACTGCAGGGACACTGAGAGGTAGTGGCACTGTTTGGAGCATCATGACAGCAGTCACACCAGCAGAGCAGTGCACCTCTGACAGCCTGGAGGTGGCTGTTTACCTGTATCATTGCATTACACGTTCACACAGCCTTTGGAGGTGGGCTCTCACGTCACTGTACAAATGAGACAATTGCAGCTCCCTCGGAGAAATGAAGAGGCTGCACATGACATGAGGGGGAAATGACAAAGCTTGAGTGAATCTGAAGTGAAGTTCAAGAACCAAGACAGCTCCTTGAGGGAGAGAAGCCTTGGGCTCTGTGCCGTGCTTAAGGGATTGGCTAACACTAGTTTGAGTCTCATTATTTTCTGAGATGCTAGTTCATTTCTCAAAGAAAAGCATCTAGGAAAAGTTCCCACAATCCTGCCAAGTGTTTTAAAACACACATACCTTCTTATATTATTTAACAGACAGAATTGTCCTAGTTTTAGACTTTTATAGTTTCTCATCAGAATCGATGCAAAGAAAAAATACAAGTTTAAGGTGTGCCCCTGTACCAAATCTTTTAAAAACACTGCTTGATGCCACCCATACTATTTGTCACAAGGCTTTCAGACCTAAAGAGTCCCTGCTGTGTGCTGGGTGCCACAGCAGGGGTTAAAATCATGTGGGTGAAAAGGCAGCACGCTCAGTCTTTGCTCCTGCTGAACTTTCACATCCTAATCATTTCTCAGATAACACTGTAATTTTAGTAAAAAGAAGAGCTGTGGAAGGAGAGGCAAGCTTTTTGAGGTATTTTTAATAGGAACAATAGTCTATGCAGTGGGGAAAGAACTGTCATTAAAAAACCACCCCATAGCTGTGACATTTATCCCAGAAAGATGAGTAGAATTTGTCCAGCCCAAATGGGAGGGATTCTCTAGACAGGGACATACTAGGCTGTCACCTGGCATATCAATTCCTGACCTTTATTTTTTTAATACCTACTCATGCTTTGATTTTGATACCAATCTCATTCTACTCTGGGCATATTTCATTTCAGATAAGACGTTATTGTCTTGGACTTCGACCAGGGGCCCTGCCCCCCTTTGCTGGCTGTGGATATGGTTTGTAGCTTCGGCTGTTGCTTTTTATATGCCCCTTGGTTTCATTTTCCTCTCCTAGTCTTGTGCTTGCATGTTAAACTCAAGATGAAGAGGATTTAGAAAAACACATTTTCCATTTCAGAAAACTCTAGTTGTGTGGAGGGAGGGATTCTCCAAGATGCAGAGTAAATTTAAATGCATCTTCTATTGGGTACAGCTGCTTGTGAACATAGGAAAATATCATCCATTTATCAAGGAAACCATGCGAAAATGCAGGGCATGTTTGCAAAGCCTTATTATAGTACAAAGGCAATTGCTGCTTTGTTTACTTGGTCTGCGGCTAAGTCATTAAAACAATGTTGTTCCAGAAAATGAAAGTATATAGACTCAGATGTCTTCGGCAAAATAATTGTTTCTGTTTCATTTAAAGATAATCCAAGTCTTTAAACCACTGCTGTAAAAGACTTTGCTTATTTTGGCCTTTCCAGCACCCATTTGTCCTACTTTTAGACAATACTCTTTGTATTACTGTATTGGTTAAAGTAATAATGACTGCTACAATAAAGAAGTGGTAAATTTCCAATTCTGTGCCGGTGAGATGGCTCAGTGGGTAAAGGCACTTGCCACCAAGCCCAGTGACCTCAGTTTGATCCTCAGGTGACACATGTTGAAACTTGTCTTCCCGCCTCTTCACCCCTTCCTCAAAGAAATAGATTAAAATGTAATAAAACCATAAAAAATCCAACATCTGAGCCTAGGAAAAGGTATATTCTGCTTATGAGATAGATGGTCCCATTACGGATGGATCTTATTTACTCAGTAATAGGTCGATGCTTTTTCTATCTTCATAGTTCTATTGAATTCTAAATTTTCAGTCTCTACAGTTAAGCTGGCAAATGGAAAAATGCATTTAATCTATGTAAGACTTAGTTGGGTAGCTGTGTGCCATGTTCTTACCTTTTGGAGGCAAACATTGGAATATGTGGTCCTATTTCAGACTTCTTCAGAGTGAAGGGAGGTTGAAGAGGGAGGCCTCTGAGACGTCAACATTGAAAACTAAGCCTAGAAAATGCAAATAGAAAAACCAGGTTGTGGTTGTTGTCTTAGCTGTTGGATCAAGCTTTCCCTGAAGTTATATCTTGTTTTCCAGTTTAATTAATCTTGAAATAGATTGTTCTGTTCTTGAAAGATGTCTTGCAGATAGCATACTAAATATACAATTTCCCAAATACTTTGGAAATGTGTATTATTTAAGTGGCTTTATTTGTTGCATGATTTACTTGGGGCAATGGACTGTGTCTTAATTTAAAGCATTGTAGTTACATCTGCCCGCACACTTGCTAGTTCAACAGAGCCTTTATATGTGTTTCTGTTGTGCTTTTTAAACTCCATCTGGGACAGATCCTATTACATTCACTGAGTTCCCTGATGGCCACTTCCTTGACTTTATCCTTATTGGAAATATTGATCATTTCACTGTTTAGTCAGATCTTTTAATATGTTGGGTTTCAAACATAGTTCAAGGTGGAGCAGTGATCGATCTTCTCCAAGTGATTGGAACCATGTGGGAGATAAGAGACTGCATCTTTATTCACCCTTTCCTGTTAATGAGTCACCTAAATCTGTTTGTCAAATTTGGTGTGGTCCTGGTAGGACACACAGATCCAAATCATGTGCTGTCACAGTAACAAAGGAGAGTTTCAGGATTTCCTTGGCACTTGGTTTTAGAGTAGAGAAGAACATAGATTCAGATTTGTCTGCATAGGCTGATAATAAACTGAGGTTTATTTCTCATGCATGAAAATACCCGAGCTGTTATTGCATCTCCATTCCTAGAATTACTCAGGGTTCCAAGCCCTTTCCACTCCATTGCTTCCATTTCATGGCTCACTCCCAGGTCTGCACTTCAGCTAGCATGGCGCTGGAGAGGAAACACAGAACACACTAGCTAGAATGAGCTACAGAGTGCCACAGTAATTCTAATTTTTCAGAGCATTGATGGCTCCTGCTTTGCTTGTAGTATATACTTTCTGCAAGTGCCTGGGCTGATGCTTCAAGTTCCTCATGGTCAGTACCACTGATGAATCTTCACTGTTTGGAATGCTTCTGGGGCCTGTGGTGAGAAAAAGACACGCTGGAAAATCTCGCTCCAGCAGTTAAGTGACTTGCCCTCCATTGTTGGAAAGAACTGACCCCATGGCTACACATAACTTCCAGGAGTCGGTGCGATCCTACAGTGAAATGGGTAGGAGACTATGGCAATCCCCACAAAGAGTACAGTCCTTCAAAGCATTCGAGAGGTGTGACCTGGACGCTGCACACAGCGGTTCTATTCACACACTGTAAATTGGAGTTTAGGCACAGCATTACTCCTAGCCAAAACGGAAGCTGGTGGATACAGTCTTCGTTCTCGTCACAGTGACTAAGATTCCCAGCATTTCCTTTGATTCTTAGAGTTTCCGTCTGCTCACACTGCCCACTTCTTGCATAGTACCTATTTTTGTTGCTACGAATCTTAGCATATTAATAAGTTAGAATTTTTCATATATTATATTTGTATCATTTTCTTTCCCCTCTCCAAACTCCTCCAAGATCTTCCCCATCTCCCTACCCACCCAATTTCATCTATTTTTTCTCTCTCAAAAAGAAAAACAAAACAAAACAAAACAAAAACTCTGATAAGACAAAAATGGGCAAACCAAGTAAAAACAAAATGAAAACACAAACAAAATCATGGAGTCCATTTTGTGTTGGCCAACCATTCCCAGACCTGCCCTGGAGTCTGGGTGATTTATTTCAGTTTCATTTCATTGGAGAGAAACTGATTTTTTCCCCCTTTCCCAGCAGATCTAAATTTCAAATAGCTTCTTAGTGAAGTCTGGGACTTTGTGTCCACTTCTCTTTCTCAGTGCTGGGCTTTTGTTGGTTTGAGTCTGTGCAGGTCCCGTGTGTGATGCCACAGTCTCTCTGAGTTCCTATGAGTATCAACCCTGTTGTATCTAGAAGACACTATTTCCTTGGAGCTATCTACCACCTCTGGCTCTTTTCAGTTTTCTGCCTCCTTTTCCTTGTAGATGCTAGAGCCTTGAGGCAAGGGATTTGATAAAGACATTCCATTTAAGACTGGGTGCTCTAAAATCTCTCACTCTCTACAGATTGTCCAGTTGTGGGTGTCTGAATCACAGTTATTTTAACTGGTCTGATAACCCTGACATATACCTGAGAAGTACTGGTTTTCTTCTCTGAATCATCGTAGTGTATTTCTTCCTTGCTTTGCTCTATCCCTTGTAATTTGTTGTTGAACATTAGATATGGTGTATTGGCAAATAGAAACTGAGGTAAATAAGTTTTAAGTATGAGTTTTTTTATGTGTTCAGAGATTATACTCTGTTTACCACTTACACTAGCTGCTGTTGCTTGAAGCTTCAATTTCCCGTGGATGTTCTTGTTTTGATTTTCTGCTATCACCTTCTTAAAGAGTATCTTCATTATAGGGCTTATCTGTGGTCTCCTCGTTATACAGGATGGTAAGGGGCAGACAAGGAAAACATTGATGGTTTATTCTCACTCTCCCAGCTAACATGTGCCCTGAGTTATGGCCTTTCTTAGCTTTCTGACTTTCTTATGGAGGTGAGACAGGGCAAGAGTGGGACTGGATAGTTCCCATTTCCTCTACTAATTAGGATTTTATTAGTTTACCTTAAGCATTTGTGAAGAAGATAAAGGCCTGGATATATTTCAAAATGATTACTTCTTCCCTCTTCCTATTATAACCCAAACAGGAATTTGCTGTGATATTTCCCATGAGAACTCAGTAAGACTCCTGCAGGTATAATTCATGAAAGCACAAGCCCCTCTCTACAACTGAGATCTCAGGATTTTCACTTAAGTAAGTTTCATGGTCAGCTTGTAGTAGTTTATCAATTACAGCCTTAAAAGTCCTTACCGACTTCTGCATTCAGCAGCCTCTGTACTTTGCAAGGTTTCATCCTCTGCGTTTGTCCTATCTTTTTGAGGCATCTATTTTCCCCATCACCCCAGTTCTGTAATGGACCTATGAAGACGTGAATTTTCATCCTGTTTACCTTTTTCTTTTTGGAAGGACTTCTAATTATTTCTGTGTCACAGTGGAGTGCATTGTGGATAATGTGTCTGTCATTCTAGTGATGTCAGCTGGTTCTTACTGAAGGCTTTGTGTCCACTAATGCTCAGTGTTTGGTTACCATATCCTAGGAAGGCAAGAGTGGGTGATGGAGGGGAATGGCAGTGTGAATAAACCTGCTACAGTGCAGCCTCAGGTTCCACACTTTAGGTTTCTGTGAAGGGTCTAGAAAACTGTTTGCTAGAGAACAAATCGGCATTTGAAATTTTGAAGCATGGAGAATATAGCTGTGTTAGTAGAGCTAGACATTTCTGTCTTCAGTCCCTCACCCTCATCCCACACACACCACAACTCAGAGAGCCATGAGAAGTTTAATGAGTGGCCAGCGGAGAAGAGTGAGACAACATGAAGCTAACCTTGCCCTAGTCTCTAGCACATGGTGGGGAGGCACTAATTAGATGACATTTGAAAATGGAGTGTTGCAGTTGGCAAAGCTTTAGTTACTAGTCTGAAGCCGGAGAACAATGAAGTCAATGGACAAGCTATGGAAGCTGTAGGAGAGTATTTTTCTTTGTAACAGACGGAAATTTTCACAAAGGCTCACTAGCTGCAACCTAAAACAAAAGCAAAAGCAATCAGACGGGCAAAAATATGTTTTATACTGACGTCTTTGAAGTCTGGTGTGGCCAGATACGTAAATTTCTAGGAAATGAAACATTGTGAGCTGTAGTGTTGAACTGTGTTTCTTGTCTTCAAGCATTCTTTTTCTTTTATTCTGTTCCTCCATGGCTGAGTCTCCTACAACCGTTTGGACCATGAGGACAGAGATTAATCCTATTTTAGGTCAGAGGTGCAATGAGGTAGGTAAAACCAAACACCCAGAGGAACAGTGAATCAGAAATACCATTCTTCTACATTTTATTAAAAACTTGTTTTTATGTTTTATAGTTGTATAAGCAAGTTCCTCTTTTATTTAATCCATTCATTTGAATGTTTTTTTCTAGTAAAACTTTTAAGTTGTATAAAATATATTCATGATGACATGCAGGGAGTATGCATGGTGTGTGGGGTGGGTTTGAAGGTCTGAAGTAGTGGGAGAAGAGAAAACATGATGTATTTTGAGTTTAGCTCATTCAATATAGCAATCATAAAGGAAGATGTTTGCAACCAAACTAGTTCTTCTACACAAACTAGGAAGAAGGTCAGTGTTTTAACTCAGGTCTTTTAAGGAGCAAACAGGCATGATCATGAAATTAAATATGAAAGGCATCTATTAGGAAAAACAGTTGTGTGAGAGAAAATATTGTGGGAGTCAGGTAAGGCTGGATGACTGCTATGTACATGAACACAGAAAAGAGAGACGATGTGGACATTGAATGGAAGCGTCCTGGAGTGTCGGACAGATGAAGGAATTTGGGAAAAGGCATCAGGGTTTCTTGGAAACAAAACTGACCCTGTAGAATCCTTCGTTTCTTTAGGTAAGTCTACCTTAATATCCTGTTACATTGGACTACCGGCTGGGGAAAGCACATGCGCAGCATGGACTCAGCACAAGCCTTGCCGAGAATTTCAGAGCTCTGCCAATAAATCCCTTGAAATCATAACCTCTGCACTAGTTGGTTTGTGCAGAACATTCTCACAGCCACGACAGAAGTTAAGAGTTAGTCGCTTCAAGTGCACCCTAGGCCACTGTGTAAGGAGGATGGAATCATGGTGGAGTGGTTAGATCAGGAACATCCAGTGGGAGGATTTTCTACACAAAGATAGAGAAATTTGTGAGTAATACCACCCCAGGAACGACCTGGAAGGAGACGCTTCATGATCTCTCTGTGTGGGCTGAGAAGATGGCTCAGTCAGTAAAGAGCTTATAGTGCAAGCATGAGAATGTGAGTTCAGTCCCTGAATGCACATTAAGAAAGCTACGTGTGGTGAGTGCTTATTATTCCAGAACTGAGAGAGGGAGACAGGCGGGTCCCTGGGAACCAGCTAGTCAGATCAGAGAGTTCCAGGACAAGTGAGACTCTCTCTCTCTCTCTCTCTCTCTCTCTCTCTCTCTCTCTCTCTCTCTCTCTCTCTCTCTCTCTCTCACACACACACACACACACACACAAAACCAAAAAGCAAAAAGCAAAAAACAAGAAGTAAACAACAACAACTACAAAAAACCAAACAAAAACACCGAGTAGGATGCCTGAAGAATCACACCTGAAGCCAACCTCTGGCATCTCACGTAGATGCGCACAAGTGCACTCACCCATACATACAGAAAGAACCTTGTATGGATGGAACTATGGAGGATGAGGTTCAAAGAACAGATTTATTTTAACATGTTCAGAAGATTTAGTAATATAGTAAAAAATCGTTGAACAAAGAGACTCTCTTTTAGACTCACATAACTGGGCAGTGACAGGGCCAGGGACCTTCTTCTTAAGACCTTTTGTTGTCACCCCAAGAAGGGCTGCTTCCAGAAATCAAAACCTGGTCCTCAGATCTAGGTGATGAGCAAGGGAAGTATGGCCAGCATGGAGTAATATACAGATCTAAAAGTATCATTTCCAGTTCTGTTTTCATATTCCAGTGAGCCAAACGCAGAGGGGGGGGATGGAATTCCAATAACCTTCGGAGAAAGGCTGAGATGGAATTTCCGAGGGCTGTGAAATGAGCAGCACTACCCTCCAGGAAGTAGGCTAGACCTGGAGATGTCAGGAGGCAGTGAGTGGGCCTGTAGTAGACAGAGGGAGAGAATGGTAGCTAGAATCTTGTTAGGACTATTTTCACTGAGCATTGACTTCATGAATATTGACTGGGAGGGGAGCTATTTTGGGGATAGGGCCACTTCTAACTAGGACAATCACATTGATAAAAACGTTTAAAGGCTCCTTTGAGGTTTCTACACTAAACTTTGAGATGTCAGAAAATATCATCTCTAGATCAAACATGATCTTCATTTGTAGTTAGAAGTCATATTTTCTTGAATTTGTCATCTTAAGGGTGGCATGCAGTAGATTTGTGGAGCAGAAGGTTTTTCCATTTGATAACATTCCTCATCTGTAAGTGGAAAGAATCTCTGTGATGACCTCTGTCTGCTTTGTAAATATTCTGCTTCCTCTTTAAAGGTTTATTTTTAATTTTTAGTTCTGTATAGTTGTGTGGGGGTGGGGTGGGGGGGTTGTGCATGCTTGTATGGATGCCCATGAAGGCCAGAGCCAACAAATCCTCTGGAACTGGAGTTATAGGGGTTGTAAGCCAGCTCATGCGGGTACTGGGAACCAAACTCAGGTTCTCTGGGAAAGCAGGTTGTATTCTTAACCTCCAAGCTATCTCTCCCACTCCTCTTTTTGTTTTCTAAGCTCTGCTATGATGTCTACATGAGGTAATGTCCCGTGTGAGTGTCGTAAGAATCAGTCCACAATGCAGAGGGGACAGAAGACGGTGACAAAGAGAGTCACCAGTCTTACACAGTCTTATTCTCATTATTTAAGCATATCAAATAGAAACTTCTATTATAGAGTGCAGGCCTCACGATGATTCTCACTCTTGTGAGCCGTCTAGAGAGCGATGGCTATGGCTTGCATGATGCGTTTGTCTTGTTTCTGCTTGACAAGATCCTTCAGTTTCAGACAGCCCTTTCAGTCGGCAAACACTATGTATTCTCTTCAAGAATCTAGCAACTCTATGGCATCAACTCCATAACTAAAATAGAGTACCACCATACCATGGTCACTTATCCCTATGAACTCTGCTAAGAGGTATTTGGACCAGATGTTTAATAAGCATCTGCTAACTGAGTAAATAAATGTTTATTATTCCAGTGATGAGAAGTTGATTTTTATATAGTTCATCAATTATGAGAATAATTTAATATCCACTGATAGTTTATATTGTCAGTTTTTTTGAGTTGAGTGTTATGTACAATTGGTGTAATAAATTCAAAGACATAATATGCTCTAAAAGTTCAGGAAGAGGCATTAGATGATATGTCAAGGATTCTGAATTTTACTTTGGATGCAAGAACAGTAATTATAATTAACAACTGTTGTATGCTTATGCTATGCAGATATAAATTTTATACAAACTAACCTGTTCATTTAATTGTCACTGTGAAATTATACGGAAGGTATAGCTGGGCTTCCTGCCTCTCCAGGATGACTTAATTCTGGTTTTTCTTCTTTGACATACTCACAGGCCTCATTTTTGTCCCTCCCCCATTTGAGGACTTGGATATATAATTAGTTCTCACACTTGGATGGGAACATAAGGGTTGTAAGTTACTTCTGATCTATAGACAGGTAACAACTCAAATACCTTCTTCACTCATTCTCATCCCCTCTGAAAGCAGAGAGAAAAGCCCTAGAAAAATAATAAAATTATTTGATAATGTTCTAAGTATCTTAACTATTTTACAGAAAGGGAAAATTGAGGCAACATCAAGTACCCATCACAGAATTAGGCCATGGGAAAACCAGACTTCTGTTAAGTAATTCAGCTATCACATCCTCACCAGTGCACAGCTAGTCATATAAACTCAAGTCACTTGGCTCTCTAAGTCTGTTTCTGTTGAGAAGTTAAATAGAGATATTAAAATTGTCTTTTAGTCGAGTAATGGGGAATAATGACTTAACACATTTAGAAAATACTACAAAGAGCATGGCACAAGTAAATAAAAATGGCAAGATTTGTGTGTATGTGTGGGGGGTGTGCATATGAGCACACAGTTGGAACATTATCAGGTCAAGACCACTTTTAATTAATGGTCTGTGGTTGAGCCCTGAGAATCTCTTCATCTTTCAGAAATTTCTATTCAGGGGCATATGTTGGATAGGATTGACCTGTCACACATGTTATGCCTTCCATTTAACAAGACTGCTTAGATGTAATTTGCTTTCTTACTTCTGTGCAATGATGAGCAGGAAGAGGGTCAGGAAACCTGAGTTCTTTCACAGCAATATCTGCTACTTGTCTAAGGGAGATGGTCTTTATTCCTCTTGAGGAGAAGGAAACACAGCCAGCTTGAGGTTTTAGGATGGGTGGGAGCAAACATAGAACACTGTTGGGATGCCTTGAGCTTTGGAACAGTGCAATCAAGATCCTATTCAAAGACAAAATTGATCCGGATTCTATGCAAAATAATACTATTTTTGTGAGATGTAAAGATCCCTAAATACTAGGGTTCAAGCCATCAATTTAGCTACTCTTTGAATTAGAGTGTATGTGGTAGTTTCTGAGTCTCAGTTTTCTCATCTGTAAAAATGGGATAACACTGACACCAAACACCTTGTTAAAATTGTGTTGAGGATAGAAAGCAGTTACACCCATGGATGTTATCTATAGGTGTGGTACAATCACTTACAAGTCCTTTTTACTTCTGTGACATCTTTATGTTTCAGTCGCATCTGTAGCTGAAAGAAGTTCTCAGTAACAAGAAGAAAGAAAAAATAATAGCATCCTATTTCCAAAAGGAGGAAGAAATGCTGTGTGTGGTCATCAAGATTGAGTGCCTGTTACTGATGGCTCTTCTCAATGTTCATAGTTCTGTGCCCAAGAATGGCCCATGAATGGCACAGATGTTCCCCTGCAAACTTAGCTAGAAAAAAACAGGAAAGATGTGAATTAACCATTAATTAATTAATTAATTAATTGGATTGTTTGTTAATTCAACATTTTAAGAACTTAGTAATGACTTAGTAACTACAATGAAATAAGATATAGACTTGATCTTACTCACAGAGTGCTATGAACACAGTGGAAAATAGATACTCAAATGGTCATTACACAGTAAAGTAGAAGATGTGAGTTCAGGACAGTCTGGCATTGTGAAGAAATAGGATTTATCATATACTGAAGGATGAATGTAGGGGTCAGGTATAATATATTCCTACTGAGATGACCTTAGGAATCTTGAATAGTGAGTGGAAGACTATTTATTGCAGGCCAAAGTTTTTGTCTCGGCTGTAAGGATTCAGTCCTTAATTACATCATCAGCCTTCCACAGTGTCTCAGCCTAAAAAGTGGGTGGGCCCTCTGTGCACCCCTCTCCTTTCGCTCCTTCCTCCTGTCGGCCCCGCTCTCTCCCTCTCCTTCCCCCTTCCCTCCCCCTTCCCCTCTCCCCCTCTCCCTCTCTCCCATTAAAGCTCTAAAAAGGTAACTATGGCTCTGACTCTCCTCCAGCACCCTCCTCTGCTGGCAGCGGCCAGCCACGAGGAGCAGCACCACAGCATAACCAACATTGGTCCTAAATATCCAGTAGCCATTTCTCAAATAATTGACTCAGAGACTTAATATTACTTATAAATGTTTGGCCAGCTTGTTATTATTAATGTCGCTCAGGCTTGTTATTAACTAGCTTTCATATTTAAATTAACCCATAATTCTTATCTATGTTTAACCATGTGGCTTGGTACCTTTTCTCAGTACGGCATTCTCATCTTGCTTCCTCTGTGTCTGGCTGTCCTTTTCCTTCCCAGCATTTTTAGTTTGGTGGCCCCATCTATACTTCCTGCCTGGCTACTGGCCAATCTGTGTTTTATTAAACCAATTTGAATGACAAATCTTTACAGTGTAGAAGAGGATTATTCCACAGCACATATGGCTGGTCAAAACTGTCTATAACTGTAGTTACACGGGATCCAACACTTATGTTGACTTCTACAAGCTCCTGCATACACATGGTGTCATATACATACATACACACAAATATATTTAAAAAGTAAAAACAGCAGCCAGGCTTGGTGGCACACACCTTTAATTCCAGCATCTGGGAGGCAGAGACAGGTGGATTTCTGTGAGTTTCAGGATAGCCTGATCTACAGAGCAAGTTCTAGAACAAGCTCCAAAGCTACACAGAGAAACCCTCTCTCTCAAAAATAAAAAAATAAAAAAACAAAACAAAAATTAAAAACAAAAACCAAGAAATAAAAAAAACTAAAATAATTTTAAAACTTAAAATAGTTTTTCAAGCATGTCAAACACACAAAGTGTTTTCATATTAATTTTTACCAACTGTTTGGAAGCCCATCTTTCACATTTATTAGGGACTGACCAAAAGAAAATTCAAGGGTACCTCAAGACACATAGCCTGTATGCCTCCCTCATTTCACCCATACCCTGTTGCTGTAGGGCTCAGGCATGTTTTTGTTGTCTGGCACTGTAAGCACCATCATCATGTTGTGCACATGTGTTTATCTCCCCCCATATCCCCTGCAGACTCATTATCCAGAGTGAATTATCCCAAAACTTAGGATTCCTGGACCAAAGGAGAACCTGTTAAAGAAGTATCAGCCAAACTACCTGCAAAAGCGTTTGCCCTTTTTATTGTCAACCACCTAAGCTCTCAAACAAATGTCCCAAACAATACTGTTCTTTTTGTTTATGCGGAGGATGGAATCCAGAGCCTCACAGAATGAATAAAACCTCCTCTCTGAAGTATTCCACAAGGTTTCCACCTATGGGCAAAGACTTGTTTTTGCTATCTTAAGTTAGGCCTGATGGTTGGAAGCAGAGGCACTGCCCACCTGGCCAGTGCTCTGCCCTGGGCTTGCCTGTGAGATGGTGTCAGTCGTGCCATAGGACTCTAGAAATCTGTTGACTGACAGATAGTTCCATGGACTAATTTGTCAAAATCACTGAGGGCCCTAGTAACATCTGGTTACCTGAGGGATCAGGATACCAGGTCAACACCAGCAAGCAGTAAAGAGAGGTAAGAACCTGTTAGGTCCTATATCCTTCCTAAACCTCACATGCCCAAGGAGGGGAAAGAAAGAGTTACAGGATTGAGTTAAGGAGATAAGATGTAGCAAAGTGCCTCATGACACCATAAGCAGCTGGATATTCTTGGAGTGTAAAAGGAGTGTGTGTGTGTGTGTGTGTGTGTGTGTGTGTGTGTGTGTGTGTGTGTGTGTTGGAGCTAGTAGAAGGATAAAGGGAATAGAGTACGGAAATTTTATTCTGCATGAAAACATTGATGTTATTGAGAATGGGGTGCAGTTGACAGCAGCTAAGGGAGGAGAAATGCTGTTGATATAATTTATCTGAGATAATGAGAATTGCAACCGTGGCTGTGGTAGGTAGGATTAAGTTTAAAAGGGACAGTAGGAGAGGGACCAGTAGGTATTCTGGATAGAAAAAGAGTGGTCCAGAAGATGGAAGAATTACAGGTAAATTCTAAGTTTCTAGTTTGAATAGTGGAATTGATGTTTTTGCCTTTCATCTGCAACAGAGACTATTGAAGCCTTTCACACGTAGGGGAAGGCAGTAGGTTCAATACTGTCTTTATTGAGTGTGAAAGCAAACTGTGAAATGGCAGCAGGCAGTTGAGGGCCAGATGGTTCCCAGTCCTTAGGAGCTTGTAGCTTCAGTTCCATTCACTGTCAGAACTTCCTGGGCCTGCATGGATGGATGGAACACAGTAAGAAAAAGTCCCAATGGGGACTTTTTATTCTCTGGAACAGACACTTTCCTTGCTCTCTATGACAGTTGTAACCAAGATTTATTCTTCTCTCAATCTCTCCATCCTTAATTTTAGGTAGCATCCCTCTGGCCTTCCTGATGACAAGTGAAAATCCAAATGTGGGATTCTGCATCCTGTGGAAGGAATGTTTCTAATCTGCCTCCAATTAGCTAGGTCTATTTACTCTTTAGGCTCCCTGTCCTTATCGTCTCAAGGATGGATTGGAATTCATTGCCATCAAGTCTTTGTTCAAGTCTTGAGGTTCTAAGGTGGTTCTAAGAACCATCTAGATTGTGTTTCTGTTTCATGATACTGACTTTGGACTTTGAAATTAGTGTAATATGAAGCAATAGCCTATCTTTAAAAAAAGCAAAGGTGCAAGATCTTCTAAATGACTGAGTTCCTGGAAACTGGTCATAAATCTCTATGCAGTATTCATTTGCAGCCTGGATTTCCATTAACCCAGGTCTCTGTTAACCAGCCCTGCACACACAGTGTAATCTCTGAGTGGGGCTGTACGTTTATGTCCTTAGTGTGTTGATGATTGATATTCAGCATGGTTGCCTTGAAGCAATGTGGGAATCCAAAGTCATTAAAGGCAGAGGAAATTATGTCCAGCCCAGTTTCAAAGGTGAGCTGCATTGCTTTCACATGATTTGGAAGTCATTAATCTATGTGGGGCATATATCAGGACTCTCTGACCTTTTTGTGAAGAGAATTTTTTAATTTCCGTGAGAAAGATACTCTGATTAGCTAGAACTTCCTTTAAACCTGAATAGAGGAGATAAGAGGGTTTCATATTTACCTTCGAGATCCAGGGCTGTATTCATCTTAATTCCATTCTCACTGGATATTAAACAAAGGGAAGATGCTGCAGATATTTGAGAAACAGTAAAAACACATTTGGATTAAAAGTCAGGAGACCCAGTTAGGGTCATAGTCCACAGAAACAAAACTGTGACTTTGGATAAACCAGCATGTTTAAAGTGAGAGGTTGTGGTAGATGATTGTAAAGGTTCATGTAGTTCTGAACTGGAGTGTGGATCCTCCAAACGTTTCAGTTCAGTGCAGCACTTCTGACTATGTCCTATTCTGTTTGCCATTTGAGTTCTTATCTAGCCAACATAATGTTAGCCTCATTTCAGGAAACCTAAGGCTTGGAGAGAGTCATTGTGTTGTGGGTGGCAGAGGCAGTTTCAATGCTGAGATGTGCTTTTGGGGCCCAGTGTTCTTTCCCACTCATATTTTACGGTGTCTCTTAGTCTGGAGACTCGGAGAATGAGGGCTCATGCTTGCCACTGTCCCTTGAGAGGATGATATATGTGTCAGTGTCTTTTCTTTGTGGCTTTTGAATTGTTGCTTTCAATCTTTTCCTAGATCTGATCATGTCTCTAGGCAGTTGTGATTTTGTAATATGAGGATCAGATCTGCCTGCCTCTCTCAATAGCTGGCAATTTGTCTCTGGATATTTTTAGGTGCCTTGGATAAAGGTAATATAAATATAATGAAAGAATGGATTTCTTTCTGACACTTTGTGCCATTTGTAGAAAAGAATGAAAATCTCCTTTAAAAATACTATTTTTTTAAAGCAACCTGCCTCCACATGTGCTTGGTAGATGTACCTTGATGTTTTAAGACTAAAATAAAATCTCAGTGGCCAAATAAACTTAGGAGGTACTTATGACTATAGAGAAAACTCTCAGAACCTTTAACTCATCAAGGTTCATTGTGAACATCAAGTACAAAGCATTCATTCTTTCCCCAAATCATAGCTATAGAATTTTCTCCACAAACTATGTTCCCAACTGGAATGTTACTCAGCTAGCTTTGAATAAAACAGTTTTGTAAACAGTGTTCTAAAGCAGGGTGACCATCTTGGACACAGTTCTGGGCTAATTAATTTTACAGATGACATTACTTAGCTCTATTTGATGTCTCACCAATTCATATTGGTATGATTAGGGAACAGGTAGGCTAAGAAATAGTTTGTAGGGACCCAGCTTGTACCCAAGCCCACATTAAATATCAAATCTCAGTTGTTCATTGCACTTCATAGACATTCTGAGGACTTGGTGGCAAAGCGTACAATGACGTCTTCTGTCAGACCCCTCTGATTTTCCTGAGATCTGCACACAGCCAACCGGAGGAGACATGGTGGTCCACAGCCAGTGATTCTCTCCACCCACACTGCTCCTTTTCTTTTATCTTTTGGGACTTCTGAGGGCTTCCTTAGTGTTTTGGAAAGAAGGCTCATCTCTGGGTCTGTGAGTAAGGAAGCTGTCTTAGGCCTTCTGTTCTTTGGGAGACCTGAATTATAACAGTACATCTTCTGATGTTTGGAATGATAATCATCTCCGCTGCCAGGAGAAAGCCTGCAAGGCAAGTGTAAGAGGAAATTGGTCTAGATGTATTTCCATGAAATTTGGATTATGTGATGTTGCGGGATATTTGTTTGAGCTGACACTCTGAGACTGCCAATAAAGTTAAACCTTAAATCAAAGGGTGGAGCTAATGTTCAGCTGGCCAGAATTAGCTATACAGGTTTTGGAGGACCTAGAGAGGAAGGCACAGGAAGTAGTAGGAAGGGGTTAGAAAGATGCTTGTGCTGTTTTTGATCTGGAAGTTTGGAGAGGCAGAGTCCCCTGATTGTTCCTCCATTGCTCTTTGGATCTACCAGGTTTTTACCCCAATATCTGACCCCAGGTTTTATTTAGTAATTGAACAATATAAGTAATTGATTCAGTGTGGGGTGTTTTATTTATGCTGTGTAGTTTGTGAGTTAGCAGTGCCACCTGGAATGAATGGAGCATTAGGGTTTATGGAAGTCTCTCATGTGGTCCAGCACCATCACCCATCCACTGTGAGGGCCAAAACATACTATTTTAGGACCCAACCCTCAGTTCTTTTTATCTACCTTGTGGGGTTTCTGAAAGATTAAAGTCTTTAATGCATGCATGGTGGCTGGATATATGGTTGGTAGTCAATGGGTGGTAGCAATTTTTGCTGTTTTTGGTATAACCTGCTTACCTCTGTTCTTCTTCTTCTTCTTCTTCTTCTTCTTCTTCTTCTTCTTCTTCTTCTTCTTCTTCTTCTTCTTCTTCTTCTTCTTCTTCTTCTTCTTCTTCTTCTCCTTCTCCTTCTCCTCCTCCTCCTCCTCCTCCTCCTCCTCCTCCTCCTCCTCCTCCTCCTCCTCCTCCTTCTTCTTCCTCTTCTTCAGTCTCCAAGGCACTTCTTTGTGCTGTCTTTGGCGAAATGAAGATCAAAGGAACTGTACATTTTCTTTAATTATTTGTTCATAGTTGGGACTGGTGTCTATCGTCCTCTCTGACTCCTCTCTTTGAAGATGGGCAAGTTCTTAATCATGTGACAGCAGAACACATTCCCAACTCTGTTTTTCCATGGGCTAAGCTGGGGCTTCTTGGTTGCCAGCCTCCCTCCAGGTTCAGTGAGAGACCCTATCTCTAAGGGATAATATAGAGAATGATAGAATAGGGCACCAGTGTCATCTTCAGACTACTCTGTGCACATATACATGTTGGCATCACACACACACACACACACACACACACACACACACACACACACACAGAGAGAGAGAGAGAGAGAGAGAGAGAGAGAGAGAGAGTCAGAGACAGAGATAGAGACATAGAGACAAAAACAGAAACAGAGGGAAGTATTAATATTTCTCAAATAATTCTTTCCTTTTTCTTACTACAACTTCTGTCCTAGCATTACGTGTTTAGCCATTTATCCAACAGAGGATTATCTTGATGGCCTTATAGAGGACAAATTTGAAGGACTAGGAGAGACAAGGATGAGCCTAGATGTTTGGCTGCAACAGAAGGTCTAGGCATGCATAGGAGGATCCACTCAAGGAAAATAAAATGGCGGCACTTAAAGGGTAATTGAGTGTGAACCTTGAGTGAGTTGTTTCACTGCAGTGTAACTTCTGGGATACTCACTTAGATGATTAGTACTTTCCAGGTCTTTGAATTATCGGAGAGAATAGAATCAATGACTGAAGTCTATTCTAGAACCCTTTAGCTAGGTTGATATAAACCATTAACAGTCTTTAATGGAAAACATAAACACTAGCTTTTAGTCTATCAAAATGAAAATTGTTTTTAAGAACCAGCTTTCATGCATATACCTTAAAAGTGTAGGTGGTAGGGGATACATCAGATGAGCAATTTGCTGGTGTTGGAAACCGACTGGCTATAATAACTAGAATTTGGAATATAATTGCTTGTGCCTCATTTCAGATCACAGTTTGTCACTCATCAGTTCTTCTTATCCTTGCTTTATCTCAGCTTTCCCTACAAGCCTACAAGCTGCACACGGCTTGGGGTTGTAATAGCTGGGGGAAGTTGACAGTTTGGTGGTGTTAAGTGTATTTGCATGCTTATGCAACTGTCACTGCCATCTCTCTCCAGAACTTTCATCATCTTCGACTATAAAAAGAGGATTTCACTGTCACCTTTACCAGACTCTTCCAAAGGATTTGTATATGTATTTTTTTTTGGAATAGCTTAAGGCATTAAGAAGATAACATGTTCCAAGTCTGGGCAGCCACTCAAGTGTGTTTGATGACTTTCTTATTGTATAATCCAAAGTTACTGTGGTCTACTTCTGAGTTCCTTTGATAGTCTTGGAAGTGTGGAGTAGTTTGGCTATAAGATATGCTTTTGATAATTGATTTTATTTATGTATTATATTGGGAAGATATTTCTTCTACCTCATTCCCAGTGCACAGAGTCATCAAGCCCTTGCTTTGTCCACAAACATATTTTCCCCAAAGTGAAGGAGTTAGGGATGCTCATATTCAACTTTCTACTTACCAGAACAGGGTTCACATCCCAGGTTGTTTTTCTTAAGCTTATTTTTTTTTTGAAAAAATATTTTAAAGACTTTTATGCTACTTTTACATTACTATTTTATTTACTTTGCATTCTCTAGCTCAAATGTGTTTGTTTAATTATCCCAAACATATTAGTGTGTCCAAATAGAGACATCATTCTTTCAACAGGTCTGACCTGCCACCAGTGCTCCACATAAATGAGAAATCATTTATCTATCCTGTTGTTGATACCAGCTCTGTGAATTTAATGAGCAAAGCGTACGTCCTTCTTTGGCAGTTATTGGTCTAAGAATTAACACATGACCAATTTGGGTGACAGAAGTCAAGTAGGGACTTGTAGTAGTCTTTGTTCTTTTTTGAGGGGGGATTCCTTTAGAAAATAATTCCCCTTTCTTCTGAATGTTATTGTAAATGGAATCCCAGAACTTCTGTAAGCATTTCATACCCAGCCTGAGCATGAGGCTGATCCATAGACAATGCATGCAGTTTACTACTGAGTACTGAGTTTAAAGTGATTTGCGTTGCATTTGAGATGGTTCATTTTATGTCCACTTGACTGGACCATAGTATGTGGTCAGAATTTCTGGATACTTCTACAAGAACATTTTTGGAAGACATTTTTATTGAAATCTATGGACTTTGAGTAAATCATATTGCTTACTATAACTTGGTAGGCCTTAGAATTCCACAGCAGACATCCTCCAGACTTGACCAGTCACATCGGTTTTCTATTGTCTCTAGCCCACTGGCTTATTCTGCAGACTGTTTACTTGGAAACTCCCATAATTGCTGTGTTAGTTAGTTTTACATCACTGACAAAATGCATGATATAAAACAAATTAAAGAGGAGAGTGGATATATTTGGCTTACAATTTTGGGGGGGCTTAGTACATGGTCTGCTGGCCTCATTGTTCTTGGGTTGTGAGGCAGAACATCATGGAGGAATGAATGTATGGGAAGTCAAAGTTTCTTACTTTGTGGTACCCAGGAATTAGAGAGCAAATGGAAGGCACCAGGCAAAAGGTAAAGCTTCCAAGAACATGCATTCAACAATTTGCATGTCTGAATCATAATGATCTCATGATCCGGTTCCCTAAAATAAGATTTCTTCCATCCATCCATCCATCCATCCATCCATCCATCCATCCATCCATCCATCCATCCATCTATCTTCTGTCTGTCTGTCTCTCTCTACTTATCTATCTTATTTAGTTTTTACAGAAAACCATAGAATAGCATTTGAAAGCAGACTTCAAAAAACACTGTGTATCTTAATATTTTTAAGCTTAAAATTTTTTAATTAGATTTAATCACTTTTCATGTATGAGTGTTTTCCCTGCATGTATGCATGCATACTACTTGTAAGCTTGGTATTTGAGGAAATGAGAAGAAGTTTTCAGAATCCCCTGTAACTGGAGTTATAGGTGGGTGTGAGCCATGTGGGTGTTGGGAATCAAAACCAGGTTCTCTTCAAGAGCAACAAGTGCTCCTAACAGCTGAGCTGTCTCCCCAGCTTCTGACAATTGGTTTTGTCTGTCAGTTCAATTAGGTTTAGAATCACTTAGGAGATGGTATGTGTTTGTGAGAGCATTTCCAGAGAGGATTAGCCAAGGGAGGAAGGACTCAGTCCACGTGTGGGTAGCACTACCCTTTGGCTTGGTGGTCCAGATGGAAGTAAAGGATGGAAATGAAAAAGCTAGCCTAGCATGTATTCCTTTTAGTGTTTCCTCCTGGCTGCCATGGGATGAATTGCTCTCATCTCCTGTGTCCTTTCTGTCATGGTAGAGTAACACCTCTGAATCCATGATCCATGATCTGTATTTGATCACCTGATGAGATTTCCTGACAGAGAGCATTTGCTTTTTATTTTGTCTGCTCAGGAATTCCATAATCCTCCATCTTTGCTTTTTCTTCTGGTCACTCTCTCCAAAATTCTTTCTCTACTGTTCTATTTCCTGTGCCTGCTTTCTTGATATTGGGTCTCTTTGAAGGGTGATGACCAGGTTAGGTGGCTTGTCCTCAGTTACTCTTCACATAGGAAATTTCTTTTTATTTAAACATCATTTTTATTTTATTCTTTGAGTTTTTGTTCTTATAATTTTTTAAAATTTATTTTCTTGTTTTTACATTCTAACTAAAGCTTCTCCCCATTCCCCGTTTGGTCACCCCCATCCATTCCTCCTCCACTGTTTCTCTTCAGATACATGCAGGCATACGGTGGATCAGCCAGCCATGGTCTACCAAGCTGCACTGAGACCAGGCACCCCCTCCTCCACCCAGGCTGGATGAGGCAATCGGGCAGGAGGAATGGGTTCCCAAATCAGGCAACAGAGTCAGATACATCCCCCACTCTCACGGCCAGGAGTCCTACATGAAGACCAAGCTACACAACTGTAACATATATGCAGAGGGCCTAGGTCAGTCCCGTGTAGGGTCTGTGGTTGTCAGTTCAGACTCTGTGAGCCCCCCACAAGCCCGGGTTAGTTGGTTCTGTGGGTTTTCTTGTGATGTCCTTGACGCTACTGGGTCCTAACAATCCTTCCTCCCCCTCTTCTGTAGGATTCCCTGAGCTCCACCTGATGTTTGGCTGTGGGTCTCTTCATTTGTTTCCACCACTTGCTGGGTTAAACCTCTCTGATGACAGTTAGGTTAGGCCCTAGTCTATGAGTATAGCAGAATATCATTAGGAGTCATTTCATTGACTTTTTTTCTGCCATATGTGTTTGGTTCTAACCTAGGTTCATTATCGGGTAGCTCCCTCCCAAGGTATGGGTTTCCAGCTGTGCCATTCCACATGGGAGATTTCATTCAACCCATTTCTGTATGTAGAGGCTACTCCAGTCTAGATCACACACTTTGCTCTTTTCCATGAGTTCTAGATGTAGCTACTTTCTATGGTTTGGTATGCTCAGCATGCATGCCCTAATCTCCATATATATATATATATATATATATATATATATATATATATATATATATATATATATATATATATATATATCAGGAGCTTACTCTTTAGTGTTCCAGTGAAATGCAAGTCCTCAGTTCTTATGTTATGGCAGGAAAGAATTCAAGGGTCTCGTGAACAGTAGCACAAGTTCAAGTTTATTGAAAGGAAGAACAGGACACTCTTTGGTGGAAAAGTGGACCAGTCAAAAAGAGTCAGCAAGCTACTCAGGGTGGTGGGTTCTTCTATTATCCTAAGCCTTTTCTTCTCTAACCCCAGGGTGAGTTTTTGAGGTTTGATTGACAATTTCAAGTGCCGGGTAACCTGTTACTTACTGCACACATGGTTCCCCTAGAATTTACTTGAAAGGGCCAGGAGGGATATAGAAATCTGCAATGTAAGTGTTACAGTAAAGAGGGTATATTGACTTCTTGGTTCTGTTGGGCATGAGGCTGGGTTCTATAGGTTCAATCCATTTATTGGCCCCTACATGTAGATTTTAAAATGGCTTCATTTTGATTTCTGTCCCATGCAAGGCATTTGAACAAATATTCTTACTTAAATGGGCACAGAGCCACAGGACAGCCATGAAACATGAAAGAAAAAAATTCCTGGCAGACATCCTTACTCCAGCAGTCACAGGACTATGGGACAGCTATAAGATGTTACATAAACTTAGCATTCTGTGTTTTAACCCCTTCTTGTCTATTACCCATGATTGACTGACCACCTACATTATTACTTAGTGGGGTGGTGGAGGAGGAACTGATGCCATGGATCTAGTTATTGCACACTTCTCACTCTAGGAAGGAATTGCACTCCTGCTGGCTGGGGCCAGGTCATGGCCAGAACCTCCATGGCATGGCTGGAAGTAAGGGTGTGCTTGTGGTGATTCTGGAAAACGCTATTTAGGGAGTGAGTTAGTGCCTTCTGGAGCTGCCTTATGGTCTATCTTCATTCTATCCTGAAAGTCCTGGCTCTACCACTGCCCAGGGAGCTTTGTGTTGTAGTGCAATAAAGTCAGAACCAAGATCATTCAAGTTCCTCTGATGACTATGGGGATAAGCTTAAAAAATAATCAGTCTTTCTCTCCGTCGCTTTGTCTGTCTGTCTGTCTCTGATTCTCTGTCTCCACCTCCTCGGTGCATATGTGTGCATAACTTGTTTTTGTGTAAAAGTGCAGTTGCTCCCACACTGTCATGTGTAGACTGAGGTTAGAAGACAACCGTGGATGTCAGTCCTAATCTTCCACCTTGTCTGAGCCTAGATCTTTTGTCGTTTGCTGCTGCATATTGTCAGGCCAGCTGAACCAGGAGTTTCCAAGGATTCTCCCATCTCCTCCTTCCATTGCACTGTAGGAGTGCTGGGATTACAGATGTGGTCTACCCCATTCAGCCTTGTGTGGGTTCTGGGGAATCAAGATTCAGCTCCTCAGACTCACATGGAAGGCACTTTAACTAATGACCATCCCCCAAATCCCCTCTCTCATATCTGTGAACAAAGGATGTCTCCCTGGTGGCAATGTGTTTATCCATCATCACCATATATCCTCTATATATTTCTATTAAATGCACATTGAAGACTCCCAGTGCAAGTCTTTGTTAAAACTGTGGCAAAACTACATTAAAATCCCCTTTGAGAACAACCCCACAATTGGCTTACATTTCAATGGGAGAGGCTCCTGGAGCTTGTCCTTATACTCTGATGCCTATAATTCCTAGAGGAAATACATCCACTATAACACAATGAATAAGTAATGATCACACCATCTGGGGACACCTTAACAGTGTACCATGTTATCCCTCTTAATAGCCTAAAGTATTTTGTTAACAATACATCTTCATAGGAAAACACAGTGTACCACATTTTATTTTTTAAAAATGTCTTGCATATGGTTTAAAATCTTCATGGTTGTCTAATAAAATTGCAGATAAAAATTCCACAAAGTAAAATAATTTGAATGATCTCATATGATCCTTGTTACTATCTACCTATCTATAATCTATCTATCTATCTATCTATCTATCTATCTATCTATCTATCTATCTATCTATCATCTATCTGTTGCATAGTTATTTTGTCTTTATATAATACCCCTAATACTCACTCGTGTCTATATTGCCAAGGCATCCTTTTCTGTTCTGTGTTATTTTATCTAATAGTTAAATTAGTTGTTCCATGTGAGGGCAGGCCACATGTATGGAAACCTTTCCTTTGAATGTGAAAATGGAAGCTTGTCTTTGTTCATTACTGACCTCATTCTTACCATCTGATGAACATCAGAATCCCCCATATCCCCACAAGAACAGAGGGCCAACATCATATCCTGTCTGACAGTTGTTTTCATGTCTGTCTGGTACAGCCATCAGACAGGATATGGTAGTTGTGGGTAGGGGTACAGAGAAACAATATAGCAGTCACCCTGCCTATTTGTTTAGGCTATAAGAATATACTATCCATGCTGTTATATTTATTATACTTCTAAAATATTTGAAATTCATGGCATAGAATACAACCAATTTTTTTTTGTGCCACATGTATTGATTTGCTCATTAATTCTATTACTCTAGCTAGGAGGTAAGCTCCTTGAGGGGAAAAGTGGTATTGGTGTTCTCTGTAACAACACTCAAGAACACTAAATACATAATGTGTTGATTTATTGATTCCTGTAAATAAGAGATGGATTGGCTACCAGACTTGGCTCACATTCCTGAAGGACTCAATTTTGTTTTTATTGCTCTGAACATCTCACTTCATTAGTGCGTCCCATCATCAACGGGACTACTCTCTGTCAGCGCCCTCTGTACTTTGGACTCCTTGACATGCTCTTCCAGCACCCACCCAAACATCAACCTTTTCTGCCCTGACATTCCAGCATGATGGAGAAGAGCTCCATCATTCTGCCGACCAAGAGCCCAGCAAGCTTGCACTGCATCACTGGCTGGGCTCCAGTGGCGCCTGGCCAACACTGATTTTCTTATGTCTCTGTGGTGCTCAGTACCTGCAGTATCTCTGTTCTTTCTCTAAGATGATGACATTTTGAATGATGAAAGAAGATAGGTCTGAAATACAAAGGTGAGTTGTACTAGAACTTAAAAAGAAAGGGCTAAGTGACATTTGACCGATATGTAAAGAAAGTGCTAGCAGAAGGACAGGGAGCTCTTGTGTTTCTCTGTTTGTTTTAAATCAAATTCCATATGTACATCACTTGATGGCCTGGTGGAGTGGATTTTACATAACAGCAAGAATGCCAACTACTTTTAGTATTTATGTTGATTGCACATTTAAATAAATTGAGATATATTGAGCTAAATAAAATATACGATTAAAATAAATTTCATCTTTTTTTCTTTCCATTTCAATAAGCATACTATGAGATTTTCTATCATCCATGTAGTTCACACTTGTGGCATGCCTTCTTCTCTTGACCATCACTGATCTGGAGGATAACACAGGCAGGCTTAGAGAAGGCATGCTGTGCTTGTACTTACGAGTTCAGGAGATTTTAGGCTTAGATGCACAAGAGTATTTCAGACATAAGCCATAGAACATGGAGAATGAGCTTGGATCTCGTTTGACTTCTGTAGCTTGATTTTTTCGCCTTGCCCACAGTCAGGAC
The DNA here is from genome assembly GCF_049852395.1 of Peromyscus maniculatus bairdii. Classification (NCBI taxonomy): domain Eukaryota; kingdom Metazoa; phylum Chordata; class Mammalia; order Rodentia; family Cricetidae; genus Peromyscus; species Peromyscus maniculatus. The sequence continues at coordinate 42,752,638 of NC_134861.1, forward strand.
AAATCTCTGTCACCCGCCAGTCCCACAGCCGCTCAGACCCAACCAAATAAACACAGACACTTATTTTGCTTACAAACTGCATGACCGTGGCAGGCTTCCTGCCAACTGTCCTTATCTTGCTAACTGTGCTTTTATCTTAAATTGATCCATTTCCATACATCTATACCTTGCCATGTGGCTGGTGGCTTACTAGCGTCTTCACATGCTGCTGGTCATGGCAGTGGCTGCAGTGTCTCTGGTCATGGCAGCGGCTGCAGTGTCTCCTTCTGCCTTTCTGTCCTTTTATCCTGCCTAGCCACGGCCGATCAGGTTTTATTTATTAACCAATCAGAGCAACTTGACATACAGACCATCCCCCAGCACAGCCAAGTGCAGACCATCTCAAACACCTGCACTCAGGCCCATGGTCCTAATCATCCTCTATACGGACTTGCTGGGTAACGCCACAAAGAACCTGAGAATGGGCTCCCACAGGACCTACAGAACATCCCACAGCACTTCCCCTTTTTTTTTTTTAAAAAGGAAGGTTTTAACTTTTACACATCTCCAAAGCCAGCTTGGTATATTTGGGAATTTGGGCGTAGCTTCTCTTAACTACTTCCTGCTGGAGGGGGGCGCTGTATCTTATGGGGATGCAAAGAAAATTTTAGGATCATGGAGTAGTCCGTGAGACCGTATCGTCTGAGCCAGTTGCCTTGAAACAATTCTGGATGTTGGATCATCTGGGCCATGGTGTCATCGGAGACCTTTCAGGTGGTCTTGGCTGGTCAAACCTGATGTATCTTAATCTGGAACAAATCCATAGCCTCTGGCTTTCTGTAGAGACAAAAGCAGAGTCTCCTTTCCAACGTAACACATCCTTATATCCAAATTTTAAAGTCAAGATATCTTTAATATATACATATTGGTTAAACTCAACATCTTTTACGATCAAATGTTTTTCTGCAGTTAAAAATCCCAAAGACAATATAATCCAAACTCTCTGTGTGATATCCATCTTTACATGGCTTATTTTTTATATTACTTTTACTTTCTCTTTAAGGACTTTATTTTTTTAAACTTTCTATTTCTTTATATAACTGTCTATGTTCCTTTTCCTCTCTCTTCCAAGCCCCAGGAACCCGCCAGTAACTCAAACCGGCGGCGGCTGCTGCTCATTTGAGAGAATTAGGAACTGTGGGGCGTTTACCGACGTCACCGTTCCTGGAGAACTTACCGACGTCACCGCTCCGTGTGTTGAGTTCTGAATCCTCTTTACCACCACGCGAGGATTCTTCTCAGATCACACTTTATTGGAGCGCCTCTTGGTTAAGGGACTTTGTCTTTAGTATTTATTTATTTATTTTTCATAACACCGGCCTTTATCCCTGTTCATTTGTCCTTTTTCTTTAGTCCCTCTCTTTTTTTTTTTCCCTTTTTTTCTTTAGCCCTTTTTTTCTTTAGCCCCACGTTCGGGCGCCATTTGTTGCTTGATTTTTTCGCCTTGCCCACAGTCAGGACAAATCTCTGTCACCCGCCAGTCCCACAGCCGCTCAGACCCAACCAAATAAACACAGACACTTATTTTGCTTACAAACTGCATGGCCGTGGCAGGCTTCCTGCCAACTGTCCTTATCTTGCTAACTGTGCTTTTATCTTAAATTGATCCATTTCCATACATCTATACCTTGCCATGTGGCTGGTGGCTTACTAGCGTCTTCACATGCTGCTGGTCATGGCAGCGGCTGCAGTGTCTCTGGTCATGGCGGCGGCTGCAGCGTCTCCTTCTGCCTTTCTGTCCTTTTATCCTGCCTAGCCACGGCCGATCAGGTTTTATTTATTAACCAATCAGAGCAACTTGACATACAGACCATCCCCCAGCACAGCCAAGTGCAGACCATCTCAAACACCTGCACTCAGGCCCATGGTCCTAATCATCCTCTATACGGACTTGCTGGGTAACGCCACAAAGAACCTGAGAATGGGCTCCCACAGGACCTACAGAACATCCCACAGCAGACTTCTGCCTAAGGCTGTCTAAGAAGACTACAGATGGTCAAGGAAAGAGTCCCAGGAGACAGAGGCAGATTGGGGTGGACTTTTGTGAAGCCAGGAGTGTCAGCAGCAAATGGAACAATGCCATGCTCACTTGTTACATGAGACTGGTGGGGTGAAGGCTGTTAGGAATCTCACAAGCTTCGAGTGTTTGAGGCCATATTGCCAAAATATCAACCAATGAAGAACTTGCAGAACCTCTGAATAGTAGTCAGTGAGTAGAAGTGGAGGCAAATAGAATTTGATCTTTATTATTTAAAGACTTGTGATTATAAGGCAATAGAACTGATCTCCAAGCAATGGCTGTCTGAGATCTTGCCCACTGGTCAGGTTGGTTTTGATACTTAACAACCTCACCTGAAACACAATGGCTTTGACAGTGTTCATTTATTTTGCTCTTGATTCTGGGTCCATCAAGAGGTTCTTCTGATTCTGTCCTTGACAGACTGAACCTGCTCACATGTATGTGATTAACATGTATGATAAAAATGTCTGCATGCATTTATAATCAGACAGGATGGGGGTGACTGGGTCATACGTCTTATTATTCACAGGCTGGTCTGGGCTTTTCTACTGTTTCCTGGGGCAGCCACAGTTTAACAGCAGTAATATACAAGCCCCTTTCTAGCCTTTGATTCTTTTATGTCTGCCAAATGTCCACTGGTGAGTCATATGACATGATGCAATGGGAGGCCCCTCTAACTGGCATGTCTGGGAGCACCAGTGCTGACTGGTGAAGAATTCATGTCCATTGCCCAACTGACTACACCACTCTGTGTCCTTCAGTGAAGTCTCCTCATGTTGTATTCTTTTCCATACTTGGCTTTGCCTTGTAAATATGCACATAAGACTGATCTGCTTTTCAGTTTTCATAAATCCTTAGTGAGTTAACTTGTTTCCATATGATTAGATATGGAAGGATCTTGTCAGTTCATCATTGTTTGGGTAATTATTTAGTTACTATTTACTTGTCAATCCCTGTCCCTAAATTAGACCAGTAATTCTCAAATATTTTTATCTCTGGTATTTTTCAGAACGTAAAATAGTGTGGAGGTTTGTAATGGGTAGCCATTCCAGCTTTGATCTGGAAGTTCCAACCCCCATTGAGGCTTCGGCAACTGTCACGCCTACAAGGCAGGGCCAAGGGAGGCGCCAAGAGACCCGAGATCTGGATGGGCCAGCGTGCTCTCTGTTCCTGGACCCTAGACAGTGGAGGTTGACCAAGCAGAGCTCCAGACAACACTGCTGGATTGTGATACACCTTCCTCAGACCCCACGACCTATCCCTTCATTTGTAAGTTACCCACTAAATAAATCTTCCTATTAACTACGTGGAGTGGCCTTAATAATTTCATCAATAGAGGTTTTTCAAAGCTCTTTGGTGCCTGGCTTAGCAGAAATCAGCTAAACACTAAGAAGTGCCTGCATATTCAATGTGTTTGATAATATTACTTTTGGTTGAAGTAAAGAAAATCTGACTTCACACAGAAAATTAGTTGAGAGAGAAAGGAAGTATTTTATATTTTCCTCTAAGAGCACACCAAAGCCCCACAATGCACCCATGAAAGAGTAAGAGTAACAAAGAGATTTTGTCACTGTGGTCATGAGAGCAATTTTGGCTATAGAGGTTGCATTCTCAGAACCATTAGGGTGAATGTACTTGCCTGCCTCACTGGCTGCCTTGCCCAGTGGAGTGAGGATGAAAGAGGCCTTCATTGTGACTGCTTATCTTGCTATGACTGGTTTTCTTGAGAGCTACTGTGAGGAAAGGAGGTCTTGCACATTGGTTTGACTCAAGGGGAGTGTGGAAATGTAGAGAGATCTGAATCTGAGCATCAAGCTGACACCTGCATTCAGTCAGGGTATTCCTCTTCTCTTTGTGGCTGAACAGAAGATTGGTGGCTGTAAAATAAATGTTAGTGATTTAGAGGTGGTCTGTCAGACAGTATTATTGTATCAGCAGAATATGACCAACATATTATATTGCTGACAAAACAGAGAAAAGAAAAAACAAAGGGTAGAGAAGAGATTGACTCTTCTTCCCCTAGCCCCAGAGGTTATTCTGGAGGCATAAATCTTAATGCATGCCATTTTTATAGTTTTTTTCTGTCTCCCTCCACTTTCCCACATACTATGGTGGTTTGAATAAAAGTGATCCCCATAGGCCCATAGAGAATGCCACTATTAGGAGGTGTGGCCTTATTGGAGTAGGTGTGGCCTTGTTGGAGGAAGTATGTCACTGGGGATGGCCTCTGAGGTTTCAGATGCTTAAGCCAGGCCCAATATCACTCTCTATTCTTGCTGCCTGCCAATCCAGATGTAGAACTCTCAGCTTCTTTTCCAGCACCATGTCTGCCTGCATGCTGCCATGCTTCCTGCCATGATGATAATGGACCAAACCTCTGAACTGTAAGTCAGTCCCAAATAAATGTTTTCCTTTATAAGATTTATCATGGTCATGGTATCTCTTCACAGCAATAGAAACCCTAAGACAGACAAGACACTACATTTACTTCATTAATTTTTTTAATTTATAAAAACTAATTGTGTGTGTGTGTGTGCATTTACATTTCTGTGCATGCATACATGTCACAGCACACATGTGTGAAAGTCAGAGTAAAACATTCAAGAGGACTTTTCTTCCCCTTTCACCATGAGTTCTAGCAATCAAACTTGGGTCATTTGGCTTGTGTTGCAAGAGAATTTACTCATCAAATCATCACACCCACTCCCTTTATTTATTTATTCATTTATTTATTTATTCTTATTTTTTTAGTGACTACTGAATGTTAAATTACTATGTATGTAAGATCTATCCTCTGGTACAAAGGAGAACATGGACAGGAAACAAATAATTCACATGTAAAATCCCCTGTGATGGAGGTTGTATGTAGAAAGGGCATGGTAGAAAAATGACCAAGGTCATACCTGAGATTGTGCTTGATGAGCTCATGCCAATTTCTGTAGCAGGTCCCAAGTTGGACAAAAACATAACCCTCACCCTTGATTTCTTCCCCCTAGCTCTGAGATTTAATAGATTAGTCTATGAATCCATCACATTCTTTCTTAGTTCAACCTTCTTTATATACCATTCCCTCTAGTGGAAATCTCACCTCTTTCTTTCCCTTCACTGACTTTGGGGACTTCACTAAAGAAAGAATTTTACATACCAGGGAGCAGGTTAAATGCCACTTCTAGCTGCATTCACAACACTTGATTTGTCTCTTAATGTAATGTTTATACAGCTTGAGATTCAAAGATTTGTTTTGTCTACTAGGCAGCTAGTCCAATCTGAATATATTTGGATTATTGCCTTCTGTCTAGAAAACTAGCTTTGTATATAAGACATTGAAGAGTCTCTCAGCAAATGTTAAGTAAATTGAATGGGATTGGAGTAGCCCAAGGTTTGTTATGTGTGAGAAATAATAGGCAGGAGTGGGAGAAGTGCCCAAGATTTCCAGAAAGTATATAGAGGATCAATGCACATCCTGTGTTCTTGAACAAAATGCTCAAGTGGCTACTCAGGCTGATTTTTGAACATAGAGAAACAAAACAAAACAGAAGCAACAACAACAACAACAGTAACAATAATGAAAATACCCTAAACAAGCAAAGTCATGGATCTCAAAGGAGAATCTACTACTGTCACTTTTTTAAGTTGGTGTGATTCCTAATTGCATTTGAAATACTTATCCGTATACCCACAGATAAATACGACTCTCAATCCCCATCACAGGATCTTCTTTTGGCAGTGGACAGAGACCATTACAGAAATTCACAACTTGTCAAAATTCAGAGAACAACTGACCATGGTTTGCCCAGCTCTATTTGATAGACCCACAACACAAAGCCTACACACACCTAAGGCTCAAGGAACATAGAAGAAGCAGGAGAGAGCCAAACATTCTAAGAGTCAGAGGAGCAGAAAGTCTTTTGGGAGGTTGTGTGTGGTGGCATTGTGTTCCCCAAAATATTGTGAACCCTAATAAACTTATCTGGGGTCAGAAACAGAACAGCCACTAGATACAAAGGCTAGAAAATGGTGGCCCTCACACTTTTAATCCTAGCATTCCAGAGGTAGAAATCCCTCTGGATCTCTGTGAGTTCAAGGCCACATTGGAAACAGCCAGGCATGGTGACACACACCTTTAATCCCAAGAAGTGAGCCTTTAATCCCAGGGAGCGATGGGAAAAACAGAAAGATATATAAGGCATGAAGACCAGAAACTAGAAGCATTTGGCTGGTTAAGCTTTCAGGCTTTCGAACAGCACAGTTTAGCTGAGATTCATTCTGAATGAGGACTCAGAAGCTTCCAGTCTGAGGAAACAGGATCAGCTGAGGAACTGGCAAGGTGAGGTAGCTGTGGCTCGTTCTGCTTCTCTGATCTTCCAGCATTCACCCCAATAACTGGCCTCAGGTTTGATTTTATTAATAAGACTTTAAGATTCATGCTACAGTTGTGTCTTTTACACATGATGGGGAAGCTACACCTGTGATATCTCAATATGGCCACTGAAACAAAACCTGACCAATGATAGCAACAGGTGACATGTTAAGTAGATGAGAGAATTTTCATGGGGCCCCATCCATTGATGAAGAGCTACAGCTGATTATTAACTGCTGAGGAAGAATTAGTCTTCTCCAGGGATGAGTCCCTAAAAAAATAATTACTCAATACCATGTGGTCAACTCCAAAAATAACTACATATGAGCAACACTAAACTTAGCAGCTTGTATTTGTCTATATATTTTATTTCTATATATTTTTAATAATAATAATTAAAGATTAAAGAAAAAGAGGCCATGAATTTAAGAGGGAGCACAGGGACATGCAAGGAGTTGGAGGAAAGAGGCAAAGTTACATAATTATATTTTAATTAAAAAACGAGAAAGAGAGCAGAAAATCCTACTCCTGAGCAGCTGGACCTGCATAGGGCTCATAACATAGGCAGTGTTTGATGATCCTTTTTTGGAATTGATGGATTATCTGCAGTGTGTGGGGCTCAGGGAATATGAATCCCTTGGCAGTATGATGCTACGTTTGAAATGTAGAGTGCAGAGGAAGGCCTTGATTGCTCTAGGCTATGTCCCCTGTTCCCAGAGAACCACTGCTCTTGTACTCTGTTCCCATCATGGCAAAATCATGCAAAATTTTCTGTTTGTTAGAATCAAATAATAAAAATATTAAAACCTTTACCTCTTTGCAACCATGTTTCCTTCTCAAATTCAAGTAAGTTTTTTGATTGAGACATAGTTATATGTCTTTATGGGGTATATTATATCGATTTGAGCATATACATGATGCATGATAATCAGATCAGGAAAGTAAACATTTCTATGTCCTCAAACACTTCTCACTTTCATGTGCTGATAATTTCCTACTGTTTCATTTGTTCTTCAATATATACCATTGTTTTAACCAATAGTTACTCTGCTGTGCTATAGAAAAGCAAAACTAATCCCCTACTCTTTATTTTGGGCTCCTCCTTCACCTTCTTTTTGTCCCTTGCCCCTCCCATTGTTCCATCTTCCCATCCCCAATTTCTAGTGCCCATCATGCCGCACACCACTTAATTCTTCTACTGGGTCGACCTGTTAGTTTCCACCAGTGAGTAAGACTCTACATAATTGTAAAAAATTGCTCAGGGTGTAGAGCAGTATTTTATACATCAAATGTTCATGTCTTTGAGTTGTATCTAGTCACTATGGCCACATGAACCTATGTATGAATAAGGCACAGCAGAATATGTTAACCTCCACCATGCTGCTGAATCCAAGTAGCTTCACTGGTAGAAAAGGACAAATCAATGCCAGTTTTTTCTACAGCCTTCCAAGTGAAAATAGTTTTTACACCTTTATGTGGTTAAAAAGAGTGGTATTTCTTGGTGAACAAAAAATAGGTGAGAGTCACACTTTGCATTCTGTTAATAAAGCTCTATTGAGCCACGTTATGCCTTTTGCTTCAATTGTTTTGCATGACTGCATTCTTACTGCAACCAAAGTGCTAAAGAGTTGGGACAGATATGTTATAGTAAGGGAAAACCCAAAGTCTGCTCTGCCATTACCTCAATAGAAACTGTCTGCTGACCTCTGAACTACAGGAGTGTCTAGTTTTTACTGAGCCTGGCTTGAGTCAGCTGGTGTCTCTCGTAGCCTTAACTGGCCTGTGTTCTCTAAGGTAGGAGACATGGCTATGGATTTCCATGTTCTACTATCCTTTTTAAACTGCTTTGGCATTGTGCAATGTGTACCATAACCACAACTCAAAGAAAACAATGGACTGAGCAGGGCCACTATTGTGAACTATTAGTCAGAGATCTTTTGAGAACCTGCTAAAGGCTTTAGACTTTTCAAGAAATTATGTCACTTGTGATTTTTTTCTATAGAAGAAAACAACCTCAACTTAATTATAATCTATTTTTTTGCCAGATAAAGGAATTTAATCTCATCCAATTTGGGATTATTCTTTGGGAAAGTAACAAGGGTCTTGGAAAATGTGATGCTATGATTTCTAAATAGGTAGTGCCCTCCCTGGAAACTACCATGCATAAAGCTTCATCCCCAAGGTGGTATTCTTGGGACATGTGGAACCTTTTGGAGACAGGGCCTTATCTAAGGTCATGAGATCATTCAAATCATGTCCCTAAAGGTGATTTTTTTTGAGAGACTAGTCCTTCTTTGTGTCTCTCATTTGCTTCCCAAATCATTGAAAATGTGTGGTTTGTTCAGTCACATGCTTCTGCAATGAACTACCACTCTCACCAGACACTCAAAAAGCCATGGGACAACCAGGTTTTGGACTGGGACTTAAGAATTGCTAAGTCAAAATAAAGGTTTTCTCTTTACAAATTGCCTCAGATATTTCATTCTGATGATTTTGCTAATTCGTGTTACAAAGAGCAAAAGGTGAATTCTTGTTTAGCAGAGCATATGGTCTGAGGTGTGATCCTTCTTGGCATTGTCCTTGCTTCCATCTGCTCTTCAGTGGATTTTGCCTAGCAGGTCATTTCTCTATGCTCTGTCCTTCAGTTATCTTGCTCCTCTCTGCCTCCCTCCACATGCTCTGGACCACTAGAATCTGGAATGGGAAAGCCCTAGCCTTTCCTCACTTCTCTTTTAGCATTAGAAGCAGTTCTGATCATGCAACATATACAACACTTATGCATAAAATTCCATGTTGCACGTGGATCTTAGATGATCAAGCTCTACATAATTGTAAACTATTGATAGGGTGTAAAGCAGTAAGGAAGTAAGGATAAAGTTCACTCCTGTTGTTTGAGTTGCCAATGAAGGGAAGGGAGAGAAGAGTGAGTGGGTACCCAGTATATAAAACACCACCAGCAGCAGGCAGCCACTGACAGCCATTCACAGACACGTGCCTGCTGTGCTGTGTAATTCTGTGGCTGTTTTGGCTGTACTTACTAGATGCTCACTGGATACTGTTGATGTCCTGGGAAAAGGAGGTCAAAAACAAATGTTACAGTTGGGATCATGTGTTTTATGGGGGTAAGTAAACAGATTAGTCAAATTGGGTAGGGAAGATCAGGGCAAAGGCGGTGGGGGAGTACCTAGGAGCTGCCTACCTTGAAATGGGATTTCTTGAGGTGATCTGAGAAAGGGTAGGCAGGACAAGAATCTGCCCTGGACACAGATTGAATGTCACATTTGATTTCTTAGCTTTGAATTTGAGGACTCAGGACTGTCTGCTCTTTATAGGGACCCTGCTTGTCAGCAGCATCTCGGCTAACCTGTATCTCTTGTCATTCTCTTCCCCAAACCTGTCAGAACTAACTGTCCCTTTGCATTTCTGGGTGTCACTCTAGAGAACTCAGCAAAAGAACGCTTTCTGGGGTAGGAAAAGTGCTTGATGTTCCAGCTATTGATTGCAGTGGCCCTCAGCTGCATGTGGGTTTTGAGCACTTGAAATATAGCTAGGGGAGCTGGGCAGCTGGATTTTTAATTTTGTTACAATTTTGGACAGGGTGGTTTTAGACTCTTGCATTATTATGGTGTGAAGCACAGTAGTTGTACGATCTACTATTGGGAGACTATTAGAAATACAATGTATTGAACCTCTCCCTTGACCCGAGGAACCAAACTCTACATTTTAATAACATCTGCAAGTATAACATGTACATTAATGTTTGTGAAGCTGTGCTTGAAATGACCCACGAAGACATGTGGTATTACCCAGAGATGTCTGGGTTATACTGTCATAACAACAAGCTCTGCATCCAATTGACTTCAATGTTTTCTTTTTCACTAATTCTTCTTGCCCATCCTGGGTCAGAGTGAGCTCCATTCAATATCATTCTGCCTCTGGGGCCCAGGTTAGCAGACTAGCATGAGGGTCATTCTTTTTTTTTTTTTTTTTTTTTTTTTTTTGCTATAACGGAAGGGAAAACAGACAGTGTGAAGAAGCTTGTCATTTCTACTTACGTTTTAGTGGGTAAATGAAGTCTGATGACCATAGCTAAATCTAAGAGGGAGAGGAAGTACATTTTTATCATGCACCAGGAGATGGAGAAACAGAATATTTGATGAATTTGTTTGATGAGAAGAACTAATGACTGCCACAGACAACAATCAAAATTAGACCTGCTTTCTTAAATAGCCAATTCTCAGAGCAACATTTCAAGTTTGGACTTGTAATAGTTTTCTAATTGGTCCCTCTGCCATCCCTTCTTGCTTTGCACCACCACACGAATACATTAATTTTCTTCAGACACAGCCCAGAGTATGTCATTTCTCTGCTTAAAACCCTTCAATGACACCTCATTGCCCACCAAATTAAGTAAACCATATTTAGCATGATGTAGTGGAAAGAATGTTGTCAACATGTCTGTGTGACCTCAGGCAGCATTACTTAAATTATCTGAATCTCAAGTTTTCTTGTCATTGAATTTGGATATAAAACTATCTGAAATAAAAATATTCTCTAAATCTTAATTTAAACAATGCCTCTATTTATAAGAATTATCATGCTCACAAACTCTTGAGCTAACACTATGTATCTAAATGGTAATATTTGCCAAAAGTATATTGATATGAACTATCACATATCCATTGGAATTCCTCCAAAGGCCTGTCTTTGATGGGACTAGTAAAAGGCTCTATACATAGGGCATTGTTAAATGTTCCTTTAACTGCACACTATTGGTTAAACACTTAGAAATGTTTGTAATAGGGTTGTCCTATGTGTGTATTCTGTGTTATAATCAAGCCAATTTTTTGAATGCATAGCAGCTTCCTTGCTTCTCTGTCTTTGCTCATGATATTTCTGTTTCTGATATACACATTTGTTTGCCACTGGCTGAGCTTTGAAATATTACTCATCACTTAAGTCCAATCCAAAATAGTATCTCTGCACTCTACATCTAATCTCCAATCTAAAAGCAATATTGCCATTCTGTGAACATCTATAGTATGCAGGGAAAAGGGTACACCCAAGGTGATGGAGAAATGATTGCCAGGAAAACAAGGCTGAGGACAGGGGGTGAAGAGGATGTTTCAGAATGGTCAAAGGGACATTTTAGAAGATGGATGAAATACAGGGCATGTGGGGAGGAAGACAGAGACAAATTTAAGGGATAAGCAGGAGAACATTGGCCTTGACACCTGTGCTAAGGACTTTCAGTTTTGTCTTGAGCTAGTGGAAACAGTTGGAGAAGCAGTGTGGTCTTATTTGTGATTGAGAAGACTAGTTTAGTGACAGAGAGTGAGCGTCTTATATGAAAAGATATAACTAGGTCTGAGGATGCATGCTTTTAACTCAGTACTAGGACAGTGAGTTCAAGGGCAATCTGGGTTGTATATTAAGACCCTGTTTAAAGGAAAATAAAACTAGGAGACATATTGATCTCCAATTGTCTATGTCAATCCAGTTGACATTCTCTTCACTTTCTGATCCTATTTGATCTTCCCATTGGCTTTCCTATATTTATATTATTTATTTAAATTGTCTACATATCTCCTGAAGACAAGTGACTTTTTAGGTCATTTTTTTGGATCCAAATTACAAATATTGTCAACTGACATCTTCTGTCCTCTATCAGTTAAAAAATCTATTTGGCCACTGACACTGCAGACCTTTCTTTCCATAGTGGGTTCATATAATAAATGCTTGTCCATCATGTCCATTTAGAGGTGGTTTTATGGTCTTACCATCTTTACTGAGGACTGTGTCTTCTGTTAACTTCCTCTATATCATCATGGGCCTTGGCTTCTATTGTCAGTAACACCTGATCCAAAAGGGCTGCTGCAGTTCTTACCTTCACACTTTCATTTCAGGTAGTAGAAAAGAGGAAATGGGAAAGAATGCATGCTTTCAGGGAGTGCAAATACTTATGGATTTCAAGGCAGATTGGGAAAGTAGACTTCTATTCTGAAAGCATTGCATTCTGCTCAAAATGAAGGGGTTTTGTTTGATTTTGTTTTAAATAAGAAGATACTTGTGAGTGTAGGAAACTGACAGCCTGTACTGCATCATGTGGCCATGGTTTTTGTGCAATAGATCAGATCTTTTGAAGAAACCATTTCTACTAGTATATATTTGTAAATAAATGGATCTGTCTTTCCAAGTCTTATCAGTATTTCGTTTTCTTCTTGTACTTAAATATCAATTTCAATTGAAATATTGCTTATACTCTATGTTTGGACGGATACATATCTGGTTTCAAACCAGAATACTCCTTGTTAATTCCATCCTTCCTAAACTTTTACCTCAGCAAGGGAGCAAAAGACCAAGAACTGCTGTGCAAACTGAGTGCAGAGTCTATAAACACATTTGAACAGTCTCAGTTCCTACCTAGACAGTGAATAAATTATTTTCTTTGCACACATTTACTTAGAGAACTGACCTGATATATCTACTTGAAAAGAACATAGGAATATGAATATATTGGGGAGGAGGAGAGGACAGTATGTTAAATATTGAAAATAGTTTAACTATTAAAGACTAACCAGAATACATTTACTCAAGGGTTAGACTTCCTTGTATGACCTCGAATCTCATTGTTACTATTTTTAATAGACACAGGAAGCTATTGTTCTTGGATCCTGCCTTTTTCCTTGTTTCTGAAAACAGTTTTCTCTTCTACCTCCATAGAGCCTATCACAGCTCCACATCTAAGTGCAAGGGTTTGAGTTTATATAGGGATAAATCAGATTCTGGCCTGTAGTAGAGGTAGATCGTCATTCTTTTAAAGAATGATTGCATTGCTTCTTGGGTCTGATGTTGCCTGGAGATACCAAACTGTTAGAACTGAGCTATAAAGGGAGAGGATGAGGGCCAAAGACAGAGGTGAGCAAAGAGTGAGATCCAGAGACCTGGCAGCAGTGAGTATTCTACTCCTGTACCTATGGCTGTTACTACTACTCTGAGCTATGATAAACTGCCCCCAGCAGTCAGAGCCAGTGGATTCTCATCCTGTTTGTGTGCGTGCTTGCTTATGCTACTTTGAGTGCTTTCTTTCAATTACATTCATCTAGAAGGACTACAATGATAAGTGGAGATAGGCATAGACATAAAAATAAACTTTTATCATTCACTAAGAATTTTAGAAATAAGATAATAATAAACCTTTGGGTTTTAATAAAGCTGCTCTTCAACTTCAGTCTACTGTGAAGGGTTAAACTTAAGAACTATGCTAAAGAAGTTTGGCATTTTGCATCATATGAGGGTTAACACAAAATGAGACTTCTCACCCTAACAGATGTCAGCCATTCCTATCTTCTCTCTAACCCAGCATCTCTTCATAGTTTTCTTAATTTTTTTTATTGTGTGAACAACTCAATGGATATTTATTTTCCTAGAACAGAGACCAAAAGCACAGATCTGAAGGGAGAGATTCAGTAGGCACACTTCCATTATCTGTCTGTGATAAGTACCAATTTGATGGGAAAATGAAAAATAATGTCTCAGACAGAGTACCTTGTAAGATGTGGCATATGAAGTGTGTGACTAAATAGGTATATTTGTCTCTGGTAAATACAGCTTAGTAACACTGCAAACCAAACCAGAAAGGGGGAATGCAAAGATGTAGAATACACACAGGCTTTATAAATAAGATAATATATGGGCAAAACATCTAAGAGTTAAAATGCCTCCAATTTTGGTATAAGAGGAGATTATCTAGACCTGGGAGGTTAAAGAGATAATTCTGGTGGAGGGAAAAAAATTGTATTGACTTTAGGACATCAGAAAGAGAAGCAATTTCTCACTATGTACAATTATTTTACTTTAAATTATTATCATAGTAATTAGAAATTTAAGATATGCTAGAGGAAAACATCTTTCAAGACATAGATGAGCAGAGCTATGTCCTTGAAATGGTGAAGACTTAGGCTGGCTACATTGTGCATTTTTTGAGATACCTCCAGTTCCTTCTTCATTCATATCCCTTTTTTTTATTCCTGAGCCTTTTTCATTTCCTGAGCCTTGGATGTCACAAGAGAGCTGCAACTGTAAATTCCGTGGGTACTTGGGTTAAAAAACTCCAACAACCTTTCAAGACTCTGTTCCCTAATTGGGACTGGTTCTGTGAAGTAAGTCACTGTGATTCCTGTCTCAGTTAATTATGCAAAACATTTACATGCCTGGAGGCAAATTTATAGTTCTTGCTCAGACTTTTCCTGAAAATATGTTTTGATGCTCTGAAAACAATGCCAAGATAATAATTATAATCTCATTTTGTCAAGGTATAGTATCTGTCCTAAACTGATTGTATATTAGGATAAAAGGGCTGATTCCTGACATTATGGTATCCCATGATGAAAAACAGAATTCTTTGTTGGATTCTCAAATTCTACCTGGCTATGTCACATCTTCAAAAGTTCCTTCACTCTGGCTTTCAATACTAAGATCTACGTTTTCAGTCTGATATCAGCTAGTTGCACCACTCAAGACATTGGCTTATGTTGTGCCTGAGTACATCCTCAAGGCTGGCATGTAAGAAGTGCTGGTAGGAGACACCATATTTGAGCTGTGGAAGTCAAGTGTGGGACTCACATCTCCAGGCTACAATATGGTCAAGTGTTGAGCTAATATTGTTTCCCCATCTCCAAGATTTGCTTGCAGAGTATTGTGATTATGGGAACTTACCAATGCTTCGATAGAGTAGGTATGACAGTCACGTGTATTCCAAGCTTTCCCATGGCTCAAGGACTCTGCCTAAATATTTCTGATAGGTTCATGGGCATGCTGTTTATTATTTTCCCTAAGATAATTCTGTAGGTTTTATTATGATACATTTTGATTTTTATAACCTTGAAAATTTTTTGCTTATTATTCTACACTGTTCACAATTTTTCTTGCTTGGTAAGTTCTTTTTAAAAGTTTAAAATGAGTTTACAGCACAGTTAGACATAGACCAGATACACAGTGCAGGTGCTGGTTGTTATAGGTCACAGTAGCTATGTGGCATGCTTTTAAGAATACTTGTTGATAGACAGAGATCCGTGATCTAGTAGAAGAAGAGATAGAATATTAAAGCAATTTCAGACATGGAAAGATTAAGTTTAACAGATAGAGTAAAAAGGTTTATTGGAGGAAATAGTTTTCAGCCAAGACTTAAAGAAGAATACTAAGATTTGAAATTACAAGGAAGATGAAGGAAATCTCAGGTGAGGGATGTAGTAGGACAAGCCCATAGGGTCAAGAAAATTGGCTCAAACAAGTTGCCAAGGCATGTACATAATGTACTTCCTTATGAGTCAACCTGGAGTCTGTCCAAGGGCCTAGCAACAGGAGCTGTCAGAGTTCCTGATTGTGCCTAGCCAATGGGGGATGACCACACAATGCCACCAGATTGGAGACAGCTTGTGTGCTGGAAGGAGGGTATATAAGGCCTTCCCTGTTATTGAATAAAGGAGTTTGCTGTTTGCCTTCAACTGACTCCCAGTGTCTGTATTGTTGATGCTGCTCCTTCTTACCTCCTCCCCCAAGGGAGCTGAGTCTTTTGCCTGCACTTGGGACCCTTTTTCTCCTACTGGGTTGCCTTATCCAGCCTTGATATGAGAGTTTGTGCCTAGTCTTATTGTAACTTGTTATGCCTTGTTTCGTTTATGTCCCTAGGAGGCTTGCTCTTTTTTTTTCTTTCTATCTTTTCTTTCCTTTTTTTTGAAGGGAAACAGGGGAGAAGTGGATCTGAGGGAGAGGGGAGGTAGGGGGAGGGACTGGGAGGCATGGAGGGAGGGAAAACTGCAGTTGAGATGTAATGTATGAGAGAAGAATAAAAAGTAAAAAAATTTAAAAAAAGTTGGCAAGAGTTGCTGGAGATGGCTCAGTGGTTAAGGGCATTGGCTCTTCTTCCAGGGGACTCAGGTTCAATTTCTAGCATCTGCCTGGCAGCTCATAACTATCTATAACTCTAATCTAGGGGTACTGAAACCTTCTTTGGCCTTCTAAAGCACCAGGTGTACACATGGCACCCACACTTACATTTGGGCAAAACACTCATACATATACAACTAATAAAATAATTTTTTAAAAAGAGATTGACAAGGTATCCAGGTAGAGATGTCTAAAATCCCAAACTGCATGTGATGAATTTGAATATGAGCCTAGAAAAAGCCATCAGCAATTGCAAAGACTTACAGATCACTCATGAAGAAAAAAAGTCAATGCCATAAAGAGGACAAGAGGAGCAGATACAGAGAGGAAGAAATGAGGGACAGAGTCAGATTTGTCTGGAGGAATGCATACATTTAGGGATGAGTATGTATTAGATAATGACTAGCTGAAGAGGAAGGAAAAGAGTCACAGTGATGTAGGTCTCAGGAAACAGGTGATGTAAGGTTTCAGTAGTAAATGTCTTAGGAAGACTGGTGGTTTGAATAAAAATGGCTCCCATAGGTTCATAGTAAGTGGCATTATTAGGAGGTATGACCTTGTTGGATTAGGTGTGGCCTTGTTGCTAGAGCACAGGCTTTGAAGTCTCAAATGCTCAAGCCAGGTATAGTGTGACATTTACTTCCTGCTACCTGTGCATCCAGATGTAAAACTCTCAGCGATCTCTCCAGCATGTCTGCCTGCATGCCACCATGCTTCCTGCCATGAAGATAATGGACTAACCTTCTGAACTGCAAGTCAACATCAGTTAAATGTTTTGCTTTATAAAGAGTGTAGAGCTTGCCTTTAATCCCAGCACTTGGGAGGCAGAAGCAGGTGGATCTCTGTGAGTTCAAGGCCAGCCTGGTCTACAGATTGAGTTCTAGGACACCAAGGGCTGTTACACAGAGAAACTCTGTCTGGAAAGCAAAACAAAACAAAACAAAAAACAAACCAAAACAAAAAGTTTGCTATGATTATAGTGTCTCTTCACAGCAATAAAACCCCAACCAAGACAAAGACTGGTAAGGATACAGGTTGAGAGAAATTCAGCTTCTCTTTAATAAAGTAGATAGATGGTCCTTCAAGAGAGCTCAGCTGGGAAAATTAATCCTAATTATTCTCATAAGATTTCAAGTCTGGCTGGGCAGTGGTGGCGCATGCCTTTAATCCCAGCACACTGGAGTCAGAGCCAGGTGGATCTCTGGGAGTTCGAGGCCAGCCTGGGCTACCAAGTGAGTTCCAGGAAAGGCGCAAAGCTACACAGAGAAACCCTGTCTCGAAAAACTAAAAAAAAAAAAAAAAAAAAAAAAAAAAAAAAAAAAAAAAAAAAAAAAAAAAAAAAAAAAAAAAAAAAGATTTTAAATCTGAAATAAGAATAGGAAATGTTAACAATGACAAGGTAAGTCATACATGGTGATCATTGAATGAAGAGACATGGGTAGAGAAAATGTAGTTGATTTTGAGAAACTGAAAAAGTCATAGTTCAAGAAAGTGATTGGATTGTATAAAGAATTTTTTAAATAAAAGAAGGTATATATTAGAGATGGAGAGACTGAATATATGTTGTCAAAGCTCTGTATCCTTTATGTCTTCACTTAGACACCATTCTCTTATGATTTGGCTTAGCTGCCATCTTCTTCAGATAGACTCTTCTACCATCTCTAGCACACTTTTATCCCTTTGTGTGTGCTCCTATAGAAACCTGAACATAAAACTTTATAGGAGGATAATAGTATTTTTAATTTACTTTTATATTTCTAGCACTAAGTGTGCCTGAAATATATAGGCAGGTATATAGCAAGCAGTTAATTTAATAAAAAAAAAACACTAACTTTGTTTAAGCATCTGTCTTTTATGAAGTTGGCACTCAACAAATACTGATTGGTCTTGAGAAAAAGCAGACAGGCAAGCATCTAAACGAAAATGTTTATCAAGCTTTTAAAGATGTTCAGTGTGGACATGTGGGACTGAAGAGCAGGAAACAGAGTGATAAAGGAAAGGAGAGAGAGACAGAGAGACATAAAGAGACAAAGAGAGACACAGAGAGATACACAGAGAGTGACAGACAGATAGACAGACAGAGACACAGAGAAAGAGAATCTTGAACTTGATATTATGTTCAAAATTAAAATGAAGGATAATAACCACAAAGTATGAGAGAACAAGGCCTCTTTGCTTCATTTTTACCTCTTGGTTATAAAACATGTATGCTGATTCTCTTTCTTATCAGATGGTGAAATCTGAGCTAACACATAAAAACTACTTTGAAACTCAAGTTACATATTATGTTAGTTAGGATTTTATCTCTGCAACAGAAGATCTGACAGAAGCAACTTAAACAGAGGAAAGATCTATTTTGGCTCATGGGTTTAGAGGTTTCAGCCCATCATCTCTTAGCTCAGTCTGTCCAGGCCTGTTGTAAGGCAGGCATCATGGCAAGATGGTAGAGAAAAGCTGCTTGCCACATGCTAGCCAGAAAGCAAAGACAAGGAGCAGGGAAGGGGCTAGGGGTAAAAATACACCCTTTTATTACCCCCATGCAATCAAATTGTCAATCCAGGAGCAATTGCATCCTCTAATCTTGTCTTCATGATTCATTCCTTTCTTAAATGCATAAAACCATCCTTTTAATCTAAGAACATGTAATTATTATCTAAACTCCAGTACCCCTGAATGTTTTTATATTTTTACCCTCATACAGTTTGTGAATATTGTATATGAATTAATGAATTATCATATGGCATGAGGATTATATAGTTTCTTTTTGTACTTTAGGTTTTTAGCCATTACACTGGAGTTAACATTATTTATCTATCACCATTACAATATTCCAGTATCTGCATTTGACTTCATAGTTACCTTTTCCAGGTAAAACTCTGTCCTTGTATGACTGGGTCTGCTGCTGGATCTCTCTATTAATTTTTAATTCTTTCCTGGTATGCTTTAGGTTTTGGATTTATGGTTCTTTAAAATAGTTCTTATTAAACTTTTTGTCCATATTTTATTTTCCTTAGGTGTTTATCTGTGTCTTCTTGTGCCTCACTGGGTTTATATAAATTGGTTATTTGAAATTATTTTCTTAGGTATCAATTATCTACTTTTCCCTGGGGTGGAGTTACTTTCTTTCATGGTGTCATGTGGCCCTGAGTCTTTGCTATCTGTTCTATCTTGTGTTGGTGTTTGTGTTATTGAAGGAATACACACACACACACACACACACACACACACACACACACACACACACACACACGAATTTACTGACTGGCTTCTGCAAACAAAACCCCTTCTTTACTCACCTTTCCAACCTGAACCTTGAAGTAACCATGAAATTACTTTTATAACTATGAAATCATTATTTGTGTTTAGGGATATGAATAGAGCCCTCCTCCTCAACTATTTTGCTCACAAAATACATTGAAAAAATAGATTAAATTATAGTTAGCATCCATCTAATTTGTGTTCTACTTGTAATGACCCAAGATGGCACTTATTCTTGGCAAAGCTGTTATTCCTTTGCAGGGCACCTGTTTCATGTTGTTGAGATGAGGCTGTGCCTTACTCTGGGTGACTCCCTTTTACAAAAAGCATTTGGCTCCATCCTGACTAGAAACACATGGGCTTAATGACCCTGTACCTTGTTGTTAATGTAGACACCACCACCTACCTCTCCAGCACCCTCATGAGACACAAACTAGTAAATACCATATTTCTAAAAGTAAGGATATGCCACTCTATACTTTATCAGAGTAAATTGGAATCATATGAGCACATGGGTATATTAAAATAATATCAGGAAAACCAGGCCCAAGAACGTAGGAAACACCTGCCTGAGGAAAGTGTGCAGCACCCTCTCCTGGATCCAATAAAGAGGACACCTAACATCACAATGATGGCGGTTCTACTGATATCTGACCAACTGGGGTGAGTGTGTGTGTGTGTGTGTGTGTGTGTGTGTGTGTGTGTGTGTGTGTGTGTAGGGTTTGGCAGGCAAATAAATCCCCAATGTCCCAGATGCCTCAGCTTGGCTCAGTCCTCACTGCCGACGTGGCCTGTCTGTCTGCTCCTTTGTCCTTCTGGACCTGGTTTTGCAGTTCACCCTTATGGTCTCTGTAGCGCTGCACCTCCCTCCTCTGGCAGTTGGGCTCCAACCCCGAGGATCAGCTCAGCTCTGACTCTTGCTAGACTCTGCGGTGGGTTCACCAAGGCTCTTTTTTCTAACTCCTGCAGAGATTCTGTTTGCATCTCTACCAGCCTTTTGCCTCCAGATGGGCTTCTTTGAACGCATTCAACTAGATTATTGCTTCTTTAATCCTTTTGTAGCCACTCTGTAAGTCATGTGCATACTACCATAAAGTTCTATTTATTGTGCAATATGTAATATGTGAGTTGAGAATTAATACTAGTAATTAATATTAGAATTAAAAAAAGTGTCAGAAGTGAAAAAAAAAACCCGAACAAATAAACAACATTCCCTAACTTTTTCAACACTAGAGGAAAAACTGGCTCTGCCAGATTTAATAAAAATTATATAGATTTAAAAAAATGTCCTGGCTTTTGTCCTATGATCTAGTACAATGTACAAATGAGTGGTACTCATTTGTCTGCCTCCCTCCCTCCCTCCCTCCTTCCCTCCCTTTCTTCCTTCCTTCCTTTCTTCCTTTCTTCCCATCCATCATGTATGTATGTGTGCATATGTATGTATGGGCACACAGGTGCCCTAGGGCACACAGGGAGAACAGAAGACAACTTGTGAGAATTGGTTCTTTCCTTCTACCAAGTAGGTCCTGGGTATCAAACTCAAATCCTCAGGTCTGATGGCCTCACCCCTGTGCCCTAAGCCATATCTCTGGCTGGACTCTTAAAAAGCAAAACAAAAGCAATGAAAACAGTTCCTAAAATGCTGAAATTGATCCCTGGGAAGACTCATTTGCTTTGCTGAGATCAGACAGGAAGAAGGGCAGAGTTGGGTTGTGTTTGATTTGATTTGCTTTCTTCCAAACTGCGACCCTGTCTTCTCATTTACTCATTCAAATTATGGAGCAAAGGTTGGTAGGTGTGCTGCTGTAAGTCTGATTGCTGGCAGGTGCTAGAATGACTTAACAGGGCTGGATAGGAAAACAGGGCTGGACTGAAGTCTAAACCCTAACTTCTGTAAAACAACCTGTTCCCTTGGATGTCATAGCTCCCTTGACAGAAAAGCTTCCTAGGGCTTGTTTCTATTCCCTTAAGGGAGAACACTGAAATCTCCTGAAATAAAACAGGACTGCCACTTACATGACCCAGTGACCGGGACTAGCTGTTTTCATTTCTGCAATTTGTCTTTCCCTTGTGTTCACTACGGTCATCTGGGTTTAATATCCCAGGCGGTGGGAAACGAAAGGCAGTGTGTATTTTTCCTTGAGCTTTTCAAATTTGAATTTCCTGCTGTGCATAGAACGCTTGCTGCTCATCTGAAATTAGAGCAGAATGAACTTGGACTGTCACCAGCCTGGCCAAGGGCTGACTTCAAGACCCGTAGAGAAAGTTCCCTGAGGGGGCAGCATGAAATGTCTCTGCAGGAGAGATTAAATGGTTTAATAATGTCCTATTAAACCACAGCTCCACACAAGAGTGAGCCTTTCTGTAACACTTGCCACCACAAAGCTCTCATTTAAGTGATTTTTAATCTCAGATGAAGATTTTGCTATTAGAAGACAATGTGTTGCTTACAGTATCACTTCTCTGCCTTTTGGGAAGAGGGATAATACATTTTGTCTAGATTCCCCTAGAACAAGTTGCAATGGCTGATTATGTGAGTAGAAAATAAAGGATATATTTTGTGGGTAAATAGAAATAAATAATAAAGTAAATAATAATAAAATATAAGGGAGGTATGTGCTCCCAAATAGCCGATGTGCTATGAACTGTGATGCTTGATTGCTTCGATTCTCTGAACATAAATGAAAGAGATAGAATCATGGCAAAATGGATCAAGGAGACCAGGTCCCATCCCTATATAATTATACTGCTTTCCACCCCAATGAAGAAAGTTCACCAACAAGTAAACAGTTCTTCTAGGCTATCTACAGAGAGACTCCAAGTAGATTTTAGTGCAGTTTCAGTTCAGTGTATTTTATTTTCAGAGCTGTTTGAATATTACTTATATCTCTCTCCTTTCTTAAAGGGACTAAATATCATAGATTTTTAAAATGGTCTGTTGGGTCTATCACCATTAAGTGACTTTAAAAACAAGTTAATTTTGGAACCATTTTTTAAATTAATAGAAAAGTGACAAAAATAGTACATATTTCCTTTAAACTTATACCCTGGCCCTTCTGTTCTTAGCCATTTATCAGTGTATGTTGGTCATACTTAATGAACCAACATTGATGCATTATTAACTAAAGTCTACAATTCATTCAAATTTCCATAGACTTTACAAAATGCCTTTTTCCATCCACATTACATTCAGTTGTGATCCCTCCTTAGGTTTCTTGACATGAAAACAGCTCTCACCTCAAAGCTACATGTCTTGAAATTCTCTCTCTCTCTCTCTCTCTCTCTCTCTCTCTCTCTCTCTCTCACACACACACACACACACACACACACACACACACACACACGAATAAGAGAGTGTGTCATAGTTAACTTCAGCTGTCAACTTGACACAAACCTATAGTCACCTAGCAAGAAATAACCTCAGTGAAGGAATTTACTTCATTAGATCAACCTGTGGCATATCTGTGGGGGAAATTTTCTTAATTGCTTGTTGATATTGGAGGGCTCAGCTCACTGTGGGTGGTACTATTCTTAGGCATATGGGAAAATAGGCAGGCAGGCTATGTAAGAAACATCATTTAATGTGAGACTGGAAACAAGAATCTATCTTGGTCTCAGCTTTGGTTCCTGCTCTGAGCTCCTGCCCTGGTTTCCTTTCATGACAGAAGATAACCTGTAATCGCCATGGACCAGGAACACAGACCCAGATTATGCTACATATCTTGTTTCAATGTGGTAACAGTTTCATGAGTTTTTATAGTTAGAGAACAAAAGAAAGTCATAATGAAGAAAGTCATATATCAAGATAATTCTAAAATATATTGGTGAAAACATCAAATAGGTGGGGTATGCCAAAGTAGGGGAATTGCTACTATAGGTATCAGATGTTATTTGATAATCTTTTTAGTCTCTGGGTTGGTGGGAGTTAGTTGTTTGTCAAAATATTCCCAAAGGGTTTACCTGGGATTCTCAGATGGGTACTAGGTCAAACATATACTTGAGCAAAGAATGGCTATTAAAACTAAAGACAGCCCAAGACGATTCGCTTAGCACATGCCCCATTCTAAACTCTCTACAATCATGTTAGTTATCATCAGTCAACCAGTCTTGAAGAATCTTTATTTAACACAGCTGTGACTTTTTCTTTGCGAACTTCAGTTACCAGGTTTTTTGGCTTTGAGAATGTTTCAGCCTTCCCTTGGTTTTAATATTTTGAGTTTTGAGGAGTTTTATTAGACATTTTTGTTAAATATCCCCTCAGTTGGAATTTGATATTTAGCTTATGTTTAGGCTAAGGCTCTATCTCTGGGGAAGGTAGACCACATAGACAAAAGGGCATTTTTACTACATTGTAACAGAGACATATTCTATCCATGTGACAATACTTTTGATATTAACTTTTATCACCTCGTTGAGGCAATTGTTTATATTTCTTTGCTATAAAACATCTCTTTTCTCTTTTCATTCTGTAGTCTCTGAAAGAATATTAATATGTGAAAACCACACATAAGGGATTTCCCATAATACTCCACCTCCTAGGGGGGCTGTGTTTATGTAAATTATTAGGAATCATGTCTGAGAGATTTGTGTCTTTATTATTTATTCAAACAATTGTATTACTGGGAACTCATAGATAGTTTCTTTATTTATGAGTGTGTATTGGTGGAAGTATTAAGGCAACTCTACATAGTTCAAAGGGAGGTTTATTTTGTGGGGTAACTTATAAGTAAAGGGATAGGTTACAGGGTCCGGGAAAGGTGTAGTACATCCAGCGGTGTTCTCTGGAGAACTCTGCACGGTCTACCTCCAGCATCCAGGATCCAGGAACCAAGAGAGCTGGCCCATCCAGATCTCAGGTCTTAAGGGCTCCTCTCTTGGCCCCGCCTCTTAGGCATTACAGTTACCAGAAGCCTCAGTGGGGATAGTACTTCCAGGTCAAAGCTGGAACAGCTACCCAAGACAAGTGTGTTCTAGTTTCTTTTTCCTGCTCTAAGGGAAGTTTGTAGTAGACAAAAGTTTATTGTCTGGCAGTTCTGGGAAGTCCAGTGCCAAGGTGTCAGCACCTGTCTTGTGCCTGATTGCTGTGCCCTCACATGGTGGGGAGTGGGAGAAAGAGAGATATAAACATTATTATTTTGTTTATAATGGAGGTTGTAGCACTCATGTTTTATTACCTCCAGAGGTACTGCCTTTACTATTACAATAAAAAACTTCAGCCCAAGTTTTAGAGGAAGAATCATTCAAACCATACCGGGCTGTACTCACTGCTATTATATGTTACTGATCAAACTGGTTTAGCTTTGGTTATGGATAGTTCTTTCAGCTGTCTCCCGTGTCCCTTTGCCATATCCTTATTATTAGTTAAAGTTAATTAATTTAAATAGTTTCTCCCTCTTTCTGATGCTGCAGCATATTCAAAGCTCATTTTTGTATATTTCTTTCCTTAGTCATAAAATTAGACATTAGTCTAAGGAAATATGTTGGAGAATGATGTTAGAACTCATGATTTGGAGTCTAGATTTTCTCATACCACTGAGATATTACTGTTGTAATCCTATTGTTTGACAATGCAAGGATATTTTTATGTATACACAATAACCTATATATATTATTTATATCTATCTATATCTATATATCTATATACACACATTTCTATAACTGTTTGTATGTGGATAAATCCACAATGAGTTAGATGTGTTTTGACTGATGTATCCCACTCTATTATGGAATCTTTATTACTCTAGACTCTTCCCCTTGATTGCTCAGGGTGAGGTCGAGAGAAAGATGCCACCCTCCTAACCTGTCTTGACTCTGCCAACTGTGGTGGGCAAGGGAGCTGACCTTACCAGCTGCAGCACTCGGGAAAATGAACATTGCATCTCACCTGGGCAGCACAATAGTGTTGACCCTGTTGGCGATGTGGGTGAGCCAGTCCTGATGTTTTGAGCATGGGAAACCTGCCCCCATTATTCAGATGTTATGTGGCATCATGGATTGGGTAGAGATGCCCCCTCTTCTCCATCAACACCCGAGGCAGGTGGGAGAGCTGGCTCGGAGTTCCTAAGAGCAGGAGAGCAGGTTCTGCCCCTAATCAGGTGCAGCGCTCTGGAGAGTGGCCTGGGCAACGCATTAGAGGTGGCCCTAAGGTGTAGATATGCAAGAACAACCCTGAAGATTGGAAAGCAGAACTGGCCCTGCCCATTGCTCATTGCTGCAAAGGGTGAATTATCATCAGGGCAATGCTGGAGAGCTCCCCCTGGTGACGAAGACAGGGAAGAGCGGGTGGGCTGACAAACCCTGAAACTACCCAGGCCCAGAATCAGGGTTATGTGTTGGCCTACCCCAACATCCACCCTATCTGTCTGTGATCTGCTGGAGCACGGGATGTGGGTGGGTGGGGGAAGGTCCTGCGGACCCAGGTCTACAAGATCTCCACGACACAGGGCAGCCAGCAACGGGATGTCCAGGAAGAGTCCCAGTGAGGGCCCAGCATCGACGGTGTAGCAGGGACCAGGGGCTTTGAACCAGACCAATGATTCTTTGCGATGAGCACCTGCATGTAAAAATGTATGGATAAAGGGGTTTATTGTGTGACTCACTGTGTCACACTGCAGCTTCCATGATGAGATTTTCCCCTCCCCCTTTTTTCTCTTAAATTTTGTTTTGTTTACTTCGGGTTGGAGGGAGATGGGCGGAATAGGGAGGCATGATGTGAAATACAGAAAGTATAAATAAATAGAAAGTTAAAAAAAAAAAAGAATGTTAGTTCAGGCTGAAGAGATGACTGAGCAGTTAAGAGCCTTGCAGGGGACCTGACTTCAGTTCCCAACACCCACATGTGGTGGCTCACAACCACCTGTAATTCCAGCTCCATGACCTGATGCTCTGGCCTGTATTGGCACTGTACTCACTGCACATACCTGCACATAGACCCACAGACATACACATGATAAAAATAAAATCTTAAAAAAAAAAGAATGCTCTCTTCTTCTGTTTCCAATATCCATGAATCAGAAATATAAACTAATATTGCTGTAGGATGGAACTTTATGGGTTTGACTACCTTACTTTGGTGCAAATTTCTTTCATCTTTAATCTTCCAGGTCTAGCTCATTTCCAAAGTGGTTTTGATTCCCCCCTTTCCATTCCCTCTTCTCCACAGAACTTGTTCCCCACACTTGTAATACAATTAGTTTTTCATCACATTCTAAATTGTAACCTTGGATCCTACAATTTTTATTTTTTGTTTTAAGATGCACATATTAGTTTCCATGTCAAATCTTTACAGATCTTGATGTAAGTGTAACACATCCACCATCACAGTGTCTGCAAAAGAATTCCTCTGCCCCCAAAGGCCCTGTGCTTCATACTTCAGCTCTTCTGCCCTCCCATCTTTCATCCCCTTCCTGAAAACCCATGAGCTTTTAAGAAAACCGCCTGCTTTGCTCTTCTCTAAAATGTAATATATACTCTGACTGAAATAGCATGTGTTCTTTCCCCCATTGGCTTCCTTCATTTAATATACATTTAAAGCTCATCCATGTCTTTTTATGACTTGAAAACTCATTTTCCAGCGCTGATGAATATTTGATTAAATGGTTATGTCAGCTTGTTTATTCGTTCACCAACTGAAGACATTTTAGTGCAGACTTTTGAGGGGAAAATGCCTTCAACTCACTGGAGTGATATGAGCACATCGCTGGATTATATGGCAGGGCGTGGCAAGAGGCTTCAGTTGTGGAAATCTATCCAACTGTCTTTTAAAATGGTTGTACTTTGCAATTCCTGCTTTAAAACTCCTTGGAGGACGTAGGATGTGAAGCGTCGTCCACATACTTCTTTGCCACTTACATGAGTTCTTTGGTGAGGCTTCTGTTTAGGTCTTTGTCTCACTTCAAGTCCTTTAAAAAAATTGTTGAGTTTTAACTTCTTTTGTCCATTTTTTATTTTATATATTTTTTTAGGTTTTTAACTAAAACTTTTTATTGGTGTATATTCACTGTACCTAGTGCTGAGTTCCATAAAGGCACTTTACTTCAACTATAGCATGTACTTCGATCATATCTGCTCCCCCAAACCCTCTCCTGCAAGTCCTTGAGTGTCTAAAAAAGCATCACTGAAAGTGAAATCCACCAGATTTTCCTTTGTTATTTTCTTGTAGAAATTTCATTTCACATTTAAGTTTATTATCATTTTTTTTGCCAATTTGTATGGGACATACAAGATCTATACCTAGGATTTAAAGAATATATGTGGGTGTCCAGCTTAACCAGCATGGTTTGAAGAAGAGTGTCCCACACCTTCTCCATGGAACTGTTGATGTCCTCTTGTCACTTGACTGTATTTGTTAGGTCTGTCTCTAGGCTCAGGGACCTATTCATCCATTCTGTCACCAGGGCAACAACTACTTAATAATTGTAGTTTTGTGTTAAAATGGATAAATGTGAGTCCTCCCACTCTGTGCTACATTAGATTCCTCCCTTTCTCTGTTAGCTTTAGAATTAACTTGTTAGTATTTATAAAGTTTTATTGGAATTACTATGGATTAATAGATCAAGATGGGAAGAATGGACCTCTTAGTTTTGCCATTAGTCTTTTATCATTACATGTATATAATTATTAGACATACATACGAATACACCTAAGCATCTCATTTTTGATGATGTAACAAAAGGCATTTTGTGTGTGTGTGTGTGTGTGTGTGTGTGTGTTTTAAAGTATTAAATATCTGGTGGACATACAAAGAAATGGCTTTCCTTGTAACATTTTCATACACGTATCATTATATTTGTTCTTATTCATCTTCATCCTCCATTGCTCCCTGCATTTCTGTATCCCCTCTTGTTAATCTCATTTCCCCAGACAGTCCCCTCTTCTGCTCTCATGACATATACAGTTCACTTCTCCCACTTGCTGCTCCTATTTGCTTTAGGTATTGTTATATATTAACTCAAAATTATTTTTGAAATTTATTTACTTTTATGTGTATGAGTATTTTGCCTGTGGGTTTTTTTTCTTTCAGTTCATTGGGGAAGTTTCACAAAGACTGATGGTGTCATTTGGATAGGCAGTTTCTCCTGTCCCTTTATAATATATGTACATTTTACTGTTTGTGGCTGTGAGGGTGGGGTGGGTGGGTTGTTCTAGTGCAATAGCAAAGACTTTCAATGGAATGTTGAACAGATATAGTAATTTAGAATATAGTCTTGCTTTATTCCTGATTTTAGGGGGTGGGGAAAATTTCTTACTATTTAATATAATGTAACCAGTCAAATTCTCAAGATGTTCTTGGTTGAACTCTTAGCTTGTGAGAGATATTTCTTCGATTATTAATTGTGTGTTGAATTTTATCAAGCACTTTTTCTTTAAGAAAATCAGCTGACATGATCAGTTGAGCTTTCTTTTTTTTTTTTTTTCGAGACAGGGTTTCTCTGTGTAGCTTTGCGCCTTTCCTGGAGCTCACTTGGTAGCCCAGGCTGGCCTCGAACTCACAGAGATCCGCCTGGCTCTGCCTCCCGAGTGCTGGGATTAAAGGCGTGCGCCACCAACGCCCGGCCAGTTGAGCTTTCTTCTACACCATGATATGGCTACATTAGCTTGTGAGACTAGGTTTGCATGCCTAGAGTGAATCCATTTGGTTTGTGGGGAATAACAGTTTTTATGCTGTTGGATTCTGTTTGGTAATGGTGTGCTGAGAATTTTTGATTCATGCTCAATATGGTCAGTGAGAGATATTAGTCTACAGGCTTTCTTTCTTGTAGTCTTATGTGTAGTTTTAGTGTTACAGTATTAATAATCTCATAAAACAAATAAAATGCTCTTTTTGTTTTGATTTTTGTTTTAAATGTATTTTTCACACACTACACACACACACACACACACACACACACACACACACACACACACACACACACACCATATTCATCCTCCCTTTCTCCCAATTCTTCCTAGAGAAACTCACACTGCATGCTCCCAACTTCATGTCTTCTTCACTTTTGTTAATCACTGCTCACTAAGGCCCACTATGCTTCCCATATATGCACAGGTGCAGTGCCATCCATTGGAGTATGCACAACCCACCAGGGACTGTATCCCTTAATGAAACTGACTCTCTCTTTTCCAACAGTCATGAATTTCCAGTACTTCCTCAGATAGGGGTTAGGCCTCATGAACCCTACCCCATCCATGCTTGAATTTGATTGGTCATTTCTATTTATTTAAGACACTGTGATGAGTTGATAATATCTTCTTCAAATATTAGATTGACTTACCAAGTAAAAACTTTTGGGCCATGTGTTTTTCATATGAAAGTTTATTATCAATTTGGATAACACCTTCTTTGTGTATTTTTGATAATATTTTTCTTTAAAGGGTTTTTATCTAAGATGTCAGTTTTGTAGAAACAAAATTGTTCACAGACTTCCTTTATTATCCTTTAGATGTCCATGGGCTTCACAGTTACAACCTTTCATTTCTGATATCAATAATATACTTTTCCTCTTTTTCTTATTTAGTTTCCTTCATTTGTCTTCTTCATCAATTTTATTAGAACATCTTGAAAACAACTTTTGGTCTTATAGACTTTATTGCTTCCTGATTAGAGTTTCACTGATTTGTGTTCTAATATTTTGTTGTTTCTTTTCTGCCCTCTCTCCTAGGTTTAAATTATTCTGTCTTCTCCTAATTTTTAAGATGAAGACTTTGGGATATATTTGAGATCTTTCTTCTTTTCTGACACATGTATTCAATGCTCTAAAAATCCCTCTCTAATAAGTGTATCACGAAATCTCAATGGTCTTACAATAAAGACCAGGAGCCAGATATTGGGGTAAGTGCTGAAAGATCAGAGACAAGGAACAAGCCACTAGTGAAATTTCTCACCACTACCGAATCCTCAGGCTGAATGAAAGGTGAGATCCTATCTCCATGAATTCTCAGACTGTAAGCCTCTGAGTCCTCAGCTGAAGAGGCTTCTTGTTTCTGTCTCCTCATGCCTTATATGCCTTTCTCTGCCCAGCCATTTCACTTCCTTCCTAGTGCTGGGATTAATGGCATGTGTACTTCCAAATACTGGTAGCAAAGGCATGAGATCTCAAGTGGTGGGATTAAAGGTGTGTGCCACCACTGCCTAGCTCTGTTTCTGTCCTAGACTGAATCAATCGTATGTAATCCAGGGTGGCTTTGAACTCGAAGAGATTCAGACAGATCTCTGCCTTCTGAGTGCTAGGATTAAAGGTGTATGCCACCACTGCCTGACCTCTGTGTTTAATCCAGTGGCTGGCTCTGTCCTCTGATCCTCAGTCAAGCTTTATTTGATACACAATATATCACCACAAATGATGTTGTTGCAGTTGCTTCTAATGGATTTAGATATGATGTGTTGTTAATTTTATTCATTTGAAAATATTTTATTATTTCATTGTGATTTATTGTTTCACCTTACATTCTTTTAGAAGCATCTTATTAAATTTCCAAATATTTTGAGAGAGTTTCCAACTATCCTTCTGTTATATGTTCTTAATTTAATTTAATTTTGATCTGGGAATGTTCTTTATATGATTTATATATTTTTTTAATTTGGAAAAATTTTATATGATGATGAAACAGACATTTTGTAGCTTTAGGATGAAGTATTCTTTCCATCGAAGCAGGCATTAGATCAAGCTGATTGATAGTGTTATTCAGTCTAACAGATTTCTTCCTGGCTTTGTGCCCATTGGTCCATCAATTACTATGAGATGTTTAAAAAAAAAATCTCTGCCAGAGTAGATATGTATATCTCTGTTTTCAATTCAATCCACTTTTGACACTTTGCTTTTAAGATTGTTGCAACTTAAAGGAGAATTGGTCCTCTCATTATTGTGCAGCATCTCTTTATGGCAGCTGGCTTTTCTGAGGTCAGTGGAGCAGCTCCAGCTTTCTTTGGCTTTGTGTTAGTATTGTAGGACTTTCCCCATCTCTTCTTTTGACCCAAGTCATTCTACTTAAAGTGGTTTTTGTGTGTGTGTGCTTTTTTCTGTGAGTATGTGGTGTGTTTGTGTGTGTGTACACAAAACATGTGATTGGATGTTGGGGTTTGTCTTTGGGTTAATATGTTTAGATTCTTCATATTTAAGATGACTTATGTTATTAGTGGAAATTTTAATAATCTATATTTGTGTATTAATTGTATTTGTTCTTTGTTTATTCTTCCATTTCTATTTCTTCAGAGTTATTTGAGGAGTTTAGCATATTCTCATTTATTTCCTGCCTTAGAATACTTTGTGCTTCTTTTGGATGAGCTAAATGAACCTTGAAATGTCACTGAACTGCTTCAGTTGTCATTGAAGTACCTGACAGTGGCCTTGCCAGCTCTGTCCTCCTGAACCCAGTGATGTTGTTGTTTGTGTCACGTGTGCTTCTGCTGGATATCCTAATTGATTGTCATTAGAACTACTTTACCAGATCTACATGCCGGCTCAACTAAGAGTAAGGAAAAGGAAAAATACATTTTCCTGATTATTTAATAAGTGATTGATTTAATGGTTTCTGACAAAAACAAGACAAAACCAAACCTTCCTTTCCCCCCATTGGACACACACTTTAAGTTATTGTGCCTCTTTTGTCTTCTAAAACTTTGTTTGTATTAATATTCCTGATATCTGAATATTAGATGCCTCAGTGCAAACGTCAAAATTAATCCTGCTTTGTGTTCCCTGGGCATTCAGAACCTGCAGTTTGTTGTCTGCCAATAACTTCAGGAGCCTTTTGACCATAATTACATCACGGGTTTCTTTTTTTCCATTTGCTCTTTTCCTTCTGGCATTCCATATTTCCATGATGTGTCTTTTGAAAATTCTTCATAGCTCATCTTTGTTTATTTTGTCCACCTCCCCTATAAAAAAATCCTCTTTGCATTTCTGCCTTGGAAATTTCTCTTGACCCATGTTCAAGCTCACTAATTTTCTTCTGAGGGACTTTCTGGTTCAGTGTGAAATCCATCAAAGCATTCTTCATTTGTATTACAGTGCTTTAAATTTTGCAGTTTTTAGAGTAATTTTCTCTAGAATTGTATTGGACATCTACTGTTATACATTACCTCCCCCTTCTACCATCATTCTTATAGTACCCACCACAGCTATTTGAAATATGTAAAAGTCGTTTATGAGAAATTTATTTAGCCTATTCAGACTGTTATAACAAAGTACTGGTTCACTTAAAAATCATTTCTTATACTTCTGATATTTAGGAAGTCTAGAATCAAGGTACTCCTAACAAAGGATATTTCATGACAATTGGATTTTGGGCTTCCAGCCTCAAGAATTGTGGAAACAAATGTTTTTTACTTACACCATAATGTCTATGGTATTCATCATTATAGCTGGGCTAGGTAAGATGCAGCTGAACCTAGAACAGTGGTTCTCAACCTGTGGGTCATGACCCTTTGGGGTTTACATACCACATATCCAGATATTTACATTATGATTCCTAACAGAAGCAAAATTACAGTTACGAAGCAGCAACGAAAATAATGTTATGGTTGGGGATCACCACAACAATGGGAACTATATTAAAGGGTCACAGCATTAGGAAGATTGAGAACCATTGCCTTAAAAGTACAATAAGGATCTTACTTTCAGTAACAAAGCCTGTCTGACCATTTCAGATTCAAAATAGCTCAAATCTGAAGAAGATCAACTCAACCTTCATGTCTTTTAAAATCTTTCTGGTCAATCTAGCTCAATGAGCTTTCTCATGTCAAAGTTTCTGTGGTGATGTTATCAAAATAATAACAAGAAACATTTTAATAGAAAGCATGTTGACTACTGACTGTGCTAGGAGCCATGTTACATCCTACTTCTATTGTTTAAGCTAATCCTTCTAACAGTGCTTCAAGCCTTGTGATTTCCATTGTGTATTACTAAGCCTGTTTAACAGAGGGGAAACTAAGGCATAAAGTGCTACCTCTTCAAAGTGGCATTGTTTGGTAAGTGCCACATCACTTACCCACATCAGCCTCTGCTCTTGACCCATATGTCACTCTGGATTCTATACATGTAGAAATAAATGCCAAGTACAAACTATTGGCATCTGTCAAGGAATGCTTCATGAACACCATTTTTTTTTATTTATAATTCTTCTTGGATACAGGCAAGGGCTACCACTTTAACCAGGCTGTGCACTTCTTTATAGCTTGGGGCACATGATTTGGAATGACTTTATGCATGTAGATAGGGCTCAACAAATATTTGTAGGATCAGTCATGAGAATAATCAAATGATAGAACAGTGAATAAGGAGGGCACTGTCTATCTTCTCTTAAGTGCTATGGCTCTATTTTCTCCATCTGACAGAATTTGTATATGATGTTGGGATTTGTATTTTGATCTTTTGGTTAAAGTAGTGAATTATTTGGTATTTCCAAAAATCATGACCTACAGAGTATGTGTGTGTACACTTGTGTATTCATGCATGAACGTGTGCACGTGCGCGTGCGCGCATGTATGTGAGTGTGTGTGTGTGTGTGTGTGTGTGTGTGTGTGTGAGAGAGAGAGAGAGAGAGAGAGAGAGAGAGAGAGAGAGAGAGAGAGAGAGAGAAAGAGGAGAGAGGGAATGAACATTTGGCAAACTTAGCTCACGTGGTTTCCAGTCCTGTGTCTGCAGTGGGCTAACCCAGGGAAGATCCATGTGATTAGACAAAGTCTACCCATGGAAGGTAATATCCTTTACCTGAAGACCATCAATTTCAGTGTTAATATTATTCTAGAAACATCTCCATAGAAATATCCAGAATGACATTTGGCCTAATATCTGGGTGTCTGTGGCCCAGACAAATCAACACACACACACACACACACACCAAAACAAAGCAAAAAACAAACAAACAAGCAAACAAACAAACAAAACCCCCCAACCAACCAACCAACCAACCAACTAACCAACCAACCAACCAAACAAACAAACAAAAAACAAAACAAAAACAAAAACAACTGTAGTGGGTAGCCATTCCAGCTTTAATCTGGAAGTTCCAACCCCCATTGAGGCTTCGGCAACTGTCACGCCTATAAGGCCCTGAAGACCTGAGATTCAGATTCGCCAGCTCTCTTGGTTCCTGGACCCTTGACGCTGGAGGTAGACGGAGCAGAGTTCTCCAGAGAACACCGCTGGACTGCGCTACACCTTTCCTGGACCCTGTAACCTATCCCTTTACTTGTAAGTTACCCCACAAAATAAACCTCCCTTTTAACTACATGGAGTGGCTTTAATAATTTCACCAATAACTAACCAGACAAAAACCCCACAAAAATTTTATTCTCTTGCACCCATCCCTCTACCAGCCTGGATTCTCAAGGCCTGAGGGAGTTTTCATGGAACTTTGTTTACATAAAGAAACAGAAGCTAATTATTTGGGGAATAGATGGTGAAAAGCTGAAAGATTTCTGTGCTCCATAGAAGGGTATTGGATTCCCCAAGCTCGGGATTTGAAGATCTAGCAGGATTTTTAATGAGGCAGGGGTCTGGCCCCTTCTCTAGAGCTCTGGGTCATAACTAAACACAACATGGGCTGCTAATAAGGTACCGTGGTGTGAAAGAGTTGGAACAACATGCAAAGACTGGACATAGACTTTTCTAGCAGAGCATGGGAGAGTAGGTCCTGAGTATCCAAACCACAGCAGTATGGACTGAAAACCAGATGCTCCATCCCCATTTGGGGGGGGGGCATTCAAATTCCTTGGACATTTGTTGAACCCCTGAAAGGGAAAGGAAATGTAATGGGAGCTGTGACTGTAATTGATTTTCTCGTTTCCCTGGAGAGTGGAAACTTACATTAAGCAGATTAACTACAATTTAGAAAGAAGGAAGGAGTTGCATGTTGCGTCTCAGTGTGTGGAGCAAACTACGTTGCTATAATAACTTAAATCGTTATAATTATTTCTTGGTAGTTTTTGGTAACTAGTTCCTTTTTGAATAACTGTAATTTGAAACTCTAAGAAACCCGGTGGAAACTGTCTGTGTTTGGTGTTGAGGAAGGGGCACTGTGCGGTGTCGCACAGTGAGGAGCAAAGAGAAGGCAGACCTCCGGTTCTCCCCACTCTGCTTCTCCTCTGTCTGCCGCACAAACCTGGTGCTTCCAACTATATAGTGCCGTTATTTAATTTTTGCATAAAATAGTTTTTTTTTTTTGCTTTTAGAAACTGCTATAGACTAAATTAGGTTCTGCAACGTTCATATATTAAAACCTTAAACTCTATGGTGACCATGTTTGAGGACAGAGGCTTTAAGCAGGTAAAAGAGGTTATTGCAATTGCAAGTGTGTGGTCCTGATTTAATATGGCTGTTGTTTTTAAAAGAGGAGGAGGAGACACTGGGGATGGATGTGCACCATCTGAGGCCATGTGAGGACAAGGTGAGAAGGTGTCCTATCTGCATGACAAGCAGTTTCATGAGAAACCAGACCTGTAGATATGTGGTTAGCGGCTTCTAACCCCCAGAACAGTGAGAAATAATGTCTGTTTTATAAGCACCACTGTGATTTCTTGTTACGTGGCATACTAAAAGAAACAATCGCCTATACAACACTTTTAAAAATAAAAAGTTTGATTAATGAACAAAATTGTCTTTTTCAACATAATTTTTTTAAAATTGATTCTTTGGGAATTTCACATCATGCACCATAATTCCATTCATTTCCCAGTTCATCCAAATCTTCCCTTTACCCTTGCAGTGCCACATCCAAAAGAAAATTAAAAAAAAAATAAAAACATTAGTTAAAAACAAAACAAACCCAAACCACTTCACTCCACCATACCACCTCTTCATTCATCTAGTGACATTGGGAGCTGTGGTGTATCACACAGTCTACCATTTTGTCCCAACAGCTTTGCTTGCAAATGTTCATTGTAATGAGTTGTTCTGGTTCGAGCCATCTGGCTTCTGGTACACCATCAATACTGGACCCTCACTGAAAGATATCCTGCTGTTGCCCCAATCATGGAGATCCTTTGGCTATGGTTCCACAGAAAGAGTCCCTTCAGGTGCTCCAGCAGGTCCTAGATGAGGTAGGTGTTAGAGTGGGCCAAGCACTCAAAGCACTGGATGTGGGCCTGGGTGGTGCCTGAGTTGGTCAGTCCAGGCCTGCACTGGGACCACACCCCCTCAGGCTAGGGGCATACCCAGCTCTCCTATTTCCATGCCATTGGGGTCAACTCTCCCATATCCATGGCGAGGGGTGAGGCCAGATCTCCCAGGGCTAGGGTCTTTAGGGCCAGCTCTCCTGCTTCAGTGGCCAGCAAATGGCAGGGCCAGATCTCCTAGGGCCAGCGAGGGGAGGAGCTGGCTTAGCATGGCCCTCTGATTTCAACATGTATGGCTCATATGCGCCCCTGTGGTAACACAGGCCACAGACATCAGTACAGACCCTGGCTGTAGCAGGACTAGGGACCTAGACATGGTCCTCAGCAGCAGCCCAGGCTGGGATGTTACCACAGTCCCAGGTGGCAGCCAGGCTACTCAGATTTGTATGGTCCCAGCAATAATGTGGCCTTCAGGCACCAATATGGCCCCAGGTGGTGGCCCACACCCTGGGCATCTGCACAACCTTCGATGGTAAGAGGAACCATGAACACCAACATAGACCCTGACCCCAGACATAGCCCTCAGCAGCAGCCCAGGCCCAGTCAACACCATGGTTCTATGTGGCAACACAGCCCACACAGATCTGCATAGCCCCAGTGGAGGCGTGACCATCAGATACCAACATAGGTTCAGGTGGCAGCCCAGACCCCAGGCATCTGTGAGGCCTTTGGTGGCAATCTGGGCCACAGATATCAACACAGACCCTGGCTTCAGTAGGACTGTCGTGGCATTTGCTCTGCCCATGACCTTGGCCTATATGGCCCAAAGGAGGCTGTGCTTCCTGCCATTGTATGTGACCTCTTATAAGGAGTTGGAGAAGGGTCACATGCCCCATTCTCCCTGCTCCTGCCTGCAAAGTGGATTTGCTCCCAGTCAGTTCAGAGGACAACTTCTGCTGTCCACTCAGATCTATAATTGTGAGTGCATTTCCTCAATTTATATCTTAATAAATTCTGTTACTATTTTAGTAGACTCATGTGGATTGATCATAATAGTAGGACCATGCAAAATCATCTTTATTCCCATCATATACTATAATTTCTTCCTTGTACCAGTCCTTATAGTACTTTGCATGAATGCATATTTTACATATACCCTTTACTTTTAAAGCTCTTTATTTGTGCTAGACACCACCATTGCTATAACCTGTTAGTTTCTGTTCCAGCTTCATTTTTCTGTTCAGTCTCATCTCTGAATCTTGGAGGTGGTGTCATTGTTATTCCTTGCCTGTTCTTTGCAGCACAGGATAGCTGTTGAGGAACATTGTGTGGCTGTAGCCCCACATTCTTCCAAGGGCTACTACTGACAAGCCAGTACACCAATTTTCTCTGGCTCAGTTCTTCATGGGCAAGATCTCACCCAACCTCCATGGCAGATAGGACCGTTGTGCAAGGGTCAAAAAGTCACACTGGTCTCCATGGTAAACTTATATGGATGTGCCTAGCCGTTCTGCCTATGGATCCCTGGATTTCCTACTTGTGTAGGTAACCTAGGCTTTCTGCATGTGGACCCCTGGATTTCCTTGGTCATGCTTTTTCAAGAATTTATCTCTTACATCCCAAGGGCCAATTACAGGTGATATGCAGCTTCTCATCTGGCTAAGTGAATAAACATTCCTCTTAGGGTTCAACACTCCTTCTGATCCTCTATAAAACTGAGATGTGCCCTCAGCTCTTGGAGTTGTTCTGCTCAGGGAACTGAGGTGCAATACTTGCATTTTTGACTTGGTTATACAAGCCTTCTGGAAGAGGGTAGTTGAATGTTTGAATGTGATGGGAAGGAAATTTCATTCAGGAGTAAGTATATGAGCAGAGGTTGGAAAGATCAAGCATGTCTTTGGAATAGAGAATAAATATATATGGCCCAAAGCACAATGCATTTGTTCCATAAAAAACACTTTAGAGAACAGTCACATTGATGGATTTTTATATATTGATTACTTATAAGTAAATAAATATGCATGTTATTTTATATAATTATATTGTAAATTATACATAAAAGTGTCCATTAAATTCTTATGTAGGTTGAATTTTAATAAATTCAATTCTTTATATGATATAAGGAATCTGCAGATATGACAGAAATTATCTAATTAGAAATACTGAAATGCTAATATTCACTATGTGTATAAACACCTTGGCTACATTTGCATATAGCCATGATTATGCAGAATGTCTTGCCTAGAGAGTAGAATAGTGATATCAAAATAGATCTTTATCAGTTTATTTAAGCTTTGAATAAATGCCTTTTGGGTTCTATTTTGCAAATTATTTTACATGTATGCAGCACAGGTGTGATTTATTTACAAATTGAATGGACCGGAGAATTTCTGTACATTGTTTCTTTTATCAAATGCACAGTCATATACACACTTACACCCCAGGCTTTTTCAACTATAGGTCAGACTCAGAGAGTAGGTTAGGTAGGACCATCCATGATTCTGACCTGTAGTCCATCTGGGGACCATCCAGAAGATTCTGATTCAGTGATCTGGTGTGGAATCTAAGAAGTTGCCTATCTGAGCAGCTCCAGTGATGCTTGCACTGCTGGTGGGAAGGCCATTGAGAGAACTGCTGGCTTATAGAATCCACTGAACAAGATACACTGCATGTGGAACACACGGAGTCTCCTTCTCTCCCTTTACCAGTCACCCTTCCCTTTCCCTCCTATTCCTTTTTCTTCTTCACCTCTTCCTCCATGCACCTCCTTTTAGGAATATGTAACATGTATTTAAGTCTTCCATACCCAGGTGAAATCAATTTGATGTAGTGATGCCTGTTCATTCTGGTGCTTCTTCTTAACAGGGAAGAACAAACAAATGTGACCTGCTTTCCTTTTTTGTTTTGCTTACTGTCTTTTTTTTTTTTTTTTTTTTTTTTTTTGCTCCTCTGACTGCTTCTCTACTTGGCTGCCAGTTGCTATCTGGAAATTAATCATGTCTCAAAATTTCTATGGGTTTCTTTTGGAAGACTAGGAATTTATTCTCAGATATGCTAAAAAGAAAGCAACTTTTAAAGTGTGACTATCATATCCTGTCTTCTTGACATGACTGAACAGAACGGATAATTAAAAGAGAAACCTACCCATCATAAGAAATCATTTCAACCATATTTTTTCATTAGCTCTCAGGTTCAGATCAGTGAAGAACTTTGTTGGAGTCCACAGATACTTGATAACTAGGTGCAGTCTCAGCTTTAGGCAAGCTGAGGTTTGTCTCCTACTCTCATAAATATTTTTGTGTTTGAATAATGACATTGCATCAGCCAACAAGCAGAATCCCAAATAATGGAAATAAAGCTACATTTAGATGTCAGGAACAGGTTCTGGACTTCTGCTGCACAGTAGAATAACTACGTGAAAGTAGTATACTAAATATTTCACAATACCTAGAAGAAAGGATTTTGAATGTTCTTACAGCATGGAAATATTAAATTCCTGAGGTAGTGGATATGATAAATGTCCTGATTTAATTATTAAGTACATATACATATATTATGTATATATACAGACATACATATATATCAAAACATTATTTCTCATCCTATAAATATGCATCATTCATTACAAGTCAATTATAGAAAAAATAAAAACCTAAAATTTGCAAATAAAAAGTCCCCGAACAAGCAACCATAAGTAAAAGAAAAGAAAAGAAAAAAATTGTTCAGGGGTTTCTTTCTAAATGACAGGAATTCTTTGAATTCTCCTCTCTCTCTCTCTCTCTCTCTCTCTCTCTCTCTCTCTCTCTCTCTCTCTCTGTGTGTGTGTGTGTGTGTGTGTGTGTTTGTATATGCAGGTCTCTGTAGATTTGTGCATATGGTATATGCCTGTGTGGGCACATGTGCAGGCATAGGAACTCATGTGCAAGTGTAGAGGTCGGAGGTCAAGGTCAGGTGTTTTCCTCTATCACTCTTCACCTGATTTTTTGAGACAGAATCTCTTATTGAACAGAGAGCTCACTAATGAGTTAGACTGGCTTGCCTGTAAGTCCCTGGGGTCTTTTGTCTGCACCTGGCAGTGTTGGGGCTGCAGATGTGCACCGCCATGCCTGGTTTTCATACAGCGCAGGCATCAAAACACAGGTCTCCATGCTTAGTCAGAAAGCACAGGGCCCTCATTCTGTGAAATTTCAAAGAATAAATGTTGAAATGAAACAAAACCTCCAAATCATTTCTAAATTCTTTCTTTAAAAACCTCAGGCAGTTCCATCCACAGCGACACCTAACAAAGTTAGAAACTGCATTACCGTGGAAAATTCCAAAAATTCTTCCAAAATTTGTTAGTGTGTCCTTGATCAGTTCTCTTGTTGTCTGTACTACTTAGGGTAGGTTTGTCCTGGTCACTATGGAGTCTCTTCCAATGCTAATATTCTAGCATAGCAGCATCATGTGGACAAACGGTAAGGCAGTGTTTAATTATATGCTTGCAAAGTCATCTAGAGGGCCAGTTCCATCTATGCCTTACATTGCAAACTCTTATAAATTACTGTTTTCCCAAGACCATTTCTGTTGGTAGGAGGGGCAGAAAAATGCCTTGGATTACAAACTTTTCATGTCTGGTTACTCATGGCACAGTATTTCCCAAGACTTGCGGGCCAGATGGCAACACTTTTGAAGATGCACTAAGGATTTGAATTCTGGTTCACAGTAAATATCACATGTAAATTATTAATCTCTAGCAGATGAAAATGTATATTATTGCATTGCATTAAACTTTAATCTTGCAAAGACCAGCCTCAGCATCACATAAAAATGCTGATGGTAGGGGACCAATTCTGGTCTTCCAACTAACATCCAGATTTAGATTCTAGGTAGCTTAAGTAAAAGTCTTTAGAAGGAATATTTATTACTAGGGTTATACAGAGAGACTATGAGCACTTTCCAAACTAAGTGATAACAACTAGCATTTACTAAGGCCCTATTATATGCCAAGTGCTCTTCTAGGTGGCTTAAACAGACTAGTAATCTTCTGGTCAATACCCTAAGGAAAGGCATTCCCAGTTATTATGCTAGAGATCAGACTCTAAGTACTAGTTATGTGTTTGGAATTGTTTCAAGAGATAGCAACACAAAGATGAGTTCAAACATTGCTATTATTTGTAGAGAATTTATCTTCTGATGAGATCAGACATATAATGTCCCCAAATTAATTAATGAACACAGAATTTCATTGAGAACTATGAAGTAAATATAAAAAAGTATGTGGTCATTCAAGACTAGGAGGGAATTATTATTCTTTGCTTGCCTGGAAAGAAGATATTTGGGATAAAGGTTTTAGGTCAATTAATTTAGTAGCAATTTTCCAAAAGTAACTGGATAAATGTAATTATTTGAATGGCTTTTGTATTGGTATATCTACTTATCAGAAGTTTATTTTAATTGGATACCCATTAGTTTTATGGTACTTTGTGTTTCTCCAAACATATTTCATACACAGTACAATTTTATTGAAGTAACTTTTCTGAATGGTATACATCTTAGCTATTATGAATGCACTGATGTCAAGAATATTATGAATAGCAGAGTGGATTCTTGTTTTCTCAAGCATTTTCTATCCAGTCTACTGTCTTTGACTTCTCTTAGTTACATCCCTGTTTGTGCCATTCCCTTTTCCTATTCGCTTCAGTTTGTCTGTGAATGGCTTGAAATAATTCCTAGAAAGACAAGCTGAACAGCTATAGCTTGAACATGAATATCATTAGACAGAATAGATACTCTGCCTGGAAATAACTCCTGCCATGCTGCTTGCTATTCTTTCCTCAGAATAGTTTGTTTTCTCTTTTCTCAGAACACCACCAGAGAATAACTTCGTTATTCTCTTTATATAAAAAATTATATATGAGGCAGGCATATCTTTGTGAGTTCGAGGCCAGCCTGGTCTACAGAGCCAGATAGATCCAGGAAAGGCGCAAAACTACCCAGAGAAACCCTGTCTCGAAAACCCAAAAAAACAAAACAAAACAATTAATTTCCAGCAGATGAAAAAACATAAAAACTGTACGTGTTTGTTAGATATTACATGATATCTGATACACTGTGTTGTAGTGGGTAGCCATTCCAGCTTTGACCTGTAAGTTCCAACCCTCATTGAGGCTTCAGTAATGGTCACGCCTACAAGGCGAGGCTGAGAGAGGACACTGAAGACCTGAGATCTGGATGGGCGGGCTCTCTTGGTTCCTGGACCCTGGATGCTGGAGCTAGACCGAGCAGAGTTCTCCAGAGAACACCGCCGGACTGCACCACACCTTTCCCAGACCCTGTAGCCTATCCCTTCACTTGTAAGTTACCCCACAAAATAAACCTCCCTTTTAACTATGTGGAATGGCCTTAATAGTTTCACCAATACTGTGTAATGTTTAAATTTCAATGAGCATACCTCACTGAACTCAGTCTTAAATAGTAGTGCCTGTGGATTTTTCCTCCTCATTTTGGGAACCCTTGTCACTCATCCACCTCTGCCTGCCTTTGGAACTAGCCAAGTCCCCAGCAATAGGTCTCCTCAGCATTTATCTCCATTTACTTAATAACTACCCCAAACTGAGAGCTGAATTGTTACACCAGCACAGATACCAGCCCACTTGGCAATTGCTTTCCTTCATTATAGCCGTTGCTCTCACTACTTCATAGACAAGGTGCAGTCACATGACCTAGGATCTACCAACGACTAAACCCACTTATTTGGAAATGAAAAGAAGCTGAAGTAAATGGCAGCATGAATAGAGACCAATATTCCAACTTGTGTGGTGGGGTAGATGGGCATCTAGGACAGGTATTTCTAGCTCTA
Source organism: Peromyscus maniculatus bairdii (assembly GCF_049852395.1). NCBI lineage: Eukaryota > Metazoa > Chordata > Mammalia > Rodentia > Cricetidae > Peromyscus > Peromyscus maniculatus. Next base: position 42,796,157 of record NC_134861.1, read on the forward strand.
AGTCCAAAGTGTGTAATGTAGTAGTCACCATGGTGGTGTTCGGGGGGTAGGGTGGGTGTCTATGATGTACATGACTTGAATTATTTTGATGTGTTTTGCCTAGTTCCATCTGTCCTGGCTTGTACAGCATAAGTTTCACAATATGGGTCTCCTAGATATTCCGAGATCCACACAGTATCTTTTTAGTAACTTTATGTATAAACTAAGGAGTGCATAAGATTGTCTGTCTCAGAACTCTGATCAACAAACTTGATATGTTTATATTTTATTGTGACAGTCAAGGATGGAAAAGCATTCAGAGAAGATGGCTGTGATAATGGAATAGTTAAGATAAAACTTGCTTGAGAATGATTAATTTAAACCAGGGAGAAGGTCCTCCCACATCTATCCTCATTTGATATCTCTCTCTCTCTCTCTCTTTCTCTCTGTCTCTCATTCACACACACATTATTCAATACAGGTTTCTTTGTCTATAACCTGAAAACCATAAGCATATCCTCTTTGTAGTCTTGTTAATAGTTAAATGAAATACTCAGGATAACACATGCCACATGGAACTGTTTGACAAGTGTTTTGGTTATGGTTAGTATTAGGAGGGAGTGATCAATACTCTGTGATGGCTTAGTGGAGCTGATATGTTCAGTCTAGGACTAGAAGAGCTGGAAGAATATGCCAAGGATCCTCTAGATGACTCTGAGGATTAGTTCTGTAGAAGAACACAGTGTTTCTGCATTGCTGAATGTTGCTTAGATTAAGCTGGGCACTGTTGGAAGCATAAATAGCAAGGATAAGGAGTGGGCGAGTCGGGCAGGGGTCGCATCACAGGAACATTACAGAGATCTTTCATGATGAGCTGTTGCTGCTTTCAGTCTTGTCCTTCCAGGCAGTTGGAAGAATTTGCTCTTTCCTCCTTGACTAACATGGACTAATTTAGTCACCTGTAACTTTATGGCATGTGCACAACCCTCTGTTGGCTGATTGGGGACATAGTTCTAATCTAATGTTTTAATTTGACTATTAACATTGAGGATGATTAGATATATGCTAAGGCTAGGTCAGAGATGGGAAGAATTGTTTTAAAAGAATAAAGAAACATATGTTTAAAAATTCTAGCTGAAGTAGGGTGGTGGTTGCACACACATTTAATCCCAGCACTTAGGAGGCAGATGCAATCAATCTCTGAGTTCAAGGCCAGTGTGGTCTACAGAGGGAATTCCAGGACAGCCAGGGCTGCATTGAAAAACCCTGTCTTGGACAAAACAAACAAACAAGTAAAAAACAACAAAACAACAAGAAAAAACCTTAGTAAAAATTGTCACTATCCTTTGACAAAATTTGTGAAGTCAGTAATAAAATTCTACTTATTCTACTTTTCTACTCCATAATGCATTCATTGATTGATGAAATAATTCTAGAATTCTTTCTTTCTTCTCTGCCTTTGTCTTCATCTTTGGCTTCATCCTTTGTTCTAAAATCAAATGTAAAAATAATTTTTAAAGAATTTTGGCTTTACAACATTGTTCTTTAATTCACAATTATCTCTTTAGTTCCTGGGAATGGTCCTTGATTTAGATGATTTACCAGGAAGTATTGATTTCATGGATTTGGGAAAGACTGTTTTGCCTTATCAAAGCTGCCATCTCCTTCAACTACTCGAGTACTAATATAAAAAATTATTATGTCCTATGAAATGATTAAAAAATCTTCAGTAGTCCTTTGTCAGTGTTAGGAAAATGACAAATTATACAGGCTGGAACAAACCCAACTCTAATTTTTTATTTATATGTTTTAAGTGTTAAAGCTGAAAACATATTTTGCAACTACCTCAATCTTGACTTTTTGAAAGTCCATATGTTTTTAAGGGAAATTTAAAATTCAGCTTTGAGTGTTTGTAAAAATTTAAAGGAGATATTTGATGTGTAAGATTTATATGTCTTCAGAAATCAGATCTGAACCCAACTGCTTGGATAAAGTTCAAACTAAATTCCCCTAATGCTCTGAAAAAATTATTTGCGTCAGATTCATGATTTCAGTTCTTTTCTGATGCTGGTGGGAAGGCGAGTCATGTACTACTATTGCATGTTTATATTTCACTTCCTTTTGAGCAAGTATTAAGGACTCATACATTTTGTCAACTTTAAGTATTCAAGTACCACATTTTTTTCAAATTATCACTTTGACGCTGAGGCTTTTGTGATCCCCCAACCAATGGAGTTGGTTCATTTTCCTGATAGTAGAGTACATTGCTTTGTATCCATCAGGCAACTGGAGAAAAAATTCATCAATGAGAGTCGAAAGGACATGAGTCTTCTGAAATATTATAACTGCTCCAAGTTGGACAGGAATTTTATTATTTCAGTGTTGGATATGGTTCAACAAAGAGGCAAGTTTGCTAAACTAGAAGTTAGAAAGACTTAGGGTCTCATCCTTTGCCTTCTTAATACTTAACTATGTGACTTATAAAAGGCATTTCCCCTATCACAGGCTTGAATGCCCTCATCTGAGAGAGAAGATAGACCATAGTAGTGTTTTCAAACTAGATTCTTCAGAGCCATGTTGTTCCCAAACAGGTTTCTCCAGTGTCTTGGCTTTGATAGGTTTGTGTGGGAGGAGTTTGCAGAAGACTCTTTTTTTTTTTTTGTTTTGTTTTGTTTTGTTTTTTTGGTTTTTCGAGACAGGGTTTCTCTGTGTAGCTTTGTGCCTTTCCTGGGACTCACTTGGTAGCCCAGGCTGGCCTCGAACTCACAGAGATCCACCTGGCTCTGCCTCCCGAGTGCTGGGATTAAAGGCGTGCGCCACCACCGCCCGGCTTGCAGAAGACTCTTAAGAGTAAATAATTATTTTCCTATAATAAAAATATGTAGCAGTCCTCAACCCTCATGTTTAAGATTTTATTTTTTTAACTTATTAAATAATTATTCTGTCTTATCACTGGTTTTAAATGCTTTAGAAGAAATGATAACTGGATACTAGCTGTAGAAATAGAAATTGATTTTACTTGTTGGCAATGAGATGCTTCATCCCAGAGATACAAGTCTACAATTGCTCCTTTGCTATTAGAACCAGATCACAGGATTTAACTATGACTTTTATAACAAGGACCTTGGAAAACTGCTTGGCAATGTCTCTCACAGCTGTGAGATATGTGCTTAATCCAAGAACAACACTTGGGTCCAACAGAAACAAACACACACACATATTTACCAAAAGATAGGCACAATTCACAGCAATACTACTCACAATAACCTTTCTTTGGGGACTACCCAAATGTCCATCAGTAATGGAAGGGATACATGAACTGGAGGTGCATTTTCACAATGAAAAAAATTGCTCAGCAATCAGCATGAAGTATGGATCTGTAACTGTACACAATGGCATAGCTACTTCTCAAAAACACAAAACCTTATATAATAAACTCATCATAAAGTAAAAAATTTGGAAAATAATTCATGTTCTTAGAAATCAAGATTGTCAATATCATTGCGAAAAGATATGGAAAAGTTCTAAGGGATCTTGAATGGAGGATTCTGTGTATATTGCTTCTTAACTGTGCACTGTTTCCTATCCTAAGTACTGGTGAAATATGTGTCCAACTTATGAAAGGTATATTAAATTTTACTTGTGATCTGTGTACTCTTCTGTATGTGAATTACATTTATCAAGACGGAAAATTCTAGATTGTCTCCTTAAAACTGCTTCCCAAGATTAGTCAGTGCTAAGGGCAAAAACATTTTCATCTTTGGTAGTACATTATTTTACATAATAGGCCAAACATAAGTATTAAATTTCAAGATATTAAACTGAAGGACTATTGGGCTAAGGGGATTTACCTAATAACACAATGGATTTTCTGTCACCTTTGCACCACCCATGGGGCTGGTTATCCCACTTCTACACTTGTGAAAAGTACTGTCCAATCTCTCTTATGTCATCTGATAAGCTTGTTTTGTTTTCTGATAGACTAGTCTAAACTCAGTTCTGGTAGACATATCCAATCCATGGGGTGTGTGTATCGTCCTAGGATGGCAATGAATTTGACCTAACATGTCTGTTGACTGCAGCACCATGTTGAAATATTAGAAAGTTGAACTCTAGTGTTTTCTATTTCTCTCATGAAGGAGTGACTACTATAGGAATTTGCCTCTTACCATAAACAATTGTAACTGGAAAATGCTCAAACTTGCTCAGTGCTTAAGTGGTTCAAAATGATATTTGGTTTAAAGTCTATTTATAGCTGTAGGTTATTTAAGTAATTATCTTTTAAAAATATTTAAGCTGGGTATGGTGGTGCACGCCTTTAATCCCATCACTTGAGAAGCTCTTGGGAAGCAGAGGCAGGTGGATCTCTGAGTTTAAGGTCAGCTTGGTCTACAGAAAGAGTTGCAGGACATCCAGGGCTACACAAAGAGACCCTTTCTTGAAAAAACAACAAGAACAGAATATTTAAGCATATTAACACTGTTTTCATACAAACCTATGTTTTTTTTTTATTTTCATAATCTTTTATTCTTTTATATCTGTATTTTAGAGTGTCTGATCACATTCAGTTACTCCTTGGGTCAAGTGGCAACCCAAGACAACCACTAGCAAGTCTGAGGAAGAAAAATTGTTTCAGGTGCCCTGTTTGAGGTGGTTCATTTTGGTAAGTACACAGTTGGAATAGGAATTATACAAGAGAAGCTTAGCTCTAGTGGTCCCTCAATACTATGGCTATTTGTGCCACACAATAAAGCCATCAGACCCTTTAATACCTGAGCAGCTAAGGACAAAAGCTTCTTGTCCATTATTGTTCAGTTTTGCTTGTAGCATGAATGTTAGCCCAGATGCATGGCTGGCATATCATTTTGCAGTCACACATGTGTGTCACGTTGTGAAAACAGAAGATGTAGTATCCCAATGAAGACCAGATCCAGGTTGCTTATCTTAATAAAACCATAAGAACCACACATGACAGAGAGGAGTTTATTCGGAGTAAAGGTTCAAAATAGACAATTCATGTCAAGCCTGGGTCTGTCTATGTTTGAAAGACCATGGTGACTTTTTCCCCACAATACTTTAAATACAGCTTTTTGTTTGTTAATTGTAGCTTGGAGATAACTGTTTCTCTCTCTCTCTCTCTTTCCTCTCTCTCTCTCTCTCTCTCTCTCTCTCTCTCTCTCTCTCTCTCTCTCTCTCTCTCTCTGTCTCTCTGTGTTTGTGTCTGTAGTTATGCTTGGCATCATTCTGAAAGTGGAAAGATGTCTTAATGGACCATAAGAATCATATTAGTAGTTCAATTAAGGGGTAAAGGAGTCCCAACAGTTGAGGAGTGTTTGGTTTTAGATGCTTCTGTTGGGAAATGCAGCTCTTTTAATCTACTTTTCTTTTCCGATTCCTACCCAAGACTCTTTGGGTGGTCATGTTTGCAGGTTTTTCAGCATCTTAGCTAGCTAGAACTCCCATCCTAGTCTTCACTCTTTGTTGGCCTAAAATAAATGAATGAATGGATGCAAATTGCATGCAAATGTAGAATATTCATACATTTAATTATTTTCCAAGGACAAATAGAGCCATTTAATTTTAATTAAGCTATTGCACTGTTACACATTTTCAGAGTTGACAGTATGATTTGGCCATGCTTCAGTTGGTGGCCCCACCCCCAGAAGTATACATGCAACATGAATTGAGTCCATGGGTTATTTAAAAAAAGATAACAAAAAAAGACATGAAATTGGGGGTGACTGATTAGGAGGCGGGGCTGGATCTGGGAGGAACTAATAAAAAATAGAAAAAATGTTATTTGCCAGAAAATATAATCATGGAAACAGTGATTCAAACAAGAAACATTTTTTTTTCTTTCAATTGATTTTACTTGGTTTCTTCAGAACATGAGGCATTGGGACCTTGAAATCAGGTCAACCTGAAATCAAATTCTGCAAAGAGGAATTCTGTAATGGTGGAGAAGTTGTTTTTGTTTTCTTCACTGAAGTTTCTTTAGGTGTGAAATGTAGGTGATAATAGCTGCCTTACAATGTTTCTTTTTTTTAAATCTCTTGCTGAGGATTAAAGATAATGTTTATAAAGTGCCCAGCATAATAACCAAATGCACACTCTGTGAACAATAGTTGGTTGTTAGATTGTAAACAAGCAAATTTCGTGACTTTTCTGAGATCACGGATTAATGATAAAATTAGAATGAAGAATTTTGATTCCTCTTCTGTCTTCTGCTCCCATACTCGTTCTTATATTCATACCTATTACAATTTCCTGAGTTCTTTGTCATTCGACAAGTAAGGCATTAATTTTAGCTTTCATGGAGTTAGTCCTTTTGGGATAATTCTTCCCCATCCCCCCTCCTCCTCCCAGGTCGCATTTTCCTTTGTTTCCCAGCCAAGACAAAAATGTTGGCTATGGGAAATATTTATTGGGTGCCATTTAGACAAATACAAGAATCTGATTGAATACTCTCCATGACTGCCGGTTGAAACTAAACACGAGGTTGCCATGGATACCGGTTGCTTGGCCTCTGCTCCAATACATTAGAGCCTTTTTAGTTCAACAGTGTGCAAACCACAGATGTTGCCATGCATTGTATTAATAATCAGCTTGGATCTCTTAGTAAAAGAATAGCTCAGGTTTGTCTTAGCAGAGAGGGGTGGAAATTCTCAGATGCAAAACAAAATGCCCTGTACTTGAAGGGTTGCTGCTATGTTCAGAGAGTTACCTTTCCAGGCAGCTTTTGCTCTTCACTCTGCTCCATTTAATCTGGACCCTCTACTCTTTTTTTGATATTTATTTAGAATAAGGGTCTCTACTGTATTTTTTTTTTTGTTAAACCCCACAGGGGTATCTGCTAGGAAAATTGCACATTCTTGGTTATAGGACTTCAAACCAGGAATTAAACACAGTAGGGGAGAGAGAGACAAGAAATCCGAGGTTCTGTAAGACACTAGACATGAAGCTGCAACAGAGGAATCTAAGATTTATATAAAAATCTCTGGCTTTTCTACACACCACCTGTGTGTTTTAGAGCAAATGAAACAATACAAACCCTAGATTCTTCATTTGTATGGTTCTTTCACTTGTAAAAACCTGGTGATTACCCTGAGTCCCCCTCAACTATCCTGTGTATGCTTTGTACTTAAAAAAAAAAGTCAGCTACAACTTAAATTTTACCCTCATCTGAACCCCTTGCTTGCCAATCAATGCATTCATGTGTTTGGGGAATCGGGAGATGCTTGTGATGTTCATGGGAGGGAAGTATTTTCTAGAGTTTGGTGATGTAAAATGGGTTGGCTTTATTTTCCCCCACAAAGGTATGTATCTGCTTGTAAATTCACCCTCCACTGCTAGCATGAGAAGCTCTAGCTCTCTGCCTTAGAGTTTCTTAACATCTTTTGCACATGTTCAGTTAAGCTCTTATCCAGAGACTGAGTTCCCATCTTCCATAGACAGATTCCTTTCTCCCTCTCAAGATGATATATGAGCATGTAAAAACGTAGGTGGCTTCATAATGTCATAGGCCTCAGGACTGCACTGTATCCTGTAGAGAAAGGCATCTGGAGGAGACTGGGTAATCCACCCTTCCATACTCTATCTACAAACACTCATCCCAATTATCTTTACTCTCCAAAGGCTGCACGCACATATTAAGACTGGGAAGTGCGCCTTTCTCTTCTAATGCATATGGTGTGTTAAAACAACTTTAGATTATTGAGCAACTTGTAAAAGATTGCTTCCAAAAATAAATGCTCTTATCGGCAAGACTTTGAACCTTGAAATGTTTTGTGCTAGGAAAGCGTTCCTTTTTCACTGTTACCCTGGTTGAATATGATGCCTTGAGGTCACTGCCGTGGTCTTACTGCTCCAAACTTTTTCTAAACTACTGGATAGTTCATGGGTAAAATCATGGTACAACTTTTGCCTTGTTCCTACAGTAGACAGGCAAATAGAATTCCACACTGAATAATATTTACAGAAAAAAACTGCTTATTCTTCTAAAAATCAATTGTGGTTACCATGAAGAGAAGGGAGGTCTAATTTCCTCATGAAGTCAGGTGATCAAAAACTTACTGGAAATGACTCACCCAAATGTCTCTTTCCATAAATTTCCAGTTGTTAGAAACAATTACAAGTAAGGATGTTGCCTCATAGCACAGCAAACTGCTCTCATCTGATTATTTTTCCATGCCAAGTTGCCTCATTTGACCAGGGCGTCAGTTGTTAGCCATAGGCAGAGGAGAGGAGAGCATTGAGTGAGTATGTTAGTCTAGCGTGAGGTTATGTGGTGACCTTTTTTCTTTTTTTTTTTTTTTTCTGACTAGTGGCTCAAATTACCATGCTTTCGTCTCACCATCCCTAATAATAAAACAATGATTGGATTTGAAAAAGAAAATTGAGTTGTTGATTTCACCATGACTGGAGAGTGATGGCAGGGGTAGAGGGCAGGACTAACACTGCTGAACTCTCATAGTGGGATGATGTGCGACATTTCTTCCCAGGTAAGCCTTGGTTAGCACCCCTGCAAGTCTGTGAGGGGAGTAGTACTAGGACAGACATGGGCACAGTAAATGACGTTCACTTTCTCACATTCCCCACATTCAGTCTGTTGCAAGTTCTAGTGGTATCTGCGCATTTCCAGTTTTACGACTTTCACCTAAGTGCCTGTTAACATTTGTTTAAACACTGTGACAGCATTTGTTACCGGCCTCTTTTTTTCCCCTTTAGGTAAATACAAGTCAAAATAAGAATGAGATAATCATATCACAACTTCTAAGAAAACTGCAGTTTTTAAAAGGTGGTTAAAAGTAGTATTGTGGAAATGGAATCTTCACATGTGTCTTTGGGAACATGTAATGGTGCAGTCGATTTGAAAAACATTTGGACAAGCCTTCAAAAGGTGAAACACAGAGATACCATCTGACCCAGCACTTCTACCCCTGGATATGTATACAAGAGAGACAGAAACATTCATGTGAACATTTGTATGTAAAGTCAACAACAGCACCACGTATGATATCCACAAGTTAGAAACAAGATGAGAGTTTACCAGTTCATGATCAGACCACCCTTACATAACTCACTGAACACAGAGAAGTCAAGCTGGTGCCTACCTAGACCTTCAGTCCTACTAACTAGTGTGTTCATGGCATGGGAAAATACTTTGCACATTCCTAGGAGAGAAAGGAAAATATCAACCCAGCTACAAACCCTGCGATCTACAATGGTGACCTGCCTGCCTGCAAGTGATGTTGGTGAAATAGTGGCACAAAAGTGTGGGAGTAACCAATCACTAGTAACCTCCCATTCCATAGGATGAAACTCTTGTCCAATACTGCCAAGGAGGCCAAGAATCTGAGACTAGACAGGCCATGGACCTAGGGAAAAACCAAATACCACTGTTCTGCTGGAGGAACATAGCAATTACTACTAGTGACATTCTATTATAGCATATAGATCAGGGCCGTGCTCAGCCATCAGCACAGAAGTTTCCTCCTGCAGTAGATGGGAACAAATATAGAAACCCATGCAGAGAGTGAGAGTTCTTGAAACACTTAGTTCTAAATGGGATGTCTCCATCAAATCCCTCCCCTTAGAGCTCAGGGAACTCTGCAAAGAGGAGGCTAAACAGTTTTAAGAGCCAGAGGGGATGGAAGATGCTTAGGAAACAAGTCCTTCTAGACGTAACAGGACTGATGCACCTATGAACTCACAGAAACTGTGGCAGCATGCATAGGACCTGCACAGGTATAAGCAAGATGGAGTCTTAGTGCAGAGATGGGGAAGTAGACACATACTCCACCCCTAATCCAGAAGCTATCTCCAATTCTAGGAGCAATTAGCTCCCAAAGGAAAAGTTAGTTTTCTCCAGTGGAATCTCACTGGGTATGCAAACCACATGTAAGGGCAGGCTTATGCCCAGCAGTAGATGATCAACACAAAATAAACTCAATGGTATCTTTGAACATCTTTCATCTCACAATGCTTTGGGCATTTTTTTTGTTTGCTTATATATTGTAGTTTCCAATTTTATAAATAAAATTGAGTTTTCACTGTGTGTGTGTGTAAGCATCTATATGTTTTTCTTGTATTTCTTCTGTTTATTTGTATGTTTTCTCCTATTCATATTTGTTTTAACTTAACTTTATTATTATTATTATTATTTTAGATGACGGTATTCAAATGAGAGAAAGAAAGAAAGAGAGAAAGAAAGAAAGAAAGAAAGAGAGAGAGAGAGAGAAAGAAAGAAAGAAAGAAAGAAAGAAAGAAAGAAAGAAAGAAAGAAAAAGAAAGAAAGAAAGAAAGAAAGAGAGAAAGAGAGAAAGAGAGAAAGAAAGAAAGAAAGAGTGTGGATTTGGGTGAGTGGGGAGGATCTGGAAGGCACTGGGGGAGGGGAAAACCTGATCAGAATGTATTGTATGGGAAAAAAATCTTGTCTCAATAAATATATAAAGTTGTTAAAATGAATGATTCATCATCATTTGTATTATAAAGGTAATAATAATGACCAGAAGGTACTCACTTTATCATTTTCTTAGCCTCCACATATCTGATAGACCCAAATAGACTAATTTAACATGTTGAAAATGGAATCATTCTCCCATCAAAAATGAGAAAAGTAATAACTATGCTGTATTGATCTTCATGATAAATTTTTCCCTTACAAAGAGGCTGATCAATAGTTTTTACTGTAAAACTGTTGGCAGTGTTGGTAGTCATCTGTCAGATGTTTTGTGTTCATGATTTTTACATTTCCAAATTGTCATCCCACTCCAGTCTCCAAAGACAGCACAACTTCTTGCATTGTGATCCAACTAGCCAGCCTTCCTTTTGTTCTTCTGACCCTATAGGTTCTCTGGGCAAGGCTTTCCAGGTCTTGCCTCCAATCTCTCATGACAGGTCACTTTTTATTTGGAGACCTTATTTTTGCAATGTCACATCTGCTGTGAGGCCTTTATCTCGTGTTTGTAGGATTGTTGGTATCCTTGCCTCTCCCAGTCTTAACTCCTGGCAATTCCTTCCCTATCTTTTAATTTTTTTTATAGCACTGATCTTCATTTGAATGACCTTGCTCATTAGTTCATGTACGTACTTTCCTTGTGCCCCTAAGGGAATACTGGAGATGATATGATAGACAGTGTACCTTTCTTGTTTGTTCTATCTCTCTGGAATGTTTAGCTCCACCCAGCAGTTCCAAGCTCTCAGCAAATATTCATGGACAGAATTATTGAATATGTACAGTTAAGAAAATGCACTTAAAAAATCCAGACAGATGTGGAATGCAGACTTTTATTTTACCACTTACTTAAGATGACAACCTCATCTTCAGCCAATAATGTAACCTCTCTATGATTCAGTTTCCCATATTCAAAATAGGCATGGAAATATTGGTATCATTTTATTAATTAATTTATTTTAAATATGATTTAATTGAAATAAAATCATATCACTTTTCCCCTCTAATCTAATCCAGGTACCTTCCCTCCAATCCCTCTCATATCCCCCACTCTCAAGTTGAATCTCTTTTTCTTTCCTTATTACTGTTACATATGTATACATATGAACACAAATAGATAAATGCAACCTGCTGATTCTGTTATTTGTGTATATATCATGTAGGGCTGAACACTCTACATTGGACAACCAATAGGAGCTCATCCATGGAAGAGGCTAACTTTCCTTCTCTCATCAGTCATTAGTTGCCTAAGGGTAGAAGCCCTTAAAAATTTCCCCCACCATGTTAATATGTTCACTGATGTTGCCATTGTTCTGGTCTTGTTTTTGCAGTCATTTCTAGGAGAGAGCATTTTACTGCAAACTTCCTGGCATTCTGACTCTGTCTTAGTCATTGTTCTATTGCTATGAAGAGACACCATGACCATAGCAACTCTTATAAAGGAGAGCATTTAATTGAGGTACTTACAGTTTCAGAGTCTTTTTTTTTTTTTTTTTTTTTTTTTGGTTTTTCGAGACAGGGTTTCTCTGTGTAGCTTTGCGCCTTTCCTGGAACTCACTTGGTAGCCCAGGCTGGCCTCGAACTCACAGAGATCCACCTGGCTCTGCCTCCCGAGTGCTGGGATTAAAGGCGTGCGCCACCACTGCCCGGCCAGTTTCAGAGTCTTAGCCCATTATTATCATAATGGGGAGCATGGTAGCAGGGAACATGGATGCAGGCAGGTGTGGTACTGGAGAAGTAGCTAAGAGCTGCATCCTGATCTGCAAGCAGAGAGAGAGAGAGAGAGAGAGAGAGAGAGAGAGAGAGAGAGAGAGAGAGAAGAGAGAGAGAGAGAGAGAGCTACCTTGGGCTTTTGAAACCTCAAAGCCCACTCCAGTGACACACTTCTTTCAACAAGGTCACACTTCATAATCTAATCTTTCTCAAGTGGTGCCACACCCTTATGACCATGTATTCAAATATATGAGCCTATGGGAACCATTTTTATTCAAACCACCACAGACTCTTAAAATCCTTGCACTCCTCTTCCTCTGTTTTCTGCACCATAGATACAGGAGCTGTAATGTAGATGTGCCCTTTGGGGTTGGCCTCCCCATTACCTATTCATCTCTTCATTGTTTCCAGTGTGGTTTTCTGAGATGGTCTCCATTCACTGTAGAGAGAAGCTTCTTTGATGGGGGTGGGGTAAGAGCGACATTTATCTGTGGGTACAAGAATAAGAAGAAAAATATTATTGTGAATGAACAAAAGAAAGGGCCAGAGTATGTGCAACCTGAGTACTGGTGGCAGGGAGGTCCATGCAGCTAGAACAGTATATGCATGTGCAATGCCATTAAAAACCTGGAAGATGCTAAGGCTGAGATAGCTAGGTATCAGAGAGCTAAAATCAAGCTGAAGCACTGATGGGCTGTGATTGAAGGAAGGTCCAGCTTAATCTGTCTGCATTTCTGCTTTTCTTATATATTAAATAAATTTAATTTTATCTACCCTATTTGCTTTACAAGAGTACCATGATAAGAACATGCAATTAAAGAGCTTGGAAAAACCTAATGCACTTTATATGAACAAATACAGAAATACATCTATTTCAACTTGTGATCTTTGGGGAAAAAACCTGATACTTGTTGATTTGGGCTTGGTTTAAGGTGAGTGGTCTCTCTTTTCTAAGCCAGGCATCATTACCTCCATCTTAAAGGTAGCAAAGCTGAGACACAGGAATCGAAAGCAACTGGTAACAGCTACTCAGTGGCTGAGCTGAATTCAAGGTCTCTGTGACTGACCTCAAGGCCCTAGCTCTTCCTATGATAAGGCTCATCCTCATAAAATGAAACATGGTGAGGTGGCTTTGTTACCACATCAGAATCTTGTTCCTTGTTCATAGATGGGCTTCTAGCTACATTCTGAGGAAGTGTTTTAAATAAAATATGCATTTTATTTTTTATTTTAAATAAAATATGTGTGTTACATGTAGATGTAAATTAAATAAGAAACAGAGCAGTAGCTAAGAGCTGAGACTTAAAATTGCCTTCTTACCCTTTCTGCCACTGGTGTCCTTCCCCTCAGGAAGAGGCCTACTTCCTGTGTATCTGTCTTTTTATTGACTTTCTGTTCTGCCTTCTTATTGGTTGTAAACCCAACCACATGACCTCCTCGTCACTGCCTGTTTATACAGACCTCTAGGTCTCTATGGTTGGTATTGACATTAAAGGCATGTGTCTCCATGCTGGCTGTATCCTTGAACACACAGAGATCTGGCTGTCATGTGATCAGGATTAAAGGTGTGCACCACCACCACCCAGCTTCTGTTATGGCTTGCTATTAGCTCTGACCCCCAGGCAACTTTATTTATTAACATACAAATAAAATCACATTTCAGTACAAATAAAATATCACCCTATTTCCCCCTTTCTATTTCAATAAAAAGAAAAAAGGAAAAAAGTTATAACTAATATAAAGCTGTATAACAAGTTTCATTGTTAACTTTTACCACAATGAAAGTTAACTCCATATGCAGTTTCTTCAATGCCCATATTTTCTCCCAATGTACACATAATACCCATTTTTTTAATGTGGAATTTTTTTTCTCTTTTATATAGTTTTTTTCCTTTAAAATATCTGATATCTTAACTGACTTACCAAATCTGCATAGAACAATAGAAATCCGAGGGAATTTCAAAACAGCTACCTAGCATCTGAGGTGAGAACCCAAAGAGAGAGAGAGAGAGAGAGAGAGAGAGAGAGAGAGAGAGAGAGAGAGAGAGAGAAAGAAAGAAAGAAAGAAAGAAAGAAAGAAAGAAAGAAAGAAAGAAAGAAAGAAAGAAAGAAAGAAAGAAAGAAAGAGCGAGCAGCCACGAGTTCTGGCTAAAAGCTTAAATCCAGCCAGGTGTTCCAGCTTGAGCCACTGGCTTCCTTAAGCTTCTACCATGTGCATTGGCGTTTTAGCCGAAAGTAGCTCTATCTGCAGTTGCATGTAGCTGTTGCAATTACAGTCGAGTGCAGTTGACCAGTTGCTCCGGTAGGCCTGAGTTGTTTGTAGCTCTGGCTGTGGGTAACCGCTTGTAGCTATGGTCGGTTGGACCTGGGGCCTAGGGAGCTGGTCTGCTGAGGCAGGGGGCTGGGCCACTGCTGAGCCAAGCCCAGCTGAGCGGTTTTTAATGGATTCTTAAATGTGTTGCTCTGATTGGTTAATAAATAAAATGCTGATTGGCCAGTAGCCAGGCAGGAAGTATAGGCAGGACAAGCACAGAAGAGAATTCTGGGAAGTGGAAGGCTGAGGCAGAGAGGCCTCAGCCGCTGCCATGAAAAGCGAGATGTAAGGTACCAGTAAGCCACAAGCCATGTGGCAACCTATAGATTAATAGAAATGGGTTAATTTAAGAAATAAGAAGAGTTAGCAAGAATCCTGCCACGGCCATAAAGTTTATAAGTAATATAAGTCGCTGTGTGTTTACTTAGTTGGGTCTGAGCGGCTGCGGGACTGGCCAGTGAGAGAGGTTTGTCCTGATTGTGGGCCAGGCAGGAAAACTCTAGCTACATATGCATTCACCTCAGGATGAATTAATTTTCTGTATTTAAGCTAATATTAGAATCAATGTTCTAATGTTTTTTTTTGACAATTTAATAAAAGTTGTCTTTTATCTTTTTGGCGGGTTTATAAGAAGTCTGAATGGATTCTTGTGTAGTGGGAAGAGGGAGAATAATATTTTGCTCTATTATTTGTGTGAAGGAGTAGGTCTCTGTTTCTTGTGCCTTGTCTTGGGCTCATTTCCCTCTGTTTTTTTGTTTGTCCAGTTTTGATGTGTAAATTTCTATTTTATCTTATTATATTTTATTTTATCATTATCTCTTAGAAGCCTGTATATTTTAAGGCAGAAATATTAAGAGGCAGAAAGGGAGTGAATCTGGATGTGAAGGGAGGTGGGGAGGAACTGGAAGGAGGAGAAGGAGGGAGAACTGTAATCAAGATATATTGTGTAAGAAAAAGATTTATTTAAAAAAAATGAAACACTGCTCATTAATATCTCTCAACATCAATGGTCTCAAAAAAGAAAATAAAAGATGCTTTCTTAGGTCTATGTAAGAAGCTGATCTATAAATGTGTTTTTACATAGTATTTCTATGAATACAAAATAGCAAAATTTCATTAAAAATCAATAATAAATATGAACCACTGAGAGAATGTATATGTAGAGGACAGTGAGAAGTTGAATAGGAAATACACGTGTGGAGATAATAGGAAGAGGGGCCTATAGTTGGAATCAAAAGGCAACAGTGACTTTTTGTTGTTACTCTGTGATCTTGTGTGTATGATGGTTAGTATTAACTGTCAATTTGATAGAGTCTCGATCACCTGGGGTTCGGCTTTTGGGTGTATATGTGAGGGGTTATCTGAATATATTAATTGATAGGGGAAGATTTATCTTTTTTTGTTCGCTTTAATTTTTTATTAGTTCTGTGAGAATTTTATACAATGTATTTTGATCATATTCACTCCTTACCCCATAGTACTTCTAGACTAAATCCCTTTTCCTACCCCTGTACTTTGTTTCCTTTTTATCTACACCCAATAAGTTCAATGTGTGTTGCCCACATATTCTTGGTTGTGGTCTTTTGCTGGAACATGATCAACTTACCAGGGCACTCTCAAAGGAAACAGACTCTCTATCTCCTAGAAACTATCACTTGCCAATAGCTCCTCAGCTAGGGATGGGACTTCATGGTCATTTTTCATTTCCATGTTACAATTTGGGCTAGCTTGAACTTGCACAGGATGTTCAAATATTGTCACAAATGCAGTGAGTTCAGATGTGCAACTTCCCTGATGTGTTTGTAAGACACAGTTTCCTTGTAGTTATCCACCCCTCTGGCTCTTTCACTCTCTACACCACTGTTTTGCAATGATCTCTGAGCCTTAGAAGGAGGGGTGAGATTTTGATGTCTCATTTAGGTCTGAACATTCTGCAGTCTCTTATTATATGTACCTTGACCAGCAGTGAGTTTCTGTGTTAATCAACTTCTACTACTAATAGAAGCTTTCTCCAGTAAGTGTTGTGATGTATTCATCTATGATAAATCATTAGAAGTTGGTTTAATACTATAGCAGAATAATACTAGTAGGTTTTCCTCTAGGTCCTATGACCTGTCCAGTCACTGCTTCTTAGTCTGATAGTTGTGCCAGGTATGGTATTCATCTTGTGAAGCAGTACTGAAATCCAATCAGAAAGTAGTTGGTTGCTCCCATAATGTTCATGCCATGATTGAGCTAGTGAACAAGTCTTGCTAGGCTAGTCATCATTGGAGTTAGTAGTGTTCATAGATGGGTAAAAATTTATATAATTAATTACTTTTCTTTTCCAGTAGCTTACATATCACCTTCCATTACTATGAAAACTAGCCAGTAGGGATGGAGTTTCCAGATCAATAACATTTTGATAGCTCCACGTTGTATGATTCAAATATGTTGTATTGTGTCTTTGGTAATAGGGTCATATTATCAAGTTATGGAGTGTAACCAACAACTGTAATATTTGCGGGCTTATGGGGCATAATTGGCCAACAATTCCAAAAGAGGTAACTCATTCCTAGCACTGGGATTTTTCTTTCTTAGCTTGTGGTGTCTAGTAGGAACATTGTCATCCATTATAGGATATGTTCATTTTAACTCTCTTTCTCTGTGCTCATTTTTCAGTGTATTTATAGATGTCAGCAGATTAGTAATGGCCATGGTGGGAGACCAGGTAGGGTAGATAGAACATAGTGGTCTAAAGGCTTCCCGAGGAATAATGGAACAGTACTAAATTGGGGTGGAGGATGGGAAGGCAGAGCAGAGGAAAGAATACATGGAAGAATAAGAAATAACACTAAACATCTTTAAAAAAAAAAGCCATGTGGAAGACCTATCTTGACTGTGGGCAAGAACCTTCCTTTGGAAGGGCATCCTGGACTATATAAAAATGGAGAACATGAGCTAAGCACTAGTGTGTGTTCATCTTTCTGTTTCCTGATTGTGGATGTGATGTGGCAGCTATTTCAGGCTCCAACTGTCTTAATTGCCCCACCTTGATGGGCTTTATCTTTGAGCTGTGAGGCACAGCAGACTCCCTTTCCTATTTATATATTTATATATTTAACATTTACTATTTATATATTTATATATATTTAACTATTTATTATATTTATTTATATATAATATATATTACATAATATATATAAATATATTTAACTATTTATATATTTAACATTTACTCCATGCCAGGTGCCCAGTGAAGTTCTCATAGTCACCCTGTGAAGCCAACATTACCACCTCCAGCTTACAGGTGGGGAGACTGAGGATATTGTTACCTTCTTCTAATGTAGTCAACTAACAGGTTGTCACACAAAAGTCTAGTCTAATACTCTATCCTGCTTGGATAATGGTAGAAAAAAATAGTTATAAACTCAAAACTGTTATTATTCAGTCCATTGCTCAATCCTATATGAATAACAATTACAATATTAGAGAATAAACACACAACTAGTAACTTTCTGTTGTAGTTTTCAGTGTCATCCATTTACTGGAAGAGGAAAGAAACTTTCCAGAATTGAGCCTTTTATGAGCCTCACCAGCTCTGAACAAATGAGTGTCTACAGGTAGCTGGCAAATAGACTCATAAATATTCATGGTACGGAGCGGTCTTGTGCATCTCCAAGGTGGGAAGTTGCACATAACACAGAGAAGGTAACACATAGCCTCTTGACTGAAGAGCAAGGTGCAGCTTTGGCCACATTGATCAGAAGCCAGCAGAGTGTGTATGACTGTGCTCAACACGGCCACTGACCATCCACATTCTTCTCCACGGGAGGCTGACATAAACAGGACAAAGGGGATTCTTTTTGTCTCCCTCCATATGCCTTTCCCCTTTATATTAGTTTACAGAATTTTTGTTTACACCAACTTATAAGCCAGCCTTCTGCCTCACTTCAGACTCAGCGTATAACACTTGAAAAGCTGTTGAATTTATCTGAGGATTGCTCTCCCCCTCTGTATCTTGAGCATATTAGCACATCGTCCAACTTGACTATGAAACATAAGTGAAATGAGTTACATAGCCTATCTGGTACATAGGCCAACTGTTCACCACAGTAGAGAGATGCCATTTTCCCCTGCTCAGCATCCGTCCTTCTTTCTACTTTGAGAAGCATCCCACCTACTCTGTGTTCCTTTGTAAGAAATCAGAGAGACACTTGTCCACTTTTCCACTACCTGGTAGCCAAGTCTTGCATAGGTAACCTTGTTGGAACCCATGTGTTCATTGCATGCAAGACTCTGAATTAGAAGTGAATACACAAAGGCCAGTAGAGTTCTAGAGACGTCAAAAGTGGAATTTTAGCATCCATAATTGGTAAATGATAGTTTTTCTTAAAAAATGGACTGCTGACATTTGTGTCCTTGGCTCCAGGAAGTCCTGTTTTTTTCCTGCCACCACTCATATCTGTTTTACTTAAGCATCTTTTCATCATATGTTCCCTTGATAAAACTCAGATACAGCTAGTTCTTTTGAAGATTTATAGCCACTTTCTGTAATTTACAGCTGAGAATAGTGATGGATAGACTCAACTCTCAGAGATTACTAGTGCTGTAGTCCGACTAGTAGAGAACAGTCAATGAATCTACCCTGTAGTCTGGTTTATTCTGGGGGAATAAGATTGACAAAATATTCTATCCCATGTTTTTGTTTAATTATTAGTATTCTTGTTCAATGAGCTTCCGTCAGGATAGACTTGATTTCAGTATCCACCTGCTCAGATTTCCTTCTCTTGCCTGGTGCTTCCCAGTGTGCTTTAAGAAACACTGTTTAGGCTAGCACTTGCCTTAATTCTGTGAGGTGGAATATCTCCCAATTACTTGTGTTTGGAGATGAGGATTTTGTGCTCACGTGACTGCCTAGGCTCCTGCAGTTTGTACTGAAGCTTGAATTAAATTCCAGGTTTTCTGATGCTAACATAGAACTTATCTCTTATTATTTGTAGTGATAAATATGGGACTCCGCAGAACTGAATCCATAAGACTTATTTAATATGTTTGAGAACAACTATTCTCAGCATGTTGGTTTATAAAGGACCCTGTTTCATTAATACTATTAAACTAGAGTGTTGTCTAAAAGGCATTGCAGAGATTGCTCCCAGCCTGACAGAACGACCACCTAAGATGAGCGTTTGGAGACTATTCTGCAGTGAATGACTCTGTCACGTTAGACAAACGGAATCACTAGGGAAATGCTTGCTGAAACTAATAAGGGACTGATAGCTCCCCCTCTTCCAACCATTAACCCTGCCTAAGGGGATTTGTTCTCTGAGCTCCGAATGAGTGAGTGACAGTCAGGGGAATAGAATGGAGACATTCAAAGAACAAGGCACTGCTAGATAATTTTTCTCATCATGACATGACTTTGTGACAGATGCAGTGTGGTTGTGTTTTTATCTTAATAATTTCCTGTGACATTCAAGTCTGCAGAGAGAAAATGCCAATGGTACACACTCTTGTGGCATGCATGCTGGGTTGCAAAACCAGGTTAACTGCATCTTAAGATTTCTGTGTCAGGGTAACTCTTGTTTGAATTGATCTGGGAAGAAATCCCCAGTGATGCTCTTGTTAATTCTGGCTAATCATTCTCCAGCAGGAGAAATGAAGGCGAGCATGTTCCCTTGGTGGAGCTTAGATCCTTAAATGCTTTTGACTTCAAGTACTAATGAGCTAACGGAAATCTTCCCTACATAGTTTAACCTACTGCTTCTTAAATGACACTCCTTGGGGTCTTTCTTTCACATTCAATCTCTGATAAGCTATTTTATAATTTCCTGATGACAGTTAAATTGAGTCTCACCGTTAGCACAGTTACCCAATTTGCTTCCAACATTTCTGCCTTAAGAAACTTCTGATGTTGTGGTTGTGGGAATGACACCTCCAGCATTCCCTTGGGGGAGTCAAGAAAATGAGATGGTTGATTTTCAAAGCAAAAAAGGGAAAGTGTGTGAAATCACTATTGTTTTAAATATCTATCTCTAAATATAGGAACTCTTTCCCAGGCTTTTATATGGTTAATGAAAAGTCAGGCAGCAGGTGACATTTACCCTGCTAAATGGTGATGATTAAGAAGGAAAAGGTTATACCCTGCTTTTTTTCCCCCACTGAGGCTTTTGTATAAGGGGTCAACACAAATGTCTGCACAAAAAGAATTGCCTGTTTGTGAACAAGCGAGCCCAGCTCTGGTATTGTTGCGATTGCTCTTGATGACGGTAATTACTTTGTGTTCCCCTGAGTATTCAGCCTTCTAGCCTGCAGACCCAGCTCCCTCCTGGACACTCGCCAGCAGCCCATAATTAAAGTGTTTTCTGGAGGGAGCATCTCCACGTACTATCCATTGTAGATGATGTCCTTGGAGTCTGGCCGTAGTAATTGAAAAGAAATGAGACCTTCCCAATTTGTCTCTTTTTGCAGCCCCCACCTTATCCTTTGCCCAGGACAAAACCATTGTGAAATGACACAGAAAAATGAAAGGTTGCATTTCTGCAAATTAGACAGCTCGAGCATCAAGCACAATGCATGTCCTCCCGCCCCAGGATAGGTACTTCAAGTGTAACCTTCCTATTACAATCATTCTTGCATGATTAAATAGAAATTGTCCTAGGTTACACTCTTTGTTGATCTATTAAGCATTTCAATGAGACGTTAGACTCTATCGAAGCATTTCTGGAGAGTCAAATTTTGAATTAGGCATGTCTTTGAGGATTACCTTTATTGAGAATTGACTGTAGACTAGTCATTCTAGCTAAACATTATCAGCATTTTCTTGTATATATTATCTCATTTGATATAGATAGTAATTTTGTTATATCATTTTATGAATCTAATTTTTAATTATAAAAAATTTTCAACCCAGAGAAGTTAAAGAGCTTTCCTTAAGGCCTCCCAGTTCCCTGTAGAACTGAGCCACAAATTCAGATTTTTCACAGGGGATACCTTACACAGCCTTGGTTCAGGGGGAACCTTGGAAATGCCTCAACTGAATGTACCAGGATCTGCTGACTCCCCATGGGAGTCCTTGCCTTGGAGGAGGTGGGAATGGGAATGGGAGGTGGGTTGGGAGGGGAAGGCTGTCCGGGGAAGTGGAAGAAGGGAGGAGGGAGGAGGGAGGAGGGAGGAGGGGCCATCTGTGGTTGGTATGTAAAAGGAACCAGAATGGGACTCTTATGGTTATTCTATGAGGCTATGCATTAAGGTTAATGTACTGAGTGTGTATCTTGATTTTCACAAAATTTCTGCAAGTGTACCTCCAGCTGATAAGACAACTGGATGGAAAAATCATTATGCTTTTCTTCAGAAGGCAGAGTTTTGATTGAATTGTACTCTCTTCTTCCAAGTAGCTCAAATACACAGAGGGAGAATAATTATGTTACCAAAGCCCGTTCTCGACAATGCAACCCATACGTACAGCTTGGGAGAGAATTAAAGAGGTTTGTTGGCTTGTGTTCCATAGTAAACGTGGGAAAAGAGATCAGTGTTTACTTAATGGAAACCTTAATTCAAATTTCTAATTGGGGATAACGAACAGAGGAGAATGCCCCAAATGCTTGAAAATCGTAAACAGTGCAGTGTTCTCTTAATGATCAAGTGCTGATTGTGTTAGTGCTAAATGGCAGATGTCCAAACACTGCTGGGAGCACACAGAGCCTTCCTGGTGCTTCTGAGCCACTGGCCAGAGGACTCAGTGTGTGGGGAGGAATGTTGGGGTTCTTGCTAGATGAGTATCAGGGTTGCCAGCCATTTGAAGAACCACTTTTCAAAGAATTACAATAAAGGAAAAATTATGAGCTTTCTTAATTTAAATAATTATCTTAAAACTTAGTATGAGAAAAAAAGTATGATTCATGTTTAAAATAGCAGCCTCCAGGGACTTAGCCAGTAGTACTACAGATGATGGGGGTGATTCTTGGAGCCTGCATGGGTTGACCTTAGAGTTTTTTACTTAATGCATTTGCAAAATCTTTGTCCATAGGGTACAACTTGGTTTGGGGGAAAATAGTATTATTTCGAATCAGCTCATGTTTGGTGACTCATATTAGGAGATTAAGGGCATCAGTGTCTTCATAAATTGGTAAGAGGTGTGGTGCAATATGGAGAATCATTTTTTTGTGAGCTCTGTTCATTGTTTCTTGGAGCAGTTTCAGGGAGGGCCATGAAAATAATTTTGGAGGTGGAAACAATAAAGTATGATATTAAACACATTTAAAAATTATTTCTTTATCATAAAAATTATATATATATATACATGTATAGAAATGATGTACATACATTCCCCCATCATATATATGTACACACACACACACACACACACACACACACACACACACACACACACACAAGCACACATTTTTGTACCAACTTTGGGATACAGAAAAAGAAAATTACCTAGTAGCCTTCACCCACCTCTTGGTATGTGTTCTGATTACTGTCCTAGAAACGTGGATATGCTTGAGGGAAAGCAGGGCAGTGATTAAAAGTTTCAGTGGTAGAATAAACATATTTAGGGCCAACCATCAGCTTTATACCTTCTAAGTAGCTGTCTAATTTTTTTCCAAGCTACCCAAACTCTATAAGTTTCTGTTTATTCATCAATAAAATGGAATTAAGATTTATTTGAACCTTACTTTTATGCACATTTATGTATTTACTTTTGTTTGTTCAACAAATGTTTGCTGGTCACTTATTCCATGCGTGGCTTTTACGCCCCAGTGAGCATAAGGGGCCTGGAACACAAGGGATGTACTAGGAAGGGAATGCAGACAAAGTCCTCATCAATACTTTGAAGTATGTGATATCTGAAATTTTTGTATGAATCCCTATGATGTATTTACCATGAGGCAATGCTAAGAGAGGCAAAGAATGGACGCATGTGTTAGGGCTTACCTTACAGGAGGAGAATCATGAACTTTGGGGATTCTAATCCTTTATAAAGGTTAGTAAACCTGCTTGACCTTTGTCCTGGATAAAGACATTACCTGCATTATACAGGACAATAAACAAACCTGACTTTTACTTTCTCCTGTGGTTATTTGCTATACAGCCATCCTTGAATGCTAGTCCTCAGACAGGGAGCTTATCTAATGTGCTGGAATGCAAGAGACCTATGGAGAATTGTCTCTCAACAGCTGTCTGAAATACAAATGATTAGATTTTGATTAGCATTGCTGGATCTCAAGCTTGTGGGTGGAGCTGTGGAGTGCATGTTTCAGCAGGTGCCCATCGGTTCCTGCTGCAGTTAAACTGTGTTTTTACTGTCTAGAGACTAGAATGAATCAGAGGACTGACTAGGGACCTTGGGGAGAAGGGGGTGGAGTTAGTGGTGCTAGGGAAGTGCTTGCAGTGACCAGATGAGGCTGTGCCTGGGGCTCTCTTCAGTGGAGATACTAGATGAAGGAAGATGGAGTGTGACCTAGACTGGTGATTTCAAAAAAAGTGAATTTATCTAGAAATCAGAACTCTGGGCTTAAGTGTTGCCTCTATGATGTGAACTTGAACAAATAACCCCATCTCGAAGACTTTGTAAAGACCTGAGAAGTTTTTGTAATATTTTTCCTCAGATTCAAAATAGAGATTTTCTTTTGTGCCAACTCTAATCCCTGGATACAGAGGCTTTAGAGGGATTTACAGGTGTAGGCTGTGGGTGCAGAATGGGATGTGATGATGGCCTAAGGCTGACATCGCTAATCCTTCCAAATGCTTTATTTTTCTTCTGTACAGAACAGCGCTTTTGGGTAGTTACACATTTGTTAGCTTTCTGTTCTCTGTGTTTCTAGCAGGGACCACCTCAGTGCTAACTTTCTTTTACAACCTTAACTTGTCACGATTTTTGCCTTGTCTGGGTGCTTTGTTATTGGGCAGCTAGGAAATATGGGGTGTTCAGACCCTTAGGCTGTGACTTTGCCCTAGAACTCAGCCCAGACCAACAACTTCTAGGGTACAATGAGTTTGAAGTTTTATTTGTTCTAAAACCAAACGGATTTCTTAGTCTACCTGTCTTAAAAAGCAACTAGGGAAAAGAAGAAAATAATGACTATTGAAGAAGTTTCTTGGAAATCAGTTCAAAGCTTTTATCAAGTTGGACATGTTATTAACCACCACATGAGCTCCTAAGAACAGCTTTGGAGCTCTTAGAATCTTGACTATTTTCTATATTTTAATTAAACATTTTTAATCAACTAAGGATGTCACCAAAAGGGGAAAAAACATGTTTTGAATTGCAATGATTTCTTTAAGGTGAATCTTTAATTCTAAGTGGGGCTAATACTTCAAAATAGAATTAAGTGATATTAGCAGATAATGATTTTGATCTGTTTCCAAGAAAAACTAATTTATAGCAACAGATTTATTACAGTCCTAATTAGTCATTACACCAGTGAGCAGAGTATTCAGGAAGACAGAGAGAAAAAAAGCCAACAGCATTGCCCGTGATGAGGGGAGAAGACAAGAGGAGACAGAGGGTGCAGAGGAGATGAAAGATCAAAGCAATATAAAGGCAAGGAGGGAAGTGAAATGGAAGTTCAAGTCACTGCTTGAACCTTCCTGAATGTGACCTCTTAGAACACACAGATTGAGTTGCTACTTCTGCCTGAGTGAGAAGTGCCTGAGTGTGCACCATGGGCACCCAAGACAGTGCTGTGGTCTCCATAGCACTCATTCTTGCCTGGCTTCTTGAGGGTGGGAATGCTGACTGGCAGAGGGCACTTCTACAGATTCTTGTCTTTGGCAGAAATAGTTACTGGAGCCGGGCGTGGTAGCACATGCTTTTAATCCTACACTTGAAAGGCAGGATCTCTGTGACTTCAAGGTTAGCCTGGTCTGTGCAGCAAGTTCCAGCCCAGATAGGTGTACGTAGGGAGACCTTATTTTAATAAACAAACAAACAAGCAAGCAAGCAAGCAAACAAACAAACAAATATAAGTTTCTAGACTCTGTTTAGAAGTATAGTGTCGACTTCCAAGCTCATCTGTGTTGTGGAATAATCAGTTAATACATTGTGAAGATATGTTACTCTGATTTGTTTAATAAAAAGCTGAATGGCCAATGGCTAGGCAGGATATTTGGGGCAGAGAGGACGATGGGAAGAAGAAGGCTGAGTCACCTCATCAGCCAGACATGGAGGAAGCAGGAAAGCAGCATGGGTAGTACAGAGTAAAGGTAATAAAGCCACAAGGCAGAAAGTGAATTAATAGAAATGGGTTAATTTAAAAGAGCTAGTTAGAAACAAGCCTAGGCTATTGGCTGAACTTTTATAATTAATAATAAGTCTCCATGTCATGATTTGGGAGCTGGCTGGTGGGACAGAGAAAGACTTACTACATATGGCACCCAACATGGGGTGACAGATGAAGCCCTTATCTAATTATTCTTTATCAATGAAAACTCAGGAGTCAGATATTCGGGTAAGAACCTCAATGATCAGAGAAGCAATGGAAAAGTGACCAGTGACCTGGCAGCAGAGGATCTGCTACACATCTGTCACCCATGACTTCTGAGACATTGGTGTTTCAGAAGTATAAGAAGGTCTGATCCCATCCAGACTTGGAAAAGTTCTGACAAATCAGGAGATGAAATAGTAAAGCTTTGACAACATTCTTGGGGTTCTCATCTGTAAAATGTTGACAGTGATAAAATAGTGTGGAGATCTGTGGAGAAATAATGTAATGTAAATAAAATGCTTACCAGAATGTCTGGAAAGCACCACAGTAAGTTTAAAACTGCCTTTATCTAAAAACTTACCTATATGTTGTCAGCTTTTATTTCACGGTCAGAGACAAGACAGGAAGTTCTAGCTGTTAGAACTCTAGATTAGAAGAAGCCTGTGAAGCAGTGATGGTCAGCAGGGCCTAAATTAGTCAGGTCTTGGGAAGAAAAACAGGCAGAGAACAGCTTTTCCTGACACAACTACCATCATATCAATACTAATAGCTACCATGTATTTATTGTCATTTTTTCCCCAATGCTCACATTCATCCTTCAAAATCAAGGACATGATCTTCCTTTTTTAGCTAATGAGGGAATAAACACTCAGAACATTTATATCACAATTAAGAACCCAAGTTCTTACTCTAAGGCTTGTGGTCTTTCTGTTCCATTCACACTTCAAGTGAAAGATCTCTGAGCCACTGTAAATATTGCTTGATTCTGGCTTCTTTTCTATTCTTTTTCTTTTATATTTATTAAGATTAGGATGTTTTGGTCCCAGAGAAAAATCCAGAAGTCTGTTCCTCATCCTTTTCCTCTCAGTTCCTTTTTATTTCCTAGTTATGGTTTTTTTTTTTTTGGTTTTTTCGAGACAGGGTTTCTCTGTGTAGCTTTGCACCTTTCCTGGAACTCACTTGGTAGCCCAGGCTGGCCTCGAACTCACAGAGATCCGCCTGGCTCTGCCTCCCAAGTGCTGGGATTAAAGGCATGCGCCACCACCGCCTGGCTGGTTTTAAGTTTTTGCTATTGATGAGTCTTATACGGTTTATGAACTCTGAGTGTATCAGTTAGCTACTACGTATAACGAGTGAATCCCCCCAAACAACTATTTATTATTTTTTCATTTTATATTTATTATTACTATGGGTCAGCTGGTGGTTGATTGGTCTAGGCTGGGTTTAAGTGCAGCTGCCTTTATTAACTATGTCTTTCATCTTCCTGCTAGAACCACCAGGCAAGCTCAAGCATGCTGTTGGTATGGCAATTGTAGAGGTATAGAAAGTGAATGGAAGTAACTACACTTTAATTTCTATCCAGTTTGTTTGATTGAAGAAAACCAGTGGTTGAGTTCAATGTCAAGGAGTGGATATGAAACCATTTCTTCCACTGGAATAGCACTTCAACTGTATGGCAAAAACATGGAAATATCATGGGATGGTGTGGGGATATTGAGCACTTTATCTCAGAGATGTGTCAAATATGTAATCATTTTGAGATCTACTATTGATTAGTAGTTTTTCTTCCTCTCTCTGACTTTGACTTGAGGATGAGTTAGTGTTCTTCTGATTCCTAAAAATGGGAACTGGATACCTCTCTTGGGGCTGTTGACAGCCAGTATTGAGTTTTCATGTATCTAATTCTGTTCTCTCCCAAGTGAGTTTATTTCATGGAAAGAACAGCCTACTGAAGCTTATGTCACCAAGTGGTATGTAATTATGAAGTAGATGAGAACTTTGTTACTGTTATGTTTTCAATGAATATCCCCAAGTCTTCTTTATAGCATTCTGTTTAGTTTAGTAAATTAAAATACAACCAGATTGAGTGTATTCCTGGTAGAACCCAGTATTCTTGTGTTGTAACTCTGTAAACTTACCTGGTATTACGGTATTTCTGCTGAAACATCAGAAGACCATATTTTTGTCTGTTATCAGGAGACTCTCAGGCAGGAAATAACTTGGCTAGGTACTTGAAGGGCTTTAGAACTGAACTTATCTGCTTTCCCTGGTCATAGAACCTGATTGTTACACAGAATAAGTGGGCATGCATGGAACAGATTGAATACATGAATGGAATTCTATAGCTCCTTTGCAGCATTTTGCCTTTTCAAGGAAAGAATATGAAACTCTGCCATCTATCTAGTTCTTGGGAACTGGATTCAATGCTATGGAGTCAATATCATAATATCGCCTAAGCCATTTGTAACATTTTCAATTCACATTATTTTGCAATTTTCTCCTTTTCTGAAACAGTGCTACCTTAGAATCCCCCTTTTCTTTCCTTCTTAAATAAATACTGCACTATTCCAAGCTTTGGATCTTTGGATATTTAGTCTTTCTACAGTCTAATTAGAAATGACTACTGACAGGAGACAAAGGTGATGTCAGGTAGCTATGAGATATCCTTCCTACAGGGAATGCAGAGGAGGAATTGATAAATATTTTGTATTAGTTACTTCCCTCATTTCTGTGATGTGATTATGATGCCTAACATAAATAACTTACAAAGCCAAACACCAGGAAGAGATCCAGGAGTCCAGTGAAAGAGAGAGAAGAGGGATTCTATGAGCAAGAGCATCAAGATCATAATGGGGAAACCTGCAGAGACAACCAAACCAAACTAGTGGGAACTCATGAAAGTTGGATCAATGGCTGTGGAGCCTGCATGGGACTGGAATAGGCCCTCTACATGGTGAGACAGCTGTGAAGCTTGATCTGCTTGGGGGTGCTCTGGCGGTAAGATCAGAATCCTTCTCTGGAGCATGAGCAGGTTTTGTGGAGCCCACTACCTATGATGGGACACGTCATGTAGCTTTGAGGCAGGAGGAAGGGCTTGGACTTGCCTCTACTGGATGTGCCTCCCCACAGGAGGCCTTGCCTTCTTGTGGAGAGGAGTGGAGGGTGGGTTGAGAAGAGGAGGCTGAGGGGAAGGAGAAGGGAAGAGGAGGATCTTTGATTGATGTGTAAAATGAATGAAAAACTTTTCCTAATAGAAAATAAATAACCATGGGTGGGGAGGGGACTTACAAAGAGGATTTATTTTGCTTCTTAGTTTCAAAGGGCTCATTGCATGCTTGTTTGTTTTGATCCATGCACTTAAACAGGACATTGTAGCAGTGGAAATACATTTACCTCACAGTAGACAGGAAATGCACACGTGCGTGTGCGCACGCACGCACGCACGCACGCACGCACGCACGCACACACACACACACAGAGAGAGAGAGAGAGAGAGAGAGAGAGAGAGAGAGAGAGAGAGAGAGAGAGAGAGGAAGAGAGTGAGCAGAGAGGAAGAGAGAGAGTGAGCATGAAGAAGAAAGAGAGAGCAGAGAGAAAGGGATGGAGAGAGAGAGAATGAACTTGTGCCAGGACAAGATAACCTCAAAGTGATCTTCTTCCTATGGCTTGATCTTACCTTCAGAAGTTTCCAGAACCTGCCAAATGAGTACCAGTATCTAGGGGGCAAATAATCTATGAGCTCGTAGAGGACATATACTCAAACCATAACATTCTAAGTCAGATTAGCCTTTTCTGGCACCAGCTTAAAGGCAGACAATACAGGAAAAGAAGTTTTCCTGTATTTCAACATCTCCTGCAATCATGTGACTTAGTCTAAAGTCTTAATTGTCTTTTCCAGTTCATTTCAGAAGTTTTACCTTGTACTTTTGTCTTAAATATTGTTTTAAATATCAGTTAACTTAATCTTATTTTCATCTAAATTAACCACTGCATATAGTTTTGTAGGTTTGCTGAGTAAATTGTTAAACAAATAATTATTGTATACATAATATGTGAACGATTGTCCTTTGTGCTGTACACAACCAAAGGATCTTTCTTTGAATTGAAATTCTAAGATCAAGCCTCCAAAGCCAACAGATTCCTGAAGATGAAGGGAAGAAAATTTACTGTCACAGAATGCTTACTTTGAGTGTGTGCCTAATATGCTGGCTTTTCTAGTAACACTTTTTCATTAATCTTGTGTTAACAAATAATGGACATCACAATTCCAATGTAAAAGAATTGAAACTTAAAGCACTGTGATGTTAATGTTCCTCTATATGAAGGTAGTGAGTGGCAGAGCAAGATTTAAACTCAAGTCTTCTGAGTTTTAGAGTTTTCTTTTCTCCCTAGGATAAGTTGCCTCTGAAATTGGGGCAGTGATATTGACTAGAATTGGTTAATGGGTAAGTGTTCCTATTGCCTATCTCTATCACTTTCATAATCCTCTTACCACGAGAAACTTGCTTTTCACAGTCAATGAATAACTGGGTGGTTATTTGCATAATTTGTTAATTATTATGGCAATGTTAAAATGCAAGAAAAGCTTCACGATAAGATGAAGAGGCCCACTGATTGTGGGTTGCTCATTAAAGCTGCCGCCACTGATTTCAGACCAGTCATAGTGGGAAAAAAATGCTTATCACAAGCTGAGTTAACAATTGACTGGCTTGCACCTGTATCGCTGTCTTCCACTCAAGAAAGGTGAACATTCTGGAAGGATGTTTGGAAAAGTCATATTATTTTCATTTAGAGTCAGACATTCTCTTGTCCTTGCAGAGACTCACCTCATGGCCTCAGCGGGCTCTCTGCTTCTGTGAGCTCCTATCCCCCTGTGGTATACATCAACTTCTTATTTCTAGTGGGTATTCACTGATGAGAGATGATTAAGAGGAGGCACAGTGTGATGATGGAAAAGCCAGACAGACGTTGGTTTGGATCCTGGCTCACCATCTTAACATTTATGCAGAGATAGATTAGTTATTTCACCCCTCTGGAGAAAAGAGTTTCCTGATTTGTATAGCTACCAACAATAAAAAGTGACAAAATCTACCTAATAGACTTCTGTAGGGACCAAGTGAGGTAAGTATGTAGAAAAATTCAGTGCAGTGATACAGTCAATATAGGTGCATAGGCTTGGCATGAATGACTATCTAAGACGGAGGCTAAAGGGTTCTTGAAGATTCTTTGTACATCATGGTCAGTGCTGTGCAGTGAATATACTTTCCAACAATAGTCACCCTACTGAAGCCCTTAGCATAAATATCTAATGCAAAGAAAATGTCAATTAAAAAGTATCCATATTATGGAACTTTATTCTGAGTGTTCGTGCTTGAAAGGCCCCTCCCC
This sequence comes from Peromyscus maniculatus bairdii, assembly GCF_049852395.1. NCBI lineage: Eukaryota > Metazoa > Chordata > Mammalia > Rodentia > Cricetidae > Peromyscus > Peromyscus maniculatus. The sequence goes on from NC_134861.1 coordinate 42,827,199, forward strand.
TAAAAATAGTTGACCTTATTTGGTAATCCATTTAACTACAGTTTGTTTTCTCCTCATCAGACACTGCTTCTTCAGTCTTCCTTTGATCCATCTCCATTTTTGACATAGCAACCTGTAAATTCTGATGTGAATTCTTGAAATGCTTTTCTAGATTCTGCTTGCTTCTAAGAGGGAATTAGAGGGATCTAATGGAAAGCATGAACTCTGTATAGGAAGCAGGACCTGCTGTTGGAAGTGAGAGGGTTTCAGAAAGCTGGCATTTGAGCATGGAAACATGGTTTTCATGGACCCATGCTTCACAATAGTAGGAGCACAAAACACCCTTTGAAAGTGATTACAAAAATTGCTCAAAAGTCAGAACTAAGTGCTCAGGGGATTTGCTGATTATTTAGAAAATGTTTACGAGAGGCACAATTTATAATTAGATTGGCAGCCATTAATCCAAATTAATGCTGAAGCTCAGGTCCAATCAGATTCCATTGTTATTTGTAGTGAGACCAGTTACAGACCTTAAGCCACATTGATTTTTTTTTTAAGTACTTGAAATTGTAGCTGCCATGATCTGTGCAGGGGTGGTAGATGAATGAAGAAGGGCCAGTCACATAGACACATGTGACGAAAAGTGGTGGTCAAGTGGACTGTGTACATGCTGATGGAATAGCACTTACTATTCCAACAATCCAGAACCTCAGCACGAGAGGAGAAAGTTAGCTAGTCTTGGTAGGAGGTCTCTGTAGCTGAGAAGTCTCAGGCTCTAAGCATCCACGAGGAGAAAGCTGCAGTTGCTGGTCCCTATAGACACTTGTCAATCATTTATAAATACCTGCTCTTGTACCCACTGTCAACATTCACAATCATACCAGAGGAAGGTTTTGTCATCCCCTGAGCCTGATGTGTGGGGGAGCTTTTCCAATTCCCCATGTAACTGAGGCATTGGTCCTTGACATGGCTGTGCCCATTTCACTCAGGACTTCACCCACTCTACACACTACTCACTCAAGCTTTTCTAGCTTCCCCACACTTAGCTGCCTTTTCATTGTATTGATTTGCACTCATATTAAAAGGCAACATCTTATCCAAGCTAGTAGATGTTCTAGTCATTCCTTTCTCTCCAAAGTGCACGAGGAGACAAGGAAGGGAAGGATAAAGATGAGGGAATTATATCCACAGGAGAAACTGTAAAAGGGGTGAGTTTTTCCTTTGTTGTTGGTGAATTCTTTTTGAAATGGTTTTTTGGTAGGTTGAAATTCTGTAGCGTAAGAGAAGGGGAATGGGTGAAAATGAAAGGATATCTGTGAGGAATATAAATATCTGTGCCATGAAGATTAAACAAATAGACACAGAGCTTGGCATATTTGCTTAATTTTCATGACACTCCACAAAGCTGAGGTTATTGTTCTTATACAGCAAGGAGCAAAGTTAGGCTCAGAGAAGATAATCAGTTGTTTAGTATTATCTTTAATACCTGAAGAATTTAGATTTCAAACCATGTTTTCAGAACTCAAAAATTTTTAGGAAAAGGCCTGCAGTTCATATATTAGGCTTTGTAGGGAATATGGTATCTACTATAATTATACAATATGCCAGCACAGAACAAAAACAGTCACTAATTATATGTGAAAGATTGTGTTCCAATAGGACTTTACTGTTTGGAAAAACCAGGCAGCTATTGGGATTTGGCTCGTCAGTCTAATTTCTAACTTCTGTTTTAAATCCCCAGTCTTATAACAAACATCCCTCCCCTGAAGAGAAAAGATCCAGATAAGGGCAGAGCTCAGAGCTGAAAAGTCAGCTTTGTAAAGGGTGTGATAAACACACCTCAATTGTTTTCAGATGTTAGGGCAAAAGGCTATTTTATATAAAATTGTATGACTGTGTCAGTCAAGTGACTGTATCAGTCAGTCCTCCAAAAAGTCATTTTAAAGCACATTCTCATCAAGCATTCTAGTCATCACATCTGAGCTAACCACTGAAGGCCGTGTCAGAGTATTCCCTGACACACACAAACTACTACAGTCTCCAGCTGAGAGCCTGGTTCCCTCTCCTCCCCTCCCCTCCCCTCCCCTCCCCTCCCCTCCCCTCCCCTCCCCTCCCCTCCCCTCCCCTCCCCTCCCCTCCCCTCTCCTCTCCTCTCCTCTCCTCTCCTTTCCTCTTCTCTTCTCTCCTCACTTTTACTGCCATGCTGAAACTCTCATACGTAACCCAGACCATCATATTGTTGGAACAACTACAACATTGTAGTGCTGGGCAGATAACACCTACTTTTAAGATTATGTTATTTTTTTCTACTGAAGATATTAGAATGATACGTTTCTATGTTTATTAATTGGTTGTGTGTGTGTGTGTGTGTGTGTGTGTGTGTGTGTGTGTGTGTGTGTGTATGCACATGTGTGCATGCATGGGGGGCGCTCCTGTGTGCATGTGCACACATCCCACAGTACCTATGTACAGTCAGCTTATGGGAGTCAGTTCTCTCCTTCTATCATGTGGCTTCAGGGGATCAAATTTATGTCATCAGACTTAGAGGTCAGCGTTCTTACCTACTGAGCCTCCTCACTGTCCCTCTTCAAAGATAGGCTTCTAAAAGAAAATCCTAGACTATTTATTGATTGATTTAGTTCTACATGTTATACAGATAAACCTTGGAATTATCCAAACCAAATGGGAACTAGAAATAATGGGAAAAACTCTTACTTCCAAAAATTAGTGCATGTGTTTTAAAAATATGAAAACAAAAAAGCAAAAGTTCTTGAATCTAACTATATTTCATAGATAATCACCTATTTGTTCTCCTATAAGAAGGTATCAGGTAGTAGGAAACTGCACAGTACAATAAATAAATGGAACAGTGTAGCTAAGGAATAGCAAAGACCAGAATCAGGATTCAGGTCAGCTGGTTTAGTATTCTGGCTCAACAATCTTATTTCAGAAGTCAGACTACAGACGATGAAAGTCCAAATTGAGGCCATAGTTATAACAGTGTCAATAAAGGGATGGATGGAGGTGAGAAATGTTTGTAGTGTTGATACAATATAGTATATTAAAGTTCACTGTAAATGATTGATGATGGTGATGTAGACTTAACAGAGACTGCTTAACTTAAAGGAATGGGGAAGAATTCTTAGGTACTTCTTGTTGTATATTGGGTTCCAATCTATGGAGATTAGTTCTGTTAGTCATCTCAAATTAAAGCTTTATTACATCTAAACCCTTTGACTTATAATTCTATAGACTCTAGCCCCACTCTTATGAATATCATTGTGCATTCTCCTAATCATGGGAATGATGAGTTTTTCATAAGAAGGTTTATTTACAAGGCAGCCAGGAATGGAAACTGGAGAGCAAATTTCAAATCTGTCTCTCCAAGGATAGAGTTTGTAGATAATTACGGGGTTATGAAAGCAGGGTGGTATTATGTGCGTGTGTGTGTGTGTGTGTGTGTGTGTGTGTGTGTGTGTGTGTGTGAGAGAGAGAGAGAGAGAGAGAGAGAGAGAGACAGAGAGAGACAGAGAGAGAGAGACAGAGACAGACAGACAGACAGACAGAGATCAAACTTCATGCTCTACACAGGAAGCATATTTAGAAAATGATGACGTTAGCATGATCCATGGGTGAAAATTTTGGCCCTTTCTTATCAAAACATCACTCATTTGATAATTATGTAGACCAAACTGAAAGGGTAGGGGACTTTAACCTGTTTAGTGAGAGGAGAGTTTCTTCAATTTTGAAGAAAACAAAACAAACAAAAACAAACAAAACGTTATGAGCCCATTGGCACTGTGGCCATGTATCAGAATTATTACCTATGGCAAAGTTGGTGGGAGTCTAAAGTATTAATTTAGGTCAGAAATTTCCAAACTCAATGATGAAGCAAGGATGAAGAAAGTCAAGCTGGAGGACTGTTTTTCTCTGTTTGTCTCCCATCCCAAGCCTGGACTCAATCATGGAGCAGACACCAAGATGAAAGCAGAAACCTGAAGAAGCATGTACAGAGCTCTGCTTCCTCTCACGCTTCCTCAGTTTGCCATGAGGATATGACAGGGTTGACCTGTGAGACAGCGTGACACAGGGAATAGAGCTGAGTTTTCCAAGTTGTCTTAGCTGAGTTTACAAATGGGAGAGACATTTCATTTGAGAACTTCTTCTCTGGCCTGCAGTTGGTTGCAAATATGTGAGTGAACCCCCTCAGCAGCTGAACTCTCCAATTGACTCATGGGCTCATGAGACTTTAAAAATTTTTGCTATATGCTAGTTACTGAAAGTATTTACATAATAATAAATTATTTAAAATATTTAATATAATAAATGTAGGTATCACATTGTCATGTATTGATATATTAACAACTTGCAGATCAGAACTCTCTCCTTTTCAATATCAAGAATTAAAATTAATTTGGCCAATTCTCTTGATTCTTTTCTCCTCCCTAACAAAAGCACAAGTTTTACTCATATCTCAGAAGGATGTTAAAGTTATTGAAAAAGGATAATTTTTACTTATGCCAGTTAACATAAACTATTAGTAGTAGTAGTAGTAGTATTACTTTAATTAAGGTATTCTGGAAATAGTCTCAGAGACCACCTGGTAATCATCAGCTGGAGAGCAAGGTGGTCTGTGGGCTGTGGTATTAATGCTTATTTATTGTGTGAGAGCATCTCTGGTTTGGTTTCTGGCATTATTAAATTATTTGTTTATAATATTTAATAAATGTAGGCATTGTCTAGCCTGCAGCCAGCCAGAGGCAGTCCCAGCCTTTCCATTTTCTAGGGTGTGGTTTTCATTTGGGTCTGTCCCAAGTGGCAATGAGGGCGGTTGGTGGTTCCTGGGTCCCATCTATTTCACAAAGTGGTCTGCAGTCTACAGGAGTCTGAGAGCACTTTTCCCCATGAGGACCTGGGCTGCTGAGCTGAGAGCCTTTGCACAGCTATGATTGCCTCATAATGGGCTAAATTTTCTGTCCATCAGACAAACACAAATAGTGCTTGTGGTAAGTGAGAAAGGCCAGGAGGAGGTAACTTCTGCAACAAGAGTAAACCAGCAGCGAGTGTGAATGCCAAATACTTTCTTGTTGAAGAAAGAAACCAGAGCAGTGGAAGGAAGGAGGCTGGAGTTGCTGTTGAAAGCTGAATGTGAAATTCCCTAGTTAAACCTGAATGCATTCTTACAAGGTTCTCATGCTTATTTAGTTCAGCATGAATCTGTGAACATCAATTCTTTATAACTGAATTCAGTAGATACTTCTGTGACTACTTTCAATAGTTGAGAGAGGCTTGAACTCAGAGATGAGTGTGAGATAACCTTTGCCTTTAAGAAAACTTCAGCTAGATGCTGAGAAGACGAGTCAGCAGGTGAGACTGCTTACTGCTCCTGAAGTGATGGAGTTAAGTTCCCATCACCCACATTGGGCAGCTCACAACTGTGTGTAAGTCCAGCTCCAGCGGACCTGACGTGCTCTTCTGTACTCTGCAGGCACTTGTGCTCACACAAGCACAGACACACAGACACACACACCTACCCATAACTAAAAGTAAATAAATTTCATATGGAAATAATCACATGTAAAGTCAGTGCAGAGACTTATAACTGCTCGGTGTTCTGAGAACAAGTGACGGCTGAGGGTTCAGCTCTAAATGTGACATCTGTACCACACCTCTAAAGCTCAGGGAAAAATCTATGAAGAGGAAGTGGAAAAATGTAAGAGCTTGAGTATAGGAAGGATGTTATGAAGTGCTGTCCTCTGGACATGAAATGATTGTTGTACCCATGAACTCAGTACCAGTGGCTACCTGCATAAGACCTGTACAATATTTTGCCCATCCATGTTAATATTCTATCATGGATGGAGGTGAGTAGTCATCATAATGTCCCACCCCTCCCAGAGAAGCTAGAATGAGTTAAAAAGTTACGAGAAAGAAGTCATATTCCTGAATGGTATGGTGGCTGTAAATTGCTTGAAATCAAGCAAATAACCCATATTCATACTCACATAAAATAAAGACATGAAGGCAGGATGAGGCTCAGGAAAAAGAAGGGATTTGGTGGCAGGAGGAGGAAATAAGAGAGTATAGCAGAGGGGATTAAAGAGCAGTGTGTGTGTGTGTGTGTGTGTGTGTGTGTGTGTGTGTGTGTTAAAACTATAAAAGAATAAAACATTTCCTATAAAACACACACACACACAAAATAAATAAATAAATAAAAACTTAGACTTAGACTTGAGGTATGCCACTGAGTTTTCTTCATCTGTAACGAGACAATCTTGCATATCTTAGAACTTATTTAGTTGCAGTTAGTTTGCTTAAAGCTTTCAATTAGTTTTATTTTTAGTGAGATGATATGGCAGCCTTAAGAAAACTATAGATCTATAAGAGAGACAGACCTAAACAAATAATCACAAATCAATGATTGCTAATAATTTTGAAAACATCCATATCCAATCCATATATTGAATCACTATATTCAGGGCATGTGGGATGTAGGGTAATGGAGGAGGAGAGAGCACAAAGTATAGGCTGCCCAAAGGACCTATCTTAGGCTGTTTTCTTTTTAAATAGAAAGCTGCTTGAAACTCTGTAAGGCACATACACAGTGTGTGCATATATGCACACAGCTCATATGTTGGGTTGGCAGAAATGGAATGTTTCTGGGTAAGAGGATGAGATAATAAAGACTCTTTGGTGGAAGGGGAGATTGAACTGTAGCACATATAAGAAGAACAGTATAGCAGGAGGAGAGTAAAAAGGCTGAAGAGACAGAATATGTGTGCAAGTCACAATTAAAATGTGGTTTTTGTTCTGAGACTATTTTGAAATGTTACAGCATTTGAATTGGGTTGGTACGGCTGGAGGCCAATGTGCTACTGGGTGGGGAGTGGTTTAGAAGAAGACAAAGAGAGAAATGTAGAAGCCAGGAGTAAGTCAGTTGTGATCTTCCAGGAGAGAGGTGGTATTGGACCCCTAAAGATTGTGAAGCGAGATGTGGAGCAGGACAGCCTAGAAACAATTGTGGCAGCCACTAACATTGAGACCATTCATCACTTCCACACTGTCAACGTCATCCTTTCTTCTTTATCTTATGTAGCTCTCTATTTTGCCCAGACTGTCCATTCTGACCATCTAGTCAAATGCTTCTTGAACCATTTTCTTTCCTTTGTTTCTGGGAAGCTGCCATTTCTTAGATTTCCCCCTAATGCACTGAATAGGCCACACCTTAGTTTTTCTTGTTGCTTCAAGACTTAGAGATTATTCCCTCTCCCTTAAGTCATTACCTTCCAAATGGTCATTTCTAGCCTGGCTTCCCCCCTGACTTGCATATCCAGTTGATATATGCACTTACAGTCTTGCAAAAAGAAAACTAATTCTACTCTGTGTCTTCCATGTGGTACAACTCCATTCTGGTTCCTTAGGGCAAGTGCTTGAAACCATCCTACTCCATTCTTACTGAAATGTGTGTCTGGTCTTTTAGCACGTCCTGGAAACTTACTGTAGGTGGGTTGCCTTAATGAGCACAGCAAAGGGTATTTCTATATCCATTTCCAAGTGGCTTTTCAGCCTTTGTTTGCCTATTAAAATGTAGAGCCTATTTCTCCGTTTTGAATAGATGTTTATTTTGTGACTTACTTTGACAAAAGAATGAAAAGATGACTAGATAGGGGGGCAGTGTTCAGGCAATCATATAAAAATAGAACTCTCACCTCTAGCCTGTAGCAGTTAGTCACAGAGTCAAATGATAATAGCTGTCACGATTAGCTCTCAAATGGTCAAGGTTTGACTAATAACTAACAATTTTTATTTTTTCCTAGCTTTTCCCAATTTTTTTTCCAGCTCTTCTTACTTCCAAATTAGAACCAAATAAAGAAAACTAACTACTTGGCCCTAAGCAATCGTCAGGGTTCATGGCTTCTAGGTGGCCCTCTTAGTGTCCTAGGTGGGCAGCTTCCAATCATGGGAGGGCACGCGAACGTTTCTCATTTTCTTACCATAAACGTTTCCACTCCTGTATCTTCCCTTTGAATCTTTGCCAACCAGAACTAGCTATGACTGACTTCTGTATCATGTCAAACTGGAAATGAATATCTGTTTTTCCTTGTTTTGGTGATCCTCATTTATTTCCCTTAGTCTGTGGTAGAAGTGAGGCACCCATTCTGTTTGTCTCAACAGTTCTTTGACAATTAGCAGTTTCAACTGTCTTGTTCTGTTTTTCTGCAGGATGAGTCTACATTAGCCTCCTGGAGGTTCCAGGGCCTGACTGAGTTCTAAAGATGGTCTGGACCAGAACTTAGGGGTTAATTTTGAAATACATTGCCATGGAGGTCCCTGAAAATAAGAAGCTAAAACAAGGAGTCAGAGAAACTTCAGAAGGGACTTGGGAAATGCTTGATTGAAAGGGGGACAAGGCAAAGGGCTTAGTCTTCTAGCCAATTCTACTTATGTAAGTTATGTAAGTATACTGAAGACAGTGTTTAGTCCATTTTCTGTTGCTACAAAGAAAAGAGGTTTATTCATCTCACAGTTTTAAACATTGAGAGTCTAATACTGGCCAGTCTCATGTTTGTACAGTGGGAAAGATCTTTTGGTTGTCTCATGTTATGGCAGAAGTCAAGTAGAAGAGAATATAGGGAGGCAAAAGAGGAGATAAGAGAGGCAGAAGAACAAGGCTTCCTCTTTTACCACATCTTGATAATGAGAAAACATCTATTAGAACAACATTGATCTGTTTATGGGGATGGTCATATCCTCATCGTTCTATGCTTGGCTCCGTCTCTTACAAGTCTCTTGATATTTTGAACCAAGATTTAGACATATGAACCTTTTGGAGGACAGGGAAACCCTTTTTAAACCATAGCAACTGCCAACATACATTGCTATTTGCTGTCTGTGAGAGGTTATTTGAAGTAGGTAAGCACAGATCTTGGTAACCAATTGGGTAGAAGCTACTATATATTTCCAGGCCAATCAACTTTTGACTAGCTTATCCTGAAGTTTGAGGATACAAGCCATCAGAGAAGTACATGAACAAAATCATTCTATTCACTAAGGCATTTTAAAATGTGGCTAAAATTTAAAATCCTGGTATCTTTTTACAGAATATGAATGAAGATTTTTCCTGTTAATGCTTAACAGGTTTTTAAAAGAGAAGTGAGTATACATATAGCTGAAGAATCTACTGGATGTAATGAACATAGCAAGGTTGCTAGGTTGAGCTTTCTGTTGTAGAGAGGATGTGTGAATGAACTGTCAGAAGCACTCAAGAAAGTTTTGTAGCTTCTGGTGGCAAAAGGTCACCAAATTTATCAAGTAGACTGCCATGTCTTATGACCAAAAACATCAAACCAAGGAGATGTATATAAACTGAATGTAAACTCTGCAGCTCAGGTTTCCATCTATCAGCACTTTTTTCTCCCCCAACTCTTTGTACAAATGGTACTCTACTTTTTTTTCTATGACATTTATTCCTCTTTGCAAGTTGCATTAGACACAGATCGCCTGCATATGTACTGACTTAGGGATCTGGGTCTTTTTATATCCCCAGGAATCTGACCTTGAAGTATAGCACAATGTGCTGCAGCCTCTGAGCAAGGGAGCTATCTATTCCCAGAGTTCAGTACCTAGTATCCATAGAGTTGTCTGCAGTTAATGGTTACAATACAGGGTCTGAGTGATGACTTTTCACCACTGGCTCTGACTCCACCTTGAACACTGTTTCTGTAGCATGAGCTCCCAACAAGTTGGAGATCATCTAAACAACAGATGGGGAGTCTTAGAACTTTGCTTTTCATCTTCTTTCTAGATGTAGAGTTAAAAAGTGATAATTACCATGTAATGAATTTGTGTTTTATTATTAAACAACTATCCCAAGGATTCTGTGGGTTTGCATTTGAATTTAGTACAGGTAAAATCATTTCAGGAATTCCAGATTCAAATTGTAGCTAGGTTAATGGACCCAGTTAATTACTTGTGGCTGATCTTTTTAGCACATATAGATGTGGTCTCCAAAGTCTCCCCACTTCTCAAATTGGATACCTTCCACTACTCTAGAATTTTGTATAGATTAGAAATTTCATCTACGGAATGATTATGGTTTGGCCAAATGATTTCAAGATATCTATTTAACAAATATTAATCGCCTCTTCCTATTGTCAACTGCCCTTGGAGATTCAGGTAGAGCAGTGAGCAATCTGTTATGGTTCCTGGAATCCCACAAAAGTGAAAAATTGCTCTCAGATCCTATCATGATTAAGTAATGAGTTAAATTTGAAGCCAAGTCTAGTAAGTCTGATAAAGGTGTTCTCACTCCCTGATATTTATTTTCTGCTGAAGACAGAAAGATGCACATTATATATTCCTAGCTTTGTTTTGGAAGGACACACAAGTAGAAGTAATAATCAGGTCTTCTGTGGTTCTGGAAATTTAGCCTCATGAGGACTCCAATCTATTCATTAAAAGAACATTTATTTACTGACATAATAATTCCTGGAAAACTACAAACCACAGCATGACATTTCATGTTTTTATTCACATCTTCATAAAGGCCCCGAGGCAATATTGAACTTTGTCTCCACCCCCCGCCCCCTGAGTTGAAGCCACTTTCTCTGTACTTTGCTTCCAGAGAGTTTTCTGTCATGATAACTAAGAACATTTATAATTATGAAAGAATAGAGTACATAAAATTATTTCTTCTGCTTAGTGTCAGATCAGCCTGGCCCTCATCAAAGACTTTAATCTCATAATAATACCCAACAAAAAATAACAAGAAAACAGAACACAGCACTATAATTTACTTGTCATTTGGCTTTAGTTCACTTAACTTGTCTGATTCCCTATTGGAGGGTTGTACTTGAACGTACCTTAAATGAGACATCATCTACTAGGTGCCTAGTATACTTCCTGAAGCCATTGTAGGTATTCAGTAAGCATTAGTTCCTTCCATCTAGTACTGAGGGACTCAGTAGTATTGCTTGTGGTGATATTATGTTCCCCCAAATATATTGTGCACACTAATGAATTTATCTGGGGTCAGAGAACAGAACAGCCCTAGACAGACATAGAGGCTAGAAAATGGTGGCACTCACACCTTTAATCCTAGCCTTCTGGAGGCAGAGATCCATCCAGATCTCTGTGAGTTTAAAGCCACACTGGAAATAGCCAGGCATGGTGACTTATGCCTTTAATCCCACGAAGTGAGCCTTTAATCCCAGTAAGTGATGGCAGAAAGCAGAAAGGATTATAAGGCGTGAAAACCAGTAACTACTGGTTAAGATTTTAGCCTTTTGAGCAGCATAATTTAGCTGAGATTCATTCTGGATGAGGACTCAGAGGCATCCAGTCTGAGGAAACAGGATCAGCTGAGGAACTGGCGAGGTGAGGAAGCTGTGGCTTGTTCTGCTTCTCTGATCTTCCAGCATTCACCCCAATACCTGGCTCTGGATTTATTTTTATTAATAGAACCCTCTAGGATTCATGCTACAATTGCTAGTCAGTTGGCCACACCTGGATCCTTAGCAACAGGGGCACTGAACCGGTGTGAAGCCTAATCCAGAGGGATTCCCTAAAGTTAGAAGAAATTTCATTTCTGGATACTCATCTTCTGGGTATTCACTTCGGTAGTTCCACCTTTTAGAGGTAAAAGCTAAGGTAATCATTAACCCCACAGTGATCACTGCTATGTTTGGTTTTTTTTTTAATTTATTTTTGTCTCACAGACATGAACAAAGAGGAAATGTGACAAGAGGCGGGAAAAGGCCAAGGCAAAGGGATTATGTCAGTGGAAGCCAGGAGGATCTTGGTGCTTTTAGCCTCATTCATAAAGATGGCTTAAACTGGAAGAAAAGGACATTTCTTGAGAAGTGGCTCCATGTATTTCATTGTTCCAGCAGGGGAGAACTAGACTGAGAAGCTTGTTTTTCTGTTAATGACCCAAGATTTCCTTGCGACAATATGGAGAGATGTTCTTTAAAATTACTTCCTTTTGTCTTTAGACCACTCTGGTAAAGGAAGGTAGCGAACAGCTCACTACTGATGAGAAAAATGGAGGCTGTGAAAGATTAGTTAACCTACCTGTCATTGTCTGCTTACCTGGTAATGGACTGCCCCCCCCCCTTCTTTACTGGTACAGTTTAATTTGGAGAGTTAAGCAATGGGTTCATGAGACTAAACATGAAACCCGTTTTGATATGGAAAATTCACTGCTTTTGCTGCATTGCAGAGGACAAACCATGAAGACTTCCTCAGCTTGTGGCCACAGGATAGAAGTCTGATTGGATGAGACAGCAGAGTCCTTGTTCATCTGACTTGCTCTGTGATCCTCCTTTTCCCCTTGGGTCCAGAGAAGCTTCTTCTCCAGTTCATGGCTGCCACTGTCTCAGGCTTGATGCTTCCCTGTACTTGTCATGGCAGCTGTAGCTAAAAGCTCACCTCTACATCCATAGACTCCCCTTAACTTTCTGACCTCCCTCTACTTTTAAGCATGGATCACCTGCTGTCCAGACAGTTTGTTTATAGAAGGAAGACATCCTTGCGTTGTTTGTGCCTTGAACTGCTGGACATGTTCCATCTTCTCTCACTTCTCATCAGTCATCCTGACTCGTGTCAGAGGCAGGGTCAATTAACTTCCTACAGAGATGTTAACTTGGCAGACACAAATTGATTGATTTGTTTTCATCTGACTTCTTTCTCTTTCTCTCTCTCTCTTTAAAATGAGGATTCTAGGTAAGAGGGATAGCCAAGCCAGGAGACTTGAGTGTTTGGCAAGATTGATTGCTTTTTATTTCAGAAGGAACACAAAGTAAATAGCAGATGTGGGCAGATGGCAGTTTTATTTCATAGATTGGTGTCATCCAAAGTGTGAATGGATTGCTTCATCCTTATAGTAGTTCTGCTTTACAACACCAACCTCTTCCTCCCCTCGTCCTTGACCTTATCTTTAAGGCAGTGCCTATCCTGTCTTGATTGGTTACTATTCTCTTTGATGTTTATCTTATGTTTCTACCTTGAAACTAATTGTCTTCCTTACCAACCATTCTTTTTTTTTTTTTTTCAGGACCATTATCTAATTTAAATGCTTACTATATCAGATTGGCTCTGTTGACATATCCTCTGTCTTCTGCTTCCTCCTTCTCCAGTTAGTCTCCTATTTTAAGCCTCCACGTTTTTCCTTCAGTAGTCACTACCTTTCCTTCCTGACTGGTTCTCCAATCTTACCTTCTCCAACGAGTCTTTGTTGGGGTTAAACTTAATTATGCCACTTCCCTACTTCCAATCTCCAGTGAATCTTCTACAGAATGAAGTTCTAATATATATTCATTAAAAAAAAACCCTCTCTATTGTATAAGAAAAAACCTCTCTATTGTACAAGCTCTCTGTTCCTCGTTAATCTTTCCTTCAGCCATTCCTGCATTGGAGAAATGCACACAGGCTATAATATTTTGTATAATATGAAGTAGAGTAGTTTGTAAAATGTTGTCATTGCAAATGCTACCTTTGTCTGAAAGAATATATTTAGCCTTTTGATCTATGCGAACCTATTATCCATCCTTCAACATCCAGTTCAGAAAGCATACCATAAGACTAATATATTTACTTTTTTTTTTTACTTTAATGTAGTAACTTTTCTACTGCTGTGACAAAACACCATGACCAAGGCAAATCATAGAAGGAAGATTTTATTTTGACCTTAGTGTTCTAGAAGAATAAGAGCTTATCACCATCACAGCAGGGAGCATGGTGTGACATGCAGGTAGGCAGACAGGGTGCTGGACAGCAGCTGAGAGCTCATGTCTGGATCCAGGGATAGGTAGCAGAGACAACACACTCAGGATAGCACAGTCTTTTGAAATCGCCAAGTCTGCCCCAAGTGACACACTTCTTCCAGCATGGCCACCCCGCCTAAGTCTCAACCAATAGACACCAACTATGGACTCTCAAAACTTACAGGGGGTATCTCTTTCAAATCATCACAATAATCTCCCTCTATTCCTAGATTGAACCGACTAATACTATTGACCTAATACTTTACTTATTCAAATGGTTGTTTTGCTGTTAGATTTAAGTTATTTAGAAAGTGGAACTGTGTCAGCCAAGACTTCCTACTATGATTTCTCTTAAGTCTTTGGTCTTTTACTTGTGCCTTTTCTACTTCTGACTACTCCGGATTGTACCTCAAAAGCCATACGTACTTCTTAGCTCACCGCTCAAGCATCATTGCCTTCTGGAAGGTGTTTTTCCCTCTCCAGTCAAAATTAATCATCTGTTACCTGAGAAATTTCACAACTAGACATAAATATTTACATAGTTCTTCATGTATTAGAGTTAATAGAATGTTTTCCTAAATTAGTATTTGAAAATTTATTAGTGATCAAGTAAATCCCTCCCTCCATTAATTGTGGTTTCATTTGTACCCTCACAGCGTTTCTTATTTATGTTAGCGTGCAACAGTTGTTTATATAGTTGCAGAATTTTAAACTTCTTGATGGAGGGTTTAAGCTTTATTAATTTTTTATTTCCTCTTGCTTAGCAGAAAACTTAGCTTATATATTTGTGCTTAAAAATTGCATGTTAAATTGAACTGAAATAACATAGAGTATAAAGTTTTTGAGAATTAGCCGGGCGGCGGCGGCGGCGGCGGCGGCGGCGGCGGCGCACGCCTTTAATCCCAGCACTCAGAAGGCAGAGGCAGGTGGATCTTTGTGAGTTTGAGGCCAGCCTGGTCTACAGAGCGAGATCCAGGCAAGGCATAAAGCTACACAGAGAAACCCTGTCTCAAAAAAACAAACCAAAAAAAAAAAAAAAAAAAAAGTTTTGAGAATATAGTTTATCTCATTTCTCAATTTTATCGAAGTAGCCACTGGGGGACATGGGGGGGCGGAATGCAGAACAATCAAGCTTTTTGATTGAGCTCATATGAGAATATAATCAAAATTTCAGAATTGAAGGAGCCTCTTTCATTGTTGATTAGTCATTAGAACGTCCATCAGGTTTCACTAAGAAGTGGTTTTTTTCCCCATTTCTGTGGCTCCAGTGCTGAGTCAGCATAAGCTCTGTGGCAGGTACTTGCAGATAGGCAGTACTCATATGTCCCTTTAAAATGGACTTTGCAAGTGTACTCTTAGCTTAAATGTCCCAAGCTGTTTCCCCAGATTGTAGAGTAGACCAGAGATAATCTTAGCATATAAAATGAACCTTCCACACAAATATTCATCATCACTACTACTTGTGTGTGTTTCCAGAGAAAGCCAAGAGTATGAGTATGTATGTGCACCCTATTTTTTTTTAAAAAAAAAATATCAAGAAACAGTAAATCCACAGGAGTAAGATCACACAAGTTGAAATCACATATAATTTGTTTAACAGTTCATGGGGCATTTGGAAATAAACATCCCATCTTTTAAACTGCAGTATAGTAAAAATATGAAGACTAATCTCTCAAGAATGAATAATCTCTTCAAGATGAAGGTTCAATTGTTATGGATCAGTATAGCACACTTGGTTAAGAATGCGGGTCCTGGAAGTAGAGGCTGTGTGTTTAAATCTCAGCACAGTTGCTCTCCAGCAGAATAAACTTTCCAAGTCATTTGATCACTTTTCTTCATCTGGGTCTGGTTTAGTGGGCTGTGCATAAAACATAAATGAGTTCATATCCTTTGTAAACTTCTCAAGACAGTGCCTCATGTATACTGTGTTATATAAGTATTTATTTAATAATTTCCTGTCCTGAAAGCTTTATATCTGAAACATCCTTCATTATCTTTCTTTATTTAAGGTTCCCCCTACCCTTTCTCCTTCAATTTTGAGGTCTTTGGTAATCAATCCTGCTCTGCCATAGCTTTTACATTTGTACCACACTATAGACAGATGGTAAATCTCTTGAGATTCTTCATTCCTTAGTTGACCATTGAGTGCCAAGGAATGGCTTAAGGCAGAGCCTTTGGGTGCATAGCTGTACATGGATCAAATACATGGAATTTTCTCATGAAGAATAGTGTGAGCAGACATGTTCTATAGGCATTGAAAAACTGCCACAAGAGAGGTTTAAATAACATATATAACATATGTGTCTCATTCATCCTCAGCCTTAAATGTCTGTCGAGTAGTAGGAGTTCCACAACATTATAGGTTAGTCCACTACAGTTACTTTGGAGGTATAAGGAAATTTGTTCAGCTTCCCCCTGTGGGCTTTGTCTAAAGTGTGATGAAGAGGTACAGTAACTGCATCCCGAAGACTGTGAAAAGGCCCCAGTGACTTGTCACAGGATGGAGAGCTGCTGTTTGAATGTAGTACAGGGATTGCAGCTATCAATTGAGTATGGACAGTGTTCTTCGAGGATTGATACCTGAGGTACAGAGAGGTGCTGTGGACCTTTAGGAGGTGGGGCCTAATGTGAGGTCCTTAGGTCCCTGGAGATGTTTACCAGTCTCTCAGTCTCCCTCTCCTTGGCTCATGGGAGTGCTCCTCTGACAAGTTCTATTACTGTGCTGTGATTCCCCCACACCTTGCTAGAAGCCTAAACCAAGTATAAGAATCTTATTCTTGAGGCTTTAAGTTTGTGGGCCCAACTAATGTAGGCCCTGTTAGAGATTTTAATATAGTGACACAAAGCTAATGAACACATTTCACTAGATGGAGAATGTATTTTGTCTACATAGATGGTTAACATCAACCAATGTAGAGTGGATACAATTCCCCTTTGAGGTTCATGCTCTCAATGTAGATTACTTCAGTCTTCACCACCTAATACCTAAGCACTGGTTATATGTCATTACTGAGCACATAAAAAGATACATAGGGTTTTAAAGATCAGATATGAAGAAAAGAAGAAATCTAACTTTTAAAACACTATTGGTTATGTGTCAAAATGGTAAGCTACTAAATATTTTAAGTGGAAATTGGCTTGCAGTATAATTCTTTTGAATATCTCAGCCTTAGGGTATGGTTGTGAAAAACTTTATAGGCACTTATTGTGTGTTGATGGTACACTGGGCCTCCTGCAACTTGCCGGTAATGAAAAAGAGAAATCCCATAGTCCACGGAGAGAAACAGGTACACAAGCATCTATCTATGATGCTGTAGTTAAGTGGCAATATTGTGTGGAGTAAAGGTGTATGAAGTCATGTCATAGTGATATAGTGAATGTGAACTCTTATTCTGCAACCTGATAAGGGCAGTCATCATTTGATTTTCTGATTCGTAAGCTTCTTGTATGTGTAATGGTTATCATTTTGTAGCACTTATAAAGGTTTAGTAGATGAGTTTATGTGGATTAACTACCCGACCAAAGGTGATTTTTTTATGGCAGTACAATCCATAGGACGTGGTGGTAGGAATTCCATTTTCAGGGCATTGTAGCAGTTGGTTATTTACTTTCCCCAAGTTACCCATGATTCTCTCAGCAGGAATATTATCCTCCCTGGTTTAGATTGAGTTTCCCCTTCTTTCTCTCCTTCAAATTCTCTTTACATTATTATTTATATTCCGGAGACTACAATACATGGTAATTACTATGCCTCAGGTTATGGCTCCATACAAAATACAATGTGATTATTGTTCATCTGTTTTTTTTCTTAATGCTTAATGGTATATATTTACTGGGCATCAATAATCATCTAATTGCTTTGTAGTTACTGAAATAAAATATAATGCTCTGTTAGATATTTCTTAATCTCAAAATCATCCTGTGTTTAGGACTTCTCTCATTTGGTGGTGAGGGCAGCCATTGTTCACAAATCCGGCCAACTCTGGTCACACTTGCTGTTTTGATGAGACCAGGCAGCATCTGAACCTGTGACAATGCCCTGGAGCATGCTGGGAAAATCACCTTTGCCTAAAATGAGGTCTGTCTGATATGGCATAAGACACTTGGCTTTTTTGTTTCTACTTAGAATTTGAATGAAATTGCTTTCCCTTCTCCATTTACTATTTTCATATTCATGCTCAAATGTGTACTGCCTGGGTTTCCTTTAAAAAAATAATTTCATTAGATTGAATTTTTGCTAATGTTTCTGCCACTAGAAATGATAGCAACAGTTTAACCTTCCGTTTATTAAGTGGGAATTGGAATGTAAATGCACCCATGGAAAATGTAGCTGCCCAGAAGAGCGAATATGAAAATAGGCAAAGAATTATAAAACAGTTTCTGTGGATGGAGTAGGCTATATTAAGAACTCACATCAAATTATACTGTTTTCTCATGCTGGCTCACTCACAAGGTCATTGTCATGCACTGTGAAGTTTCAGATCACACACAGCTGGAAATAAGGAATCCACTAAGTCAGAATAAAGATCGTAAAGCTGAAACAATAGATTCAAACTACAATGTTATTTTAAAAATACTGTTGCTTGGTTCCAAGAAGACCAGTCCGATATGTACACATTTGGAGATAAGAGTCTTAAATCCCACATATGAAGGATCGTGAATGCAAACCATAGAGATTCAGAGGAGATGTCAACTTCAGGCTGGTATTTAAGAGAAAAACAATGACTAATATTAAGAATTGTGGATAATAAACCTGGTTGGATAAACGAGGATTATGTCATTTGCTTCTGAATACACATGAAGTTAAACAAGTATCTATTTATTGAGCACTTAGTACATGATTTTTCTTAACTGTTCAGACAACATTTTATCTTAGTTTGCCATTCTGGGAAATATTAATTCACTGTGTCTGTGTCTAACACTTTTCATTCCATGTATGACAATCAAATAGTTATCTATGTGTGACTACCAATGGCTTTACACTGTACATCTCCAAGTTACCTGAATCATATGTTTCTGACTATGTTAGAATGCAAAACAAGACTTACATAATCTATCCCTGGTCTATCTTCTGTCATATTGTCTGCCATGTTGCTAGTCATAGAGGAATACACTGGATTTCCCCAGAATTTACCAAAAGGGCACCTTATCCCAATGGAGAGGGACAGGAGAATCTTCTTGGCTAAGACCCACATCTGTCATAACTTAGGCAGATGCATATAGTGAATCATAAATATTTATTTTATCAGCAAATAGCATCCATTGTAAAGAAGCATCATTTTTCTAATATTTTCTAAGTCTCCCAAGCATTTAATTCATTACCCTTACTCTCTGATTGTTGAAGTAACCTGCCATGGTCTGTTTCAGTGACTTTTTCTAGCCTAGTGTTAAACTTCCCAGAGTTACATAGATTGTCAGTGAAGAAACCAAGCAATGCTATTTATTCACCTAATATATATTTAATCTGGGCATGGTGGCACATTCTCATAACCTCAGTACTCCAGAGAAGGAAGCAGTAAGTTCTGAAGTGTAAGGTCATCCTTGGCTATGTAGTGAGTTGGAGATGAGCCTGGGATACATTAGACCCTACCTCAAAAACAAAGCAAAGCAAAACAAACCAACCGTAGTGGGTGAGGATCTTACAGTGTCAAACACTGTGCTAGTTGCTCAGGTTGTAATAGAGAATAACATTGAGACCATCTTTGACCTAATGGAATTTGCATTCTATTTATAAGCCTACCATCAAACAAGCAAACAGTAAATAAAACAATTTAGAATTTTGATGAAGTGTAAAGAAAGAACCTGAGGGCTCAGTATGCGTAGGAGGTGACCTGTAGCACGAATCTTAAAAGTTCTTATTAATAAAATCAAACCGGAGGCCAGTTATTGGGGTCAATGCTGGTAGATCAGAGAGACAGAACAAACCCCAGCTACCTCACCTGGCCTGATCCTCAGCTGGTCTTGTCTCCTCAGAGGCCTCTGAGTCCTCATCCAGAATGGGTCTCAGCTGAATTGCTGCTCAAAAGCCTGAAAAACCAGCCAAATGCTTTACCAACCAAATGCTTCTAGTTTCTGGTCCTCACACCTTATATACCTTTCTGCTTTCTACCACCACTCCCTGGGATTAAAGGCTTGCTTTCTGGGATTAAAGGAGTGATGAGTCACCATGCTTGGCTGTATCCTTGAACACATGGATTTCTGCCTCTGGAATGCTAGGATTAAAGGCGTGTGCTACCACTGCCTATCCTTTATGTTTAATATTGTGGTTGTTCTGTCTCTGACCCCAGATAAGTTTATTGGCATGCACAATATTTTATGGAACACAATACCACAGTGACCTTTAACATTGAAGATTTGTCTGAAGGGGTGACAATGAGCATGAGATATGGAGAGAAGGACCGACCAAAGGTATTCCATTGGTAAAATCCAGAGTTGGGAAAGAAGGCGCTGGATTTGAAGAGAAAGGGAAGGAGCCACAGACTGGAGGATAGTGAGTATGAGTGAAGAAAAGGATTTTAAAGAAGGTCTTCAGGTAATGCCATGGTGAGGAATTTGGACCTGGTTCTTAGAGCATTGGAAAACCAATGGCAGATTTTTTAAACAAGCCTGAGTTGAAGGTATGATGGAAGAGGGAGAGGAAGTGGGAAAATGTTGGTCACACAGTCTCCAGTTTTCAAGTCTCTTAGAATGGATGAATGGGGGACAGATGTCATCACAAAGAGGTTCCTAGGAGATGGTTGTAATTGTCTAGGTCAGAGTTGAAAGTGGACTAGACTTTCAGCCATTGAGAAAGCATTCAGTGCGTACTGTGTTCAGATCTTCTCTTAGCAAGCAAACTGTGATGAAGTACATCTCCACACATAAAGAGATCCATCAGTAGAGGAAAACGGTTCAGACTTCTCCTGTAGGATTGACATATATCAGCAGCAGGAAACATGAACTAAAGCAGCTCGGAAAAAGGGAGTCATTGTCCCTGGCATAGTGCCAATCAAAAGGCTTCACAGTGGAGGCAGCAATTAGCGTGGTCCAAAGGTTGAGAGAAGTTGACAGGTGGCCATGGGCACAAAGAACTTTGCCTGCTGCTGTCCTCTGTGGTGTATGGCTAGGACTGCAAGTCAGCCCTCAGATCTTGAGTCTGGCTGAAATATGGGGAGCAGGGAGAGAAGGTCCGCATCTCTCCGAGCCTAGTTAGTATCGGCTTCGAGAGCAACAGTTTCGCCTCCCTTCTGATCTTTTCCATTTTCCCTACCCCGACGTAGGCATTGGCAAAGAGACTATCGCTAATGAAGTTACACCGGCTTCATAACCCCTGATGATTTGGCGTGCTGTTCTATGGCTGAAGTTTCCACTTTGATTGGATGAGGCCCAAAACAGAGAGTTGACTACTTCTGGTGATTAAAAGCTCCCTTGATGATTTTTTTAAAGGGACTGTTCAAAGCTTTTAGTGCTGCTGAGTAGGGAATTACACTTCACCTCCCTAAAACTCCTCTAGCAAATGCACACGGACACATTAGGCTCTCTTTCCCGCTGTACGACACAGCAGAGAATTTCTTTTAAGAGTAGCAGCCTTTTAGTGGGAGGTTAAATGACGCCTGTGTATATAATTTATAAGGCGCTCAGAACTTTCCGTACAAAAGCATATTGGAAAAGTAAAATTATTCTTACTTTCATTATTGTTAGCTTTCACTGTTCTCATAAGAGATATTTGTTTCCGAGCTGAGGATACAAAGCAAGATTGTGGGTCATAAGCAAAAAAAGAGAATAGATGTAAATTAAGGGTAAACAGCCAAACCAGATAAGGATGAGTAGCGGAGGACATTTATTTTTCCTTGAAATGGTAATTATTGTACAGATTATGTTAGCTACTTTTCTGAAAGTGTTGTTGAGAATAACTGGTTGGTTTGTGTGTGTGCGTGAATGTGCACATACTACCCATACCTATAAATTATTTGGAACATCTGTTTTGTTTTTTTTTTCTGCATAGACACGTCCTATAGACAAATGGTCAGATTTCATAATTAGCATCAGGATGCTTGCAGATTGAGATGCAGAAATGAAGATAATGTACTTTTGTCTATCTGCTTCTCATTAAAGGTTTGCTCTGCACACTGGTACCTTATCAGAATTTAGACAATATTATACCCAGGGGGTGGGAATGGGAATGGAAGCATAATGTGAAGTTTGATTAATGTTTCAGTCCCTTTAGGATAAAAAAGCACAGGTTAAATCAATCTTTTCCCATTATTATTAAATTAAGTAAAACCTTATAGGATGTTTTTAGATTATATATCTCAAGTACGTTTATGTTAGGATTATATGTAACCACATATAATAATAAAACATCAAAAACAGAGACTTAGGTAAAAAGAAGTTGATTGCTGTCTTGGTTAAAGAGGACCGGAAGTAGGGAGAGCTACCCCTTGTTACTAGGTACCCTGGCTCCTTTTATCTTATTCTTCTGCCGTTCTTTGCAAGTTGTCTCTATCCAGAGTGGCTAGTCTGATTTCAGCTAACCTATTAACATTCCTATTAACTCCTGGAGGGAGCAAGGCGTTGTTGTTGATTTTAAGTATGTATTTTCTTTGTCATTGGCCACTTAGATATTTTACTAACCTTTTATATATCCCTAGGCAGAAATACCTAACTGACAGGGAGGCTGAAATTACATTTTGTCATAGTGGGCCCAACTAAAAGTAATTACGGTGAACAAACAGTAAAGCCAATTAATAGCCTCTGTTATAGTCAGATTGACTTGAAGTATTTTTTTTTTCTTTTTGAGACAAGAAGGAGTTGGTGTAGTTTAAAGCTGGTTGGTTTTACTGCATGCAATTAGATTTTATGCGGTATGGTATATGGAGGGACTGGAGTACTGTATTCTAATCTAACTTCCTATGTCTAGCTTCAGTAGCCTCGTTTTTAAATAAGGAGTTTGTGCCATAGGCCCTCTAGGAATTCTCTCAATTCTTAGTACCTTCCTTCGTTTGCGAGGGTCTATAATTAAGCTGGGCATGTCTGTATATATACTCTCATATATGATGATATATGTCACTTACAACCCTTTCCTAGAGAAGAGGATAGATGCATATAACCAGTCACATTGACGAAGAATGTCATCTCATACTTTTCAATTTTTACATTTCTTATTCTTTATGAAAATGATTATGCTTTTTTTTTTTTTTTTTAACCTTTGTTACAGTGGCTGTACTTTAAACTACCTTAGTGCCAGCCCTGCAGCTAAGCCGTAGCCTGCGGGGAATTCTGTTCCCCCAGACAATGGCTCTGTTGCTGCTGCTAAAAGGAGTTCTAACTAAATCTCTATAGTTCTAATAAAACTCCTGATTCAAAAGCTAGGGTGAAAACTTGGGAGCTCGGAGAGTTAGAGTAGCAACTGATTAACTCTCTCTCTTTGCTGACATCCAGGGAAGCCACTCCCTTCCACATCGCCCCAACAAGGAAAAAACAAAAAACAAAAAACCCTCTAAGCTCCTCCCTGCTACTTCCTGCCAATCAGTTGCTAACCCCGCCTCCCTGGGAGGGATTAATTTTATTTAATTAACGCGAATGCAACATATCTTTACATAGTTAACAAATGCAGTATGAACAAATGTAGCACATCCTTGCTTAGTTTAACAATTATTACACAACATGATTGCACCTGTGTACAAGTTGAAACGCCGAGGAGACTCAGCTGGGCATCGTTTTCTTCTCTTAAATCGGAAGCCTACTTTCCATCTCAAAGAACAGCTCTTCAGCTTTTCTTGCTTTGAGTGCTGTGACTTACTTTCTGTCCTCTGTGGGAATTCTTCCTCTAGAACTGTTGGACTTGTGTTCTTAAATATGTGGTGTGGGAAAGTCCAAGGTACTTTTGAGATGCCCAGGCATATTGATGCTAATATTGCTGGGAGACCACCATGTGGACAGCTGCTTCTCTGCTTAGTGCACACCATTTCATTTGGTTGCACAAAGCAGACCTCCCTCTTCCTGGGACTTGCTTTGTGCTGCTTGCTTGCTGTTCTGCAAGTCATTCCAGCTGTCCTCCATTGACGCGCTGGGGTTCTGTGTCCTTCTAAACTACCTTAGTATGTCTTAATAGAATAATTGTGAAACAGTTGTGTAAGAACTAGTAGAAAAAAAGCCAACTGAAGTAATCAAAACAAAAGATTAGTGGTTATACCTCTTAATTGCTGTAAATTCTTAACATAATAAGGAAAATAATTCTGAAATGACACCACTTTTCCCAGATCCTATGGACTAAGGTAAAAGTGTAAACAAATTAACGGACTAAATTCTGTCTTTCTATGGTTTTGAAGAAGAAAAAAAAAAGCCGTTGACTAGTTAAATGTTTTAGATTGAATTTTAGGCTAATAGGAAATTTCTTCATAAATAGGTCCAAAAAGGCCAAATATAGGCAATTTGTAATGGCTCAATTATAAAGCAGCAGTTTCCATTCAGGATAAAATGATATCTTTGATTTTAAAGCAAACATTATTTGCAATTTCTACTCAGCCACATGGATACAGTTTTAAAAGTGTTTTAGGGCTGGGGAGATTGCTTAGTAGGTGAAACATAGGATATATATGTATGAAGTTCTGAATTTGAATTCTCAGGACACACGTAAAGAAAGATGAGGTAGCATGCAACTATAATGCCAGCAGTTCCACAGTGAGATGGAAATGGAGACAGGACAATCTCTGGAAGTTCATGGGTCATCTAGCCTGGAATATGCAACATTGAACAATGAAAAGACACCTCTCAACGAGGTGGCAAGTGAGGACCGACCCCCAAGCATGTCCTTTGTCTTCCACATATGTGCCATGGAAAACACTCACACAAACATGTACACATTCACATAGAGAGGCAACACACACACACACACACACACACACACACACACACACACACACACACAGAAAGAGAGAGAGAGAGAGAGAGAGAGAGAGATTTTTCTAAAATCTTAGATTTTTATGATCTATTTAAATTTAAGGAAATACATAAATTATTGCTCTTCAAACAATGTCATTTCAAAAATCTACCCTTTCTGAGGTTAAAAACAGTGTGAAACCCAATAAAATTGTATTTTCTGTTGTGCAGGTTTACTAAAAGTAGAAATGATGCTTAGTCTTTTATCTCAAAAGCATCCATCAAGCTGTACAGAACACAGTTTAAAGAAAGCTTTCTGGGTCCTTGAATTCGAAATCTGTAAATGAACACAGTACAGTGGAGCTGAAGCAAAGCTGCCTCGAAGTGAGGAGACGTGTTTATAAATTATCTTAATGAGCCGAGAGACATCCATTTCCACCAGGAGTGATTCAGCATCCACCCAGACAATCTGAGAGGAAACAGGATCCTTTCCCTCCCCCTGCTTGTGTGAGTCTCACCTCAGGGCTCTTATCCACCATCAGAAGCCCCTGAACACTTCAGTGAGGGGCAGCTCTCCTAAGGATCAAGGCTAAGGAGCCTAGCAAAAGAATTGTTGTGTGGGACAGGGCCGTGGTAGAGTCAATTCCAGCTCTCACTGTGACTTGTTTTGGAACCCTCCAGGAGCCAGGGCTGTGTCTGCTTTGGGTGGTCCTGATTTCTTTTGGCTGTAAGACCAGCTTGCAACCAAAAAGCTAGGGGGATGGAGCGTTATAAGGTAAATGTTGAGTGCCCTAGGTAGCCTGTGCCTGGCCTGCCTGGTTACTAAGGAACCATTCTCCCAGCTGGTTACTAAGACAGGGAGGAGGAAAGAGAGGAAGCAAACCAGCAAAGGATTCCGAGTTCCTCCTCCTTCAGCCTGGCTTCATTACGCTTTCAAATTTTAGACTCATATTACCAACCTGAGAGAAGTAGCAATTCCCCAAAAAACCAGAAATCCTCTGGATGTAAATAAAAGGTCCTGAATGGCATTTTTAGTTTTCTCCCCATGAATTGATATGCAAATTTCTAATTTACTTAAAGCACACTGTCATGCATTATAATAAAGTCTAATACATGCTTCCATGTAATTATGCATAATAACCAGTGATCAGTGGGAGGAGGAAGGAGAGAAGGGAATTGTGTTTCCAGCTGGCCCGGCACACCTGCAAATCACAGACAACTCCTTTCAGTGTGAGGAAACAAGATAATGATAGTATGATATTAAATACAAACATTAATTCTTGGGAACAAAACATAAGGAAGAGGTCTATCAATTAAGACATGGGATAGTGAGCAACTTAAATCACATTGTGCACCAGCTTACAGAAAAATAAGGCCCAAGCAGAATGAAAACTTTAATTTTCTATTTACTGCAACAATGTTAACGCTGTTTGTCTTCCTTTTATTTTTTTTCTAAGAAGGAAGATTCATCTGGGCCACTTGAACTCTATGGTGAGGCCACTTCATTGTGTGCTTTTGACTTGAGACCTACTTTGCAGTAGCAGCCTCTCTTGTGAAGGAGCCAAGTCCTAGAGCGACTGAGGAGTGTCTGGAGCCCAGTGGGGCCCCGAGTTGTTAGGAAAGAAAACAATGTGAGGCAATGCTTGGTTAGCAGAAAAGATCAATCTCAGTGTGACTTTGCTGTGTTTGTGGTTGTTGCAAGCCTGTGGTAGACTGCGGAGGCAGTAACACATGTGATTCTATATGTAAGAAAATAGTTCTGACATGGCTTTGCTTCTAATCACCATTAATTAGAACCTATGTGATCTTAGGAAAGTTACGTAAGCTTTGCCAAGACTCAATTTCTTTATGTATTCAGTGGGAATTAAAACAGTATTATAAATCCTTGCTGGTACACTAAAGGATAATATGAAGTAGCAATCAAATAGAGCTTGTAAGCAAACAAACAAAAATTATCTTACTATAGCAATCATTTATAACAGAATACAGCTGCTCCAAAGGGCTTTATATATACACAAAAGAAATTGTAGATCATAAAAATTCCTAATGACCTTCTTATATTTAATATCCTGTACTGCTCAAGAATGTTTGTCGATGGAAGATGGGAGAAGAAGCAGTAAAAAGTTCACTGCCTGAATCACTAATTTCATATAGTGAACTCTAAGCTGATCAACTTCTTTGTTACTCCAAGAAGACCATCCCTTTGCAGTATGTTCCTGACATAGTAGAGAAATAAATCCACAAAATACCTTTTTTTTCTCTTACACAGTAAAGACATGAATATATAGCCACTTTCCAGACCTGCCTCACTAAGGTATCTCTCCAGACTCCAGTTTCTTTAGCTCTACAAGGATAAGCAGCATTTTCCTGTGATATCCCTGTAGAGGCTATTATGGATGGCTCAGGGGTTAAGAGAATTGGCTGCTCTTGCAGAGGACCAGGGTTTGGTTCCCAGTACCCACGTGATGGCTCACAACCAACAATAACCCCAGTTCCAGATGATCAGATGCCCACTTCTTGCCTCTGTGGGCACCAGGAATGTACATGGAATAGATACTTGTATGCAGGCATGCACTCATACACATAAATATATCTTTAAAAAGACAGTGCATAGAGTTATGAAAGTACAGTGAGATGTAAGACTACAAATGAAGTGTAGAGACTTATACATGTGAAGTCCAGACAGCCAAGTCTTGTAAAATGCCAACACCAATGCAGCAAGGGTGAGTCCACTAAGCAGAGATATCCCAGAAGGGTTGGAGTTCTGGATGTATCCCAATATAGTAGACCAGGGGAAAGGTCATTGATTGTTGCTCCCTTCAAGAGTAGAATCTTTGATTTCTCTGGTTAAGAACCTTGCCAATAATTCTTTGACCTCTGTGAGAATCAATTTTCTCTGTAGTTGTTGTAGTTGTGTTCTGAGTCCTTTTATAAAAGCTTTGGGTGTTGGAACGAGGAAACACCTCAGCATAGATCTTTAGTATTTGAATACTGGAAAGGTTAGATGAAGCTTGTAGGTACATTTCATGAAGGTTGTGAACACCAGGCTGTACTAACAGAGAGATTCATTCTTGCTGAAGGTTTGAATACATCTCTCACAGCTTGTTTTCAATTTCAATAGTATTTTTCAGCAAAAGCCACAAGATCTGTACTGGGTGTTCTTAGTCCTGTCTCTGAACCTGGCGATATTGATGTAAATGTAGCATCACTGCTAGTCCCATGGATCTCAGTATTCAAGAAGGAGTCTGGAATATAGTCAGATACTTTCAATTCAATACTGTAAATTTTGTGAGAAAAGCAGGTGTGGAGAAGAGTCTTGGACTCATCTTTGTATAGCAGAGAAGGCCGATAGAGGGTTGTGAAGTAGAATATGAAGCAGAGCATAAACTAAAGTCATGGCTGTTGGGTACTGAAGTAATTAAGGAAAGAAGGCTGTAGAAGTGATAGGGACATTAAAAATGTCTTCATCTGTACCAAGGAGGGACATATTTTCCAGTTAGCAAATATTTTCCTTATTGGAAGGTAATGGGGACTCTATCTTATAGTCTCAACTCTACTGTGATAGTGTGAAAATTGCCGTAGATAATAAGAACCAAATGGGCCCAAACGGACTGGGGCTGGGTGTATTATACCATAATTGTAACAATACTGATAAATTCATTGCTTAGGTACACAGAATCCAAGTAATATTCTTTCATGTTATCTTCTTGTTTTATCTTATGATTTTTTTCCTTTCTTTTGTTTCTCTTTCATCAAGTTTCTGGCCATGGTGTAAAATAAAAAGAAAAGTAAGATAGACGGATTCATTTTGTGTCTCTATGACATGAAATCATTCATAAAGCTGCAGATGGGATTTTCTGTTTCACTCAAGACATAACAGATGAATATCCATGTCAGTAAATTTACAGTCCGCAGTAACCATCACTGAATGAACACTGCCTGGGTGGGGGCTTTACAGTAGGCTCTGTGTGACGTAGCCTGACAGTTCAAAGACTGCTTCATCCAAGCATTGTGACCTTGGGAGTGCTGTCGACCTTTTGCACATAGGGCCTTATGGGAGCTCCTATGATCTCAGAGGAGACTTTCTCTCTTTCTCTTTCACTTCCTGGCTCTGAAGTGAGTGGGTATTCTGTCATGCACACCACACCGCTTTTTCCGAGCATCCCTACCAGAAGCTGAAAGTTCTAGGTTCACTGGACCATGGGCTGAAGCATCTAAAACTATGAGACAAAAATAAACCTTTTCTCCTTATAAGTTAATTAATTCAACTTTTATTTTTGTTTTGTTTCAGTGATGGAAAGCTGGGTAATGCATTCTACTCAATATCTTTATATATGCTATCTTTTTCTACAAGCTGTCTCCTCAGAGCTGGACTTCACCCCTACTTTTGTCTTTCTTTAAAAATTTTCAGGTTACATTTTATTCATTAATCCTTATTTAAAGCCTATTTGTTGCTATCATACTTACTTTTATATTCCTGTGACAAAACACCATGACTAAGGCAGCTTATACAAGAAATCATTTGATTTGGCTTATGATTTCAGAGGGTTAGAGATGGCTGTATAACATGGAGACATTGTGGAGCAAAGGCATGGTTCCCATATTAAAGGCTGCTCTGGAGTGTTGAAATAAAACCTGAAGCAAAGCTTCAACAAACTGAAGGATCACGTTGTAAGTTAACTGTGACTAGAAGAAAAGAAGGTCTATTACATAACCATAATGCAAAACTCACTAAGCATGGTAAAAATTATATACTATGCAGGAGAGAAGGAAATAAGACAGACACAAATAAGATAGTCACAATGAGAAGCAACAATGAATCAAAAGTAAGGCCCAGATTAGCCATGTGTGGTGGGACACATCTATTCTCTCAGCACTTGTTAGACTGAGAAGGGAAGACAGTGAGCTTGAGGCCAGCCTTGGCTATGCAGTTAGACTTGTCTCCCAAACCAAAACTAAAAACCTAAACCACCACCACCACCACCACCACCACCACCACCACCACCACCACCACCACCACCACCACCACCACAACCACCAAAACCCCAGAAAGATACCACCGCCAAGAAATAGCCAACTCACCTCCCAAAATTATATGGAAGACCAGATTAGTAAATTAGAGTATTAAAACAATTAGAATTATATCTTTCATTTCAAGAATGAAGAAGATTCTTAGAATGTGTATGAGAAACAGGAATAATTTAAAAGCCCATTTCAGCATTCTAGAAGTGATAGAATAATATCTAAGGTGAAAAACTCACTGGATTAAATTGATGGCATATTATAAACAATAAGATAAATGTTTAATGAACTTTAAGGAGTGTTGTATAAACTGCCTAAAATGAAACACAAGAGAAAAAGGTTGATTAAAATTAATACTTTTCTGTTACCATAATAAGATATTATGACCAAAAGCAGCTTATGGAAGAAAGTATTTTAGTATTTTAGCTTAAAGTTCCAGAGGGAAGGTCCATAATGGCCAAGAGAGGCATGCCAGCAAGCAGTTAGAATAGGAAGCTGAGAGATTATTTCTCAGTAACAAACAGGAGGCAGAGATAACCAACCAAAGTAAGGCAAACTAGGAACCCTCAGAGATCAGCCTCAGTGACATACTTCATCCAGTAAGCCTCCATCTCTTAAAGGCTCTACAACCTCTCCAAACAGTGTCAACCAACAACCAATTATTTAAATATGTGAGCCTATGTGGAATATTTTTTTCATTTAAACTGCCATACCATACTATAGATTTAAGTGCAATTGCATCAATAACAACATTAAATTCAAATCAATTGTCAAGCACTCCAAATAAAAGGCAAATGTTTCATATTGCACAAAGACCAATATCCAACCATATAATAGTTACGAGCTGTGCACTATACATTCAGATGCACATACTCAATCCCAAATGGGTGTCTTCATCCAACCCTTCCCATCAGGGCTCATTGTGCTAGGAGGAAGAGGAGGCAGAAAGTGTGTATAGGCCAGTGTGAAAGGAAGACAACAAGGAACAGTGCCTTTCAGACACAGCAAGACTGACAGAAGTATGACCCCACAGAGACAATGGTAGCATGCACAGGGCCTGCACAGGTCCAAGCCAGATGGGGTTCCAGCACTGCGAGGGGGAACTGGACAGGAGCCCCCATCTCTAAGCAGAAGCTATCTCCAGTTAACAGCTACTCGCAAGGGAAACATCAGATTTAAGGAAATAGAATCTCACTGGGTATACAAAGCACTCTAATGGGCCAGCCCCATGTTCAACAGCAAATGGCCAACACAAGGCAAATTCAGTGGGAATTTTGGAGATGGTTTGCTTCATAATATTTTGTTTGGGCATTTTTAAACCTCGTGGGTCTTTTTGCTTAGATATTATTATTTCCCATTATGTGTTTTTACGAGTTTTGTATGTTCCTGTGTATATCTGCATGTGTATGTGTTTCTTTGTTTTTTTCTATTTGTTTGTTTGTTTTATTCTGATTTGACTGGTTTTTATTTACCTGTTTGTTCTCTAAATATAGAAGGAAAGACGGCTTGGGGTTGGACAGATAGGCCCTTAGGGAGGATCTAGGAGGAGATGACGGAGGAGAAACTATAATCAGAATATATTGTAATGGAAAATTTTTATTTTCAATAAGAAAGTAGTAAAGATAGAAATAGATATATCATGATAAACTAATCAAAATAAAATTGAATGCTCATAGACTAGGTAGATTTCAAAGCAAATAAAATGATCCTGGGTTAAAAGCTTAGTTCTATAAACATATAAATCGATTCATTAAAGCATTATAAATAATTAAAAATAGTGCACCAATAAGCAGAGTATCAAAGTACACAATCGTACCTGGTGGGTTAGGCCTGCAATTATAGCCACTGTGGGAGCCACATCAGGTAGATCACAAACTCAAGCCTACCTGGGTACGGAGTGGGTTCAAGGACAGCCTGAGTAATTTTTCATGACCCTTTCTTAAACTAAGAAATGGAAAAGAGTTGGATGTATAGCTCAGTGGTAGAGCAGTTACCTGGCATACACTCAGCCTGAGACTCTAATTCTCAATTAATTAAATCTCTTCAAGTCATATAAAGTATGTTATCTGACCAACAGGATTCAGAAATCAATAATATAAAGTAATAATATTTTCAATTTTTTTTACTGTTAGAAATTGAACTCAGAGCCTTGAACATAATAAACATGCTCTCACCACTGAAATATACTTCCTGATGCTTCCTAAACATTTAAAAATAAATAATCCACCTTCTAAATAACTCACACGCAAAGACACAGTATTTAAAATTTCAAAAATGCCTACACCCATATTAGAAAATTTACAGCATTCAGCACCTATATTACAAAGGATTTCAAATCAATGACCCAAGCTTCTACATTAAGACAACATAAACACAGAGGACAGGGAAGCCAAATTAAGTACACAAAAGCATAACGAGCAGAAACCAATAAAATGGAAACAAAATAGGCGAAAATCAGTGAAGCTGAAGACAGAAATCAATACGATTCAATTCCAGATATCCTAATCAGAAGAACAACACAGAAATCCTAAATCAACATCAGAGACATGGGAGTAAGTCTATACAGGTATCACTGCAGGCACCATGGATACTGAAAAATAATTAAGGCTTGTTCTTTGTTTCATCTCAGTAAATCTGACAATGTAGACCAAAATGATCAAACCCCTGGGAAGTTTATAGCTTTCTATCACTGTGACAAAATACCTGAGATATACAATTTAAAAAGAGGAAAGATTTCTTTTCACTTATAATTTCAGAGATTCCAGTCCATGTTTATATGGTCCTATCACTTTGGGCTATGGCAAGCCAGAATCTCAAGAAAGGGAGAATGTGTTGGAACAAAGCTGCACATATCGTGATAATCAGGAAGCAAAGGGAGAAAAGAGGAGAGACTTCAACTCTCTCTCTCTCTCTCTCTCTCTCTCTCTCTCTCTCTCTCTCTCTCTCTCTCTCTCTCTCTCACACACACACACACACACACACACACACACACACACACACACACACACCGTCAAGGACATGCCCTTTGGTGAGACCACTCCCACTCCATTCTTCTAAGGTCTACCTCTGAAAGGTTCTATCGTTTCCCCAAAGCACCATCAGCTGGACCAGGGGCCTTTTAAGTTCTCCACTGTGCTAGTTACAAATGAGCAAAATATTTCCAAGAAGAATTATATAATATACATGTCCATCCAGTAGACAATTTGTAAGGACTACAAAAATCACCAAATGGTGTCCATTCCAAGAATAAGTAGTTCCATGTTCCAAGTCAATTAATGTAATTCACATAAATAAATAAAGAGATAAAATCCATATGATCTCAAGAGATAGAGAAAAATAATTTGGCATAATTATCCATTTCTGAAAGAAATCCTCAGCAAAACTGAAATTGGAAGGCAGTTCCTTCACCTAATTGAGAATACCAACAGAAAGCCCAGGGGTGACAACGCATATAATATGGAAACTCTGATTGCCTTTTACCCCCACGACAAAGAAAACAATGATTTTTGCTTTCAAGGCCCTTGTTCCACCCTGTACTGAAGGTTTTAATGTAGTAAGACAAAAGAAAGAGACACACTGCTTCAACATTCGATGAAATACACTCATTTGCCAATAAGATGATTTTAATAGACACGGTATAGACTGTTTGTAGCCCTTCTAAATTCAAGTGTTAAATCTGGTGGAAGATACCCAGCATGATGGTGTTTGGAAGCAAAACCTTTGAGAGGTGATTGGGTTATGAAACTGGAACAGTCGTGAATAGGATTGGTGTCCTTCCAACAGACCCCAAAGACTCCTTTGCCCACCCTCCTTTGTTGTGGCTAAGATTTGTCATCAGAGTGTCATACACAAATAGGAAGCTCTTCCACCTGAATGACATCTTTAATTTCTTTGCCCCTTCTATGCGAAGTTATAGTGAGAAGATGACTATTTTTGAGCCAACAAATATACTCTCACTAGACAAAATATCTGCTGGCTAATCAGTTGCCCACTGCTCAGCATTTGGGACTGTGAGAGATAAATATCTGTTGTTATACCACCTAGTCTATGATATTCTGTTATAACATTTGGAAAAAGCTAAGATAACCACAATAGATGTATGGTTATAAGAATAATTTAAAAAACCTTGTTGATACCATTATTTACTGGGGAAATGCAAATTAAAACCACATGGGCTGGGAAGATGGGTGAGTGGGTAAAATGCTGGTCATGTCTACACAAGGACCTGAATTAGAGTTCCCAGGACCTAGACAAAGCCAGGTATGCTAGAATACAGCTGTAGTCCTAGTGTTTCTATAGCAACATGGAAAGAAGAGAGACAGGAGTTCCCTGTAAGCTTGTGGGGTACCTTGGTGTACACACAGGCAAAAACAAAAGAGATCCTGCCTTAAACAAGGTGAAGACCCAGACCCAGTGTTGTCTTTTGACCTCCACGTGCATGTTCTGCACTCAAAACACAAATACCCATATATGCACACACACACCACACACACACACACACACACACACACACACACACACACACACACACACAGATACAAAATAGTCAGTGAAATATTTCTGTACACAGGATAGACAAAATTATAAAAGGAAAGTAAACATAGCTTTCTATATTACCCAGTATTGGTGAGGACCATTTTGGGTGGGAGGATTAAAAAGCTAAAGCTATCTGAGAAACAAGTCAGCAAGTTTACTTCTAGCTATCATTGTGGCCCAGCGGTCTATCCTGAAGTATTAAAACATGTGTTCATATAGGGAGCTCTTTACTTGGAATCACCTCAGACAGGAAATAATGGAGAAGTAATGAATTATGGCATTTCCATCTAGTAGAATATCACACAACAATAATACTAGAGATAACATATGCTGCATCAGGAATGAACATCAGGTCTGTTATGCTCAATGAAAGAAGTCAGAGTCCAAGGCTACCTATGGGATAGTCCATGCACATGGTATTTAAAGAACAAAGCAAAACAGCAGAATAAAATATCACTATTGCTCTAGGGTAGCAGGGTGGGGATAGAGGTGAGTTGTAAAGAGACATGGGAAAACAATTTGGCATCCTAGAACCACCTTATATCTTTCTTGTGATAGTTTTGTGGCTGTAGATGTTCACAAAAATTTAAGAACAATGTTAAATGTATATGAATTTTACCATATCAAATTTATACTTTAATTTTTCTTAAACAGTGAAAACATTACTGCATTTGGAAATGAGCGCTGGATAGTCCACTCTTTATTAAAAGGGAGGAATCAAAAAAGATAATTAAATAGTTAGGTTTAACAAATGGCATATGGCAGGGACAAAGAGAGTGGGAGATTAAAAGAGTGTCCTCAAAGGCTTTCTGGAGGAACAAAGGTAATGGTGTGGCCGACACTTATTAGCGGTCCTTTCGTAATCTTCCAGCTCTTTCTAATGCCATGGATTATGCCTTCCTATTAGCCAGAATGGAAATGCACCCATAATACCACTTTACAGACAAAGAAAACTGACTTCTTTGTCCTTCTCTGAAAGGTTCTGTTTCTATTCCATCCAGTCTGTTTCCGTATTTTCACAAAGGAAGCTGCCAGAAGCAGCTGAAGAACCGTGAAACAGTATGTTGAAATTGGTAAAGACTGATTTTG
The DNA here is from genome assembly GCF_049852395.1 of Peromyscus maniculatus bairdii. Lineage (NCBI taxonomy): Eukaryota > Metazoa > Chordata > Mammalia > Rodentia > Cricetidae > Peromyscus > Peromyscus maniculatus. The sequence goes on from NC_134861.1 coordinate 42,862,448, forward strand.
ACATTTTTCTCTGACAACCTTTTGATTAATTTTCTGCTTCATTAAAACCCTTAATTAAATTAACACCGGGTGCAGTAATAGCCTTGACATATTTTGTGTATCAGCAAACAAGGCCTCAGCCTTCAGAGGCAGAAGACAGCAGGAAAGGGTTTCTCTAGCCGTGTCAGTCATTTGTGGGATGTGGCGACCAGGACAAGGGCTAAGCTGGGAGCTTGTCCAAAAGTCCAGCTGGGTTAGGGCAGTGGTGTGTCATGAGAACATGAGGGGGGATCTTGTGGGGATGACTTCATCATGGTCAGACTCAAGCCTCCCAGCCTAGTACTGCTGCCTGCTATCCCATTGCCTCTCATTTACCGTGACCTGCACCACCCTAGACAAGACATTACAGTTTGACACCCCTGAACTAGACCCCTCACTCCACACAGTCCATCTTGCTCCTTGGCATTTCCATGGATAGCTTTGCAGACGTGCTTTTTATGTCGGTTGAAAATAAGGTGTCAGGACTCATCTTGAAATTTTCTAAAAATGATAAATTGATCATTTCTCAAAGTTCCTCTTTCACCTCTTCCCATATGTTGGATTTCACAGCACATATGCTCCTGTTGGCATGCTCTCTATCCCGGCATTGTATAGAACTTCAAACATGGAGATGGGGGAAGGTAGTAAAAAACAAAGGTCTTTAATGTATGAAAGTTGTTAAAACCCAAGTCCAAATGTATTAGTTAAGGTCAATTAAAAAAATAAGTTATTGGTATTCAAGTTTTACAGAAATAATTTGATTTTTACTAGGCGTTTTTCTGGTAACTTGATTGACACAGATCGTAGGTTGTTCACAGTCTTCTGAAACTGTGAATGAGACTAATATTCTTTTCTTCATTTCAGTCACTGACATGTTCCAGGTGTAGGCATAAGCCTACACAATAAACAATAGAAGTTTATCACTTTTTTCTCATTTGCTAGCATCATATACTTCCGATCTTCTAAAGGAAGGCCATATGTGTTAATTTTTATATCTCTATGTAAGTTTATCTATATCTTATAAGTTCGGTTGCTGTCCATTCCTTGGTCCACTCAACACAAGATCATGAAGTACTTGTACATCAAGCATGCTTGGGAAAAGGAGATGAAAAATTTTCTATCTTCAAAGATGTCACTACCAGAAATGGTGATTAAAGCCAACAAATGGGAATGTAGACGTGCATACATAGGAAACTAAATTCAACAGAGTGGACAGATGGTCGAAGTGTTGCTGAAGTCACCAGGGCTGGTGCCAATTTGTTTTTATTTTTGACATGGAGTTTGCCTATATAGCCCAGGCTGACCTGAAACTTGTGGTTATCATGTTCCTGAGCCCTGGGACTGCAGATTGTGCCACCACCCTGTCATCTGATGTGATACTGGGAAGACATTTAAGTTGAAAGACCACAGTGATGTTCTGGGGAGCTTCAAAAAAAAAGCACTGCTTGAAGACAGAAATGTAGATAAAAGCACAGAAAGAAAGTATAGCATAGGAGGTGAGAGAGAGGGATAAGGAGTGGAGACTAGAAGATTCTGGATAGTGCAGGAGAGGAATGTAAGAAACAACTGAGGGAGGTGTATGCGTTCAACAAATTAAGAAAAGTGAAATAATCCTAGAAAGTGTGAGAAGCCGCTGGTAGGATTTTTGCCTACACACAGGTCTTCGAGGAGGCAATGCAGAAAAGTGCGATGGAATCCAGAATACGATCGTCAAACAAGAAGGAGGCTGAAAAAGAAAAGGAAAATCCAATCTGGAAACAATGAGAGTTTGGACTAGAAGGGAAGGGGCTGAGGGTGGTGTGTGATAAAAGCAGCTGCACTTCATTAGATAAACAAAAGGAGAGCTACTGTCGGCACTAGTCAAGGATACAGACCTCATGGGAAGGCTTTGAAAAACGATATCTCTTAAAGTCAAAATATAAAACAATCTCCATGGTTACGGCACATAGCCTTGTATTGGGTGATTCGGATCACAGCACACATTGTTTTATCTGGAACACTTTATTTTTACAAACACAAGAGGAGTGTTATTCGAGAGACAGCAGCAGCACTTCCAGAGGAGACATAGAGACTGTTTGGCCCTAGTGTGTGGGGTATGGGGGTTTTACTGTGTTTGCAAGTGGTTTACTGAGGGTTAACTTCTTTTATCCCTTGAAATGGTCTTCTGATGGTTACCATGTGATATTTGAGAAGATGCAGAAAGGCACAGAAAGATTGATTAAGTCACCACAGAGGTTATATAATTGGCAACAGAAAATGGGAAGCTCATAAAAATTCCTGGCAAAATTAGGCATTAGTTCAGTATTAGCAATTACTATTATGTCATTTTTCACTCACCCATTGTTTATTACAGCTGGTTTGTGAATTTGTATCAAATATGATAGCTGTGTCCTAAGAAAGATCCTTGGATGGCAGTGAAGTCAGTATTATGCAATGAGACTAGGCTCTCAGAGTGAGCATTATATAGCTAATTGGATCAGGAGCAGAGTTTCTTTGGGCAAGAAACTAAGTTACTCTAACCTTAGGTTTCCTTTCCCTTAAAAATAAACATGAGGGCTTAGGATATTACACAGTTAGTAGAATGATTGCCTAGCAAGTAAAAAGCCCCAGGTTTAATGCTCTGCACCTCACAGAACCTGGCAGAGTGATGCAGAAACGTCTCTAGTCCCAGAACTTGGGAGCTGGACACATGAAGAAATTCAAAGTCATCATTGGATATATAGTGAGTTCAAGACCAGGCAAGTGTGCTAATTTCCTTCAAATATATATGTGAATTTGGCTTCAGTAGAAATCATGAAAATTAAGAAATAGCAAATGATATTTTCCATAAATGCTTCAGTGCCAAAAAGACATCTCAAATGTACTCAGGTGAAAAATTTTTGTTTAAAATTAAGGGCAAGAGGAAGAAGCTTATGAAATGATTTGAGAAGTTTTTTTTTTTTCCAAAGCTTCTCCTCTTTAAAAACCAAAAGGGTTTTATCCCCCTCATTCTCTCCTCTGCTTTGTGTGAAACTCAGCGTTCACCAGCTTCTGGTAAGAGCATGCCATACATGTCAGGCTGCAGGATTCCACAGAGGCTGAAAGTGCCATTTTATCTTGTATATAGAAGAGAAAAGAGACATGGAGAGGGGGAGTGTCCCATACAGGCCAATGAAGCTGATCCGCAGAGAGTTGAGTTTGTTTCTGTAAAACCTTTGAAACATTCTTTCACTGAATTATCTTCTTTCTAAGATCAAACCTTCCAAAGTTCCTAAGTTCAACTGAATTGGCTTATAAGACGTAAGTGAAGCCGGGCGTTGGTGGCGCACGCCTTTAATCCCAGCACTCGGGAGGCAGAGCCAGGCGGATCTCTGTGAGTTCGAGGCCAGCCTGGGCTACCAAGTGAGCTCCAGGAAAGGCGCAAAGCTACACAGAGAAACCCTGTCTCGAAAAACCAAAAAAAAAAAAAAAAAAAAAAAAAAGACGTAAGTGAGGATAAATAAAGATTTGACTGAGACAACCAATAGAGAAAAAAATATCAGAGCCTGATTAAAACGCTTAGTTGATCTAAACTCTGAACAGATTACACTCTACATGTTTTCCATGTTATTATTATTATTATTATTATTATTATTATTATTATTATTTTGAAACAGGATTTCTCTATATGTATCCCTGGCTGTCCTGGAACTCTCTCTGTAGATCAAGTTGGCCTTGAACTCACAGAGATCTTCCCGTCTCTGCCTTCTAAGTTCTGGGATATAATTGAATATTATTTTAAGGTTTGTTACTTTTGTTTATGTTGCATTTGTTTAACTTGTGAAGCTGTGTTTTGCCTGTCTAAAACACCCGATTGTCTAATAAAGAATTGAATAGCCAATAGCAAGGCAGGAGAAAGGATAGGCGGGGCTGGCTGGCAGAGAGAATATATAGAGGGAGAAATCTGAGAGGAGAAAGAAGGAGCCAGAGAAGGAGGAGGACATCAGGGGCCATCCATCCATCTACATAACCAGCAATAGAGTAAAAAAAAAAAAAGGTATACAAAATTAGAGAAAGGTAAAAGCCCAGAAGTAAAAGACAGATGGGATAATTTAAACTTAAGAGAAACTGGCAAGAAACAAGCCAAGCTAAGGGCAGACATTTAAAAATAAGCCTCTGTGTGTGATTTATTTGGGAGCTGGGTGGCTGCCCCCTAAAAAAGATTAAATAACAACAACAAAAATATTGGTATTTAAGGTATGCATCACCACTGCCCAGCTTCCACGGATATATTTTTTTAATGTACAAAGTTGCTTTAATTGGTATCAAATGATGAATTACATATACAGTAAAGAATTATTTAAAAAATGAATCTTGTTATGATTGATTTTCAATTATGTTAGATTTGTATCCATTTATCTATCTATCTATCTATCTATCTATCTATCTATCTATCTATCTATCATCTATCTATCTATCTATTCATCTATCTATCTATCTATCTATCTATCTATCTATCTATCTATCTACTTACCTACCTATTTGTGTATGACTAGGTTTGCATAAAAGTTTCGTAGGTGAAAATGTGTCATAGAAAGAGTTTAAGAAGCCCAGCTGTAACTGAGCCATGTGGTAGTTCCAGTTTTCCCTTTGAAGGTCATTCATATGATTTCAACAGTGGATGATATTTTTTAAAAATCATTACTAAACCATAATGTGAACATGAGAAAATGCAACACATTCATCATTTCCAGTGTTGATTTCTTAGTGCTCCTTTCTGAAGTATCTATTTGTCCTTGAAATGCTCTTTAAAAATTGGAGTGTCCCTGCTATGTGTTTGTTCTAGTTGTGTCCATATCTGCAGGCTGGGTCACTTGCCTGTCAGTGAGCAAAGCTGGTCTTTCTAGGTTGTCTATTTCCTAATTGCAGGCTGAAACCATGGGCTCAAAAGCACAGACTCCAAACTCAAGTTTTACACAACCAATTATTTAGAAATCAAGCACAGCAGGCAAATCTTTAGCTGTTTCAAGCCCACCTGGTTTTTATATCCTGTAACATCGTATCTAATAGCTGTTGATATAAGAGGGTCTTATGGTCCTTAAGTTCCAGGCTACATCTCCCCTTCCAATCTGATGCTTCCTGACACGGACTTTCTGCTGTGCTGCTGAACCTGCCTCCCCAAGGAAGTTCTGTAGCATGAATCTTAAATGGTCTTATTCATAAGAACAAACCTGAAGCCAGGTATTGGGGTGAATGCTGGAAGATCAGAGAACCAGAACAAGTCACAGCTTCCTCACCTTGCCAACTCCTCAGCTGATCCTGTTTCCTCAGAGTGGAAGCTTCTGTGTCCTCATCCCAATGGCTCTCAGTTGAACTGCTGCTAGAAGCCTAAAAGCTTAACCAGCCAAATGCTGCTAGTTTCTGGTCTTCACTCCTTATATATCTTTCTGCCTTCTGCCATCACTCCCTGGGATTAAAGGCTTGCTCTCTGGGATTAAAGGTATTAGTCACCATGCTTGGCTGTATCCTTGAACAGATGGATTTCTGCCTCTGGAATGCTAGGATTAAAGGCATGTGCTACCTACCACTGCCTATCCTCTATGTTTAATATTGTGGCTGTTTTCTTCTCTGACCCCAGATAAGTTTATTAGCATGCACAATATTTTGGGGAACACAATACCACCACAAAGTTCCCTTCCCCTCCTACTTACTGTGGCCCCCTGACCATGATAATCTCATACTGTGAGACTCTTTCCCAAGTCACATCACACTGCTCCCTCTAAAGGAAAGAAGATCCAGAATTTAGGACATAGCCTGAATGTTGTCAAGGAATGGACCACATCTATTTTACTTGCTTCATTGTCATTCTCTAAAAATGCACAGCAAAAAATGTTCAGTACCTATATTCTTGCTGGTTTTAGCCACATGTTATCTGAAGAGATTTCTTAGCCACATTTCTGGGCAACACAGAAAGAGCCACAGTCACACTGTTCTTTATCAGAGTGACAATGTGATTAAAAGAGTATGATTGTAACAACTGAGGAAGACATTTAAAAAATTTAAAGTCTATTATTTTTGCTTGCGATCTTAACTTCACAAAGTAGATTAGAATACCTCTCAGTGCTGTTTTTCCTTTAATCCTCCTTCATCTATTTCTCTCCACATGTACACTGGCTCAACTTTCTGCATCTCTACACTTCCTTGAAGAATTATTTTCCACCCATACCCCTGCCCACACAATCCCATTCTTATCTGCTCACTACTGTGAACAATCTCAGGGTGCCTCTTAGCAGCAATGATTATACTCGGAAGTCAGGAAAAGGAAGAATTGGCATATAGAAACACTCATACACTGGTAATGATTATCCATGCCAGGGCTGCCTTCTGTCTTCTTAGGGTCACAGCTAGTAGCCTGATCAATGGTCAGACCAATTCTCATGTTAATCTTTGTGTTCCCCTCAAGAGCTAACACCAGATTCAGCTTCTAGGGATCCCTCAGTAGTTGTTCTTACTATGTGAGCAAAACAGGCTCTTCCACACTTGTTTGTCTCTGATTTTGATATAGAAAATTCCCAGATTGTCTTTAGAATAGTTTCTGCCTATCCTGATGGGAAGCAAAGTTCAAAATGTAGATACTGAAATACTACCCCTCCCCACTGACTTTGGAAATAGTATAAGCAACTGAATTTATTTTTTCTTTCACAGAGAGATCCTTTAATAAGTGGGAAAAAAAGTTTAAAGTGGCTGCTTTCTGACTCAGGCCGAAAAACAGGAGCCAATGACATTTCGGGTGTAATTTTAAAGAGGAAAAGAAGGGGAGGTCTGTGTTAGAATGGAGTGGGACGTGATGGCAAAGGAGACAGGGGATAAGGGAGAAGGGGAAGGGGACAAAGGAAAGGGGCAGGGGTATTTGTCCTGGAGGGATAAAGTACTGCCTCTGGATAGAGAGGAGACAGGCTTGGTGCAAGTGCATTTATTCTAAGTATGTTCTTCAGCTTTCACACATAAGTGCATTTGCTGGTAAGGTTTTAATACAAAGGAAATCCTTGTGATTGGAAGTCAGTTTCCTTGACTAAAAATAATCTCATTGACAACCAGGCTGCATCTCTCAGGGTCAGACTTGCATAACGTCGAAAGAAGGAACATGGAGATCAAGGAGATTTCACTTCAATGTTGCTTCTAAGAAAATCAACCCATTCTGAAACAAAGCATGTGCCCATGCTTTCAACTTTGCTAAACATTTCAATATGGTTTTTGTTATAAGCTATGACCTGATTTCTCTGACCTATCTTTGTAAAGGAAGAAAATCTTTTTGTGTGCAGCTCAAAATTTTATAACTCAAGCTTATTATCAAGGGATCATTACATTCTTTAAAATGGAGACATACAGATTGTAACAAAATTAATGGTATATGGGGTGGGAAGGACTTACAATGTATGGAAAATCTTATACCCGAATCATGGATAATGTGACAGCATCTTCTCAAAGATAAATATTTACCTGTTGCTAAAGAGTGTTGAATGCTGAGATAGAAGTCCTTTGATCCATACAGTCACAGCATTCTGGGCCAGCCACAAGAGTTCTATCTCATAGTATCCTCAGGGATGGATCTGTAGCAAAGCACACCATAGCATCCCTTAAAACTCTGATCAGAATAGGGAATGAAAGGTGTTGTGAAATGAGATCACTGAAAGATTACTGAGAGAATGAGGGTGATAGAAGAAGCAGAGTCAGGTAGATGCTCTTTCAAAGACCATGTCATGAACAGGCTACACGAACTCAAACTTGGTTAATTCATTTAATCTCCCAACTTCATTTTCAGACTCCACAAAGCAAAGCTCATAACACTTCCCCTCTTAGGATTGCTGTGAACTAGAAATGAGATAAGTGGAGAATGCCTGGCATAGCACCAGGCACAGTTTCCCTTTCCTCGGCTCCTAATGAAAGTGATTTGGGCAAGGCTTGTATCCTTTTCTATTTCCAAGATACTATTCTACTCTTTGCCTATCTGCCTTTCTTTCCTGAGTCTTCTTGGCTGGAATATATCCCTTCCCCCCTCCATTCAGATAGGTGAGGTTCAGGTTACATTCCATCTTCCTACTAAATGAAAATCTTCAATGTTTGTCAAAACCCACTGATCTCTCTTTCTTTAAAGCAACTGTAACAGATGAATACAATTTATGTTCTTTGAGTGTCTACCATGTTGGAGATGTTCCATATATTATCTCAGGAAACTGTATCAAATATCTACTACTTTATACATAATTTAAGATAAGAAGCTCACCCCCCCCCATCCCCACCTCCTCCAAGTGGGGTGGGAGGAGGTAGGACAGGGGAATCCGTGGTTGGTATGTAAAATGAATAGAAAATCTCTTAATAAAAAAATATAATAATTAAAAAAATAAAGAACACCGATCCAGCCAGTGGTCACACAAACAAAAGATTAGAAGCTCAGAGAGATCACAAGTAATACATAGAGAATTTAATTCCACATCTGCTGACTACAAAGTGAAGGTCTCTTTTGACAATGTTATTTGAACAAAATAAGAGTAATTCATGTTTATCAACATTTTCCCATTGGAATAAAAAGCCTCCTACTTATGTGGGGTCATCTTGCTAGGGTAACAGGAGCCCCTGAGACACCCACTTGGAGCTCAGGGTCATCATGACCTGTACAGAATGTCAGTGATTGAAGAAGTCACACCTTTTTCATGTTTGGAGGTTTTGAAGCTTGGGAAAGACTGTTTTTATTTGTGCTTTAAGTAGGTACTAGCCTCTTGAAACTAGGTAAAAAAGACAAGCTACCAACTAAACAGGGCAGACTCAGCTATTTTTAGTATGAATTCTCATTTCCTCCTTGGTAAGCTCATTTGTTCTTATTATACCTAACTCAGGATTCTGAAAAATTTAAATTACAGTTTTATCAAGCACAAAACACAATATCTTAGATCGTTAGCACCAAGCAGAGATGAGCAATACTGATTGGGTATTTTACTTTTCTTATTAGAACATTGAAGTTCGAAAACATTAAGAGAACCGCTCTAATTTCCATATGCTCTTATTTTTCTGTATGTGTTTTGGCTAGTGTCTTGGTCCTTTTATCTAGTCTTTTCCCCCTAACATTAGCTGACATAGGGATTGCAGACAGAGATTGCACCACGGCCTTTGTTCTACTTCCGGTTCTGGACTCACAGTAGACGTTTAATGTGAAGACATGAGCTAGAGCTGCTGACAAGCAGTAGCAGTGGTTCAGGTACAAGAGAAGAAAAAATAAACACTGCTAAGGAGGGAAGTGTGCTACCTGCCAGAGCATGCCAGAGTGCTTATGTTTGGGATTAAAACCTAACTAACTAAATTTCTGCGGGGTATAGCCCTGTGATGAAGTGAAACTATTTTGACCAGGTCATATTCTCGGCCCTAAATGCTTTATCTCTGTCTTGCCTGGTTTCTGACTTTTAAAAGATCCCATGTTGATTATGAATTTTCTCACTATCTACCAACTAGAATTTTGTTCTCTCCTTTGGATATCCAAAAATATTTCACATTTTCCCTTCTCTCTCATCTTTCCCTCCTATTCCTACTTCACTCTATCCTATTGCATCTGGTTTCTGCTTTGTTTCTTGCTTGATTAACAGACTAGCCACAGAATGGCCATGGTTCTTGACTGACAAGTTGATAAGCCTACATTTAGAAAGGCGTTAACTTTTCTATTAAAATAAATAAAATTTCCCAAGATTTTTTTTTTTTTGGCCAGAAACAACCCAAAGAGTAGACTTATCAGAATAGCAGGGATACACGCTAAGATACAAAATTAATTTTCACTAATTTATTAAAATCTATTTACATACACCCTACAATTATAGTTGACAGTATGTCAGGAGAGTGATAAGGTGGTCTCAGTCCCCGGGAATTGAAAGTCCAGTGAATAAAACACTGCAGAGACTGAGAGGTGCTCAGCAATTTCATCTGTCCCCAAATCTCCAGGGAAACCATGATTCTCATCCTTTTTACTATTAAGTGAGGAACGTGTGACTATTTCATACCAATGGAATATTGAAGACATAGCCTTAAGACATAGCTCTCTTCACAGTTTATGTGGCTGGCCATGTCATGATACACTTACATGATAGAAAGCACCTGGGTCCCTGAGTGACCGGAGGAGAGCTTCAGGCTTTAAGGTTTAATATGCTTTAAGGATGTTTAATCACAGGGCACAGTTTTAAGCATCACCATCACTGGGTTAATGCAGAAGAGATGTTGTAGAAGTTGGATGGTAGAATGTAGGACCAGTTGGGATTATTCACTTTTATTTGCATATGTGTGTCTAAAACGTATCAATTAAGATATTCTAATGGGATGTAAAATTGTATGTGTTTATTATGTATAACATGATGTTTTAAAGTATGTATACATCATTAAGTGTGGCTCATTGATGAAGGTACTATGTCACATATTTTTCATTTTTTTTGAGTGGAACACAGCTTCTACTCTCAGCACTTCTAAAGAAGTGTATACTATTATATAATAATGTATACAATACTCTCAATACCATCTTCACAGTATTCTTGAATACTCTCTTGAGCATATTCTTCATAACTTTAAACATGAATTATTTGATCAATATTCACCTTCAAACCACTCTAGCTATTGGAAATTACCTTTCTACTTTGTTCTTCTATGAGATTAGTATTTTTATACCTTCCATCTGAATATGCTTAATTTTTTCCTGTGACTCATTTATTTCATTTCACATAGTGTTCTTCAGCTTCATCTGTGCCACTGCAAATGAAACGTTTTCCTTCCTGTTTTACCTGAATAATGTTCTCCTGGGTATGTGGGGTACATATAACACATTTTCTTCATCCATTCATGTGGTGTGCTGTGGAATGGAATTTGGATGGAAGGAGAGGTGCTTCCCAAACCTATGGAATTTGAACATCGGTGGGTTCCACTCAGTCTGTATGAACAGTGAAGGAAGGGTCTTTAAACTCATGATTTCATAGAGGTTATAACAACACACTAGTCCAAAGTAATCGGTTTGTTAGAAAGTTGGCTATGTGATTGTACAAATAATTGTGTTATCAATGTACAAACATATGTATAAATAATATATATATTTATTACTATGCATTCATTTTAGTAACCTTTATGACAGTATGGTCTTGTTCAATATGACTGTCAGAGAATCATCAGCTCATTCATCTTCTCTCTAGAAACTGGTGGCATTTTGAGTATACTACAGTAAAGAAGCCTAGAAGATAGAATCCACTCAATTGCAAATTAGAGAATAGATAGCCTAAGGGCTCAAATAAGAAAGAGAAGCTTTCTGGCTCATAGCAGTCAACACTGAGGTATGATTGCCTGCTCTCATGTTCTCACTTTTTAACAGGCGCCTTAGTTTTGCCTTCTGCATTATTCTCTTCTCTGACCTCCCAGTTCGCAGCTTTATTTTCATGGGTCTTTGTTCATGATAGAATCTGGGTGTAAGGGTTAGGGTTGTTCTGGATGATTCCATACAACACAACAATCATAGGAAGAGAAGTTAATATCCTAGTCCTTCAAATAATAACCCTTGGAGCCTTGTGACCAGATTCATTCCAGGGCAGATGCAATACTCTGATTAACTTTAGCATGAATTTCATTAGGATTTAGTATAGATGATTGGAATTCAGCCAGTTTAGACCCAGTGCATTTGCCAAATGGTAGAAGAATAAATGGTTTGATGTATAGATGCAAGTCAAGTGAAAGTTAGTGCTCAGTGGATGTTTTGGATGTTTCTAAATTCAAGTATTTTGCTTGGCTTGACTAAAAGGGAAGAAGGCACAGTGACTAGTCATATGCCTGTCTACCTGATAGCTCTCCTCTTTCATAACATGCTGCCCCGTCCCTGTGACCTTGACACCGTTCATAGCCTCAAACATGTTTACAGTAAATACCTTTCCACATGACAAGCTCCTGAATAATATTCATGCAGGGTATGAGCTCGACTTTAAGAAAATAAATTTCAATGCATTTTGTTTTGGGAGGTCATTGCTAAGACCCTCTCCCTGACCTCTGTCATTTTAACCAACTGGATGTTTGCTGTAGAACTGAGAAGTTTCGTAGATTTGTTAGTTTTTTCCTGTAAAAAACCTTTTCTCTGCCTTTCCTTTGTGTTACTTTTCTATTGCTGCTGTAGCTATTTACTTAGTGCCTTAGTCTTACTTGGATAAAACTGAGCCATTTCTGGGACTACATTTCTATTTAGATGTTCTAGAGCAGACTCTGATTCTTGAGGTCCTATTTTCCTTGGCTATCCATGGAGGGTGAGCCTGGCTTTCAAAGGCTACTTACTACATGTCTTGAATTTGACTTCCTGCTTTCATGTTCAAAGCCAGGTACAAGTTTCCTGAGTTGCATGCTTATGTAATATAATAGGAACAACCCAAACAAACAAACAAACAACAACAAAGAACAAAATCCAAAGTAGTTTTGCCTTCTTAGTGGTCAGTTAATTAACAATTAGTAATTCTATCCATGTAACAATGTTTTCATTGTTTTGGAGTTAGGATGTACACAATCTGGTGAATCATTATTCTTATCATTATCATTATCATTCTGAAGTATCTAAATGTACTTCAGTATGCAAGTACACACATACACACACATACACCACACACACACACACACACACACACACACACACAGACACACACACCTGGCTTACAGTTTTTTTTACCCCTTTTGAGAACTATTGAAATAAAAAAAAATGGCCCTTTTTTTGTTCTGTTTTACACAGAACACTTCTGACATTGACTGTCATTTTTTTTCTATACCATGTAGTCTCTATTTCTCTGTGGACATGGATTAGAAGTTCTACAATTCAATTTAGTTTGACATTGTCAACCTGACCTTAGCACCAGATTCCACAAATGAAATCCAGCAAGATGGCTTGTACTTCAGATGTCAACATCCTTCACTTTCTTCTGATGTCTGGCTGATCAGGAATTCTCTGATGTCTTTCATGTGTTTGACTACTTGCTAGAAAGGCTCACAAAACTCAAGCAAGTATTTCCGTATGTTTATCAGTTTATTATAACAGATTAAACTTACAGACTACCAGATGGGAGAGATTCCCAGAGAAAGGCAGGGTGGAGAGGCATAGAGCCTCCTTGTCTTTTCTTGACAAATGTATTCCCAACACTTTGATTTACTTTTGAATTTTTAGAGTCTCTTGCATTAACCTAACTGATTAAATCACTGGTCACTGGTGAATCAATGACTGAAAATATATTGGCTTCCCTAGGAACCAGTCCACCCCCACACCCTATCTCCATTTTTCAGGTCTTTCCAAGGCACCTCACTGACATGAACTCAGAGGTGGTTGAAAGGGCTTGTTGTAAATAACAAACAATGAAAGTTGTTCCACTTATCTTTGCAGGAAAGATGTAAGTGTCACAAGGTATTTTCCTTTTGCTCTTATCACACAGGATATGACAAGGGCTTTAGAAGCTCTGTCCCCAAAGATGTGGAGATAAAGACTAAAACATGTATTTCTTGTATTCCAGTATCCCAACGAATCAAACCTTAATTTAGAATATGGATATAGATCATATCCAAATGAACTCTGTTTTTGGTACAACCTCATTTCCTTTGATTATTATTTAGTGTTTGATACTACTGTGCTTTGCATTAGTTGAAATGCTACTTGTTTTCAGGATTATATCCTAGCATGAAAAGTATTTTCCCTATGCAGGGTCATAGTTCTTTTGTTTAAAAGTAAATTCTAGGTTATATAATATCTCCAACCATACTTAAAAAAACCAGTCAAAAGATGCTTTCTGGCTCAAGTTATCAACTGTTTTTCTAAGATTAAGGTTTTTCTTTTCAAACTATTTTATGCCTATTTGTGTGCATTCACTCCAACTACATCACTTTTCTTCTCAGGGCTCTAAATCGACTTTCAATTGCATTCTATCTGAGTTGAAATGCTTTATTCAGTTGCTTAAAGGAATGAAAATGTTTCTTTGAGCTGCTTGAACCCTCAATAATGTTTGGCTGATGGCCACAGTATTATACAAAAGAATTCTATACATCTCCTTGTGTATTTTGCTTCTAGATAATAGTTACCAATGCTTTGGGAATGGTAACAATGTACCATGGATTTTATATAAGCTTTCTGCCTGAATTCCCACAACAGTGCTGTAGTGAGGAATATACACTATATTTGATTCTGTTTTATAGGAAATAGCAAAAGTATGGGAAGTGGGGGAGGGGAGGAGAGCCAAAGTCACTTGCCCAGGGCCATATGGCTATGAAGTTTCAGTACAGAAACTTCAGTTTGCTATTTCTGTACCCTTACTATTAGGCTCTAAATGCCCCATGAAATGTGCTCCTGCTGAAAGTGGCTATTTTACCACAGCCATGGAAGCATATGTGGAGCAAACATTACTATTGCTTTGCTGACAGGAAATTGGGTTCTGTAGTTGTTACATATGATTCCTAATATTCATAATGATGTAACTATCTTTCCATTTCCTCCATCTATGAAAGCTATATTATGGCAGGTAACCAATTTTAATAGATTACTACAGGGCATGCATTTTGCTTCAGTTAATAGGATTCCCCCATATCTATCCATTAGGCAAACACTCGGTGCATCCTATTGCATATTAGGGGATCCTTCTCTGTTTTCTCCCCCAAATTAAAAATGGTTCTGGTAACAATTCAGCGAACTATATAAATGGACACCACATCTAAGACAGATGTGCTAGTAATCAAATTAATCATCTTCAACACATTCTATTGTCTTATGCTAACATGCAGAAAACACATTTGTTTGGAACTAGAATTGAAATCAAAGCCATCAAAGAAAGTGAGAACAAAAAATGAGTTCATTAGATTCCACAAGATTCTTTTGGTAGAAAGCATTTCTTTTTCTAGTTTTCAGTTATGTTTCATGTCATTTTAGTCATGACAGTGTTATTAAGTAACATGATGTATTTAATCAATTCCAAACTCTTATGAAACAGATGCCAAAGCTTCCTAAGAAGTGTTGAAGAAGAGAAGTCAGGAGATTGATGGGTAATGGCTCTGATAGAGGTTCCCACTTGAGATTCTTTCTAATTGCCTGGTCCCATACCTCATCTCCAAGCCATGTTTCAGATAGAGGAATAAGAAAATAAAAGATACCACAGTGAAATCACAAGATATGTCAGTACGATAAGGGAGAAAAGGCACACAGAGAACATAAGTAAAAGAGGATATGAATTCAATAGAATTCAGAGAGCAAGTCTCGGGTACACACGCTCTATGTTATTACAAAGATAAAAGTATCAGTAATATGAAGTGGTCGGGCCTTACAATTTTTTGCTTGCAATCTTTCTCACCAATAATCTTTATCCAGTCTTTTAGTATATGAAATAGACACACAAATCAAACATTTGCTGATATTATTTTGAAACAATTTTGGTGTATGTATATAACTTACTATTTACTAGAGACAAAAGCAAATTTTCTTAAGAAATAGATATTTTTGTTCATTTTTATATAAAGAAGTCTTTGATGAATATTGTACAATGCAGCATGCAGTTCACAGTGTTTTGAGGAGTTGATACATATTTTGATTTATGATCATCAATACTGAAAATGCTACTTCAGATAATATACAGTATAAAGTGGAAGAAATACTTTTAAAGCTGTTAAAGAAATGGTTGGAAATTCTGCCTTTATCCCAAGTCAAAATTCATTTAATGAAGTTTATTAAATGTAAACCATAAGTTTCCCATGCACATAATAAACTGGAAAGCCTTTCTGCTGGTAACCTGGTATCATCCTATTTCATAGAATAAATTATTGAACCAGTAACAGCAGGGAGAAAAATTTGTATGCATATAATGACATGAAATATGTGTACAATGTAAGAAAAAAGGAATGAAGAAAGGGGAAACAATTTCAATAGCTAACTAATCAAAGGATGACAAACAAATAATGAAAAGAAAAACAACAGGAGCTGTAAAGTTTTCTTTTTTGGGGGCCAGGGGGAGCAAAAAAAACAGTGAAAGTTATGTGTCAACACCAGTGGAGATCTGTGGTTAGTGAATCTGAGATGTTTATCTGAGGAAATAAATTATTGAAAACAGCAATGTCACATGAAAAAACAAAGAGCAACTTAGTAAGTCCTAAGAAACAAGAAGAAAAAAAACCCAGAATGTCAAAGAACATATGAATAATATGAGGTTAGTTAGAGCAGTGTCATGACCTCAGTCTCCAGCCAAATCTGTTCTTTGAAATGACAAAAAACAAAACAAACAATAACGCCTCACCTCCAAAAAAAACCAAACTATTGTATGGCATTATTTTATACCAAAAGTGACAACATATTAAAATAAAGGGCAAAGTAAATAGTTGTAATCAAATACACATAGAATGTAGACTTGAGAATCATAAATTATTATTAAATACTAACTACATTAATCTGAAAAAAACAAAAACAAAAACTGGTGTATAAGGCAAATTCTTCTCAAATGGCAACAAAGAACACTCAGGTTAGACCTGGTAGATTAATAGCCTCTACGTAGTTTAAATGTGTTCTGAAGATGTCCTTGCCTCAAAGCTCGGGTAACTTTACAAGTGAATTCAATGCAATTACCAAGGATGAGGCAATTTCATTCTTATCCACAATATTGCAGAAATAAATAGAAAAAGGAACTATGAAGAAATAAATTTATGGGCTAGTTTCATTTATGATTATAGAAGGGCTTAGATTTTTTTAAAAGAAAATGCTGAAATCTCTTGGTATTGAAGGATGAAATTATAGTACTAAAAATGCCTGGATGATTTGACATTAAATAAAAACTGTAGTTTAATAAGCACAGACAAAAAAACAAAAATAAAACCCACAGCAATCCTGCCTAAGCCTTGACAAAATAATAGGAGACATGAAATAGAAATGAGTTTCCTTAGGAAGAGCCTGCAGTGGGCAACAGCCTTAATGGAAAGGCATTAAGCACATTACATTTGATGTTAAGGACCAGGAAAACACTGGTCACTCTTCCTGTTACCATTTAACTGATTCCTACACACTTGGATAATCAACTTAGGTTTGCTTGGGTATTTCCTGGGTTTAAATGTGAAAGTCTTCTATCCTGGAAAATTCTTTAAAAGCAGGCTTACCTGTGTGGTTTGGGAAGGAAACAACCAATTTTAACCCAGAAGTCTCATGTTTTTTGAGCATTGGACAAACTAGGGTGGTTGGTCAACTTACTGTAGATCCTGGACAAAGTAAAAACAGAAAAAATATGTGTAGTGTAGAAAACATTAAAAGAAGTAAGCATTTTATTGTTTAATAAGATAGAATGTTAAATATATTAAACTGCTAATAATAATAATATATTGCAACAAAAAATATAAGAAAAAGAAGTCAATAAGAGTCTCAATACAGTAGCTTCCTTCTCTATGTGATTCCACTTTTCATGGCTTTAGTTACCTAGAGTCAAAAATATTGTGAAAATACTTGATGGAAACTGGCATAACTTTTTAAAGTATATTTTAAATTGCATAATGTTCTTAGCAGTGTGATAAGATCTCTTACTTGAGACAGGAATTATTCATTTGTAAAATGTACCCATGCTATATAGGTTATCCTCCTGTTTTTGACTTAGTAGCTATTTCAGTTATCAGATTAACTGCCATGATATCACAGTTTATATATATGGTTCAGTATTAGCCAAAATAAATCTTCCCTTATTCAGTTGTTTCAGGAATTTGTCATAACTACAAGAAGTCTGACAACATAGAACATTGGTGCTGCATATAAGGTCACTATTGTGACTTTCTGACAATGGGGTTCAAATGGCAGTTCCAGGTATCCATTGTGAGTAAAAACTGAGGCAGGAAGCATTATCTTGCACCCACAGATTTAGTAAAAATTTGAAAATCATATCATCTTAAGACTCTCAAAATGTGAGGGAAATGGGTTCTCTTGTATTGTTGGAAGTACAACTTAGAATCATTCCAAAGGGCCTAATAAAGTCTAGTAGGGCCTAATAGACTAAGCATGCAATTGATAAAAATAAAAACTGTGGTGGTGATTGTCTCAATAATACTCTGAGTCTTGATAACTTCCTAACTTGTGTTCCCACAGTGTCAATCTGAGGTCTACCAGGAATGATTGGGCTTTCCTTGTAAGTATCTGGAATATCATATTTAGAGCAAGGGTAATAACTCTGGCTTATGGGTGGAACTTGAAGGGAGACTTCAATTCTTGATTAGAAAGATAAACTAGTGATTGGAGTGGCATGTGCATGAAATGCCTGGTAGATGTGGACTTCTCATATTGGAAATGATTTCAACAGGAACATATTTTCAGATCAGTTGTACTTGCAAATAGCCAGGTAAAAATTATGTCACAGCCTGAACACTGAGCTGCCTTGAAATCCCCTGCACCTTACAAAGTCTCAGGGCACAGATGAAATGTAGACAGATTCTTTGCCATAAAATACCACAAATGGCTTCTATTCTAATTTCCAGTAAGGTCCTAATTCCCATGTGAGATCTCATTAGCACATCTTTACTGTCCACTTTCTTGCTTACCTTCTAGTCTTCTGAGCCCTCAGCAGACTCCTCCATTGAATTTGAGTAATGGCATTCTAAGGCTTTTCCATCCCATAGAATTAAAGCTTTTCTAAACTCTACCCACAATCAGTTTTACAAGCTTTTGAACTCTGTGGTCAGGTAGTCACAACAGTGACCTCACTATCAGTACCAACTTTCTGTGTTGTCAGACTTCTTATAGTTATGACAAATTCCCGAGAGGAAGATTTATTCTGGCTCCTAGTTTCCAAGCTGTCATGCTGTCCTGATGGAGACAGTATGGTGGAGCACAGCACTTCACACCCTAGTCATTGGGAGCAGAAGGAAAGAAAACATCTAAGTGCTGGATTTCTTCCCTTTCTCATAGTATTTCATTCAAGCCCCCATGCTGGGGCAAGAGGTCACCCACATTCAGACAACCCTTTCTCCATCAGTCTTTTCCTGAGTTATTCTTACATACACACCCAAAGGTGTGATTTACAAACTCATAGGCTCTTCTCAATCAAGTGAAGCTGACACACAAATCACACTAAATAAGAAGGTAAGAACAAACTTTCTCTGTAACAGGTTCCTATTCTGATATTCTGGGTCCTTCCTGAATAGGAAATTGTGTTTATTCAACTCATGCTCAATTTTCATTTGCTCATTTTATGACATAACAAATATTTTGTGGCTCACCTATGAGATGACTGAATTTTTTTCCCAAGTCCTAGGCATATGCCATTGAACAAACAGAAATTATAACATCCTCAGATTCACAGAGTAAAGTCTGCTTCTATGAGACAGATCAGAGATGGCAGAAAAACTAATTTTTTTTCAGTCATTTTCAAAAACTACTGTTAGCCTTTTTAGAATAGAAACATTCAGGAGGAATACAATTCTGATAAGATGCTATGATTATGTAAAAGCTACAAAGGCTCTTCAAACATATGCTTGGCTCTTATTAGCATGTTCTCAAGAGGAAGGTGAAACAGGCTTTGTTAGGATGTATTGATCTTCCCTTGGCTTAGGTCATCATTCTACCCTAAAATAGAAGAAATAAGAACTGCTGTGCATTGAGGGTAAAAATGTATAGAATTGAAAAAAAAAGTGGGTCATTTGAAACTTTTATCTTTCTTATGCTTATAAACTATCATATAATTGAGAGAAAATCACTGCTTTTAGTTCTGTCTAAGGGCCAATAATCTTCCTTTGCACACAACCACAGATGTTCATAAATGAAAGTGTTACATGAGTTTGTTTCAACATTTGTTTTTGTCACAGTCAAGAGTTCAAAAGAAGGCATCTCATCTCAAGGAGAGTGCTATTATTTTTCCTAATCTATCTCAAATAAAATCTCAATTTATTATTTCATTTACTGCATACAACCACCCCATTAGAGGCTTGTCAAATTTAACTAATTAAGATTTATTCTGGTCAACTCTAATTAGTAAGTGGGGAACCAGATAACACATCTCAGTTAAATACTATCATGTTATTAACTGTAGATTTATTAGAATGTTTTAAGATCTCCCTAGCCTTGTGAGACAGATTCATTTATTTTCTCTCTAGATGTTTTATATAAAGCATTCATTGTGGTCCTAGTATGATGCTTGATGATGAGGACATAGTCCTAAATAGAGTAGTCATGGTTCCTACACGTGTAGATCCTAGAGAGAATCAAATCTTATGGAGAGAGTAAGCAACCTTCTTAAAACTACATAATGATAAAGTAAGAGGATGGGACTATAAGTAAAATTAACAAGTAAAATTAACAGGATGCTCTGTTGCCATCAAACAAGTAGGGAGGAAGTTCTACTTAAATAAATTGGTTCATGTCCCTGGAGACAAGGGAATGTAAATACAAGCCAGTGTTTATTGGAAAAGGACAAGGAAAAGAATACTCTGGGAATGTTTGAAGTTATTGAGGTCTTTAACAGTCATTCTTATGATTGGATTTTACATAAGGTACAAGACAGGTTGAGACTCATTGTTTTGTCTCAGGGGTGTCCAGGGTTATATGTTATTTTAAAAATACTTATCTTTCTTTCACTCAATTGCTTTTTCTCCTGTGTGAACCAGTTGAGATGATTTCTGGGCTCTGTTTTCTGTTTGATTGATCTGTGTGCCTATTTTTCCATCACTATCAGCCTACACTATAAACCTTGACATTCAGCAGGCCGATTTCCTCCTATTCTTTATCAAAATTATAGGTATTCAGTTCTTCAGCCTTTATACATTGCTTTAGAATAATCTTGATGATTATACATATAAAAGTTGGCTGTAATTTTAATAAGAACTATTCTAAATTTAGACAGCAATATGATGACAATTGACATAGTTACAATAGTGAATCATCTAATCTCTGAATCTGGTGTCCCTATTTCTATTTTATTTTGTTCCCTTCTCAACATTTTATCACACAAATACTACACAAATTTATTGAATTTATAATTAAAGAATTTTATTGATAACAAGTGGAATTACACTTTAAATTTTAGTCTTCATGAAGAATATAGAGAAATATAACTAATAATATACTTTTCTTCTCTTATGTAAACTTGGAATACCTATTTATTTAGCAGCTGTGGGAGCTCCTTGTTTGTAGACTTCTGTTTTCTGTATGGACAATTATGGCATCTTTAAATGTGGATGATTTTACTCTCCTTCTCTAATCTGCATGCATTTTGTTCTCTTGCTTTGTTATCTAGCTAGGGTTTCTAACACCGTACTGAACAAGGGTGATAAGAATAGACTTCACTCACTTCTCCACTTTTAAAAGGATTCAGTTATTTGCTATTAAATTTAATGTTAGCCAAGGTTTGGCTGATGGTGGGGTTTTTTTTTTGCCATTTGAAGAAGTATACTCTCTTTCTATTTTTTTTAAGAGCTTTTGAAATAAGTATGTGTTGAGTTACACCAAACTGTGCTGTTATGCTGAGTTCAGGATTGAGTTTTCCATGTTGAATTAACCTTGTATGTCTTGAATAAATCCCCAGTGATCCCTCCTTGGTTTATGATGGGGTTATAGTCTCACAATCTCAGTAAATTTAAAATATTGTTAGATCAAAAATACATTTAGTGTGCTTAACTTGAGGATTATAGCTCAGCCTAGCCTTTCTTAGGCAAGTTTAGAATACTCATATTAACATATGGGTTTGCAAAATTGTCTAGAAAAAAAAGCCCATTTGATAATAAAGTGTTGAAATGCACAATTTATTGGATACAAACATCAAAAAAACACCGACAGTACAGTATTCCATACATCATTAGTTGTTGATCTCTTGAGTACACATGTGCCTGGCTGGGAGATGAGGCTTCTTGCTATTGGTCAGCACCACAAATATTGTACAGACTGTTCCCACTCTGGGAAAATATCTAAATTCAAAGTGAAGTTTCTAATGAATTTGTATAACTTTTCATCTTAATAAAGTAAAAAAGCAACTTAACCCAAACCACTAACATGGAGAATGGAGACAGTGTGAACTTTTATATATTGCCTAATTTTATTTGTTAATATTTTTTAAGGATTTGTACATCTATATGTGGGATTTTAATATATATACTTTTTGTGTTTTTTAATAAAATAAAATATAAAACAAAAAGTCATCCATCAGAATAGGATACAACACAAAAGCAGAAGGAAAAGAGTCAAGGAAAAGCCACAAAGCAGATATAGATATAGAAACTCACACTTTGCACACTCAGGAATCCCATAAAACCACAAAACTGGAAGCCACAATATATACACCAAGGGCCTGTAAGGTAAAAAGTGAAAGAGAAAAATATACATAAAAATGAAGTAATATAAAATAAAAATTGAAAATAAGATTTAAAAAATCCTGATAATGACATTATGAGACCAAGAGCCTGCAAGGATGCAGTTAGTTCCTTTTCTGTTGGCATCTACTGCTCGGCACACAGCCTGCCCTTAAGAGCAGTTTGTTTCTTCAGTGAGCCTCCCAGGGAGGAAACTAAATTTTCATTTGCAAGTGGTTATCAACCAGAGACAGTTCCCAGGTTAGGAATGGGGACATGTGTCTACTTCTCCTCTCAACTCTAGCATCCCATCCAGTGCTGACCTCTGTGGGTCTTGTATATGCTGCCTCTGTCTCTCTAAGTTTGTGTGTATATTGATCTTGTTGGTTTAGAGGGCCTTGTTTTCTTGGTGTTCTCCATCCCCTCTAGCTCTTTTAGTCTTTCTGCCTGTTTTCTCTCAGGATTCTCTGAGCCCTGATGGTGCGTTTGTTGGAGAGATCCTATTAAGGGCTGAGTGTCCCAAGGTCTCTCTCACCGTCTGCATAATGTCTGGCTGTGGGTCTCAGTATTTGTCATTAAGATGTCATTAAAAGTGACATTATTGCTATTTTTTAACCGTTTTTAGACCATTAGTATTTGGTTTTACCCCAGGTCCCTGGACCATTTAGTTCCAGGTTCTTGGTCACTCAAATAGTGTTGGGTATGGGTTCCATCTCATGGATGGGCTGTAAATCAAATTAGATACTAGTTGGTTGCTCTCAAAAGATTTGTGCCAACATGGCACTAGCATATCTTGCATGCAGAAAATAACCTTAGATCAAGCTATACAACCGTCTTGCTTATGCAGAGGGGCCCCCTGGCAGTAGGATCAGGATCCATCTCTGGTACATGAGCTGTTTTTTTCCAGCCCACTGCCTGTGGTGGGACACCTCACACAGCCTTGAGGCCGGGTGATGGGCTTGGACCTGCCTCTACTGAATGTACCAGGCTCTGCTGACTCCCCATAAGAGGCCTTACCATCTTGTAGAAGGGAATGGGAGTTTGGTTGGGAGGAAAGCTGGAGGGGTAAGAGGAGGGAAGAGGGCAATCTGTGATTGGTATGTAAAATGAATAAAAAATTTCTTAATAATAAAAAAGGAAAATAATTGTAGATCAAAGGATTTGTGGCTAGGTTGTTTATGTTTCTCTCTTGGTATCATGCAGAGTATCTTCCTGTACCAAAGACACCAGCATGTAGGGTGAAGGCTCTATGTAAGCACCAGCTCAACTTCTCCATGCTCTATGAATTGTGTACTTGTTGTCTTCAGCAATGGGGCCTTGCTATCAGTTTGTGGAGAGCAAGCTAAAGTGTTGGCAATATCCTGGATTACTTGGGGATTTCTATGGAACTCCTTTGACCAATAGCTCAATTAGATGTAACCCAGTCAGGAGACCAGAAGCTTTATTGGTGACAAGAGATGACCATTTGGAGCTCTGCTTTGTCTCCTCCATTATTTGATAATTTTATTTAGATCCCCTTTTGTGATTTATATATTGTGCACCCCAATAAACTTATCTGAGGGTCAGAGAACAGAACAGGCACTATATTAAACATAGGTATAGTCAGTGGTAGCACATGCCTTTAATCCTAGCATTCATAAGGCAGAGATCCTTTAATCCCAGTGGTAGCACATGCCTTTAATCCCAGGAAGTGATGGCAGGAAGCAGAAAGGTATATAAGGTGTGAGGACCAGAACTAGAGTCTTGTTAAGCTTTCAGGTTTTCAGCAGCAGTTCAGCTGAGATCATTTCAGGTGAGGACTCAGAGGCTTCCAGTTCCAGGAAACAGGATCGGCTGAGAAGTTGGCGAGGTGAGGTTAGCTGTGGCTTGTTCTGTTTGTCTGATCTTCCAGTGTTCGCTCCAATACCTAACTTCGGGTTTGTTTTTATTAATAAGACTACTTTAGATTCGTGTTACACCCTTCATTATTTTTATATATTTTACAAAGCTTCTACTGTATTAGTTTTTCACATTACCCCTCAATGGCCCTTAATTTTATCTGTCTGTCTCCATATTCCCTCACTTTTCCCTCTCCCCCTCCCCATTTGATCCTCTTTTCTACTCCCTCCCTCCATCTATATCTATTTTATTTCCCTTTCCTAATGAGATCTGCCTGTTCCCTCTATGCCCTTACTCTATATCTACCCTCTGTGACTTTACAGATTGTAGCTTGGTTATTATTGACTTAATAATAGCTGTAATGGCTATTTTTGGTTGTCATCTTGACTATATCTGGAATTAACTAAAACTCTAAAATGAAGGGCATACTCATGAGAGATTTCTGCTTAATTTGAAGTGGGAAGATCTATTTCTAATCTGGGTTTTTGAGACTGGAGGGCACATCTTTAATACACATCTAATCTGTGTCACACCTTCTGCTGAGCCCGTATACAAACATAAAAGAAACAGAGGAGTGTTTGCTCTTTGCCTGCTTGCTCTTGCCTTGTTAGCAAGTCCACTTCACTGGTATTAGAGCCTACTTCTTTGTGATTCCATGGTATATTGAAGACAAGCTGAGACATCCAGGCTTGTGAACTGAGAAACTATCAGATTAATGTACTTTCCATCCATAGTCAGCCATTGTTGGATTGTCTAGACCACAGCCTGTATATATGGGATTTATTATTGTACTATCTATCTATCTATCTATCTATCTATCTATCTATCTATCTATCTATCTATCTATCTATCATCTATCTATCTACCTATGTATCTATCTTTATAGAGAGGGAGGATTTGTTCTATAAATTCTATTATTCTAGAGAGCACTGACTAATATAGCAGCTAATATCCACATATAAGTGAATAATAATATATTTGTCTTTCTGGGTCTGAGATACCTTACTCTGGATAAATTTCTTTCTAATTCCATTGATTCATTCATAAAATTGATGAATTTTATGATTTCTGGCAAATTTTAAAATCTGGTATCTGACACATATTATTCTAATAAAGACCCATGTTCATATTTATTGTTTGGATGCTATATATTTTTACCATAACCCTTTTTTTGGGGGGGATAGGGTCTGTCTACATATCTCTGGCTGTTCTGGAACTTATTATGTAGATCAGTCTGGCCTTGAACTCACAGAAATTCTGTCTTCCGAGTACTGCAGTGAAAGGCATGTATTACCATACCCAGCCCACCATTATACTTTTAATACCTCTATATATTTGTTTTTGGAGTGAGTTTCATTTACCCACTGCAAAGGGTAATCTTTATTGTCTACTTGATTGGCTTTAGAATCATTGTGGAAATAATGGGTCTTTATTTATGAGGGTATTTCCAGGAAGGATTAACTGAAGAGGAAAGACACAACCTAATGTAGATGGCAGCATCCCTTGAGTTCTGGTCCTGGTTTGACAAAAAAGAAAAAGCAAGCTGATTACTTGTATCCCCCTCTATACTTCCTGACTGGGGATGCAATGTGAGTAGCTTCTTTACGCTCTGGGTGCCATACTGTCCCTACCATGATGTACTGTACTTCTTGAACTATATCCTGAAGTATACCCTTCCTCTATTAGTTTTATCTTGTCAGGTATTTGGTCATAATAATGATAAAGGTAATAATACACAAGATATATGGTTTAGTCACTTTAAAAATATACTTTTTTAGAGTTAGAGGAATACCTATACGGTAGAGTGCATACATAATATAAGCAAGGCTGTGTATTCAACCCCTAGCACCAGAAAAACAAAGAAGAGAAAAATAAAACAATATTAAATATACCCTAATAATTTTGTCTTTAATTATAGTTGTGCTGGTTAGTTTCTGCCAGCTTGACACAAGGTAGAGTTAACTGGAAAGAGGAAACCATAAAAGAGGAAACCTTCATTAGATTGGTTCATAGGAAGGTCTGTGGGGGCATTTTCTTGATTAGTTATTAATGTGGAAAGTCCCAGCCACAGTGGGCAGTGCCATCTCTGGCAGGTCCTGGGGTGTAGAAGAAAGCAGGCTGGGCAAGCCCTGGAGAGCAAGGCAGTATTTGGCATTCCTCCATGGCATCTGCGTCAGTTCCTGCCTTGTGTTCCCACCATGATGAACTCTAATCTGTGCTGTGGAATCAAACCTTCCCTTCTCACGTTGCTTTTGATCATGCTGTTTGACATAGCTACAGAAAGCCACTAGAACAGTGGTAAGCATTTATATTTATTGTAACTACTGATGTATTAAGAACAATGTGTCCACACGATGCTATCTTCTGCTTGTTATGTGGGTTTTGTTTTGCTTCTTTTTCCTCCTTGAAAATGACTTGGAACAACTTCAGAATTTCATTTTACTTTGTACCTTTGTACGGGTTTCTAATCATCACTCTATAGTCTGTAGTCTACCGCCCGGCTGGGGTTCAGAACTCTTACACCCCTCTAATTCCCATTGTTCCGTTTTGTTTATAGTATATTAAATTGATTCTCTGTATATACTTAAAATCACATCTCTGTTACGATTTTTGCTTCAACTATCGAGCATAATTCAGAAAAAGCAAAGAAATCTCCTTTGCTTACACCTGCCCTTCTCTCCCTTCCCCCACTCCCTTCCTCCCCCTCCTCCCCCTGCCTCTTCCCTCCTTCTCTCCGCCCTCCATCTCTCCCTTCATTTCCTTTATTTCATCAATTCCATTCTGTTTCAAAAAATTTCTGAGTCCATTTATTAGGGTAGGTTGATTGATAACACAGACTCCTAATTTTCTTTTATCTGTGAACACCTTTATTTTCTATTCATTCCTAAATATAGGATCTTGGTTTGATAGCTTTTATTATTCAATGCTTGGAACATGCTGTGACCCTTTTTTCTGGCCTCTGTGATTCTGATGAGAGATCTGTTGTCATTTAAATTCTTTTTTCCCTCACATGTAAGGTGCCATTGAATCCTTGCTGCTTTCTGTATTCTTTTCTTTATCCTTATTTTTTGAGACTTTTGATAATAACATGTCCTAGTGTGCATTTCTTTGAGTTTGTATTTCCTAGGGACTTGCTCACATATTTTGAATGTTTATCTTCAAATAATTTTCCAAATTTGTGCAATCTCAGCCGTTTCTTTTGAGTGAGTTTTTGAATCTTTGTCTTTTCTCCTCTCCTAGAACTCTGGTCACACAAACCTTATATTTTGCTATAGTCACTGAGTTTTTCTTTATTACCCTACCTACCAGCTATTCAGTCAGGTTAGTTTTTATTCTCCTGTCTTCAATTTCAGCAATTCTTTCCTCTCCCTGTGCACTCAACTATTTATCCTACACACACACACACACTGGCCATTGCACTTTTTTCTTTCTAAAATTATTAGTTATGTTATCTTTTTTTTTCTTTGCAGAGGTCAATTTTCTGTTTTTTGAGGAACATTCAGGGAACTCTCAAAGCATTTCTTCATGGCTATTATAAAATATTTGTCATATAAGCATACCACCTTCGTTAACATGGTGCTGGCATTTATTGGTGATTTTTTTTGTCTTTTTTTTTTTTTACTTAGAGATTTTCTGAGGGCAATTCATGATTTGAATTGAAACCTGGAACTTTGGACATTCTTAGCTTTTGTATCTTACTTAAATGTCTGTTTTAGCTGGCTTTGTCTGACACTGACTTGGTAAGGAAAGGAGAATTGCCTCATAGGTGAAGGTAGAGATCAAGATTTTTCTATTTGGTAGATGTTAGGAACTTGGTGTAGATGTGTTGGGTCTCTTTGAGCATCTCTGTGATAATCACCTTGGCTGGGAGGTAGAAAGTTCTATAGCTAATGCCCACGCCACCTCATGACTGGCTGTTCAAAAGATATGACCTCAAGGGGACAGAAGAGGAGTTCCTTGTTACTGCAAGACAGAAGTGGAAGTACAGGTTTCCTATTCACTCCCTCGAAATGAGCACAGTGCTCAGTGTCCTCTACCACCACCTCCTATAGTAGGTTAGGTCACCTTGCTGCAGCCTGTGGGAGTTAAGGCTCTCTTTCCCACTTCATTAGTGTGGATGGTGATAGCTATTTTTACAGAGTGCAAAGCTTATTTTCCAGAAGTTTCTTACTTGACTGATTTCTGCATCTATGTGCCTTGGTCTTTTGTCTAGCCAGAACAAACTTTGATTGGGGACCTTTTATTTCCTTTTCCACCTCTCTCCCAACCTCCCTTCTATCTGTCCTCTCTCACACCTGTCTTTATTGACATTCTTTGGTTACTGAGTTTGCAATTTTTATGTCAAGAATATATGAGGAAACAGAAACAAAAACAGAACCTGTAAAATATGTGTAATTTAGTTATATTGCTCAGATATATTGGAATTAGCACCAGGAATAGCAAAAGAAAAGCCTAAATAACCTTTCTAGGAAGAAAATTTTCTTAATATACTTCCATATTCATACTTGGTACATGAAAGTCCCCCTTTAACAATATATAGTTATTATTTTCTGCATGTTTTTGTACAAACTCATGCTCTTGTTGGTCTCCTGGTTAATGCTTAGGCATCCTTTTAATCTCTGCTCGAATATCCTTCTTACTTATATATCCTCTGTCAGGTTAGTTTTTTTATATGCAACTAGAAGATTCAAGTCAACTTTTGTTCCTTGCATTCCATTTTGTACTTTGAATTAGAAAAATATGTCTCTATCTGTTTCCTCCACTAGGCTATGTGTGGCTATGTGCATGTTGATAAAATGAAGATTCTTTTTGTTCACCCATCTCTCTCATTTATTTCTGTCAGTTCTCAAATATATAGCCATTCTGTGCCTGTACATCGAACACTGTTGTCTAAAGAGACTGTTGCTAATCACACTTTGCCTGTCCAGTTACTTTTATTTTTTATTTTTATTGTCATCTTTTTTCTTGTAGGTGCCTCCTGTAGGTAGCATTTGCATCTATGTTTATGTGTGATATAACTAGTGTTCTGTCATATTTTTATTCTGTTTCTGTATTTGTTACTTTCTGGGTTTTGGGGTCTATCTATCTATCATCTATCTATCTATCTATCTATCTATCTATCTATCTATCTATCTATCTATCTATCAATCATCAATTTATCTATTTACCTATCATTTATTTATCTATTTATCTATTTATTTATTTATTTATTTATCTTTCTGTGACAGGGCAAGACAGTGCAGAGGTTCCTCCATCTTGTATTCTTGCTGAGATCATTTTTAGTTTAACTAGAATTAGATTTCCTTGATGGAGAATCCTGTGGAAATTTACCAGACTCTCTTTTAGGAAGCCAAGGGCAAGATGTCTCAGCTAATTTATCTTAATTTCTGTTAGACTGCCTGCTTGTGTGAACCTTCCCCTCCAGCTAATTGCTTATCTTAGCTTTTGTTAAACTGCTTGCCTGCATAAAGCTTCCCTTGCAGCTACTAAGTGAGATAGAAGGATGTGGTTTTGCCTTTTAAAGACCCTTGATCTAAATGCTCAGGGCTACATTTGGGTCTCCAGTACCTGAATGTAATTCCAGCTAGCTAGAAAAAAAGGACTTTCAGTTGACTATAAACTGTGTCTGAGTGCCCATCTCTGGTGGGGTCCCCCATAACATTTCTAACTTTTCCTCCAATTCCCCCTTTCTGCCTTATGTCCTCTGTCAGTTTAAAAAAAAATTCATACTACTAAAGTTTGACTAAAGTTTACTATTTTTAAATATATGTGTCATTGGCTATAATAAAAAAAATTGACTTAAAAAATTTCCTCAGCCTGAGCTAGGACTCTTAAATTGAAAATCAATACACTATTAAACCTCCTAACAGAAGCCAGGGCTAATGCAAACATAGCCTTAAGCTTCACTAGTTCCAAGAGCTCAGCTGGTATAGAGTTCTAGAATTATCTTACTTTCATTTCGGTTTTCACGGTGTATCCCTCCTTTCTCTCCTCTTCTTCCTCTCCCTTTCCCCTTCTCACTTTCTGTTTCTTTCAGCAAATCAGTATCATATAAACTTTCTTTTATCAGTGCTATAGGCACTCCTGAGCTTCCAGGAAGTTTAAAGCAAGTAATACTATTGCTAATAAAAATATTTTTAAAAATGAAAAATTAACATTCCAGTGCAATCACTATTGATCTTATTGAATAAATATTCTCATCTTTATTTCATTCATTTTTAGAGTAATCAATAGATATTTAGACAATATCTATTATTAGCAAAATGAAGGACAGAGGATTGGATGCACTTGCTGCATTCTTGGTGTGTTACAAGGAACAGGATATAGTTTTATTTTTCTTTCATCCCATAGGTCCATAAGCACTTTTTTTGTTTTTGTTTTTGTTTTTCCGAGACAGGGTTTCTCTGTGTAGCTTTGCACCTTTCCTAGAACTCGCTTTGGAGACCAGGTTGGCCTGGAACTCGCAGAGATCCTCCTGCCTCTGCCTCCTGAGTGCTGAGATTAAAGATGTGAGCCACCATTGCCTGGCCCCATAATCACTTTTTATCTATTCCATGCTTTATGCTATTACAGGTATTGGAACCATCTAGATTTTAGAACAAGAACACTGTCATTATAATATGAATTTTATATTCAATATTTTCAATTATAGTACTTTACCTTTAGTTTTCAATGTTAAAAACATTGGTGCCTTCATTTTACTGTGCACATAATATAAAAATACTCTTCCACAATAATTTGCATTTTAAGATTGTGAGTTGCATATATGTGCACGAGTCTGAGGAGGTAAGAAAAGGGTGCTGGGTCCCCAGAACTGGAGTTGCAGAAGCTGTGAGCTCCCATGTGGATGATGAGAACCAAACCCAGTACTTTGTAAGAGTAGTGCTCACTCTTAACTGCTGAGTCACCTCTCCAATGTCCTCCTTTTTTTATTAGAGTTGTTCTTCATTTCATCAACAGCTCTAGGTTTGTTACACTTGACAGAAAACAAAGGAAGAAGAAGGAGAAGGAGAATAAGGAGAAGGAGAAGGAGGGGGAGGAGGAGAAGAAGAAGAAGGAAAGAAGGAAAGAAAGAAAGTATCTAATATCTATATGGGAAAGAAACAAGAAAAATTAATCAAAGATAATAGCGCAGTCTACAAAGATGAGATAAAGCTAAACACACACAACCATAACTGTTGATATTAGCATGATTTCAGGTACATGATCAATACCTAAAAATCAATTAAATCCCTATAATCAATACCAAATGAAAGTAAACTGCCATTTAAAATACATTTTTAATCCAAAATACCTCATAATATATCTAAGATAAGCATTATCTGTACATTGTAAGCTCTAAAATAATGATAAAGGCAACCAAGGACTAAAGTAAAGTAATCAGTTGTAAGGGTCAATATTGTTAAGACATCAATTCTCCCCCAAACCAATGTCTGGATTGAAGGTAATCTCAGAGACAAATTAACCCCTCCCTCCGTCCCTTTCTCCTCCTCCTTTCCCTCACTCCCTCTCTCCCTCCCTCCCTCTCTCCTTCTTTCCTTTCTTTCTTTTTCAATAACATGACCTAAAAAATAAAAATCTAAAATTTTACTTTGAAAATCTAATCACATTTTTTTTTTTGATTTTTCAAGACAGGGTTTCTTTGTGTAGCTTTGCGCCTTTCCTGGAACTCACTTTGTAGACCAGGCTGGCCTTGAACTCACAGAGATCTGCCTGCCTCTGCCTTCGAGTACTGGTATTAAAGGCGTATGACACCACTGCCCAACTAATCACATTTTTTTACAGTAATTAAAAACAAGGTTGCATTTTCATGAGCTAGATACATCAAATCAAATAATGGAATACAGGAGGGAACCCCAAAATTGATCACCATATATATATAAATGCGCATATATGTATGTATCTATATATGTACAATTATATGATGAATTTTGACATATTGAAAAAGGCAGTTCAATAGAAGGGTAGCCTTTCAACTACATATGGAAGAAAAACTGGGTATTCAAATGCAAGAAAATAAAGTGTAAAAGTCAATAAATCTTGATAGAAAAAATCTCACAGCATATACTAGAAAGTATTCAAAATGCATCATAAGCCTAAATGTAAAAATAGAGACTATAAACATTTCTAGATGAAGACAGATGTGATTTCTTTATTATACCCATCACTACCAAAAATTCTTTAGTCATTTCTTTGCAGTTATGTACCTACCAGATCTTTACTCATTACTATCTTCTCTCTAGTATAATGTGTAACCTCAACACCATACAGGAAACCTTCAAGAAGTATTTCCCTACTAATGAATGGACCATACCACTCCTCCTCAGAAGCAATGAAATATGGAGATGAAGCAAACTGAAAAAAAAAATGTTGATGGGGATAAAATACCCCTGCATTTCCAGGAAACATGTAGATTTAAAATTAGTCAACTGGAATGTAATGGCTAATCAAACCAGAGTGACTTTGCTGTGGAAAATCTGCAGGTAGAAAACTTAGATACTCCCATATCATCTGCTGTTTAGTGTTTACTTTGAAAATACTTGATGATGGCACCCTGGTCTATCATTGACCACAGTTTGTTTCTTTGTTTTTAGTGGCTATGCTAATAAGTGGATTCTCTTCATATTACACAAACATGGCTGCCTTTATTTCAGAGATGTTATGTTTGGATAGCTATGAGCACGTAGTGGGATCACAGAGGCTTCTGGATCTGTGTCCTTTCTCATCAGAACCCCACCCCCTCCATGTAGTCTGAAGCAGGGTTTCTAATGACATTGGTAATTATTGATGGGAATGCTAGTGGGTTACATGGTATTTTTTGGTCCTGCAGCAATACTGTTCTGCTATCTGGGATCGTGAATTTGAATCTCCCTTTAAAGTAAGTCTGTTTAATTAGTAGTAATTACCTCTTCTTCCCTGCCCCCATCTCTACTTAGTTAAAGCTGGAGGAGAGCATGGGATTTCCTTTTCTCTCATATCTCCTTTGTCAGTGATTGACAAAGCTCACAGAGACTTGAACAGAAGGAAGTCATTGTGGGAGGTTTTCCTTTGTTCTTAGAGATTTACAGACTATCCACCTCACAGGAAATACATATTTTTGTTAGCAGAAAAATAATTCATTTTTGCTACAACCATTTATTCAAAGTCTGCTTCAAGCTGCACAGTATGCATACATTGTTGCATTTAATACCTATAAAAATTAGGACAGGTATAGCTGCTTAGATGAAAAATGTCCCCTATAGGTTCATGAATTTGAGCACTTGATTGCCAGTGAGTTGTGCAGTTTGGGGTGATTATGGAACCTTTAGGAGGTGGAGACTTTCTGGAAGAAGTATGTCACTAGAGGCAGGCTTTTAGTCTTTATAGCCTGGCTCCAATTACACTTCACATTTTCTGCATCATCTTTTCCTCCTGATCCAGCCACCTGTCTCCCAGTCATTATGGATTCTCCCTCTGTAACTGTAAGCCAAATAAACTTTCTTCTATAAGTTGTCTTGCTTATGATATTTTATTACACCAAAAACAAGGGAACTAATGCAACAGATATTATTACCCATATTTTACAGATGATAATATTGAAGCTCCGAGTATTAAGTTTCTTGTCCAGGGGCATAATACAAATGTACCATTTGAAGCTTGTTCCCCTGATTAAAATTTTATACACTTAAAAAAATTGTCCTTATTATATGTGACACACTTCCTCTTCTGTTTTTTATTGCTTATTTTTGGTTGCAAAGAGATGACCATATATTTAAGGGTCATTATTAATGATACTTTCATGGCAAAGACCAAATATCCTCTCCTTTGTGGATACACAACAGGTTGTTTTTTGCAGGGCTGCTGGCCTCGTGTGTGTGTGTGTGTGTGTGTGTGTGTGTGTGTGTGTGTACATCAGAAGTGTGCGTTCAGTGCCTTCCTCCATTTCTATACCTTATTTTTTACATTTTCAACAATTTTTGAAGTAAGCTTCCTCTTAGGTAGTCTCACACATGTCCCACTGGATACTGACCATTCTTCACATCCACATCCTCTTTCCTCCTCCTGCTCCTCCTGCCTCCCAGTCTCTTTCTCATATCCATGTCACTTTGTTTTGTTTTGTGATTCACTGAATTTGTCCTAGAGTTCTGTGTGATCCTGGGTTTGAAGCTATCCTTTGGAATCTGGTGGAAATTGGCAGTAGGCACAGAAGGGTTCTCTTTGTTTCCAGATGTGTATGCAAATTTCACACTTTTGATCATTGTCCTCCCGCACTTTTCCAATTTAGATCTTTAATTAAGTATATGAGAAAACTCGAGGCGTATTGGTAGAGATAGAGTTATTTGTGTTTCTATCAATATATGATTTACTTATTTTAATAAATGTCAAATATCACACTATTTGTAAAGCAATAGTGCTAACTATTGAAATACATGTAGATAAAAATAAATGAATTACAATATTGTTCTCCATATATTAACTTTAATTTATGATTTTTAGGTGGGAGGCGAATTCATAGAAAATTAGAAATGAATGGAGTAGGAGGGGTGCAGACATTCTTGGTGTGGGTTAAATGTGGCATGGACCCAAGTTTCAAAAGAACAGAAGTAGGTCATTGTGTATTTCAGACTTTAATCCCAGTCATAAGGTGTCACTGTGGCAGCCTTAGAAGTTATCTCATATAAATTCCTAGTAGTTTCCACTGCACTAGGTTTCTACTTCCTCCCCTAATTTACCCCCATTCCAGTCATCTTTCACACTATCCTCTCCCACTACTCTCTCCTTCCATCCTTCCCCAACCTGTTCCCTCTTGTTCCCATCCACACCTACCCCCAGTCCACTCAAGAAATCTATTCTATTTCCCCTTCTCAGGGAGATCCATGCATCCTTCTTGAACTCTCCTTGTTATTTAGCTTCTCTGGGTCTCTGGATTGAAGCATGATTATCCTTAACTTTATAGCTAATATCCACTTAGAAGTGAGTACATACTATGTTTGTCTTTCTGAGTCTAGGTTACCTCACTCAGGATGATATTTTCTAGTTTCATCCATTTACTTGCAAATTTCATGATGTTATTTTTTAACAGCTGAATAATACTCCATTATGTAAATGTACCACAATTTTTTTATTCATTCTTCATTGAGGAACATCTAAGTTATTTCCATGTAGCTATAAGCTTTCTCAGGTCCCACCCAGCCCTGCAGTCCCATGTTCCTCCAGTTCTGCCTGGCCTGTGGTCCCGCAGCTGATTATAAAAATAATCATTCAGAGGCTTAATATTGATTACAAACTGTATGGCCTATGGAAGGCTTCTTGCTAGCTAGCTCTTTCATCTTAAATTAACCCATTTCTATTAATCTCTGTTTCGCCATGTGGCTGCGGTGTTACCTGTCTGCTGGCATTTTGCTTCTCCTTTGGTGGTAACTGGCATCTCTTCAGACTCTGTCTTTCTCCTGTCTCTCTCCTTGGATTTCCTGTCTGCCTCTAAGCTGCCTTACCATAGGCCAAAGCAACCTTTTTATTAACCAATGGGAGCAACATATATTCATGGTTTACAGGAAGACATCCCCCAGCATTTCCAGATTTTAGCTATTACAAATAAAGATGCTATGAACATAGTTGAGCATGTGTCCTTGTGATAGGGTGGAGCACCTTTTGGATATATGCCCATGTGTGGTATATCTGGGTCTTGAGGTAGATTGATTCCCAATTTTCTGAAAGACCATAATATTGATTTTCAAAGTGGCTGTACAAGTTTGCACTCCTACCAGCAACAGAAGAGTATTCCCCTTGCTCCACACCCTCTCCAGAATAAACTGTTACTTGTGTTTTTGATCTTAGCCATTTTGATAGGTATAAGATGGAATTGCAGAGTCATTTTGGTTTGTGTTTCCCTAATGGCTAAGGATGTCAAACATTTCTTTAAGTGTTTCTCACCATTTGAGATTCCTCTGTTGAGAATTTTCTGCTTAGATCTGCACCTCATTTTTAAATTGGATTATTTAGTTTATTGAGGTCTAGTTTCTTGAATTCTTTATGTATTTTGGGTATTAGCCCTCTTTCAGATGTGGAGATGGTTAAGATCTTTTCCCATTCTGTAGGGTGCTGTTTTGTCCTATTGATGGTGTTCTTTGCTTTACAGAAGCTTTTCAGTTTCAGGAGTTTCCATTTTTTAACTGTTGATTTTAGTGCCTGTGCTATTGGTGTTTGGTTCAGGAATTGTCTCCTGTGCCAGTACATTCAAGGCTATTCCCTACTTTCTCTTTATCTCTCTCTCACTTTTTAATTTTTTTTTTTGTTTTTTGAGACAGGGTTTCTCTGTGTAGTCTTGGTTCTTGTTCTGGATCTCAGTCTGTAGACCAGGCTGGCCTCAAACTCATGAGATTTGCCTGGCTCTGCCTTCCAAGTGCTGGGGTTAAAGGCATGTGCCACTATCACCCAGCCCCACTTTCTTTTTTATCTGTTTCAGTGTATCTGGATGTATGTTGAGCTTTTTGATCCACTTGGACTTGCATTTTGTGCAGGGTGATAAATATGGATCTATTGGCATTCCTCTACATGCTGACATCCAGTTAGACCAGCACTATTTTCTGAAGGTGCTTTCTTTATTCCATTGTATATTTCTGGTTTCTTTATCAAAAGTCAGGTGTTCACAGATGTGTGGATTTACCCCTGGGTTTTGGATTTGAGTCCATTGATCAACTTGTCTCTTTTTGTGCTAATACCTTGCAGTTTTTCTTACTATAGCTCTTTAATACAGCTTGAAATCATGGATGGTGATTCCTCTGGAAGTTCTTTTATTGTATAGAATTGTTTTAGCTCTCTTAAGTTTTTGTTTTTCCATATGAAGTTGAGTATGTTCTATCAAGGTCAGTAAAGACTTGTGTTGAAATTTTGGTGGGGATTTCATTGAATCTGTAGATTGCTTTTGGTAAAATGAGCATTTTTACTATGTTAATCATATTGATCCATGAGCATGTGAGATAAAGATCTTATGATATCTTCTCCAATTTCTTTTTTTCAAAGACTTGAAGTTCTTGTCATATAGGTGTTCTCACTTGCTTGGTTTGAGGCTATTGTAAAATGTGTTGTTTCCCTGATTTCTTTCCCAGCCCATTTGTCATTTTTATATAGGAGGGATACTGATATATTTGAGTTAATCTTGTATCCAGACACATTGCTGAAAGTGTTTATCAGTTGTAGGAGTTCAGTGACCCTAGTGAAAACTAGTAATGAGAGATAAGGACCCTGGGCTGGCCATCTTCTGTACAAGGCAAGGGTTCCAGTGGAGGCATTGGGACACCAACCCAGCCACATAACATTCGCACTACAATTTGTCCTGCATGCAAGATGTGCTGGGGTAAAGTTGAAGCAGAACTTCTGGGAGTAGTCAACCAGTAACTGGTCTAACTTGAGACCCATGTTTTGAGAGGGAGTCCATGCCTGACACTGTCTGGAGGGCCAGGAACCAGAGGCTGGATAGTCCAAAGACTCAGGGTAGAACCAAACATATCCAGCACAAAACAAAAAGCAATGAAATGATTCATAATAACACTCTGCTATACTTGTAGACACAGCATGACATAATCATCACCAGAGAGACTTCATCCAGCAACCGATGGGAGCAGATGCATAGACCTAAAGCCAAACATTAGGCAGAGCTTAGGGAATCCTGTGGAAGAGGGGGAGGAAGGATTGTAGAAGCCAGAGGGGTCAAGGACACCACAAGAAAACCCACAGAATCAATGAATCAGGGCTCACAGGGGCTCATAGAGACCGAACTGACAATCAGGGAGCCTGTATGGATCTGACATAGGTTCTCTGCATATATGTTACGGTTGTGTAGCTTGGTATTCTTGTGTGACACCTAACAGTGGGAGTAGAGGTTGTCTCTGAATCTTTTGCTTGCTCTTGGGACCCTTTTCCTCCTACTGGGTCGCCTTGTCCAGCCTTAATATGAGTGCCTAGCCTTCTTGCAACATGATACACCATGTTTGTTTGATATCCCTGAGAGGTCAGCTCCTCTCTGAAGAGAAACAGAGGAGGAGTAGATCTTGGGAAAAGGGGAGGTACAGGGGTGGGGGAGTGGTCTGGGAGGAAAGAAGGGAGAGGAAACTCCATCAGGATGTAATGTATGAGAGAAGAATAAAGAAAAAAAAACCCAACCAAACAATCAAACAAACCAAAAGAAAAAACAAACAAAACAAACAAAAAAATAAAAGTTATTTCAAATTGAAATCAGCTTAGCTTATGAATAGGGGGTCTGGTATTTTATCACTATTCCAGATGACTATAAATAGTGGGATAAAATAACCAGTTTCAAGATTGCTTCTCAAATCCAGGCTGCTGGCAACAACCCCAAAAGTGAGTATTCTCACTTTAATAAGCAAGACCCAAGACATTAGATTAGTTAGCAAGCAACTTTGACCTGAATAAGAGCTTGAGAAAATCTGGGAATTATCTCCCACATAACACAAAAGGAAATTTTACTAATTCATTAATCATTTAAAGCTTTGGAAAAATATTTTTGTAGGCTGAAAAATAAGTTACCCCAGAGGCTTAGAGATGACAAAATTAATCTCTGCTAACACCTGCTTTCCAAAACTGTCTTATCTGTCAGATTTCAAACTGTCCAAGCTGGAACAATAAAACTTTGCCTATCCCAGCAAAAGAAAGTAAGAATACAGCTTTTGAGATAAAAAAGAAGAGAGAATTAATTCTTTCCATCAAATCTGTTTTCTTAACCTTTATATGCTTTACTATTTCTGCATTCTGTGTAGCTGGAGCCCATCTTGTATAGGCACTGAAACATTTCTGATTCTAATTTCTTTAACAACCACATCTCCTGACTTTAAATGTGGGCTTTACATTGTGTCATGCCAGAAGTGAGTAGGCGTCTGCCTGTGTGGCACATTCCATCTTGTGGGGCCACTGAGTGCAACAGGACTTTTGTCAGGGTGCAGCCCCAGCCAAGTTTTTTTTTTTTTTTTTTTTTTGCTATTACTTGTGGCAGCCAAAAGGTAGATTTTCTTACAAAAAAAAATCGATAAGGAGGTGCTTGAAAAGGCAACCTCATGAATAATTCCATTTCTCTGTGTGCTGACAGGGCTTGGGTATTTTTGTGCAGGGTCAGTGGATGACCTTACCTCCATTTCCTGAAATTTTATCTTATCTATAGTATTTCAATCTTTTTAGCCTGGCTAGAAAGAAATCTTCATAGTAAAACCATCCCCACAGTAGAGGCTACTTGGACTTCACATTTTTGTGAGGGTGTTTTAAATCTCTGCATTGAGAGATGCTGCCAGAGCTCCCTACGCCACATTTGGCAGTTATGGGCTGTTTCAAAAACCGTAGAACAAGAGTAGTAGCTGACCTAAAGTCAGAACCATGTTTTGAAGTTAATGATCTAATAGCTTTTTAGGATTTATAAACAAAAAGAAAACTTGGAGACAATCAAAAGGTAATTATGGGAAGGTTCTGTTTAACCTTTTCCCTTCCTTCCTTCCTTCCTTCCTTCCTTCCTTCCTTCCTTCCTTCCTTCCTTCCTCCCTCCCTCCCTCCCTCCCTCCCCCTCTCTCTCTCCTTCTCTCTCTCTTCTTCTTCTTTTTCTTTCTTTCTTTCTCTCTCTCTTTCTTTCTTTCTTTCTTTCTTTCTTTCTTTCTTTCTTTCTTTCTTTCTTCTCTCTCTCTCTCTCTCTCTCTCTCTCTCTCTCTCTCTCTCTCTCTTTCTTTCTTTCTTTCTTTCTTTCTTTCTTTCTTTCTTTCATGTGTGTGTTGATATGGATGCCACAAGGCACTTGTAGAGATCGCAGGACAACTTGTAAGGTTTGGTTCTCTCCTCTGACCCTGTGAGTCCCAGGGATTGAACTCAGGTTGCCAGGCTTGGCTGAGAAATCTTTTCAGTCCAGTACTGAACATATCATGTAATCAGCAGTCAAACAACATGGGTTTGACTGATTTCCAGACAATGAATAATCTGAAAGTCATACCCTTGGAGAAATTTGCATCCCAGAGCTGCCTATCATTAGCTGTGTGGCTTTGGGGAAATAACTTCAATTCTCTAGACCTCTGGAAAACCGAGATCGAAGCATTTACTTGATCAGACTTAGCAAGTGCTGAGAGTGTCAGATGAGACAATAAATGCAAGGATGTTTAATTAAATATAGATTGTTGGGGACATACAAAAACCATCACATTAACATAAAATTCAAATATAAATACATCAGCTGTATCAATGTAGAACCTAAACAGAACAATTTGGGCATAGCAATAGTGATAGTAACTCCATCAATATAGTAGTATTTAGATTAAATATTATGAACATGACAGCAGCTCTTTTCTCTTTTGGTATTATGCCTCATCAAATGAATCCTTTAAAGAACAACATTTTCTTCTGTATGTGAATGATTCTGTTCATCTTCTGATTCAAATGCTGATTTGTTCATAAAGATGTGGCACACTGAAAACAAACCTAACTTTTAGACCCAGGCAGAAGTAGGAAAAAGCAGAAGACAGTGATGGCGATGAGGAATAATGGACCTGGCTCTAGTGTTTTCCCTAAACCCAAACAAACATAAATGGTGTCTTTCAAATGATTTCAGACAATAACAAAAAAAGCAGGTATTTTAATGTAATAAGCAAAGAAAGGTAGTTTAATTATTAGCCTGAGAGTGATTTTTTTCACATCTTGAGTCACTCTAGCCTCCAACTACTAAATTATAAACAACTTGACTGCAATAATATTTTAAAATTATGACCATTATTGGTTTTGAAGTAAGTACTTCACATGCCCATTTTAGTTATTTTTCTCAACTCTGTAAGTTGAGAGGTTAAGCTAAGCAGAGATTTTCCTACGTTTACACAGAAGATGGACATCTGCCAGGCTTTCTATGGGAAAAGCATGCACTGGATTCTCCATCCACAGAAGGTATAAGGACAGTATGTGGATGAGTCTATATTGGCTTTCAAAGCAATAGATGTTTCAAGTAATAAAAAAGTCACATGAACAACAAAAAAATTCTACAACTACTATAACTGGAGCATGCAAGAAGAAAGGCTTATTAGTAGGATCATCAACAGGGAGCCTCAATTATAAGTAGATTCAGTGTTTCAGTGGTAGACATTTGCTGCCTAAAACACACCTTATACCTATTTTTCCTACTTATTTTGAATCTGAGTTAACTGAGTGGTTAGTGACTCTTTGCTGAGCATCTACTGCCTATGAAGGGCAGGCCATGCCAGGTGATAAGAACTGAAGCTTCACAAAGTACTAGAACATGGGACAAGTCTACTAGAGGGTCATGCATAGAACCTTCTACAGGGATGGGCATCTGGCTGCCAATGGGCTCTGCTCTCTAACATAGGACCCACGGGGCACAGGTGGCTTTCAAATCTTAAGGACTGAAGCAGTTTGAGTTAATAATTCATTTAGTTTTAATTAATTTCAACTTAAATAGCTGTGTGTATCAC
The DNA here is from genome assembly GCF_049852395.1 of Peromyscus maniculatus bairdii. Classification (NCBI taxonomy): domain Eukaryota; kingdom Metazoa; phylum Chordata; class Mammalia; order Rodentia; family Cricetidae; genus Peromyscus; species Peromyscus maniculatus. The sequence goes on from NC_134861.1 coordinate 42,904,057, forward strand.
TAAAGTGCCATATGTGACACCTGTCCTCTAGCTATAACTCATAAAGTCTGTCCTGTGAGGTTTTGGATGAGGGCCTTGGAAAAGTTCCGTTTTTATATGTCTCTTATATAGAAATGAGGGTGTTAAGTTTTTTCTCCCACCTCTCTCTCCAACACACTCATTCCTATTTTTACTGTGTTACTGCAGTGCCTTTTTTTTTTCTTTAATGAGTTTTGAATATCTACTGATGGGGTTCGGTACTCTAATCAAAGCTGTCTTCCCTGATTAACATTCTGGTTTCTCCCATTAACTCTCTAGGCTCACAGCTTCCGCAAATAGCTTGCTTTCACTTCTTGGGTGTAAATGTGTATACCTCGGTGTATAAATGGTCTACATGTGGGACTTCTGAAATCTCTCTTTCACTTTGGGGGAATATTTCTTCTTCTTTTGATCATGTATTAATAACTTGATCTTACCAGTCTTTTTATGATTGCCTTGTGAACATGCAGTTATTATAAGGAAAGCCATCATTTCATCACGAGGCAACTCAGTGTGTGTCTGACACACTCCAGACCCTCTCCTTTCACACACTGTGCATTAGCTTTATGGTTTTTCATAATTCCTATGGTACATGAATATCCTGCCTGTCAAAGAAGAATCTTCTGCACCTGTTTTCCTGATGCTCCAGTTTAATTAGTATCTCATCAGAGACACCATTTTCCTTTCCTCTTTTCTAAAGAACTCCCTATATTCCCTTAAATTTTCTATCACTGGTCACATTAATTCTTATTTGCTCATTGTTCCTTAATGTTGCCTACAGTGAAAACTCAGTGAGGAGAGGGTGTTGCCTTTCCTCTTACTTTCAATACAATGGTTATGCTCTCATTGTCTTATACAGGTATTGCAAAAGTGTGCAACTGTTCAACACATCTCCGAGTCAATAAATGGATCAGTTTGTCTAAGGATCCCCCTCAAATAAACAAAAATTAACCGGACCTCATACAAGTTTCTGAGTATGGTTCTATAATAGCCATTCCCAATGTGTGTGTGTGTGTGTGTGTGTGTGTGTGTGTGTGTGTGTGTTGTTGTTGTTGTTGTTGTTGTTTTCTTTTTTGGTTTTTTGAAACAGGTTTTCTCTGTGTAGTTTTGGTGCCTGTCCTGGATCTCATTCTGTAGACTAGGCTGGCCTTAAACTCACAGAGATCTGTCTGTCTCTGTCTCCTGAGTGCTGGGATTAAAGGTGTGTGCTACCGCTGCCCGGCTATTCCTAATCTTTTTGATTTATATTAGTAACTGCTATATTCTGTGTCAGATAAAGAATTCAACACTAAATATCCCTGTGAGTGCTTTGTGCAAGACAAATTTGATATATGAAGAATGTGATAATGTTGTAAACATGAGAAGTGTACAGTCCTTTGGTGATAGTAAGTAGGTGATAATCAAACATTGTGTGCTGAGTTCAATAACAAAGGGACATACACTGTGTCTGACTGAGGAGTGGGTCTTCACAGAGGCTAGGAAGGAAGACAGCCTACCTCTGTGGTGTCAAATGCCTTTTGGGGTTTTGATGATGTGTTATATGGAGTGATATATAGTAAAAACAGCAAGGATTCTAACGTCTGGGAAACCCAACCATTAAGCCTTATTTTGCTGTTTCTTATCTAGGTGACCCAGAGCCAACCACACAAACTTGATGGGCTTCAGTTTCCATTCTGCAAAGTAGAACAAGACACCATCATAGGTTTATTGATGGAACCAAGGGGCATGCCAAGCTAGTGAGGCTCATGATGAGTATTTCCTCTTCTCTCCCTTTCCTATCCCTTCAACTGTAAAATGCTACTCTACTAAAGTGTGGTCTTGCCAGAGTAAACCAAGGAGCCCCACTATTTCACATGGAGGCAGTTGTCTGTGAAATGAAGTGTATTATGCTTGTTCATGCTAACTCCTACAGCACAGTAATAGTTACTCACCAGATAATGGGGCTCCTCAGAACCTAGAGATGCTTCATTCCTAATGCTGTCAGTCTTTAGAAGGGTTAAAGTTACTACATTGTGAATATTTCTACTCTGCTCCTTAGCCTGCTGGGAAACGAAATACACATGGTAGCTTTTTCTCTAATTCTTGGACTGATGCCTCATGATCAAAGAAGTCATTATTTATTTGAATACACAGTTCCCTCCTTAGAGACGTGGGCATCTCAGAAGAGCATCATGAAAGGAATAATGGCTTTTACAGTAAATATAAAGAGACTGTAATAATTATTAGGGTTTTGTGGGAAGATCTGAATCAGAAGAGAGAAATTGTTTAACACTGGTTCCTGTCAGGAACTCACTCTACCGCTGTGAGCTACACATGTGGGTCATTGATCTACTCTGAGATCCTGTTTAATGGCTTGACTGACATAGTTCAGTTTAGGCTATTCTTTTGGTACTGTGTTTCTGTGTACACTGGTTTAGTACATTTTAATTCAGAGAATTTCCAGGTACAGTTTTTCTGTCTGGAGGGTGTTTCAGTTGGATGTGCACTGAGATACTCTCTTCACTTCCCTTGTTAATGCTGCCTGAGTGGGTCCGCTTAAGACCTTTGGAAATTACAGGTCCACTGTTTTCTTCATTCATCAATTCTTTTCTCTTTCTTTATATACCCATCTTGCCACATAGTTCACCATTCCCTTAATTGTGTTTGGAATCTATCCCTGCAGACTGGAGTATTAGCTTTAGCTGAAAATTTATTTTTAGCCCTTTGAGTTACTATACACACACACACACACACACACACACACACACACACACACACACACACATATATATATATATATATATATATATATATATATATATATATATATATATATTGTTGGGTCTAGCACACCACTATCAGTTGTTCTCTGTATTCTTTTTTTTTTTTTTTTTGATTTTTTGAGACAGGGATTCTCTGTGTAGCTTTGCGCCTTTTCTGGGACTCACTTGGTAGCCCAGGCTGGCCTCGAACTCACAGAGATCCGCCTGCATATGCCTCCCGAGTGCTGGGATTAAAGGCGTGCACCACCACCGCCCGGCGTTCTCTGTATTCTTACCTGTTGTTTTCTGTAACGGTCTCCATCAGCTTCAAAGAGTATCTTCTTTGATGAGAGTTGAGAGTGATATTTGTCTAGGGGAGTAAGGATACATATTCAGAATACAGTAAGGAATTATTCTGGTGTAGTAAAATGATAATAGAAGGTTCTTCTCTAGAATTTATATTTTCAATAGCTGCAGGAAGTTGGGTAGGTTCCCAGGGCCAGGCATGATTTCTCTCCTGTTGAGCAGGCCTTAAGTCCAATTAGACAGTTACCACCAAGCTATGAGTGCCACTGTTGCACCCTTAGGGATATCTTACAATGCTGGTCATTGTCCTGGTTCCTGTGTATTACAGCTGGGTAGGACTGTAGGTTGCCTGCCTCCATTGGAAGCTCATACAGTACCATCTGTTAGTGTGAGAGCTAATCTTCAGGAAGGAGATTTCAGGTCAGACTCACATTCTTTGAGTCCTGTGTTCAAAGTGCATGGTTGACTTCAACAATAGGGTCTTACTATCAACATCCAGGACTTAACTGCCATCAAGGCAAAGTCACCAGTCTATATTGTTATGAGAATGTCTTGGATTCCCCTGACCAATAACTTGACAGGAAGTTTTTCATGCCTACTACTGGGAGTTTTGTTAAATAGTCTTTGGCTCTTCAGGGGAGCACTGTCAGCCACATGGCATAACTTCATTTGTATGTAAACACAAAAGTATACACATACATCCATGTGTAATATATGTAATTTTAGGTGAATAAAAATAATATTCAAGGGAGTGGTATATTTAGGTCATGTGGTATATTGATTTTTAGCTTATTTTTAGAATTCTGTAGACTTATTTCCAGAATAGCTGTACCAGTTTGCAACATAACTCTTGAAGTCTTGCAATATAACTCTAGGCCTCATGAACATCATGGAGGAAGGAGCCGAAAGATTATAAGAACCCAAGGACAAGAAAGTCTTCTTTGAAACCACATTTCCTGTAAATGACAGTGAAACTACATCCATAATACCTCAACAAAAGGGCTGCCTGAACAAGACTTGAACAATGACAACACCAATAGACATGCTGTCATGCAAGGAGGATATATCATGTGGCCTTAGATAAATAACTAAGGCAACCAAGGGCTGCTCAGAGAGGGAGAATTAGTCCTGCCCAGGGATCAGTCCCGTAACTCGTTATCCAATCTAGTGGTCAGACCTGAATTCATGCATATACAAGCAACAGTGAGCAGACTCAGCAGCTTGTATTTGTGTATTTGTGCATTTATACATAAGTGTAACAACAAACGTTAAAGGAAAAGAGGCCACAGATTTGAGAGGGGGTGAGGGGGAAAGGATATTAGAGAAGCTGGAAGAGGAAAATGTAATGATATTGTAACTAAATATATATGTGTCTAAAAAATAAAGATCAGATAAACAATAGAGATTTAGGGAATATTCATTGAGTAAATGGATGTATGTGCTCTCTGTTTGTGTTCTCAGATAATTCCATAAAGTATTTTGAGTAGTTACCATTCAGGAATGAGGTAGAATAGAAAAACTAAGAAGTAACTTGTATTTAATCTCTGCTATTTCTCCTGATACTGAACTTTTTCTTAAGTTTTCAAGTGTAAGACAGAGCCAGAAGTTGTCACTGGAAAAGCTTCTGACGAAAGGTGCAGCATCATACCTTCTGAGGGCCAGGATCAGGCTTAGGACTGAATGTCCAAGACATCAACTTGTCTTTGTGCCTCTCAATTTACTGATCATTCCTCTTATTACTATTGAAAGTATTCTACTAATTTCCTGTGATGGCTGTCTTGGTTGTCAGCTGGACTGCATCTGGAATTAACTAAAACCCAAATGGCTAGGCATACCTGTGAGAAATTTTTTCTTTTTTATCTTTTTTTAAAATATTAATATCATTTGTTAATTCTTTGGGAATTTGGCAATATGATGTGTTTTGATATTTTTATCCCCTACTCTGGCCCAGCTCTTTTCCTAGACCCACTCCTAAACCTCACCATTTACTGCACTTCCTTCACTTAACAAAACATTTTTATTGATTCTTTGAAAATTTCACATTATGCACCCCAATTTTACTCATCTTCCTGTCCCTCCATATCCATCCTCTGCCCTTGCAACCGCCCCACAAAAGAAAACAAACGTAAATCTTGCCTCGGAAGCTGCACTATGTCATGAATACAGTGTACCCTTTTGCCCAAACAACTGCACTTGTAAATGTTCATTGCCATGATGAGTCTTTGGACTGGTTCAAGGCCTCTGGCTTCTGCTACACTGTCAACACTAGATGCTCACTGGAACTCCTCTCTGATATCCTATTGTTGGCCTGTGTCATGGAGATCCTACACTTTTGGTTCTGCAGGATCAGCTCCTTCACATACTCCAGCAGTTCTTAGATGGGGTAGATATTGGGGAAGAGCAACTCAAAGTCCTGGTTCTGGGCCTGGGTGGTAGCTAAGTTGGTCAGCCTGTGCTCTCCTGCACTTGTGCCACCAGGACCAGCTCTTCTCTTTTGCCCAGGCAAGGGGTGGAGTCAGCTCTCCTGCACTCACACCATAGGGTCTAGGTCTTTCTTATCCTTGCCACCAGGGTCAGCTCTCCAGCACTCCCCCAGTGAGGGGTGGGGCCAGCTCACCCAAGTGCTGCAGTAGGCAAGGGGCAGGGCCAGCTCTCCTGCACTCATGGTGCCCTCAGTGGTTCTCCCAAGTTCCGCAGGTGAGGGGCAAGACCAACTCTCCTGAGTGCTGAAGCTGGTAAGGGACAGGGCCAGCTCTCCTGTGGCCATCGAGGAGCAAGACCAGCTAAGGATGGCACTGGGACATGCACATGGCTTTAAGCAACAGCCCAGACCATGGACATTCACTTGGCCTTTGGTGGTAACATGGACATCAGCACAGACCCTGGCTGTAGTAGGATCACATACCCAGACATGACCCTCCGTGGCAGCTGGGGGCCATGGTCATCAACAAAGACCCTGGCCAGCAGTTGGGTCATGGACCCAGACATGGCCCTCACCAGCAGCACAGGCCTGGATGTCACCATGGCCTCAGGTGGCAGCACAGGCCACTCAGATCAACATAGTCCTCAGTGGCAGCATGGCCCTCAGATATCAACATGACATCATGTGGCAACCCAGATCATGGACAATGGTATGGCTTTTGAACTAAAGAGACCTTGGTTGCAGTGGGACCACAGACCTAGACATGGCCCTGGGAGGCAGCCTGGGCCCAGACATTACCATGGCCCTAGGTAGCAGTTCAGGACACTCAGATCAGTTTGCCCCCACCCTGGAAGCACACCTCCCACCCCTGAACATCTGTATGGCCCCAGACAGAAGCACGGATCACAGATATCCAAGTGGCTCTCAGTAGCAATAGGGACCGGCCATGGACATCAACACAGACCCTGGCTGTGGCAGGGCCATGGACTCAGACATGGCCCTCAGAGCAGCCCATGCCAGGACATCATTATGGCCTCAGGTGGCAAAATAGCCCCAAAACATCAAGATGGCTTCAGGTGGCAGGACAGGCTCCTCATATTGGCCTGATCTTCATTGCCATCTTATCTCCGGTTCCACTTCTCTCCACAGCTTACCTCTCTGCTTCTCTTTGTCTCCCATCTCTCCATCATATACTTTGTCTTCCCCATCTCTCCATTATATATTTGTTCATCATAGTGACACTTGCTACCCCAGTCCTCAGGGGCCAGGGTGGGAGATTGGGTCAAGATTTTTTCTTAATAAAATCTTCTGACATGGGAAGACTCACTTCTAATCCAGATCTTTGAGGTGGGGAGATCTACCTTTAATCTGGGCCACTCCATCTGCTGGTAGCCTATATAAAGGGCATGGAAGGTAGAAGCTTGCTCTCTCCTTGCCTGCTTGCTCATTTTCTCACTAGCAAGACCATTCCTTCACTGGCATTAGAGCCTGCTTCTTTCAGTTTCTGGCATATACTAAAGACCAGGTGAGACATTCAGCCTCATGGACTGAACAGCTACTGGATTCTTGGACCCTCCATCGGTGGATTGCCATTGTTGAACTAGCTGGAACATAGCCTGTATGTCATTCTAACATTCTAATAAATGCACCCCCCCTCCTTCCTCCCTCCATGGTTCTATAAATTTTGTTTCTCTAGAGAGTCCTGACTAATACATTCGCTATTTATATTGTACATAATGTTAAATTTCTTCTGAAGGAAATTGAAGATATTACTTAATTCTTTTAAAAGCACATTTGTGCATATAGAATCTTTTGTCTAGAATCAATTATATCTTATGTAGTTGATGTTCTTTTGTTTCAATTTAAAAGATGAATATTTGAACTGGTGGATTACTAACCCACATTTGATAGAAATTCATTTATTCTGGGGTGTTTTAATGTTTTGTCCCAAATTTTCAAATTTCTTCACTTCTTCAAGGTGTTTTGATTTTTTTCTCCATAAAATCCCTGTGGGCAGCAAGCTTGTTCCATGTGTTCATTCTCTCAAGGGAGGCAACTATTGTGATATTATCTGACAGATGAGAAGACACAGAGAAACTGAGTAAGTCTGCAAAAGGCATAGAGCTGAAAGTCTCTAAACTGAGCACTGGGTCACACGTCAGAGTATGGCACAGATGCTATGGAGTGATACAGTTGATGTGATAGTTAACAGAGAGTTAAATATTTTCTCTTTAACTCTCTCTAACATTATAGGACTATTTCTATTTGGCAAAGAACTTGGAGAGAGAGAGAGAGAGAGAGAGAGAGAGAGAGAGAGAGAGAGAGAGAGAGAGAGAGAGGGAGGGAGAGAGAGAGAGAGGAGGGAGGGAGGGAGGGAGGGAGGGAGGGAGGGAGGGAGGATTCTGTGTTTTGGGTACACAGAACACTCCTAGCAGGGACAGCAGTGTGGAAAGAGTGTTCAGGCTGAGTGAACAATGAGATGCTTGTGTGTGGGAGGGGGTGGTAGAGAATGATGGGATAGATTCGGCAACCGTTATTTGCAACATGAAGTCTCTGGAAGATTATGCTTACAGTGTGTATGAGCTGACCTCTGAGATGAAGGGCACGCTAAGTCCATTAATTTACACATGGAGTGCTAATGGGGAACCCAATTAGGCAGGCTGCCTAATTGCTATGCTTTGAGACACTCAAACCACAAGAGTATTCAAAGCGTTATTTCACTTATTCATATAGGTACATAAACTCTGATGTCTTAGACATGAATGCCTTTGTTGTAGACTGATTAAATAAATGGCTTTCCTTGCATTTTTAAGGGCAAAATTCATCAGTTGGGCTTGATTATCTTTTAATTAACTTTGGTTTTAAAGACACCATGAATTAGAGATAATTTGATTTTTAAAGACTTACTTATTTTACTTTATATGTCTGAATATTTCACTCACAGTTATGTCCATGGAGTATGAGCATGCTTGGTGCCCACAAAAGTCAGAAGAGGACATTAGATTCCCCTGGAGAACTAGAGTTATGGTTGTGAGTTACCATGTGAGTGCTAAGAATTGAACCTGGGTCCTCTACAAAGACAAATGTTCTTAATCACTTAACAATCTCTCCATCCCCAAAATTTAATTACTTTTAAGAATAATATCTTAATGGAAGGCCTGTAACACTAGCCAAGTTCACCTGGTCAAGTTATAAAATAACTTGGTCCTGCAGAAACGTATGCTATATATTAATACTTGCTGTGCTGAATAAGAGAATTGTACATATGCATAATGCCTGAATAATAAAAGCAGTGAATAAGCAGCACCATTATTTCAACAGGCATTAGTTCAATAGTAGCATCCTTAAGACACAGCATAAGAACTAGAAGGAAGTGGATTGTTAATCAGTACAATGAATGGTCATTTATTTACTCATCCATCCATTCATCCACACAACAATATGCATTCATAGCATATTTATTTTAAAGAGGTTTGTATATGCATGCTGTATTGTATTTGCATTATTTCTACTCTCACTCTCTAACTCTTCCTTTGTTTGTTCTACTCCCTCTCAAATTTATGAGCTCTTCTTACGATTGTCTTACATGAACACACACATATGTATATATAAATACAACCTTCTGAGTTCACTTAATGTGCCTATGTGTTCAGGGCTGATGACTTAAAGTTGGAAAACCTATGAGGTGCTCATCCCGGGAAAAGACTGATTCTCTCAACAGCTATTGTCTGTAGCCTTTTATCTAGGTTTTTCCCCTCCACATTGCCATGTTAATGATGTTGTTGTTGTGTGGGTCTTTAGGCAACTATCCTGTTGAGATTTCATGGGCAGAGCTTTCCTGTCCTGTCTAGAAGAAACTTGCAGCAGGTATCCTGGACCTCTGCCTCTTATTGTCTTTTAGGCCTTTTTCTTTGAAATTGAATACTTTTCATGTTCCAAGTATAGTCTCAACTCAATAGCCATGGATTCCCATCTGCACATTTGATCAGCTGTGAATTAAAAAATACTTGGAAGAAACAAAATTGTGCCTGGGATACATAATAGTCATCATTTCCTAAGCAATAATATGTATTTGCTCTGTATTACATGTTATATTACTACAGAAAAGACTCAATTCAAGGTAGGAGGTGTTTAAGTTACAGATAAATAATACATTAATTTAAAAAGGGATTTGAACATCCACAGATTCTGGGTACCCTGGAGCATTTTAGCATCAGTCTAGCTCAGATACCAAGGGACAAATACACTGTGTTGTTTTAGTGGTAATACTGACCATGTAACACTTTTGTCCCCATGAAGCTCATGCTGGGCGTATTATTTAGTGGCTGCTGGTTCAAATCATCACAACTCTAGTGCCTTAAATTAGCTTAGGCTCATCATCATATAAGTTTATGAGCCAAAAACTAAACATCATCTCACTGGCTAAATTAGAGGTGCCAGAAGGACTGTGTTCTTTTCTAGTGCCTATAGAAGGGAAGTTGTTTCTTTGTCTTTTTAATTATCCACAGACTGTTCCTGTATTTGGCTCATGAGCCCTCCCTATATTTCCAAAGCTCTATGCTTAATTCATATTTTTTTCTGTCCTCCTGCAAAAGAATTCAGAATTTTGTGGCTATCACAGACCCTTAGTAATTTAAGAAATTCATGAAAAATACAAATCTCATCCACTTGAAAATACTTGTTGTTTTTTAACTAAGTTGTTCTATTTACCAATAGAGGCTCGGGAGCCAGATTTTAGGGTGAAAACCTGCTAGTTCAGAGAAGCTGAGAAGCAATCAGCTGGCTTTCCTTTTTGGTCAAAGATCCAGCAAGAGAGGGTCTCTCCAGCCATCCCAAACAAAAATAGACAGTGAAACTCCAAGTCCTTCCCTACTCCTTCCTGTATGTCTGTCTCTCTAACTGTAGTGCTGGCTCTTCTGTACTCTCTATGGCTAATTCCTGTCAACTAGTTGCTGGGTCCACCCCCTGAACTATGATTGATTTTATTAACACCATGTTGGGGTTTCACAATGCAATCAAAAATCCTGCAGCATATATGATAGAGTTGGAGTACAATCAGGAAGAGTTTTAAATACATGCTTAAGGTAGCCAGAGGGTCAGCATAGAGAAACAATAATCTGATGATCATCCATAGACTAAACACTGACTTCTAATGTTGTTTGTGGTGCTTGTGTGCACACACAAACACATGCACCTTTCCATTTCAGTGTAAGTTGTAGTTAATAGTGGTAGTCTAATGTCCACAGTATATCAGCTGCAAATAAAGCAAAATGATTTAATCGTTTTACAAAAATGAAACTATAAAGACTTCTAAGAGCAGAGGAAGAATAAAAAAATAAATGAACCACAATTACAGAGGAGTCTAGTCCAATGTGAGATGACCCATTTTTTTCTCTTTTACATGTTTGGAAGGATTTGGCTGTAACAGACCAAGAAAGACCCTGAAAGGAAAGAATTGTTTAAGCATTTGGGTTGTGGACAGTGTGAGTGATAAACACAAACCTGGGGAGCTTACTGTGTTGCAGTGGATAGCTGAGATGGATGAGACTTAAAGCAGGAGGAAATTTTCCATACCACCACAATGCTTCGGGTGGCTCCTTCTCAATTAAATAAGTAGCTTCTTCTGAGCAACTATTGGGTTAAATAAACGTCTAAAGAGCCAAATTGTTTCTTTTATGTAGTTTTTCAGACCTAGAGAGGTACAAAGAAATGTATAGTCATCCCTAGATTCCATGAGGGAATTATTGGTTCCAGGATGCTTGAGGGATTCCAAAATTTGTGCATACTCAAGTACTTTATATAAAATGGTATTGTAGTTACACAAAATCACATACCTTTTCCCATATACTATAAATAATGTCTTGATTATAATATCAAACCAAATGCACATGCTCTGTTAAGTTGTTACTATACTATATTGTTTAGGGAAGAATGTCAAGAAAGGCCGGGCGGTGGTGGCACATGCCTTTAATCCCAGCACTCGGGAGGGAGAGGCAGGCAGATGTCTGTGAGTTCAAGGCCAGCCTGGTCTACAGAGCTAGTACAGGACAGGCTCCAAAGCTACAGAGAAACCCTGTCTCGAAAAACCAAAAAAAAAAAAAAAAAAAAGAAAAGAAAAGAAAAAAGAAAAAGAAAAAAAAAGAATGTCAAGAAAGAAATCTTTACATGTTCATACAGAAATTATTTACATGTTTGACCCATGGTTTATGGAACTCACTGGTGTAAAACCTACTGATATGCTGGGTATTCTAGAGACAGAGATTTAAACTTATCAATCAACTGGGTGGTGGTGGCTTATGCCTTTAATCACAGCACTATGGAGGTAGAGGCAGGGAGATCTCTGTGAGTTTGAGGGCAGCCTGGTCTACAGAGCGAGTTCCAGAACAGGCTCCAAAACTACACAGAGAAACCTGGTCTCAAAAACAAAAACATACAACCCCCCCCCCCAAAAAAAAACCAAAAGAAAACATTATCAATCAAATTTTAAAAGTAATTTCTGTAGACCGAAAGTTTGAAAATAAAATGATAGAAAATTATGCAGAATTTCACATACTAACTAAAAGAAAGAAAACTCGTCTGTTTTCTTTTGAAACTGGTAAAAAAAAAAAAAAAGCCAACTAAAAGAAAACACAGAAAACTGGAGACTCATATAGCTCATTTAGGTTTCTCTAAATTATTACAACACAACTGGGTTACAAACTCCTGGAAGCTAGGGACTTCCTCTTGCTCTCTTGGCAACTCCTACTTTCGGACGGCTCATATATCAGTGAGCATCTTAGTGAGGGTGGGTAGTGAGGCTGCTGTAAAAAGGGATAACAGTTCGATACGGGTGTGCCTTTAGCTCTGGGTGGGATTTCCTGACTGTGTGTCTCCCACATCTTCTGCTTCTCTAAATCTGTTTCAGTTCAGCTCAAAGGCTGAAATCTATGCTATATTTAAAGACTTCACGTAGTTCAGAACTAGAGGATCTATTAATCCATCATTTCTAATAAATATTTACTGTTTTATTAAGAGACATAGGAAGGATTATAATTTAATTATCAAATGAAAAGGCCCTCAAATCCTCCAACGAGAAAGATAATACAGGCATATCAGGGCAAACTAGACTAACCATCATGTTGTTTGTTAGAAAACAGCAAGAGCATTCATTACAGGAGCCCATTATCAAAACAACACACTTTTTATCTAATTGGTTTTTAAGCAGCCATTTTTGTTTTTAATGCTGTATGATTTTCTCCTTATTCAAAGTTTAAAATGGCTTGCTGTGAGATCATTAATAAACACTCCTGTTAGGGATGATTTTTTTTTTCAGTTCTTCCTGTACAGAGAGCAGGGACCAATACAATAATCAGTAAGAGCACAAACATATTCTCTCTTCAAGATATCTGTGGTCATAGGACAGGCTCATTAATGTTGTCATGGCAACCATCTCCTCACAGGTTACATGCCTGTGAGCTTCTACTAAGATGCAAATTCTAGCTTAAACAAAGCAAGCTAACTCCAAAATGACATGTCAATTTTCAAGGGCGTGTGGGTGATCCTGAGGGCTTTATTTTTTCCATATGCATTGTGTAATTTAGAAAGCTTATTTTTTCCTTTTGTCTTCCATGTTGATTTTTATTTTGCCTCAAAGATATCTTGTCCAAAGAGAAAAGGAAAATAGATTAAAATGAGCTTTTCCTGTGCTTCCTCTTTTCACATTTATTTGCTTCTCAATTTTGCCTGTCTGACAATCCTTGATGATCTAAGCATCTAGAAATGTACATAATTCAGTGTAAAAAGACACAACATAATCTAGCTCATGGAGCTATCATCTTGGCTTAAATACATTCTTTTCTTATATGTATCCACTATAGTGCTGTTTTAAGGAATATAGGGCAGAAATGGAGAAAGATGGAGAGATAAAATCTAGCTACACTTCAGATCTTGCTAGATATGGAAGTGGATCCTCTCCTCTCCAGTCTACACATCTTAACTCTGGCCTATGGGACTGCTGGTGCTGCCTCTGTTCCATATAGTGAAGTAGAGGAGGGGTGTTTCTGATTTAGACTTCTTTTTGTGAAAAGAAGAGAAGCTAATTAATTCAGTCACAGTCAGCTCTCCATTGGGTTTGTCTTTCTAGCTGGTGTCATTGATGTGCCTCTGAAGTCTTTGATTTCTCCTGCTGAAGTGATGAAGTTTGCTGTCTCTTTACTTCTAGTTCTGAGTGCAGAGGCTTTTCTTTCATCCTGTTCCTGTTCTATTTAGTATAATCTGTATTCTAAGTGTTTCTAATTGGATCTACCTGTCCTAAATGTGACAGAAGAGATAAGACAGGGCTGCATTCTGCCCTGTGATGCTGGGTAGATGTGGAACTTGCTTTGAGAGTCTGGGATTTGGGTGAAAAGGTAGAAGTCTCCCTTCAGTCACAACATGAAGCCAGTTTTGAACATCAGTGAGCATAGTAAGGATAGGTCACTACTACAGGATACTATAAAAGACTGTGTGGAGCCACAGGGAAAGACTAATGAGTAGAAAGGGGCCTTACCTCTAAGGAATGTATCAGTCAGAGGAGAAGGAAGTAGGACAATTAAAAAGTAATTTAATACCAAGCAGTGTTACCAGTTAGTACAGGCAGGGTTATGCCATGGTAAAAAAAACAACTTTTTTTTTTCTTCAAATTATGCAGGTTTAAAATAGCATAAACTAACTTCTGGAGAGGACAAGGGCCATGTCTTATTGATTCATTTTTTTTATTAAGAAAAATTTTTCATTCATTTTACATACCAATCAAAGATCCCTCTCTTCTCTCCTCCTGCCTCCCCCCAGCCTCCCCCGCAACCAACCCCCCACTTTCCCCCAAAAGAAGGAAAGGCCTCCCATGGGGAGGTACATCTAGTAGAGGCAAGTCCATGCTCTTCCCCCTGCCTCAAGGATGCACAAGGTGTCCCATCATAGGTAGTGGGCTCCAAAAAGCCTGCTCATGCACCAGAGATGGAGTCTGATCCTACCACCAGGGGGCCCCCCAGCAGATCAAGCTACACAACTGTCTTGCCATGCAGAGGGTCTAGTCCAGTCCCATGCGGGCTCCACAGCCATTGATCCAACTTTCATGAGTTCCCACTAGTTTGGTTTGGTCGTCTCTGCAGGTTTCTCTGCTGTGGGATAATGCTTTTGTACACTGGTTTAATAAAATGCTAATTGGCCAGTAGCCAGGCAGGAAGTATAGGTGAGATAAACAAAGAGGATTCTGGGAAGAGGAAGGCTGAGTTTGGGAGATGCCATCCTGCCATCCAGGGAGCAGCATGTAATGGCACACAGGTAAAGTCACAGAACACATGGCAACATGTAGATTAACAGAAATGTGCTGAGTTTAAGTATAAGAGCTAGTCAGCAGTTAGCCTGAGCTAATGGCCAAGGAGTTTTAATTAATATAAGCCTTGTGTGTTATTTGGGTACGAGCTGCTGCTGGACCTGTGGGTGAGACAGATTTGTTCTAATGATAGTCCAGGCAGGACACAGAAAATATTCAGTTACATTTCCTCATCATGATCCTGTTGCACTTGCTCATAGCATCCCTCTTCTGTCTCTTTGACTGGACTTCTAGAGCTCTACCTGGTGTTTGGCTGTGGATCTCTGCATCTGCTTCCATCAGTCATTGGATAAAAGCTTTGTGATGACAGTTAGGTTATTCACCAGTCTGATCACTGGGGTAAGCCAATTCAGTTCAGGCACCCTCTTCATTATTTCTAGTAGTCCAAGCTGGGGTTATCCTTGGGGATTCCTGACAACTTCTCTAGCACCAGGTTTCTCTCTATCCCCATGATGTTTCACTCTATCATGGTATCTTTTTAATTGCTTTACCACTCCATCCCTGTTCCAGCTTGACCATCCTATTCCTTTATGTTCTCACACATACCCCCTACCCTCAATTGCCTACCCCTCATCCCCAGTTCAGTCATGGAGATGTCATCTATTTCCCCTTCCCAGGGTGGTCCATGCATTCCAGTTTGGGTCTTCCTTGTTAGCTAGCTTCTCTGGAGTTGTGAGTTGTTATCTGGTTATCCTTTGCTTTACATCTAGTATCCACTTATGAATGGGTACATACATGTTTGTCCTTCTGAGTCTGGGTCACCTCATCAGGATTATTTTTTCTAGTTCCATCCATTTGCCTGCAAATTTCATGATGTCATTGTTTTTCTCTGCTGAGTAGTACTCCATTGTGTGTATGTACCACATTTTCTTAATCCATTCTTCAGTTGAGGGGCACCGAGATTGTTTCCAGGTTCTGGCTATTATGAATAATGCTGCTATGCATATAGTTGAGCACATGTTTCTGTGGTATGATTGAGCATTCCTTGGGTATATGCCCAAGAGTGGTATAGCTGGGTCTTGAGGAAGATTGATTCCCAATTTCTGGGATACTGCCATACTGATTTCCAAAGTGGCTGTACAGGTTTGCACTCCCACCACCAGTGTAGGAGTGTTTCCCTTGCTCTATATCCTCTCAACACAAGCTGTCTGCCGTGTTTTTGACCTTAGCCATTCTGACAGGTGTAAGATGGTATCTCAGAGTTGTTTTGATTTGCATCTCCCTGATGACTAAGGATTCTGAGCAATTCCTTAAATGTCTTTTGGCCATTTGAAATTCTTCCTTTGAGAATTCTCTGTTTAGCTCTATAGCCCTTTTTTAATTCGATTGTTATTTTGATGTCTAGTTTCTTGAGTTCTTTTTATATTTTGGAGATCAGCCCTCTGTCAGATGTGGGGTTGGTGAAGATCTTTTCCCATTCTGTAGGATGTCATTTTGTCTTATTTGCTGTGTCCTTTGCCTGCAGAAGCTTCTCAGTTTGAGGAAGTCCCATTTATTAATTGTTGCTCTCAGTGTCTGTGCTACTGGTGTTATATTTAGGAAGTGGTCTCCTGTGTCAATGTGTTCAAGACTATTTCCTACTTTCTCTTCTATCAGATTCAGTGTAACTGGTTTTATATTGAGGTCTTTGATCCACTTGGACTTGAGTTTTGTGCATGGTGATAGATATGGATCTATTTGCAATCTTCTACATGTTGACATCCAGTTATGCCAGTGCAATTTGTTAAAGATGTTTTATTTTTTCCATTGTTTTGGAAGCCAAAGTTTTGGCTTCTTTGTAAAAAATCAGGTGTTTATAGGTGTGTGGGTTAGTGTCATGGTCTTCAATTCAATTCCATTGGTCCATATGTCAGTTTTTATGCCAATACCAACCTGTTTTCATTACTATAGCTCTATAGTAGAGCTTGAGGTCAGGGATGGTGATGCCTCCAGAGGTGGCTTTGTTGTACAGGATTCTTTTAGCTATCCTGGATTTTCTGTTTTTCCAAATAAATTTGAGTATTTTTCTTTCCAGGTCTGTGAAGAATTGTGTTGGGATTGTGATGGGGATTGCATTGAATCTGTAGATTGATTTTGGTAAGATTGCCATTTTTACTATGTTAATCCTACCTATCCATGAGCATGGGAGATCTTTCCATTTTCTGATATCTTCTTCAATTTCTTTCTTCAGAGACTTAAAGTTCTTGCCATACAGGTCTTTCACTTGCTTAGTTAGAGTTACCCCAAGGTATTTTATATTATTTATGGCTATTGTAATACGTGATGTTTCTCTGATTTCTTTATTAGCACATTTATCATTTGTATGTAGGAGGGATACTGATTTTTTTTTTTTAGTTAATCTTGTATCCTGCCACATTACTGAAGGTGTTTTTCAGCTGTAGGAGTTCCCTGGTAGAATTTTTGGGGTCACTTATATATATTATAATATCATCTGTAAATAGTGAAAGTTTGACTTCTTCCTTCCAATTTGTATCCCCTTGATCTTTTGTTTTCTTATTGCTCTAGCTAGAACTTTAAGTACTATATTGAATATGGGAAGAGCATACAGCCTTGTCTTGTTCCTGATTTTAGTGGAATTGCTTTGAGTTTCTCTACATTTAATTTGATGTTGGCTGTTGGCTTGCTGTAAATTGCCTTTATTATGTTTAGGTATGTCCCTTGTATTCCTGATCTCTCCAAGACCTTTATCATGAAGGGGTGTTGGATTTTGTCAAAGGCCTTTTCAGCATCTAATGAAATGATCATGTGGTTTTTTCTTTCAGTTTGTATATTTGGTATATAACATTGACAGATTTTCATATGTTGAACCATCCTTGCATCTCTGGAATGAAGCCTACTTGATCATGGTGGGTAATTTTTTTGATGTGTTCTTGGATTCAGTTTGCCAATATTTAATTGAGTATTTTTGCATCAATGTTCATGAGGGAGATTGGTCTGTAATTCTCTTTCTTTGTTGCATATTTGTGTGGCTTGGGAATCAGAGTAACTGTAGCCTCATAAAAGGAGTTTCATAATGTTCCTTCTGGTTCTATTATGTGGAACAACTTGAATAGTATTGGTATTAACTCTTCTTTGAAAATCTGGTAGAATTCAGCATTGAAACTATCTGGTCCTGGGCTTGTTTTGGTTGGGAGAGTTTTAATGACTGTTTCTATTTCCTTGGGTGTTATTAATCTATTTAAATTATTTATCTGGTTTTGATTTAACTTTAGTATGTGGTACCTATTCATTAAATTGTACATTTATTTCAGATTTTTCAATTTTGTAGAGTACAGGTGTTTGAAATATGACCTGATGATTCCCTGGATTTCCACATTGTCTGTCGTTATGTCCTCCTTTTCATTTCTGATTTTCTTAATTTGGGTGCTTTCTCTCTACCTTTAGGTTAGTTTTTATAGGGCTTGTCTGTCTTGTTGATTTTCTCAAAGAACCAACTCTTTGTTTCATCAATTCTTTGTATCGTTCTCTTTGTTTCTATTTTATTGATTTCAGCTCTCAGTTTATTTCCTGTCATCTGCTCCTCCTGGTTGACTTAGCTTCTTTTCGTTCTAGAGCTTTTAGGCGTGTTGTTAAGTCAGTAGTGTGAGATTTCTTTAACTTCTTTATGTGGGCATTTAGTGCTATGAATTTTCCTCTTAGCACTGCTTTCATAGTGTTCCATAAGTTTGGGTATGTAGTACATTCATTTTCATTGAATTCTAGGAAGTCTTTAATTTCTTTCTTTATTCTTTCCTTGATCCATTGGTGCTTCAGTTGAGCATTATTCAGTTTCTGTGAGATTTTAGGTTTTCTGTAATTTTTGTTGTTGTTGAAATCTAACTTTAAGTCATGGTGGTCTGAATAGAATACAGGAGGTTATTCCATTTTTTTTTTTTTTTGTATCTGTTGAGATTTGCTGTGTGACAGATTATGTGGTCAATTTTAGAGAAGGTTCCATGGGGTGCTGAGAAGAAGGTATATTCTTTTTTGTTAGGATGGAATGTTCTGTAGATACCTATTAAGTCTGTTTGAGTCATAACATCTGTTAGGTCCCTTATGGGACGGTCTGTATGTCAAATTGCTCTCATTGGTCAATAAATAAAACACTGGTTGGCCAGTGGCCAGGCAGGAAGTAGGTGGGACAAGGAGAGAGGAGAATTCTGGGAAGCAGAAGGCTGAGGCGGAGAGACACTGCAGCCGCCGCCATGATCAGCAGCATGTGAAGACGCCGGTAAGCCACCAGCCACGTGGCAAGGTATAGATTTATGGAAATGGATTAATTTAAGCTATAAGAACAGTTAGCAAGAAGCCTGCCACGGCCATACAGTTTGTAAGCATTATAAGTCTCTGTGTTTACTTGGTTGAGTCTGAGCGGCTGTGGGACTGGCGGGTGACAAAGATTTGTCCGGACTGTGGGCAAGGCAGAAAAACTCAAGCTACAAATGGCGCCCAACGTGGGGCAAGAGTTTCCACCTAAAACTTGAGAAAAGATTCTAAAACGGAGCTAAAAACAGCTTCCTAATTGTCTCTCTCAAATGAGCAGCAGCTGCCGGTTTGAGTTACTGGCGGGTTCCTGGCGTGTGCGCTCAATCTGCAGTATGGCGGGAATGAGGCCTCTGCAAGTGGCACATTAAGCTGCATGGTGGATTTAGCCTTTGCTAGTATAAAACAAAAAGAGGTTTCTGGGCTACACGCAGCTTTGATAAGAAGCATAGACCCACTATTTCTGAGAGTTGATGGCTCCCAGAGCTGGCGGAAAACGTACCACCGCCATGTTGGAAAGCTGAAGTGGGCGGAGCCAGCAGCCACAGTGCCGTTTCAGGCTTAAAAGGCTGCAGTTTAAAGCAATAGGTTTAAGGTAATATAAAAAATAAGCCACATAAAGATGGCTACCACACAGAGAATCTGGATTATGTTCTCTTTGATATTCATAACTGAAGAAAAACATTTGATTGCAAAAGCTGTTGAGTTATGCCAAAATGTGTATTTTAAAGGTACCTTAACTTCAAAATTTGGATGTAAGGATATGTTGCTTTGGAAAGGAGGCTCTGCTTTTGTTTCCACAGAAAGCCAGAGGCTATGGATTTGTTCCAGATTAAGATACATCAGGTTTGACCAGCCAAGACCACCTGAAAGGTCTCCGATGACACCATGGCCCAGATGATCCAGCATCCAGAATCGTTTCAAGGCAACTGGCTCAGATGATACGGTCTCACGGACTACTCCATGATCCTAAAATTTTCTTTATGTCCCCATAAGATACAGCGCCCCCTTCCAGCAGGAAGTAGTAAGAGAAGCTACGCCCAAATTCCCAAATATACCAAGCTGACTTTGGAGATGTGTAAAACTTAAAACCTTCCTTTTTAAAAAAAAAGAAAGGGGAAGTGCTGTGGGACGGTCTGTATGTCAAATTGCTCTCATTGGTCAATAAATAAAACACTGGTTGGCCAGTGGCCAGGCAGGAAGTAGGTGGGACAAGGAGAGAGGAGAATTCTGGGAAGCAGAAGGCTGAGGCGGAGAGACACTGCAGCCGCCGCCATGATCAGCAGCATGTGAAGACGCCGGTAAGCCACCAGCCACGTGGCAAGGTATAGATTTATGGAAATGGATTAATTTAAGCTATAAGAACAGTTAGCAAGAAGCCTGCCACGGCCATACAGTTTGTAAGCATTATAAGTCTCTGTGTTTACTTGGTTGAGTCTGAGCGGCTGTGGGACTGGCGGGTGACAAAGATTTGTCCGGACTGTGGGCAAGGCAGAAAAACTCAAGCTACACTTTCTCTCTACCTTTAGGTTAGTTTTTATAGGGCTTGTCTGTCTTGTTGATTTTCTCAAAGAACCAACTCTTTGTTTCATCAATTCTTTGTATCGTTCTCTTTGTTTCTATTTTATTGATTTCAGCTCTCAGTTTATTTCCTGTCATCTGCTCCTCCTGGTTGACTTAGCTTCTTTTCGTTCTAGAGCTTTTAGGCGTGTTGTTAAGTCACTAGTGTGAGATTTCTTTAACTTCTTTATGTGGGCATTTAGTGCTATGAATTTTCCTCTTAGCACTGCTTTCATAGTGTTCCATAAGTTTGGGTATGTAGTACATTCATTTTCATTGAATTCTAGGAAGTCTTTAATTTCTTTCTTTATTCTTTCCTTGATCCATTGGTGCTTCAGTTGAGCATTATTCAGTTTCTGTGAGATTTTAGGTTTTCTGTAATTTTTGTTGTTGTTGAAATCTAACTTTAAGTCATGGTGGTCTGAATAGAATACAGGAGGTTATTCCATTTTTTTTTTGTATCTGTTGAGATTTGCTGTGTGACAGATTATGTGGTCAATTTTAGAGAAGGTTCCATGGGGTGCTGAGAAGAAGGTATATTCTTTTTTGTTAGGATGGAATGTTCTGTAGATACCTATTAAGTCTATTTGAGTCATAACATCTGTTAGGTCCCTTATTTCTCTGTTAAGTTTCATTCTGGCAGATCTGTCCAGTGGTGAGAATGGGGTGTTGAAGTCTCCCATTATTAATGTGTGGGGTTTGATGTGTGATTTAAGCTTCAGTACTGTTTCTTTCACATATGTGTGTGCCCTTGTATTTGGGGCATAAATGTTCAGAACTGAAACTTCATCTTGGTGGATCTTTCCTGTGAGGAGTATGTAATGCCCTTCTTGATCTCTTTTGATTGATGTTAGTTTGAAGTCTATTTTGTTAAATATTAGGATAGCTACACCTGCTTGCTTCTTAAGTCCTTTTGATTGAAAAGTTTTTTCCTAGTCTTTTACTCTGAGGTAATATCTGCCTTTGAGGATGAGGTAGGTGTGTTTCTTGTATGCAGTAGAAGGATGGATCCTGACTTCGTATCCATTCTGTTAGCCTGTGTCTTTTTCTAGGTAAATTGAGTCCATTGATATTAAGGGATATTAATGACCAGTGATTGTTAATTCCTGGTTTTTTTTTTGGTGGTAGTATGTGTGTGTGTGTGTGTGTGTGTGTGTGTGTGTGTGTGTGTGTGTGTGTGTGTGTATGTGTGTGTGTGTGTGTGTATTTCTCTTCTTTGGGATTTACTGCTGTGGAATTATCTGTTTTGTGTGTTTTTGTGGGTGTATCTGACTTCCTTAGGTTGGAATTCTCCTTCTAATGCTTCCTGTAGGACTGGATTTGTTGATAGGTATGGTTTAAAACTGGTTTTGTCTTGGAATGTCTTGTTCACTCCATCTATGGTGACTGAAAGTTTTGCTGGGCATATTAGTCTAGGCTGGCATCCATGGTCTCTTAGTGTATGCATTACATCTGTCCAGGACCTTCTGGCTTTCAAAGTCCCCATTGAGTAGTTGGGTATTATTCTGATGTGCCTGTCTTTATAAGTCAGTTGGCCTTTTTCCTTTGCTGCTCTTAATATTCTTTCTTTATTCTAAATGTTTAGTGGTTTAATTATTATGTGGTGAAGGGACTTTTTTGGGCGTCGAGTCTATTTGGTGTTCTATAAGTTTTTTTTTTTTTTTTATCTTCATAGGTATTTCCTTCTTTAAGTTGGGAAAGTTTTCTTCCATGATTTTGTTGAATATAAATTCTGTGCCTTTGAGTTGGTATTATCCTTCTTCTGTCCCTATTATTTTTAGGTTTGGCCTTTTCATGGTGTCCCAGATTTCCTGGACATTTTGTGTTATGACTCTTTTGGCTTTGTGTTTTCTTTGACTGAGGAATATATTTCCTCTATTGTGTTCTCTACACCAGTGATTCTCTCTTCCATCTCTTGTATTCTGTTGATTATACTTGTGTCTGTGTTTCCTGTTTGTTTATTCAGATTTTCTATTTCCAGCATTCCCTCTGTGTCTTCTTCATTGTTTCTATTTCACCTTTCAGGTCTTGAACTGTTTCCTTCACATGTTTAATTGCTTTTTCATGGTTTTCTTTAAGGCATTTATTGATTTCTTCCATTTTTTGTTTGTCTTTTCCTCAATTTCTTAATTGATTTCTTCAATTTTTTGTTGACTTTTCCTCAATTCCTTTAAGGGAATTTTTCATTTCCTTTTTAAAGGCCTCTAGCATCTTCATGAAGTTATTTTTAAGGTTGCTTTCTTCTGCTTCTTCTACATTGTGATACTCAGGTCTTGCTGTTGTGGAAGGGCTAGGTTCTAGTGATGCCATATTACTCTTTATGTTGTATGTATTTTTGCACTTCCCTGCTGGGACCATGACCTCCCCAGCTTTGGCATTTAGCTCTGGTTTATAGTACCAGCCATGAGTTCTTTCCTGTGGAATAGACCTCTAATCTGATTAGAAAGCAATTGGTTGTGCCTATAGGAGTTGTGCCACTATTTCACCAGCAAATGCATGTTGCCTGGCCTGCTGGTAGTGTAGTATGCAGAATACATAATTAAGCTGGATTGCTGGTGATGATTTCCTGCCAACAGCCCAAATAATGCCTTACAGAATTATTAAAACTTTTCAGCAGGAAGGAAGCTTTCAGCTCTCTCTGTCTGATTTTTCAATGTCCTGAAACTAATAAGTACAAGAGTTTCAGTGGTGTGATCTTACTATTTGTGGCATATAACCACAAGCAGAATCAGTAGTGTTTATGGTTTGCAGGTCTTTAAAGATCTATCTCTGGCTAAAATTGACCAGGCTGTAGCCTAGCCTCTACACCAGAATTTTCATTCAAAACCTTATGACCTGTGGAGTTCCCTGTCCCATTCATTCAACATGTCTTTATTCAAATTCTTTATAACTATTGTCTTCATTGTTCTTCTAGATCAGTGGTTCTCAGCTTTCCTAATGCTGTGGCCCTTTAATGCAGTTCCTTGTGTTGTGGTTACTCCCAGCCATGAAATTATTTTTGACGATACTTCATAACTGTAATTTTGCTATTGATATGAATCATAATGTAAATATATGAACTGCAGTGTGGTGGTATTGTGTTCCCCAAAATATTGTGTACCTTAATAAACTTACCTGGGGTCAGAGAACAGACAAGCCACTAGTTAGGCAGTGATAGCACACGCCTTTAATCCTAGTATTCCAGAGACAGAAATCCTTCTGGATCTCTGTGAGTTCAAGGCCACATTGGAAATAGCCAAGCATGGTGACATATGCCTTTAATCCCAGAAAGCCAGCCTTTAATCCCAGGGAGTGATGGTAGAAAGCAGAAAGATATATAAGGTGTGAGGACCAGAAACTAGATTTTGGCTGGTTAAGCATTTGGCTGGTTAAGCTTTCAGGCTTTGGAGCAACACAGTTCAGCTGAGATTCATTCTGGATGAGGATACAGAAGCTTCCAGTCTGAGGAAACAGAAGCTTCCAGTCTGAGGAAACAGGACCAGCTGAGGAATTGGCAAGGTGAGATAGCTGTGGCTTGTTCTGTCTCTCTAACCTTCCAGTATTCACCCCAATAACCAGCCTCGGGTTTGATTTTATTAATAAGAACTTTTAAGATTCCTGCTACACTGCAGAATATCTGATATGTGAGCCCTGTGAAAGAGTCACTTGACCCCCAAGGGGTTGCGACTCACATGTTGAGAAACACTGTTCTAGATGCTTCTTCAAATCTGTAAGAAACAGAGGAGTTAGCTTTATATAATGAAACCTTTCACATAACAGATAGACAGGATCTGTGAAGGCTTTATACTATCTGCTCCAAAAAATGTTAATTGGTCTGGAACAGCTAAGAGGATGGTAAAAACAGAACACTAGCAAGATCCAATACACTATGAAAGATCTCATCATTTGTGTCAATTGTTTCATCAGAAGAGCAAGGTTGTGTACTGCAACCTGAATAGGAGCTCTACCCCAGCTGGCTTTCCGTAGTTCCTAGTCATTTTACCTGAGCAACACCTCTTTTCTTATCTCTTATGGTGTTGGTGAGGCCAGTTTGTACTGCTCAGCCTGGCTCAGGGCTAAGGGCGAGCAGGGCCACACTCATGTCTTCTGTGCCTACAGCTGAAGTTGGCTCCCAAGTTCTGACAGGCTCCTGGCTAGTATCATAGCCTTTATCTTTCCACTAACCATACCTGATTGCTCAAAGGGCACAAGCTGCATGAAGAATCTCTGCCCCTAGTATATTGTTTTTCAGGGGAGAAATGTACATCATAAATTCTGAAGGGTAACAATCCATGCCAAGAGCAAGGTGTGTCTTCTTCATCTGCACTGTTTTATTAGTTATGTGTTCTGTAAACTGTTGCCCCTTTAAACCCTTCTAGACACATACTAGCATGGGACTTTACTTTCTGTTAATTTTTCTTCCCTTAGCAACTCACTTTTGCTGTATTTGTCGTCAAGTGGTCTTAGCTGACACCAGCAGCTGAACAAGAGGGTGGGAAATGAACCTTTTTCACACAAGAAGAGTCAAATGTATGAACAAATGTGAATATATGTGAAGGAGGGAAGCTAAGATTCAGATAGGAACATCCAACAGTCATATCTGAAAGGAAGTGGAGCATTGACAGGACCATAGCCATGACACAAAGATGGAAGTTCATTCACAGTTCAGAAATCAGTTGGTTTGAATCATTCTCTTGGGCATCAGTACTCATTTACAAAGTTCCAGCTCAGAGGCTTTGATTTTGCTCCATTGGTTGAAAATATATAGCCCCTTTGGAGACAGTATGGTGTTTATGGCTTATCACATATATGAATGTTATTTGTTTTAAAGTGCAAGGCTCCTCTTTCCTGTAAGAACTGATTTTTTTAAAAAGTATTGGTTGATGCAGAAACTCATAACCAGTCAAAGTGCTGGGTATAGATAACACTGAAACTTGTGAAGTAACATTACCAAGTATAATAAATAATGAAGAAGAAGATTAATACTTGTGAATTGGCCATATGTATCAATTTCATACCATCCAAGGCTTAAGGACTTTGTGAAAGAAGAGATAGAAAAAAAGGAAGAGCTTATGGATGGAGAGGAGAGCTGTGAGATTCTGAATTATGGACATGATATGGCTGATGTACACATCAACTCACAGCATCTGTGGTTTCTTCTAAAAGGCCTGCACAAATCAGGCCAGTTACAATTTCATCTTGGAAGAGGGAGGGGCCCCAAGGTCCTCCACTCTGGGAGGAACAATTAGAGACTGATGGTGTTGAGAGAGGGAGAGTCACTCTATTTAGCCATGTGGCCATTAGTAGGGTGCTCATGCTCCAGCTGATGGTCATGCACATATGGATGTAAGTATCCAGATTTGGGATTGATTGTTACTAATGATAAAAAATATTATAGGATTTGGGAATTACAAACTTATGATCATGTACTAATTTGAAGGTTGATCAATCTGCAGATAGTTTTTGTGATATAAAAGCTTAATTTTTTCTGAAATATTTATTTAATTGTTCTATTTCCAGTTTCCTAATATGATTCATGATAAAATAATACAAATTTACTTATAAATAGTAATTGGTTTAACAAAAGAAAATTAATAGTGCTTCAGTTGTGAAGTGATTAATTTTCACAAATATATGAATTTATTTATGCTTTAAAAATGAATCATAATGTTGGGAGGGAGACAAAGTAGGAAACACTGTTATGGAGTGTGGGAAATGGATATGACCAATATACAGTGTATAAAAGTATGAAACTTTCAAAGGATTGAAACTATTATTAGAAATAAAAAAGGTACCCATGGAGCCCATACTGCTGCTCATTGAGACCTTCTGGGTTGGTGTTCTCTCTCTTTCCATCTCTCTGGTTTGACTTGACACTGAATTCTCCTCTTTTTCCTCATTTTCCTTCCCTGGCCTCCTCTTCTTCCCTTTCCTTCTCCCTTTCTTTTCTAATTTTCTTCCTCCCTTCCTTGTCCCCTCATTTTCCTTTCTTGTGTCTATCTGCTATTCCCCTAGCTTTTGATTCTCTTCCTTTCCTTCTCTTTCTCTTCATTCTTCTCTTCCTTCTTTATATCCTCCTTTCCTCTCTCTTCCTGTTTTGGGGGTTAAGAGGTAACAAAATAAATCAAATGAATTAAAGGTAATAGCAAAAATTTCACTTTAAACGAGGTAAACAGGTGGCATATGGTTCTAATAAAGGCAAAGACTGGACATAAATGGACAACATGTTAAGACCATGGTAACGAGCGACTCTGTAGTCTGGTCATGCCAAAACAGCACGATTAAGCCCAAGTCCATGAGAGTGAACATAGGCCTGGCATAGTGGCACAAACCACTATGTTCAGTTCTAGCTCATAGGAAGAGCTATGGGCAAGAGTAGGGGCATGTGGAGCTCTATGACTTCAAGGCCAAATTGGTCTACACGGTGAGTAGTAGGCCAGCCAGGCCTAGTGAGACTATCTTTAAAAAGTGGTTTTATAGAAGGAATACCTCAAAACCTTTAACTAAATTTAATTACAAAATACTGACAGTGTCTGTACCTCAAGATATTTTAAGTTATAGCCAAGGATGTCACTCAATTGGCTTAAATAAAGACAAATATTCTTTTTTTTGTCTTTATTTAAAAAAGAAGCCCAAATATAAGAGAAAGTGACATGGCATTAGGACCAGAATATACGAAACAGCAGTTTTTTTTTAATATTACAAAGGATAAAACAGATTGAACTCTGTGCTGACACAAAAGGCCAGAGGGGTTTTAAGTTCTGAGTTGAACTCATGGAGAAGTACCAGAAGACATGAGAGTGGGATTGTTCATTATGATTAGGTTGTATGCACTTCATGCTTGTCACTTACTAAAGCTAGACTCCTATCCTCCATAGAGACTGGGAGACACATACTTATATTTCTTCATGATTACATTTCAATGGAATGATAGGACAGGTCCCGGAGGAAGCCATCCTCCATTATAAATGTGCCAGTGGTGTGGATTTATGTCTCCCAAGAGCAGAGAAACAAAGGAGCTGCATATTTTCCAAAGCAAGTTCTGAGCAAAGGGGGTTTGAGAACTATACATTTTTCAAGTTTAGCCAAGTTGAGAGCAAAAGCTGACACGATACATGGTCCTGAAGTTGATTTAATCTGGATTCAGAGTGATAATATTAACTAGCCAGAATATTCCTATCTTTGTTCAAATTCATTTGAGGAAATAAGAACAGTGGGCTAAATGCTTGTAAAACTGAAAGCAAAGTGTGATGGGTATCAGGTATCATTGGGTCCAAGTGCTTACATTTCATCATAAATCTGATAGGTTTTTTAGATTTAATTCTTTCTATGTCTTGTTTTTAGGCAAGGTTTGTTCTCATTGTGTCAAAGTATGCACTATTAACTCTAGGTTCCCTTCATCCTTCCTATCTAGCATAATGAAATTAGACTGTCTCATTTGAAGTGATTTCAAAGACCCTGACAATTTTCATTATTTAGTTTAATTTTTTTGTTCTGCTTTGAATCTCTTAGGTTCAGAGAAGAGGACATAGTCATCTTCTTATATCGGACTTTATGTGTCTCTCAGACTGAATGGTAAACTTTCCCCAGCTAGAGAAATGGTTTGTCATTGTCCTTTGCTAGGAAAAGGAGAGACATGTGCTATGAAGGCCGAAACAGTGGGCAGTTGTAACAGCGTTTTGCTTGTTTGTTTTTCAATTCTTTCTACTTCTTACTAGGAAAAAAAGACAGAATGAAGCTATGCTGACATTAGAAAATGAAAATAAAGGACTAGGGCCAGATAGTCAATCTTGTTCCATCATTATTGACTGATGATATAACTGATGTGTGCAGCTGCATTTTCTGTAACATGGAGGTTAGCATGAATGGACATGATACCAGCCTCTGCCCTTGTCTGTGCAGAGTCCATACTCCTCCTCAAGCCTCTATCTGTTCCATGACATTTGGTTCCTACGATGAATTGACAGACAGAAGTGGGTGGGGGAGAGGAAAGAGGGGAGGGAGGGAGGGAGGGAGAGAGAAAAGAGAGAGACAGAGAGATCCTTTGCTGCTGTTGCTTCTCAGCTATTGCTACCTGACTCTTCAGTCAGTTAACTACCTGCCTTCTGTCTTGAGAGGAGGTCTAGTTAGGAACCTCTTTACCTCAACTGGTTATTCTGTCTCTAGTATCTTTAACTTCCTCATGTCTGGCCTATTACGTGGGTTTTCTTTGTACTTTGATCTGCCTTGATAATTTCTTATTTGATGTACAATTCAGTTCTAATGTTATATAGTTCAAAGTGTTTTTCCCTAACATTACTTATGTTTTTGGATACGACTCAGCCATGGATGTATTACCTCACAGCTAGGTTTCAGTGACCACAAATTTTTTTTTTGTTTATTTGTTTTTCAAGACAGAGTTCCTCTGTGTAGCCCTGTCTATCCTAGAACTTACTATGTAGACCAGGCTGGCCTTGAACTCATAGATCCACCTGCCTCTGCCTCCTGAGTGCTTGGATTAAAGGCATGTGCCACAGAGGATAATGGGGGGGCTGTATTTAATATTCATGTTGGTTTGGCAATATATATTTTTACTTGAAAACCTTATGTTGGTGAATTCTTATTTTCTACAGAACCTAAAAGTCTGTTTGTTAGTATAATCACTTTAGATTTGCTGACAGAAGCTTCTTGACAAGGTCAGTGTGACCTTGAAGCTGAACCTGTTATTTCCTAATGCAGACCCCTTTTAAGGCTCTTGGCAATTTTTTGAACTTCAGTTTCCTCTTCTAACCACAAATTACAAATACTCCTATTCGATGCTTTATGAACTAATGAGACAACATTGTGTATAACACACCCAGTAGATGCTGTACACACAGCCATATGCTACACTATAAGAAAATCCAATGCAAAGTTTAGCCTCAGATTCCAACACACAATAAAATTATCAAGATGTTTCCAGTGAGTTTGTTCTCTGTAGACAATTCCCTGGCAGTGAGAGGTTGTGCACTGTGGTGAATAAGTGGGACACATCCTGACTTATCAAAAAAGCAAAAAAAAAAAAAATCACTGTGAATCATCAAAGGGATACAATTCCATCCAACCTGCATTTTAGTGATTTATCTGTTTGTTATGAGGCAGCTGAATAGCTATTAAGGGTGACCAACATTTTCAAGGTGGCTATCATCATGTAAACCTGCCTCATCAATTTCCTATATTGTGCCTTTCAGCATTCAAATATTTTTATTTCCTGTATGTTCCATGGTGTGAAAAAGTGGGCAATGTCAATGTTATTTCACTTTAGATATAGCAATTTCATATATGTTTGACATAGAGTAAATGTAGGAAAGTGAAAACTGAAGTCCAGAAAGCTTAGAAAAAAATTGGTAAATATTGAGCTAGTTATTGAATAACAAGAAAGATTCAATGTACCAGGTAACAGGAGAAAAGAACAGAAGTAGAAAGTTTCCTTGTGGTTTTGAAGAATAGATACACAACTGGCCGTGCCAGTCACAGACTTAACACTGTCTGGCGTGGGGGCTGGTGGCTTTGATTTTAAATTATATCCACTCTAATGCAAGATAGACAGCTCTTCTTCATCTGTAGTTGTGTCATTTGAAACACGTGGCCCTAAAAGTTGTATGCATTGCACAGAGAATGTAAGAGGATTATATATGATGGGTTTTGCCATTTTCTTATCACTTTGTCTATTACTCATATCACCGAAGTTTATAGGCAAAAATTGTTGTAAAATATTTCTTTTCTCACAAGAAATAGAAAATGTGTTGCATGCATAATACTGTCTCAGGAGTATTATTTTTCAGTCTCATCTGTATGGTAATAACAATTGTCAGGAAGGGTGGATTGGAGCTGGGTGTCATGACTTGGAAAATGTAGAGTTTTAATATGAGTCATGCATACAATGTATCTTTCACCACTAAAAGGTTCAAGAGATGAAAATATCAGTGCCAGCTTGTCAAGTAACTGATGGAGACACCTGACAGTCTTTACTGGTTCCCACTTTCCTGCCTCCATTCAACTGTTGTATCTGTTTAAGCCCCGTTACGTTTGTATACTTAGTAGTAGTATGTGGTGGAGGTATAGAAAGCTTGGATTCTAAGGATCCTATTGCATACTCCAAGGAAAGCTCCTTTATGATCATCAAAGGGGGAGTGTTAAAAGAGAAGCTATTATCTTCTTTGTAAAGGTGCAGATTTTACTGTTGGGCCAAAGCAATCTTCATTATTACTCTGTGAGAACTCATGGGAGTTTTGAGCAGGATAGTGATGTTTTACCAAATTAGGTGGATAAATTTGGCTTTCGCTGATGCCACAGTAAGCTCAGTTAAGATGTCCCTTTTGCACCTTATTTGTCGCTGTACTTCTGTACATAATTGTATAAACAACATTTTGGTTATTGTTTTGTATTCCTGTCTTCTACTCTAATGAGGATGTATCCAACTACAACTAGCCTAATTTGTTCTCCTAGCCCCAGGCTCCCCTATACTGCCCAAGGAAGGAGATGTTCGTGTGTTTATAGAACACAGCTCTCAAAAGCTATTTATAACACCACTTCTCCCTTCCTCTGCATCACACCAATTTCAGTAATTGGCCTTCCAACTCCAGATATGTCTGAGTTCAACTCATAAATGAAGCAAAAAAAAAAAAATCACTGTGAATCATCAAAGGGATACAATTCCATCCAACCTGCATTTTAGTGATTTATATGCTAGTTGCATACAATTATTTGGGATGTTACTCCTCTGGATATGAAGATATTTTGTTAACTAGGGCATTTTTTTCTTTCATCTTGCATGATATATCTATGTTGATGTAAATAATCTGAGTAGGCCACAGAGATAAAAATGTATGAATGCTCTTGTGAATGTTTAGTAGAGATTTACAAGCAAAAATGGAGCTCGAAGAGTGAAAGCACATTGTTTCTTTGGGAGTGAGCTAAATCTTCGAGGATTTTAGTGAGACAGAAAAAGAAGTGAGCTCCTTGGGCTTGTTCTACAGGAAATACACTATGTGATTTTCCTTTTAAATTTCCGAGTAACCTCAGTATGTATGACAGTATCCCCATGTTACCGATGAAGACATTAAAGTTCAAGGAAATTAGATCTTTCTCCAGGGCAAACAGCAGGTAAGTGTCCAGTAGGACTCCAAGGATGGTAAACCAACCCTTCATGTGGTAAAAAGATCTGGTTCCTCAATTCAGTTGTAGCAGCTCCTGTGTATATGTGAATTAACTTATACACGATTCAACTTCTGTGCTTCCTTCTGATTCTTCTGCACTGTGCTAATTAATTGACATTCCCCAAGTCTGTCTCTGGAGGGCTTACCTCACCTTAGATGACCTGTATGCAAAGCAATGTTTCTATAGCAACCACCAACATGCAAAGCCTACTTAGCCACCCTTTTGACCATGCATCTAAAATCAGAATATATATGTATATAATATATATGCATAATTATACATAAATAGGTGTATATATGTAGGTATTGTATTACAGATATTATTTTACAAAATGGCTAGTGATTATCAACTTGTATTTTTAAAGTATGATCTTTTTAAAATTTTTTTTTTCATTTTTATTTATTAAGAAATTTTCTACTCACTCCACATGCTATCCACAGACACCCCTCTTCCCTCCTCCCACCACCATCCCTCTTTCCCAAGCTACCTCGCATCCCCACATTCTCCAAATCGAGGTCTCCCATGGGGAGTCAGGAAAGCCCAGCACACTGAGCCTATAGTATAATCATTTAAGCAACCTTTGTTGATCATTGCAACCTAAATTATGTAACTTTGTGCTGTTCCTTCCCTATCCACTTAAGTTCTCTTCCCAACAATGGTCTTACTCTCCACTTTCTCCTGGAAGGGCCTAGCCATGTTTGTATTGATCTGAAATTGAGGAAAAGGAAACCAAATGATGTCTTGAAAACAAACATCATAGTTCTCTTAAGACGAGCTCTATTATTCCCCAAACAATTGCAATGTTTTCTGCAGTATGAATCATGCATAGCACTGTTGGGCATAATTTTGTTTTCAAAATTGTTGAAAAAGGAAATGGAAAAATTTAAAAAAGTGTCCTTTCTTTTTGCTTGACAAATTCTAGAGTTTTTCTAGGGAGGAATTCATAAGGTTGATACAGCTAAAGGTCTAGATTTAAAAACAATCTCAGAACTCTGTTCTGGTTCTCGTGATTTAAAGTACACAAATTGTGAGAAATAGTTAAATGCATTGCCATGGGAGAGAACATCTGCAATGAGAATTGCCCAGGAAAAGGCAGAACTGCTCTTTTGTTCCTAGAGGAGAAAGGAGCAGGCTCACAAACTCTTAAGAAAGTTTGTGGAAGAATTAGAAAGCTGCTTTGGAAGATGACTTTGAGATAAACCTCTCTCTATATATACACTGCACACCTCCTGTGATTTCAGCATTAGGAAATTTTAAAAGGAATGTGAAGAGAAAATAGTTGTCTTTGAGAAATGTACTTGAGGATGCCACATGAGTAGGCCTTGAGCTATCAGGGAAAAATGGTGGAGAGCAAAGTGAGTTGGAGTGAGTGATGAGGAACAGTGGTGTGGACAAGTGTGAGGGAGAGGAGTTGTCTTCCGCATTTCTCCCTGATTTAAATTTCTTTGATGAATTTTCTGTTTTAACATCACATTCTCACCTGGGGACTTTTTCTGTCATCTTAGCATCACCTTCCTTCTTTCTTTCCTCCTCCCTTTCCTCCTTCTTTTCCTCTTTTTTTTTTCTTAATTGTTTTAAGGAACTGGAATCTATTGAAAGGCCATAGTGCTAAAATAGTCCAGATGGAATATTTGTAACATTGACATTGGTCCAGAGCTGACATCTGCTAAGATGTACTATTTTGCTTTTCTTGGTTGTCATGTGTCCTGTCCCTCTGTCCCCATCATTTCCCCCTCTAGCATTGATTCCTCCTGACAAGAGACCCACCAAACATACAGAGAAGTCAGTTCCACATGATTCTCTTCACAGTGGCTTTTTCTTCCTCTTTACCAGAAGTAGTGTTGGCCATGTCACTTAGATCTAGACAAAAATTCCAATTCTCTGATCAAAGTTATTTATCCAGCACCATTCATAAGATACCAAATAGCCCACCACAGATTTTTGTGTACTTATTTGCTTTTTAGCATGAATTTCAGAGAAAGTATTGTTTTCATTGGGAAAACCTGAGTCTTGGAGCATGAATCTTCATCATAACCATTATGTAGAAAAATGTGTCTGGAATAAATGGAGCTCTAACTACATCACCATTATGTCGATCCTTTATCTTATCCATGCCTGCACTTAATATTAAATTCAATCTGTTCTGTTGTAGTTGTCTTTAAAACTTAAGATAATTCAAGTCAAACTTATGGTACTTGGATATTGAAGAATAGAGACTGATAATACTTATACTGAAAGTCACAGTTTCAGTTAATTACAAGTTCCAAAGGGAAATAACCTAGATCACTTCAGTTTTAATAAATTATCTTTCCTGTCTTATCAAATTTTAGTTCAGGATAGTTTTCAATACTCTACAATATTATAGTCTCAATATAACAGGAGTGTACAATTTGCATCTACTATTATAATTATGGGTTTCAATAAAATTTGACCTCCAAAATTAAGCTCTATATTGTTCTGAAGTTCTGGGATTCATTAACACCTGACATTCATAGATTATGAAATGCATTGTCTAGTAGATTTATGGTGTCTCATTGGAATTAATTCTAAAGCTGTACTGGTAACAGTGGTGATTGCTGATGCTTCAGTCAGTCTTCAGTTGGGCATTCTTCCTGTTTTCTAAACCAACTCAACAATTTCATTAGGTATTGTAACATGAATCTTAAAAGATCTTATTAAATAAAAAACCCAGAGCCACATATCGAGGTTAAAACCTGAGAGATCAGAGGACTAAGAAAAGCCACAGATAACCTCATCTCACCAACTCCACAGCTTCTGAAGAGAACTACTTCCTATATACCCACGTGTACATGCCTTTCTGTTCTGCCAACTCATTTCCTCTCTCTGCCAAGTTACATTACTTCCTCTTCCTGCCCACTTTTGTTACTTTCTATCTTTCTATACAGACCTCTAGACCTTTATGGTTAATGCTGGGATTAAAGGTATAAAATCACCACACCTGGCTCTGTTCCCAGTGTGGCCTTGAACTCACAGAGATCCAGACAGATCCCTGCCTCTGGAGTGATAGGATTAAAGGTGTATGCTACCATTGCCTGACTTCTATGTTTAATATAGCGGCTGGCTTTTTCCTCTGATCCTCAGATAAACTTTATTGGGGGACACAGATAAAATATCACCACAAGATATTGATTTTCACAGGAGAAAAAATGGAAGGAAAGTTAAATTCAGGTCTGGTTGACCCTAGCCTGTCCTCCTGTTTCAGTTCCAGAGATTTTCAAGTTTTCTCCTTTTATCTGAATTTCTAATTTCCAAAGAAAACCTAGAGTACAGGAGGTTTTTAACATTTATTCAAGATCATCCAATCCATTAGTGAAGGAGTTGGGTTCTATTCATCTGGTATAAATAACCGAGACAGCTACTACTTGACCTCTGTATAGTCATAGCTCTAAATGGAAATTTCTACTTCCCATCATAGAAAGAGTGGCACTGTAAGTTATAAAACCCACCACTGTGGTCTTATCTCTGCATCTTGTAACATTTGTGATCCATAACTTACTTTTCTTCAAAGATACGTTTCTATAATATAATTTGAAGGCTAGGCAGTTTATAAATGCACACCCAAATTTTCCTTTATATACTCTATATTTATGTACCATATTTATATGTTACACACTATACCTTATACAATAAGCTGTATTTCTTGAGACATTTTCTGAATGATGCAAAGATGTCTTTTAGAGACATATATGGCTTATCTTCTGGTAGAGGAAGTAGGGCCAACCTCACAGGTATGTTTTTCCATGTGGATACATGCCAAGTGAATGGTGCCAGTTGGCAAAGACAGCCAAGAAGGAAGGCCTCAGATACCAGCTCCAAAATCATGTCTGCAGTTCTAGGGATTGTGATTTAAAGGTCACCTTTTTGTTGTCATGTCCCATGTATGACTATGAAGCTGAGGGCAAAAAGAAAGCAAAGATAATGGATCCAGATAGGATCACATCTGAGTATAACAGATGCCAAGAAATAAAGGCGAGAATAAGGAGAGAGGATTAGGGCCTTCATGTTAAGTGTCTCTGGCTTACTGTTGGTCTATACTGCATACTGCTTTGGTAAATGCACACTGGATTACAGAAAAAAATGTTGGGACGGACCCTTTCTTAGGAGAATTTGGGAAAGTTGCTTCAAGACATATATGGTGTAGAAACTGCTTAG
Source organism: Peromyscus maniculatus bairdii (assembly GCF_049852395.1). NCBI lineage: Eukaryota > Metazoa > Chordata > Mammalia > Rodentia > Cricetidae > Peromyscus > Peromyscus maniculatus. Next base: position 42,940,028 of record NC_134861.1, read on the forward strand.
CTGTGAAAGAAGAGCAGTAGATGTTTTCTTGGTTGGATCCATTGCAGAACTGCTCTTTTCCTTGATTTACATAAGCTCCACATCGCAAAGTTCTTGCAGATTAAAAGCACTTCCTGAAGCTCTTGGAGCAATTCACAGTTTTCATTCTTTAACTCATATATTGGTACACTTAAATTTTTATGGAAAACTACTCTGCCACGCAGAATTGAAGACAGCCAGAGAAAGGCAGAAACACTTTCTATGTGGATTGTAAAACGATTTGTACATCGTTACTTTGGGAATTTGAGTCCAAGTTTTCTTAGTTGAGACAAAGTAAGTGACTAGATGATCAGAGGATGCTCCAGTGTAGGAAAGAGTAAGAGCCTTGTCCCCTTGGGAATGGAAGCTGGCTTTCTTTCTACTAGCTAGGACACTTCTACTCACTCTTAGCCACTGATGGATTTGACAACTCCTCATAGATAAGAAGCTCCTTGCTGGTTGAGTGAGTGCCAATTCTTGTTTTGACTTAAAAACATATTCTGTGCCTGTTTTAAGTTTTCTTTTACTTTTCTTTATTCAAATGATTTGCGAATATTTTTGAGCCTGGTTAAAGTATAAATTTAATCCTCCAATCTGTACTATTTATTGGTATTTATTTACAGTAATAATGTAAGTTTATTTTAGGAAGATTGAAATATAATATACGACAAAGCCAGATATAATTTCACCTCTTTGAGACAGAAATATGTTCTTACTTTGATATCTTCTCCATATGGTATTTTGGTACTTAATGGAATTTTATGTTAAAGGTTCATGTTTTACATACTCAGTTATGATCTACTTCTTATATTCCTATGTTATAAAAACTGACTCTTTCAAATGAGTATTATAGCATTTGTTTAACACATTGTTATTAAACATTTAGATGCAGCTATTTTTTTCCTACCATAAACAACAATTCTGAAATGTATAGCTATATAGATAGTTTTATGAAGACACCCATGACCTTGGCTTTATAATCAGCACAATTCTAGTTGTGAGATATATTTCTAGGTCCTATAGTGCTTATGTTTGCACTTTACCATTTGGTTATTATTTTGTAGCATAATGGTTCATTCATATTTTAATGGAGAAAAGGGAACTATGGTTGGTTGATGGACAGCTTAGGGGATGTTAACTGATTTTAAAGTCTTCAGCTTCTTTGGAAGTAGTTACTTTAAGAAACAGCATTAGTGTTTCCTTCGACTGATGGAACTATTTCTTCTACTGTATCTTCAATGCCAGAAATCCTCTCTTCCATCTCTTGCATTCTGTTGGTTATACTTGCATCCGAAGTTCCTGATCTTTTACTCAGGTTTTCTATTTCCAGCATTCCCTCTGTTTGTGTCTTTTTTATTTTTTCAATTTCCCTTTTCAGTTCTTGGACTGTTTCCTTTGTTTGTTTCATTGCTTTTTCATGATTTTCTTTCAGTGCTTTATTGTTTTCTTCCAGGACTTTAATGTTTTCTTCCAGGACTTTATTGTTTTCTTGGAGGGCTTTATTGACTGCTACTCACATCACCAGTGAGGCTACCTGGAAAACGGGACCCCAAAAAAAGACACGGAGAAATGGATGAGATCTACATGAATAGCCTGGTCATGAGTGGGAACAATAAAGGGCGACAGTCGAGGGAAAGAGTGGGAGATCCTAGCTGGATCAAGAAAAGAGAGGAAGAACAAGGAATAGGAGACCATGGTAAATGAAGACCACATGAGAAGGTGAGAAGGGGAGGAAGCAGAGAGCTAGGGAGGCCCACGGAGATCCACAAAGATACCCCCTCAAAAGACTGCTGGCAATGGTCGCGAGACGGCAGGAACTGACCTACTCTGGTGATGGGATGGCCAGACACCCAGATAGTGGTGCCATAAACCCCATCCAAGGACTGAGGAATCTGAAAGCAGACATCCACGGCTGGGCCCCTGGTGGAGCACTGGGAGTCTAATTAGTGAGTAAGAAGAGGGTTTATATGAGCGAGAATTGTTGAAGCCAAGGTTGGATAAAGCACCGGGACAAATAACCAAATGAATGGAAGCACAGGATCTATGAACCAAAGGCTGAGGGGCCCCCAACTGGATCAGGCCCCCTGAACGGGTGAGACAGTCATTTGGCTTGATCTGTTTGGGAGGCAGCTGTGCATTGGTGCCAGATCCTGGGCTCGTTGCATGAGTTGGCTGTTTGAATCCTGGGACTTATGCAGGGACACTTGGCTCGGTCTGGGAGGGGGGAATGGACCTGCCTGGACTGAGTCTACCAGGTCAACCCCGGTCCTCGGGGGAGACCTTGATCTGGAGGAGGTGGGAATGGGGGGTGGGCTGGGGGGAGGGGTGGGCGAGAGGGGGAGAACAGGGGATTCTGTGGCTATTATGTTGAACTGAATGGTGTTGTAAAATAATAATAATAATAATAATAATAATAATAATAATAATAATAATAAAAAGAAATTGAAAAAAAAATGAAACACCTCATCCTAACGCGGGGTTTTCCCCTTTACCTTTATAACTGCCATTTGCCTATGTGCCACATCTGTCTTTCTCCCCTCTATCCAGAGGCAGCCCTTTGTCCCTCTGGGACAAGTGGCCCTTCCCCCTTTCCCTTGTCCCCTTCCACTTTTCTCTCATCTCCTATCTCCTTTACCACCACATCCTAGCCCATTTTAACACAGACCTCCCCTTTTCTTCTTCTTAAACACTTGCAGCTGTTTTCTGCATAAGTCAGAAAGCAGCTACTGTAACTTTTCCTTCCCACTTAATAAAGGATCTCTTTGTGAAAAAAAAAAAAAAAAAAAAAAAAAAGAAACAGCAACAGTGGAGAACCCAAGGGCTCAGTTGCTTAAAGGATTTAGGATGGCTTATGTTGAAATGTTTAGTAGCATACATACAATAGTAGTGATTCCCACAAACAAGGCCAGCAGCCCCCCTTTTTGTTTAGAAATACTTCCATTGGAGACTAGAGAGATGATACTCTGGTTAAGAGGACTTGTTGCTCTTCTAGGGAAACAGAATTTGGGTTCCAGCATATACATTAGACAGCTCACAAATACCAGTGACTCTACCTCCAGGGCATCTAATGTCCTCTTCTGTCCTCCTTAGGTACCCCCCCCACATGACACCCTCCCACCACAGATCAACACACATGCACATAAATAAAAAATATTAAACCTTTTTTTTAAAGAAAAGAAACAATTAACTGAAGCTTAGAGTTTAGCTAAGTGCTTTTCTGAGATTTTCCTTCTAGATCTAGATTTTCCTTTTCAAACTCAGCATTCTTGACTTCTGAGGCTGTGTAATTACGAAAGTCTATCCTATGCATTGTAGGTTCCTAGCTTCATCTTGACCTGGATACCAGAAACACTTCAACTCAGTTCTCACATATACAAACAAACAAACCAAACCAAAACAACAACAATGACGACAACAATAAAATTTTGCCAGATATTGCCAAGTATCTCTTGAATTGGGGATGAATGAGGTGGGCAAAATTATCTATAGCTGAGAATTGTCATGACTGTAGGTAGTGTTATAATTAATTACTCTGAGTGTCCTCATATGTAATCTGTTTGCTCATATATTCAGAATGTATTTCTAGAAGATTACTGATTCCACACATATAAGCCTTTTAAATTATCTTAGTACACATTGCCAAATTGCATTTCAGTCAGGTTATGCCAGTTTACTTTTACTTATATAGTACAGAAAGTAAGAGATGTTTCTAATGCATCTCTGCCTATGTTGGGATTATCTTTCAAAAAAATCTTTGATACTTTAATAGTTGAAAAATAATAGCTCATTAAATTTGCATTGGCCTAGGGAGACTGATGATATTTGTGTATGCCCACATTTGTCACTTGTGTGAATTATTTACTAATGCCCTTTCCCTATTTTGTTTTAGGACATGAGTGATTTTAGTTGATTTATAAACATTATTAATAAATTAAGAATATCATACCATTGTCAATATGTTTTTTATAAATAGTTTCCATGGCAGGTAATTTTCTTTTTTTAAGATTTTGTTTTTACCTCCTACTTAATTCTGTGTATATGTTGTTTGGATGGAGGGTATGTACATACACATTCAGACAGACTGGACTGGATTCTCACACATCAATGAGCAATGAAGACAACCCCTCATAGACAAGCCCATAGAGTAGTCTGGTCTGGACTATCCTTCACTTGACTTCACTTCTCATGTGACTCTAGGCCATGTCAAATTGATAGTTAAAAACAGCTAGGAAACTAATGTTAGTATTCTGACCCGCCCCTTGGCGCCGCCTTGTATCCTGACCTAAAAGGCTCATTTTGGGGGAAAGACCCCTCCCCTTCCTCTCTCTCTCTTCTGCTTTTCCTCCTATGAGGTGTGCACCTCTCCAACTCCTCTCTCTCTCTCTCCCTCTTTCTTCTCTTCTCTTCGTCTTTCTTTTATAATAAATCATTTCCGCACAGAAAAAACAAACAAACAAACCAGCTAAGACAGTGCATGAGATGTGAAAACCCTAGGGAGAAGCTGCTAAGTGAGTGTTCAAGGAAGAGATTTCTAAGGGGAAGCTTATAAAGACAAAGTCTGTAGGATAAGAACTGACCACCCAACAGTCAAGGAGAATGGGACTTCAAAGTAACTAGGATAAACTATGCAGAGTCTCTAAGGTAAGGAACCCCAAGAATATTTGAGAAGCTTACACAGTAAGAGGCATTCTGAATCATCCCAAGCAAGAGATATAGCTGAAGTTTTCCTGTGTCCCACCTGGCCCACAGTCTGGATGAATCTCTCTCACCTGCCAGTCCCGCAGATGCTTGGACCCAAGTAAACACACAGAGGCTTATATTATTTACAACTGCATGACCATGGCTTAAGCCTTTTGCTAGCTAGCTCTTATATCTTAAGTTAGCCCATAACTATTAATCTACGTATTGCCCCATGTTACGTGGCTTTACCCACGTCCCATTATATGTTACTCCTTGGGCAGCTCGTTGCACCGCCCCCTTCCTGTCTCTCTCTTCAAATTTCCTGCCTGCCTCTAAGCTGCCTTGCCATAGGCCAAACGGCTTTATTTATCAACCAGTCAGAGCAACACATATTTGCAGCGAACAGAAAGGCATTCCCCCATCACTTCCCCTTTTCTGTCTAAACAAAAAGGAAGATTTTAACTTTAACATAGTAAAATTACATATAACAAAACAGTTATGACTATAAGGGGTAGATACATGAGATGAGGCTAAGCAAGATGGTAAGGCTGGAGTTCAGGGTTGTATTTTAGGATGAAATAGTATGTCATTGAAGAACATGACATGTTACATTAGGTAAGAGAGGAAAGATCAATAAGACATGGTAGTTTGAGATGGAGAGATAGCTTAGTGGTTAAGAGCACTGGTTAAGAGCAATAATTCAATTCCCACCACCTACCTGGTGGCTCACAACCATCTGTAGCTCCAGTTCTAGATGTCCTTAATCTCCATGGACATCAGACATGTAAGTGGTTCACAGATACACATACAGGCAAGAAAATCCACATATATAAAATATACAAGTTTTAAAGTTGTTTTTAAAAAGATAGCTATAAGAACATTTGTAAGTTAGGTCATACTGCTATTATTTTTAAACTTCTATTTGTTTCAGCTATTTTATTAAAGATATTTTATTACCCCTCAGTTCTAAGACATTAACCCCTTCTTAGAAATATGACGGGAGAGATCCAAGAAAGTTGATGCTTTTAACAACAAAAATAAGGAACCCCAAAGGAAGAAAATTTTATTATTCTCTCATATTCACACATGATTATCAAACCATGAGATTTAAAAATATTTACAAATGTAGCTTAAACATGACACTTCCTTGAAAATCTTGCTAGGTTTTACTTGGTGGACCTTATGTGCACATGCAGAAACAGGCAGAAAAAAATAAAGAAAATAATGATCGGGGAAATTTTATAATATTATTGAATGTACAAGGATTGGAGAGTCATCTGCCCAGTCCCTCAATCAATTCTTTAGGAAAAAACCCACAGATAATTAAGAGAGAGCCATAACGAAGATGGAAGTGCAGGTATTTTATTCACATACTGATTCTCAACTTCCTAGCATATTTTTATATCTGCATCTTCCTATATATTTGCACTAATCGGAGGTAAGTCATGGATTCATGTGAGTCAGGTATCTTTTATGTGTTACAAATTACATTCAACTATGCATAACATGAACTCTCTAAAAATGGATCAAACCAATTTGAAATTCATTTTTTAAATTTAATGTATTACCTGGATATTGACTTTACAAGGCTGGCATGGATGCTCTGTCAAAGTGCAGATCTCTTTGTTCTTCTGATGAGCTATCTTTAATGCTGATGCTCACCTGCAGATTGTTCCCAGGAGTTCTTCAAGGACGGAGCTGTTCATTAATTAATTCAGTAATTTTATAATTGTTCATATCACATAGGGTATATAGGACAGTCCCCAGAACATCATGATCATGCCATAAATTGAATGAATAATGAATGAAACAATTCCCCATTGACAAAACAAGGCAAAATCCATGCTTGACCAAATGAATACAATCTCAAGAGCCATGGCCTGTAGAATTTGAACATATAGTATGTTTAAATCTCTGGCACAACTATGCTTTGTTTCACCAGAGAAAGCACCCATTTTTTCAGTCCTAGTGCCTTGACTTGAAAAGTGAATTTAAAATACTGGCAGCCTCCAAATTAGAATCTAATGTGTTTCTAGAATCACATGTGATAAACTGAGTGCGTTTCTTATGGAAACAATAATACAATTGACACATTTTCAAGCAAGCTTTGTCAACAAATACATCACAGAAATAATGATTTGTATGTCATAAAAACAACAATAATGTGAAGCCCGAAACTGTGTATTATATCCTAGAAAGTGAACATATATTTTACAGTAAATATTTATGAAATAAGGGGTCTAGAGGTACTATAAATTGTATAAACTACAAATAAAACACAGCCCAATTCTGCAGTAAATATGACTTAAAATTAACATGCTAGCAGTATCCATCCTTTAAAGCTTTGGAATAGATCCCAGTAAACTGTTTCCCTGGGGCTTACCACAGTCCTTTTCACATGCAGGAGACTAAAAATGCTGGCGAATTAAATTAGTTGAATCTACCTAGAGTTCTCAGAGTAATTTGCTATCCATCACCTCATGTCAGCCATTTTAACAATTCTTCTCTATGCTCAGTAGTATAGACAGTACAATTACAGGTGTACTGAAAATTATGACAATTGAGTGTTTTGTTTTCCAAAGGTAGGGGGTTATGAAGATGTGACGCTCAGTACTGCACCCAAGTTTCTGACTTCATGTTCAAAGAATGTTCATGTTGCCTTACATACACACTGATGATGTGAGTCTGCATAGAGAATTTTGAATAGCCATGCACTATTGTCTTGCATCAAATATTCTTGGAACAGCAACCACTGATTTTGGTTGAACATTGAAAAATTTTTTTTTTCAAATCCTTGATATATAGTAATACAGGGTAGAGTATGCTTGCTTTGGTGAATAGGGTGGAAACGGTGTTTTTCTAACCAGAAGATGGCTTTCACAAGAACGTCTGATCTAAAATTTATGTCTAGTTCTCCTCCAACACTGGTTACTTTTATGATGGACTCCAGTTCTGTATCAGCACAGGAAAAGGCTGCCACACAACATTAAGCAGTGGCTTCATTCCATTTGGCTTCTGTATATTGACCCAAAGTACTTGCCATTTGATGGAAAGCTAGACACAACAATTATATCCAAAATAGCCTATGATTTTATAAAGCACTCTAATGCATCTATGAAGGATTGTCAAAACAGGAAGACAACAGTAAGATGAGAGCATCCTCTATTAGAAACAGGGTGCTTCAGTTCTCAAGCCATGAGTTACCTTTTCTGCCTTTCAGAGGACAATCTTGGCAAGTGATTGGTCATTCTTTCTCTCATACTCTCCACATCTGATAGAGATAAGGATGCACTTTTCTTTTTATGACTGCTGCAGGGATGAAGTATTTTATAATTAAAAAGCACTGATGTCAATACTTGACTGGAAGCAGGGATTGAATGGATGATAGCAAGGACCCTTATTAGTTTTATGTTTTTGAGCAAGGTAGACATTTCTGACTATTACCTAAAATGTACTGAAGGTTAAAAAAACAGACAATTATACTTTGTTTTGCTATTGTAAATTGAAGAAATATCTGCATGTAAATTGAGAAATTTTTCATATACAGTAAAAAATAGCAAATCTACTCATAGGAATTCTGAAAATCCATTTTGGAGCCAAAGCAATGTTTGACATGAGATTAAAAGACATCATCTCTATTCAGAACACATTTGTTTCTCAAACACTTGTCACACCATTGGTATTTAATAATATTTCTATAATGAATGAGCAAATTAATGACTAAGATAATTAATGATTTTTCCATAAGTGTGATATGATTAAGGTATCTAATTGCTTGGCTTCTCAAGTTGCCCTTGTACAAGTTGACCATCTTGATTTTGTTACTCAATTTCTTCCCTTGACACATAGATGTATGCTACTGAAAATGTGGTTCTTCTGACATTTACACATATATGAACACACGATATACTTTATTATTGCTGATTATTAGTCTCTTTGTTACTTCAAGAGCAACAATTATACATCATCTGTGATGTTTTCATCAAATAAAACAGAAAAATGAGACTATATCTTACCACATTCAAATTTTCTATAGTGGAAAGGGCATGTATGGAGTTAAATAGGAGAAATATATTTAAAATGTGATTTTGCAGAGCATGATGGGTTTTCTGCATAGAGTTTACTTTCTGTTTTTATTTTTAAGAGGTTTTCTTTGCCAATATTAATTTTAAAGCATTAATTTTCATGAGGAAATTCTTAAGGAAGAGTGTATGGAGGTCATTTTGCTCCTGTGTCTGGTTCACTGACTTTGTGAAAGACAAATGGCCTTAATGAGACTTTGTTCCTTTACTCAGGCCTCAGAAATGCTTGGAAACCACATTCATAACTTAGATATTTTAAACTCCATTGTAATATGGATAAAATAAGCACACTACTACATTAATTTGAATTTTTGTGAGGTGATGGGTGATGTATAATTGTATTTGTGTTGCATATCCTATAAAAATAGGATACTCCTTGATCTTCAGGTTTCTTTTACTTATTAGCTATTTAGGACTTTGTTCATTGAATTCTAAGCAATTTAGAAAATATGATTGAAATTAACCCTAGCATGATCCAAAACCTACAGTGTAAACACTATTTCAATGGAAAATCTCTTTCCAGTTTCTAGCTCTCCCCTGAGCTGAATACTGTGCCTGGTCCAGAGGAGGCATGATTCCTCAAATGTTATTTGACCAAATGATTTCCAGAACATTCCTTTGGATCAGTTATAGAATTTGGAAATCAGATAATTTCCATGATCCTTTATTTTTTAAGATTTGGGAATGAAGAAGTTATTGAATCCTGATCATCAGTAGGGTGAGAGTGAGAATAAAGCATTAACACTGATAATAGAAAGTGCTACTTATGAAATCCTTGTTAAAAGTTGGGTGCTGTGGCGCATGCTATTTATATCATCTCATTAATTCTCAGAACACTCATGAATGAGGAAACTAAGGCTGAGGGTCATTTGTATAATATCACATTTTCAAGGATCCCTCTAGAGTGTCCTGGTCCAGCATGTGCACTCCCCTCACTCTCTAGCTATCTCTCCCCCTCCCCTTTCCACAAAACCATTCTGCTTGGACTGGTGGGTAGTTTTCCTGGCAAAAGAAGCCATACACACAACACTGCTGTTCTGTTGAAGGACAAGAAGCCTGCTTTTCTTGGGTTCAGGCTACACCAATCTCACCATGATTCTCAGTAAATAATACACCATTCTCTGTCGTTTTTCCCTGTTTCGAATCCAAATTGCTTCTAAGTTCAATAAAGAAGGAACGTGACCTGCTATCAAGTTTTGAGCCCTGAGCTGTGTAGGCAAGGTGCTGTGACAGTGTCTTCTGTTTCTTGATCTGTTGTTGTTGATACTATAGGACTTTCTTTTGTGATTTCAGACTTCTTAGTAAATGGGACTAGATGAACAGGACAAAGGAGAGCCCAGAGAAAGCATCCTAAAATCTTATCAGGTTGAAAAGAATCTTGGTTTTCTCTGTAAGATTCCACCTCTGCAGAGCTGCTTGAGAAAATGACATTTACACAGAAATGGCCCTGTGGGGGAAGAAACAAGACGTATACCGAGCCATCACAAACACTGTGGCTCATAAACCCGAGAACAGAAAAGATGACCTTTCCAAAGGCTTCAGCCTGTAAAATTCAAACTATTTTTTTTAGTGTCAAAATCTTCTCAAAATTCAAGTTATTATTTCAATAAATATAGTTGAATTGAAAACTATTGTAGCTTAAGCTTGAAGTCTCCCAATGAATGCAACAGAAGGTCTGTACTCAGGAAAGATTTCCTTGGGGGCAGGTGGTCTGATAACCTTTTCTGCGATTGCTTCTTTCTGGATCCAGTAGATAGAAAATTGCAGAGATTTATACCCAATTCTTTGGAAATGTTGCTTTCTTATGGGTTCATTTGATTGTCATTGCACAGTTAGGAAAGACTTCACAAACTAGACTTTCAGCAGATGATCAAACAATTTTGCTTTACTCAGCTTACAATGTGTAGGAGTACCAAGGGAACTAGGGATGTTCAGTGCAATGGAACACAATGTGGAGAAGTGAGGGATTTCTATGATAAACAGCATGAAGGGGTTTCTCATGGAAGAAGGGAATCTGGACAGAACATACTTGAACTCTATTTTAATTTTGGTGTGCCCTGATGTCCTTTGACATTTCTGTGACTCTTAACTGTTAGACATAACTGAGAAACATTATTCTGCTGATTTTGAGAACTAAGGTTAGAATCCATAGGTAGCAGAGGGAAGTAGCCATACTTAATGTAAGAAAAGCATTTTAGAAATTGAATTCTTGGACATTATTTGTGAGAAGTGACCTAAAGCATTTAGATGGCACACAAGGAACATTGGTCCTGTGTTTAGTAGAAATTAATGTATGTAGCATGATCTTGATGGTTGATGCTGCACCAGTGCCTTCCTGGCAGGATATGATGCACGAAGGAGCCACAGATCTTTACAGGTGAGCTACCAGATTTGAAAAGTATTTAACATGTATTTTCACAGTGTTTGTGCCCTCATATTACTATAGAAATTCATGTCCACATGTCAAGTAAAAATATGTGGCCTGCATTGAACAATTTGCTGGTGGTACTTGAATCAGATGGGAGATATAGCAGAGTGTCTCCAAGATAATATGTGAGAACTTCCCCTTAGGAGAGATTGATCAAAATGAAACATTAACTAAAAGGCAGAGAGCTAAATGTTGATGTGGTTCATGATGAATGTCATTCATAATGTGATGCATAATGACTGTTCTGGTTCCTGTAAGATGAACAGAGGAAGGCAGTGATGTCACTGCTTAGTTGCTGATTTGACTGGTGGTGTTCTTAATACTTTATTTGTCTAATAGGCTACCAAATTCCAGTGTTTTAAATCTGATTGAAAGGTGCCTAGAAGATTAGTAAAACATGCTGTGGGATGTCTTTCTGTACTCTGTGAATATGTGTTTCTCTGATTGGCAGACAGAAAGTATAGGCAGGGCAAGCAGATGAGAAAAATGCTGGGAATAGGAAGGACAGAGTCATGAGTTGCTGGCCAGAAACCGAGGAAGTAAGATGACAAGGCAGAACTGAGAAAAAGTACCAAGCCACGTAGTTAAATATAGATAAGAATTATGGGTTAATTTGAGTGTAAGAGTTAGTCAGTAATAAGCCTAAGCTAATAGCTGAGCAGTTATAAATAATTGTAGACGAACTTCTAAATGGTCTTATTAAATAAAAAACATGGAGTCAAATATAGGGGTGAAAGTCTTAGAGATCATGGAAATAGTGATAGCCATCAACCTTCCCTCTCCAGCTGTGCAGCTACCAAAAGTGAGCTACTTCCTGTCTACCTATGCCATTATTGCCTTGCTGTTCTGGCCTCTCATTGGCTCTTAGCCCAGCTACCTCTGCCTGTCTGTACAGACTTCCAGGTCTCTATCGTTGGTACTGGTATTAAAGGTGTATGTCACTGGGCTTGGCTCTGTTCCCAGTATGACCTTGAACACACAGAGACCCTTCCTGCCAAGTGATTGGATTAAGGGCATGTGCTACCACAGCCTGACTTTTATGTTTACTTAAAAAATGGCTGGCCTTTTTCCCCTTGATCTCCAGACATGCTTTATTTATTAACATACAAATAAAATATGACATTTCAGCACAAATAAAAAATCACCACATTTCCCCTTTTTTGTCTAATAAAAATATAAAATAATAAAAAAGTTATAACTAATATAAGAAAAACTATATACAATAAGTATAATAACTATATACAATATATACAAGCAATAAATACACCAACAATGTCTAGTCCATTTGCATTTGACAAATTCAGAGAAAATATTCCATTATCTATCCTACTTTGGTAAGTCCAAAATGTACCTGATTCACTTTATATCCTAACTTATATTACTCACAGAGAACTATCTTATGTCTTTCAAATTTATACACTTTATACCTCTTAGTGAATTTCTTTTCTAAAATTTCTTAACAAGGAAAATTATAACTATAACTATGTAATCTTCAACTCCCTCAGAGACCCAAGAAGGAAATAATATTACTTAGTAAAACAAGAAGTACAAACAAGTGACTTCCAAAAAAAAAAAAAAATGTGAGTTGACAGAAACAGCCAGAAAGAGCAGAGGAGATGCCAGCCCACCATCCAGGAAGCAGCATGTAATGGCACACAGGTAAAGCCATGGAACACATGGTAACATATAGGTGAACAGAAATGGGCTAATTTAAGTGTAAGAGTGTAGAGAGCTGCATGCAGCCGTGCCTCAAAGATGGCACTGGCTTCCTCCTTCCACCCTCCCGATGGTGAGTGCTCTCTGTGATAAACAACTCCTTATTTGGCTAAGGCTAAGGATTTGGCTTGCTTCTGCGTACCTGGACCTATCTGCAGTACCCACGTGGCAGATTGGGGTTGGCTGCCCAGAAGCTATTTAGGTTGTGGGTTGGCTTTCCCCGGGGTCAGAAGTCAGAAGATTGTTTCAAGGTTCCTGAATAAACTGCTTGGAGAAGAGCCTGGTGTTGCATCTTCCTTGCTGGTCAAGACAGGCGTGACATAAGAGCTAGTCAGTAATAAGTTTGAGCTAATGGCCACACAGTTTATAAATCATATAAGCCTCTGTGTGTTTACTTGGGTCTGAGCGATTGCAGGACCAGCAGGTGAGAAATTTGTCCTGATCACTGGTTGGCCAAGACACAGAAAAACTGTCAGCTACAAATAATATAAGCCTCTGTGTGTTTATTTGGGACTAAGCAGCTTTGGGGCACGAGTGGGAGAGATTTGTCCCGACTGCAGGCTGGAGAGGACACAGGAAAATTTCTAACTACAGAAGCATACCTTTTGGTGTGTCTTGAGTGTGTTTCAAAAGACAAGCAATAATGACTTCCACCAAGTGAATGGTTTCCTCCATTGATTGATTTAAAAATTTGAATAGACTTTAAGGAGATTGTGGAACTGTAGAAGGTAGAGCCTAGTTAGAATAATAGGGCCTCTAGAGGCATATTCTTGACAGGTATACCTACTTCCTTGTTGTTCTCCACCTCTTGTCTTACTAAGAAGCTCCTCCTCCCCCTCCTCCTCATTCCAGGACAAAAGTAATGAATTCAGCAGTCCATGACCTGAAACTCCTGAAAATGTGAACTACAGTAAATCCTTCCTCTTTTAAGTTGTTAATGTCAGGGTTTTTTTTTTGTTGTTGTTGTTATTGTTGTTGTTGTTGTTATAGTCATGTAAAGTTAACTAACACCTTCTCCCATGTGAAGAGGTCACAACTCCTTTTCATCATGTCTCATCCCCACGTTGAGTGACTCCTCTCTACTTCAAGGAGAAACCTATTCTGTGGTGTGGCTTACACAGATCCTCACACAGTCCCACGAGCAGTTTTATGGAACCAGAGACAGACTTTCATTCTTTTGTGTGTCTAGAGAATAGAAGGGGGTCTTCTTTTAGACACAATTCAATATGGCACTGAAGTCTTGAATGAGAAAGGGTTGGGAAGTAGGTTAGATGTTGAACTGTGAAAGAAAAAGTGAAATAGCATGAGAAGTCAAGGTTAGAATAAAAAACACAGTTCTAGAGAGATGGCTTAGCAGTTAAGAGGATTGACTGCTCTTGCAGAGGACCTGAGTTCAGTTCCTAGTACCAACACGGTGGCTCACAATACCTGTGAATCTAGTTCCAGGGTATCTGTTGACTTCTACACACACACACACACACACACACACACACACACACACACACACACACAGTAAATAAGTCTTTTTAAAAACACAAGTAGAGAGCCGGGCGTGGTGGCGCACGCCTTTAATCCCAGCACTTGGGAGGCAGAGGCAGGCGGATCTTTGTGAGTTCGAGGCCAGCCTGGGCTACCAAGTGAGCTCCAGGAAAGGCGCAAAGCTACACAGAGAAACCCTGTCTCGAAAAAAAAACAAAAAAAAAACAAAAAAAAAAAACAAACAAAAAAAAAAAACACAAGTAGAGCTAAATAACTTGATTACAGTGAGGATAATTAATAAATATGAACATGAACTATTTCACAGGACAGAGTGGAAGACATTTCTACTCGATGGTACCTTTGCAGGACTAGTTGGCAACTTTGAAAATTCTACTTCTTAGTCCTCATTCACTATGTCTGATCTAATTTCCACTTGTTTTGCAGTTCCCTCCTTTCTGATAGTTTCTCTGGTTTACTCTTAGCTATTCACTGATTTTACTCATGTAACTACCCCATTGTAGCAAAACAAATTCTACCCTTCCATATGTCACAACTTGGATACCTCTCTATGGCATATTGGTCCTTTAGTTAAAGAACTCTTAATACCATGTTGAAACCAAAGCATATTACTCTTACTATTTATGTATCTCTGGTCATATTATGCCCTCTAAGATTTTTCTCTTTCATTTTATAGAGGGTTTTATATGTGGGGTATTTTTGTTTGTCTCTTGGATGCTGCCCAAATTGCTTACGTCTGAAGTTTGCAAGTGTGTCTCAGTCCAGGGAATCATCTTCCATAAATTAAGTTCCCTCTAGTTGGGTTACAAAACTGTATACTTCTTCATTTATACTGGATAAACATGAATGGGTTGTGTTGAGAGTTAGGAGAAATTGCTGAGGACTGGTGAGTAGTGAGGAGCCTTGATGAAAGCAAGAAAAACAGGGAAAGAAACACAACTGTTGAAAGATATTCAATATTAAAGCCTTTCAGATGTAGTGTGCAGCTTCAACAGGACAAACACACACATACATACACATATACACACACACATGCACATGCATACACACATATACATAACATCCATATACATATATACACACAAATACACACATATATACATATGTATACCAGACACACAGGTACACACATTTCTTACTGATGTGTAAACTTCTCTGTATTTTGTGATTTAGTCCTGGCAAGAAGTATGCTTATAGGAATCTGTCCTCTCTTCTAGGTTATTGACCTTGTTAGCATATAGCTAGTCATTATGTTCTCTTATGATCCTTTCTGGATCTGAGTATGAATTATAATGTCTTATCTTTCACATATTATTTTATCTGTCTTTTGTTTTCTTCTTAGTTTAGGTAAAGCATCACTAACTTAGTTTCCCCAAAACTTGCCTTTAAGAATTTTTTTTTAATTTTTGTATTCTTTTACTAATCTCTATTCTACTATATTTGACTAACCTTTGTTATTTCCTTTCTCCTGCTACGAGCTTAGTTTTGTTCTTTTTCCATTTCTTTGGGTACAAAATTGGGTTGTTTTTGAGAGCGTGCTCTTCCACAATCTAGGAGTTTTTCAATACAAATTTCTCTCCTAATATGACACCCTACTATCTGTTAGCCTGCAGCATGTCCCCTGAGAAATCTTCTAAAATATGGTTCTTTTGTATGTGATAAGTCTCTTTCTCTGTTTTCAAAATTCTTTGTCATTGAATTTTGACATTTCATTATAACACATCTTGGCGTACTTTTCTTTACATTGAAACTCATTGGAAAAAATAGTGTGTATGTTCCTGGATATCCTTATTTCTTCTCAGACTTGAGATCCCTTTAGCCATTATTTCTTTACAAAAACTTTATTTGCCTTTTAAGCTTCCTCTAGTTTTACTCTATTTCTCTCTTTTGTTCTGCAAAATGTATTTTTGTTCTCTTACTGCAGCCCCATGAACTGTATCCTTCTTTATTCCTTCTATGGCTTTCCTTTATTTACTTCTCGATTAGATCTCTTCAGAGGAACTCTCTTTGAGTCCACAGATTATTTTTCCTGCTTGATCAAGTCTAGTATCAGTGTACTCTATTTCCATTTTTATTTCATTCATTGTGTTATTCAGCTCTGGAGTTTTTGAATTATTTATGTTCTTTTGCATGTCTAATCTTCCTTAATAGCATTATTTTTTATATGTTTTGTCAGGAGTGTTTAGGGATGTTTGAGATCTGTTTAAGATCACTATTTCGACCTCCCATCTGGACAAGAGGTGAGTGAATGGGCTCATACCCAAAAAGTACTGCCCCCAGGTCCCATCCCTGGGCACTAGAAATTCCGGAGAAGACCTGCCCAACTTGGCCCCAGGTTCTGTCCATTGGGCAACATCCCCTCCACCCTCACCAGGAAGGTTACCGTTCTCTAAGACCCGTGGCAGACCCTGCAATCTCCACGCCCTGCCCCCATGCCCATCTGCCGGAGACCCCAGCCACTTCCTGAGACTTAGAGACCAGCCCCCAGCTCCCATCCTGCTCCAGAGCTCCCATCTGGACAAGAGAGCTTCCATTTGGACCAGAGAGAGGCTTCCTGAATCTGTCAGTTCTGTCTGGACCAAGAGTGCTGATAAGACCAAGAACGAATCCACAAGGAGACGGGCAGACATCAAGACAGAAGTACATACAACAAAATGAAGAGCAATACAGCATCACCAGAACCTAGCTCTCCTCCAACAGCTAGACCTGAACATCACAAAATGGAAGAAGCAGAAGAAAGTAACCTTATGAATAACATCATGAAGAGGCTAGAGCCTTATATAGAAGAAACCAAAAATGAAATGGAGGAAAAGACAAACAAAAAATGGGAAGAACACTATAAAAAACTAGAGGAAAGGACAAATAAAGCAGAAGAGAACAATAAATCCCTGAAAGAAAATCATGAAAAAGCAATAAAACAGATGAAGGAAACAGTCCAAGACCTGAAAAGGGAAATCGAAAAAATGAAGAAGACACAAACAGAGTGTAGAAACAACCATCTTATTCAATAAGAAACACAGAACCAATGCAAAAATGAAAGCCCAAGAGGTCAGAGCTAAGAGCCTTACCCTTCACTCTGCAGCTATCCTCTTCAGCTAAGAGAACCATTTCCTGTGTGTATGTCTTTATAAAGACTTTCTGTTCTGCCTTCTCATTGGTTATAAACCTAACCACATGACTGCCTCATCACTTCCTGTCTGTACAGACCTCCAAGTCTTCTATGGTTGGTATTAAGATTAAAGGCGTGTGTCTCCATGCTGGCTGTATCCTTGAACACACAAAGATCTGCCTAGCTCTGCCTCCCAAGAGCTGGGATTAAAGGTGTGCAACACCAACGCCCAGCTTCTACAATGGCTTGCTATTAGATCTGACCCCCAGGCAACTTCATTTATTAATATACCAATAAAATCACATTTAAGTACAAATAAAATATCACCATAACAGAGGGAATGCTGGAAATAGAAAATCTGAGTAAACGAACAGGAACTACAGGTGCAAGTATAACCAACAAAATGCAAGAGATGGAAGAGAGAATCTCTGGCATTGAAGATACAGTAGAAGAAATAGATTCATCAGTCAAAGAAAACACTAAAGCCAACAAAGACATGACCCAAAATGTTCAAGAAATTTGGGACACCATGAAAAGACCAAACCTATGAATAGTAGGGATAGAGGAAGGAGAAGAATACCAACTCAAAGGCACAGAAAATGTATTCAATAAGATCATAGAAGAAAACTTTCCCAACTTAAAGAAGGAAATGCCTATGAAGATACAAGAAGCCTATAGAACACCAAACAGAGTAGAAACCCCGCCCCCAAGTCCCCTGGCCACATAGTAATTATATAATTAATTGTAGAGAATAAAGAAAGAATATTAAGATCAGCAAAGGAAAAAGGCCAAGTGATTTATAAAGGCAAACCCATCAGAATAACACCAGATTTCTCAATGGAAACTCTGAAAGCCAGAAGGACCTGGACAGACACACCCTCAAAGTCACAGGCAATAGATAATGCCACAGCAGTAAACCCCAAAGAAGAGAAGTACACACACACTACCACCAAAAAATAAGAGGAATGAACAATCACTGGTCATTAATATCCCTTAATATCAATGGACTTAATTCACCTATAAAAAGACACAGGCTTACAGAATGGATATGAAAGCAGGACCCATCTTTCTGCTGCATATAAGAAACACACCTCAAATTCAAAGATAGACACTACCTAAGAATAAAAGACTGGCAAAAGACTTTCCAATCAAATGGTCTTAAGAAGCAAGTGGGTGTAGCCATCCTAATATCCAGCAAAATAGACTTCAAACTAAAATCAATCAAAAGAGATAAAGAAGGGCATTGCATACTCATCACAGGAAAGATCGACCAAGATGAAGTTTCAATTCTGAACATTTTTGCCCCAAACACAAGGGCACCCACATATGTAAAAAAAAATTACTAAAGCTTAAACCACATATAAAACCCCACACATTAATAGTGGGAGACTTCAACATCCCACTTTCACCACTGGACAGATCTGCCAAATCAAAACTTAACAGAAATAAAAGACCTAACTGATGTTGACTCAAATGGACTTAATTGATATCTACAGAACATTCCATCCTAACAAAAAAGAATATACCTTCTTCTCAGCACCCCATGGAACCTTCTCTAAAATCGACCACATACTTGGCCACAAAGCAAATCTTAACAGATACAAAACAATTGGAATAACCTCCTGCATTCTATCAGACCACCATGGTTTAAAGGTAGATTTCAACAACAACAAAAACTACAGAAAACCTACAATCTCATTAAAACTGAATAATGCTCAGCTGAATCACCAATGGGTTAAGGAAGAAATAAAGAAAGAAATTAAAGACTTCCTAGAGATCAACAAAAATGAAGACACCACATACCCAAACTTATGGGACACCATGAAAGCAGTGCTAAGAGGGAAATTCATAGCACTAAATGCCCACATAAAGAAGTTGGAGAAATCTCACACTAGTGACTTAACAGCACACCTGAAAGCTCTAGAACAAGAAGAAACAAAGTCTCCTAGGAAGAATAGATGCCAGGAAATTATCAAATTGAGAGCTGAAATCAATAAAATAGAAACAAAGAGAATAATACAAAAAAATTAATGAAACAAAGAGTTGGTTCTTTGAGAAAATCAACAAGATAGACAAGCCCTTACCAAACTAACCAAAAGACAGAGAGAGCTCATCCAAATTAACAAAATCAGAAATGAAAAGGGGAACATAACAACAGACAATGAGGAAATCCAGGCAATCATCAGGTCATACGTAAAACCTTTACTCCACAAAACTGGAAAATCAAAAAGAAATGGATAATTTTCTGAAAGATACCACATACCTAATTTAAATCAAGACCAGATAAACTATGTAAATAGTTCAATAACCCCTAAGGAAATAGAATCAGTCATTAAAAGTCTCCCAACCAAAAAAAAAAAAAAAAAAAAAAAAAGCCCAGGACCAAATAGAAACAGAAGGAACATTACCAAACTCCATTTATGAGGCTATAATTACCCTGATTCCTAAACCAAACAAGTATGCAACAAAGAAAGAGAACTAC
Source organism: Peromyscus maniculatus bairdii (assembly GCF_049852395.1). NCBI lineage: Eukaryota > Metazoa > Chordata > Mammalia > Rodentia > Cricetidae > Peromyscus > Peromyscus maniculatus. Next base: position 42,960,040 of record NC_134861.1, read on the forward strand.
AGACCGATCTCCCTCATGAACATTGATGCAAAATACTCAATAAAATACTGGCAAACAGACTCCAAGAACACATCAAAACAATTATCCACCACGATCAAGTAGGCTTTATCCCAGGGATGCAAGGGTGGTTCAACATACGAAAGTCTGTCAATGTAATACACCATATAAACAAACACAAAGAAAAAAATATGATTATCTCACAAATACAGAAAAGGCATTTGACAAAATCCAACACCCCTTCATGATAAAAGTCTTGGAGCAATCAGGAATATAGGGAACATACTTAAACATAATAAAGGCAATTTACAGCAAGCCAACAGCCAACATCAAATTAAATGGAGAGAAACTCAAAGCAATTCCACTAAAATCAGGAACAAGGCAAGGCTGTCCACTCTCCCCATACTTATTCAATATAGTACTTGAAGTTCTAGCCAGAGCAATAAGACAATATAAGGAGATTAAGGGGATACAAACTGCAAAGGAAGAAGTCAAGCTTTCCCTATTTGCAGATGACATGATAGTATACTTGAGTGACCCCAAAGGTTCAACCAAGGAACTGATACAGCTTATAAACACCTTCAGCAACATAGCAGGATAAAAGATCAACTCAAAAACATCAGTAGCCCTCCTATATACAATTGACAAACAGGCTGAGAAGGAAATAAGAGATACATCACCCATTACAATAGCCACAAATGACATAAAATACCTTGGGGTAACACTAACCAAGCAAGTGAAGGACCTTTATGACAAGAACTTTAAGTCCCTAAAAAAAGAAATTGAAGAAGATGTCAGAATATGGAAAGATCTCCCATGGTCATGGATAGGCAGGATTAACATAGTAAGAATGGCAATCTTACCAAAAGCAATCTACAGATTCAACGCAATCCCCATCAAAATACCAACACAACTCTTCACAGACCTGGAAAGAATAATACTCAACTTCATATGGAAAAACAAAAAACCCAGGATAGCCAAAAGAATCCTGTACAATAAAACAACCTCTGGAGGCATCACCATCCCTGACCTCAAGCTCTACTGTAGAGCTACAGTAATAAAAACAGCTTGGTACTGGAATAAAAACCAACATGTGGACTAATGGAATAAAATTGAAGACTCTGACATTAACCTGCACACTTATCACACTTATGAACATATAATTTTTGACAAAGAAGCCAAAACTATACAATGGAAAAAAGAAAGCATCTTCAACAAATGGTGCTGGCATAACTGGATATCAACGTGTAGAAGGCTGCAAATAGATCCATATTTGTCACCCTGCAAAAAACTTAAGTCCAAGTGGATCAAAGACCTCAACATAAAACCAGTTACACTGAACCTGCCAGAAGAGAAAGTAGGAAGTGGTCTTGAATGCATTGGCATAGGAGATCACTTCCTAAATATAACACCAGTAGCACAGACACTGAGAGAAACAATCAATCAATGGGACCTCTTGAAACTGAGAAGCTTTTGTAGAGCAAAGGATATGGTCAACACAGCAAAGCGACAGCCTACAGAATGAGAAAAGGTCTTCACCAACCCCACATCTGACAGAGGACTGATATCCAGAATATATAAAGAACTCAAGAAATTAGACATCAAAATGTCCAACAGTCCAATTAAGAAATGGGCTATTGAACTAAACAGAGAATTCTCAACAAAGGAAGCTCAAATGGCTGAAAGACATCTAAGGAATTGCTCAACATCCCTAATCATCAGGGAAATGCATATCAAAGCAACTCTGAGATACTACCTTATGCCTGTCAGAATGGCTAAAATAAAAAACACTGAAGACAGCTTATGCTGGAGAGGATGTGGAGCTAGGGGAACTCTCCTCCACTGCTGGTGGGAATGCAAGCTTGTACAACCACTTTGGAAATCAATATGGTGCTTTCTTAGAAAATTGGGAATCAATCTCCCCCAAGACCCAGCTATACCACTCTTGGGCATATACCAAAGGAATGCTCAATCATACCACAAGGGCACTTGCTCAGCTATGTTCATATCAGCATTGTTTGTAATAGTCAGAACCTGGAAACAACCTAGATGCCCTTCAACTGAAGAATGGATAGATAAAATGTGGTACATATACATAATGGAATACTACTCAGCAGAGAAAAACAATGACATCATGAGGTTTGCAGGCAAATGGATTGATCTAGAAAAAATCATCCTGAGTGAGGTAACCCAGACTTAGAAAGACAAACATGGTATGTACTCGCTCATAGGAGGATACTAGATATAAAACAAAGATGACTAGACTGCTACTCACAACTCCAGGGAGGCTACATAGAAAACAGGACCCCAAGAAAGACACAGGGATCGCCCAATGACAGAGAAATGGATGAGATCTACATGAACAACCTGGATGTGAGTGGGGGTAATGAAGGACAAGGGTCGAGGGAAAGAGAGCTTAGGGGAGTGGGAGATCCCAGCTGGATCAAGAGCAGAGAGGGAGAACAAGGAACAAGAGACCATGATAAATGAAGACCACATGAGAATAGGAAGAAGCAAAGTGCTAGAGAGGTCTACATAAATCCACAATGATACCTCCACAATAGACTACTGGCAATGGTCGAACTGACCTACTCTGGTGATAAAATGGCCAAACACTCTAATTGTCATGCTAGAAACCTCATCCAATGACTGAGGAAACCGGATGCAGAGATCCATGACCAGGCCCCAGGTGGAGCTCCAGGAGTCCAATTGGTGAGAAAGAGGAGGATTTGTATGAGTGAGAATTGTTGAGACCAAGATTGGAAAAAGCACAGGGACAATTAGCCAAACGAATGGAAACACATGAACTATGAACCAATAGCTGAGGGGCCCCCAACTGGATCAGGCCCTCTGGATAAGTGAGACAGTTGATTAGCTTGGTCTGTTTGGGAGGCATCCAGGCAGTGGGACCAGGACCTGTCCTCAGTGCATGAGCTGGCTGTTTGGAACCTGGGACTTATGCAGGGACACTTGGCTCAGCCTGGGAGGAGGGGACTGGACCTGCCTGAACTGAATCTACCAGGCTGAACTCAACCCCCAGGGGAGTCTTTGCCCTGGAGGAGATGGGAAAGGGGGGTGGGCTTGGGGGAACACGGGGAGGTGGGGGGAGAGAATAAGGGAATCCGTGGCTGATATGTAAAATTAAATTAAATTATAAAATAAAAAATCACTATTTCTTGGTTACTAAAATGTCACTGTGTTCTCCTGCTCTTGTCAATTGCTGCAATTTCCCTGTTGCCATGTCTTGCACTGCTGGGTTTGTATTTGAAGAAACAGTTGCCTCTTCCAGTGTTTATAGGAGAGAGATATCATTATCCCACAAACAGCTAGGGATCCTAAGTCTTTTGCAGAGCTCTTCCGTGGTTTATCTTCTCTACCCTCATTGGTTCTTAAGGTTTTATACTAATTTTGGATCCTGATGAGACAGTCAGGAGCTAAGAACATCTTGCTTTTTTTTTTCTGTATTGTGGTACTATGAATTCCCTTTTCCCTGTCCCACAGAGCCAACCAGCTGTCTGTATGAAATGTTTGCCTTTGCCATCCTGGAGACTTGGTGCAAGGTACGCTCTGTGGAAGTAAAGTACATTGAGTATTTGGGATGCCCATAGGCCAGCTGAAGTGGATCCATAGATAAGGCACCCTACACTGCTCTTAAGTTTTTAAATGGAATCTCTAGAGGATATAGTCTTCACTTTCTTCTGTCATTTTCCAAGTACTCAACCATAGAAATAACTTTCATATTATAGGTTAATGTGTTAGTGACTTTTTCACAGTAGTGAAATCCATCAGATCATTATCTTTCATAGGAGAAAGATTCATTTTGACTCATGGTTTCTGATCATATCTCATTTTTCTCCTATTGCTTTGGGTCTATGGTCAGGCATAGCAGTATGTGGCTAAATAATCTGTTCATATCGTACCCATTTTGAAAGAGAAGAGGAGAGGAGAGGAGAGGAGAGGAGAGGAGAGGAGAGGAGAGGAGAGGAGAGGAGAGGAGAGAGAGAGAGAGAGAGAGAGAGAGAGAGAGAGAGAGAGAGAGAGAGAGAGAGAGAGAAAGACAGACACTCACACACACAAACACTTTGTGGGGAGCAGGGACTGGGTCTCTTTCTCAGTCTCCTCAAAAGGTATACCACCAGTGACCTAAGACTTCCTATGATGCTCTTCCTCCAAACTTTCTACCACCCCACACAACTGAGAACCAATTCCTTAGCACATGAGTCTTTCGGTCACATTCCAGATCCAAACAACAGTATTTTTGCCTATGGGCACCAAAGCCTCATGTCTCTCTCACAACCCAAACTGATTTTGGTCTGTCAGTTCTAATATATATTTTTCCTATTTGTTTTAGAAGCCATAAAATAGTGAAAGAAGACTGGAAAAATGCAACACAGAAAGAAAAAATGGAAAAGATTAGGTACCAATTATCTGTGTAAAGCATCTTCAGCACTCTGTATTCAGATGTAAGCTTGCAAGGCTTAGGAAGCCATACCTCTAGGGCCTCTTACAGCCTTTCTCTTGGGTGTGCTTGGCATGCTCCTGGGGCTTCTCAGTGGCAATTTGATCTTTCTGGCATGTCTATCATCTTGGGGTCTTATGTCAGCTTTGGCTTGACTTTCATAACATAGTGCAGAGCTCTGGTAGGGCTGCTGCTCAGGAACTCTGATTCTGTCACACATACTTGCCATGCTTTGCTCTGAACTCTAGGTGGAAGCCCCATAATGCTTGTATTCTTGCATTCTGTAAAACCAGTGCCATGCTGAGTTTTCCTGTCACTGAAAGCTTATTTGGCTCAATTTGGATAATGACTACAGCCTAAGCATGCCTTGCTGGCTGTTGCAATTCTAAGTGGACAGAATGAGTCAATGCCCTGATCTCCAAATCCTCTGTCCTAGAATGTCTTTCAAACAAATTTAATTTTTATACCTTTGAGTCTGCATTGAGTCGGGTATTACTCACTGCTGAGATACCACCACGGTATTATCTTACTGTTCAATGCAAAACTCGAGGTTTCTTTATAAAAGAATAAATATCTAACAACTGAACACTCCTTTCTTTTCATTTTAAACGTCTTCCTTTTCAAAACCTTATGCTAAGGGTTTTATCCCTGTGTTTTCACTGTGAGGTGTCTGCAAATAAACATCCCAAAAGCTAAGGCTGCTGCTTGAATGCTGTTTCCTTGAATTTCTCCATCTTTTCTTCTGTCTTTCCCTTTCCACTCTGCTTCCTGCAGTCTCAGACAAAATTCATGCAAAGTCTTTGCCCAGTGTAAACAAAATGGTCTTTAAATCCCAATAGAGTTTCTTTCTTTTTTTTGTCTAAAACCTCATGAGCATAATCTTTACTTTCTTATTTGATCAGCATTGTAGTCTTTATCAACATTGAGTTCTCTTGATAGCTTCCCACAGTCTGCTTCTCCAAGATTCTCCATAAGCCATTTCCAAGGGTCAGCTTCATGACATCTCAGGCACAGTCTCAGCAATGATTGTATTTTCAGTTCTAGCAGACAGCAATATTCCACATGGCTAAGGGACCTGGGTGATCACATACTGTGCTCTTGGTTTTCTGTGGAAGTAATAGACTGAAACGGTCTGTCTTGGCACTAAGTTTTGCCACTTTGTGGGAAGGACTTCATGGGTTAAGAGTGTCTTAACTTTCATCAATGTATTTTTTTGTGTGTTTTTCTCTTCTGAAAGTTTGATCCTATTTCTCTGCTAGATCCCTAGACATATACCAAGTGTACAGTCATCTGGGAACAGCTGTAAAAATTGACATGTCTATAAAGGAATAGTGGTAGAAATATAAGCAGTAGTTTTGGATACATACTGGCTCAAGAAGATCTTGAAACTGCAAGATCCTAGGCAGGGTGACCCTGAAAACACAATTCACGATGACAGGGCTCAAGTTTTTTTTTCTTGTTTTCATATCTTGTTCCAGCACTTTGCATTCTCTCAGAACACCCATGTATGGGATCTTTCCTTGGAACGTGGTGAATCACCTTGCATCATGCACTTCTGTGATTATAAGGAATGAATCTGAGCACCAAGGGTCAGAAACCTAATCCAACTCTTGCTATGTGGAACCATAGGCTGTGGAAATGGGAGGTTAAAGTGGGTGCTGGTTTTATCTGAGCTGTTTGAGCAAGTAAACCATGTAGACTGCCCAGAATCATTTAATTTTTGAAGACCTTATATATTAATTACCTTCTTACTGTTATGACAAGATTCCTGGTGGGAGCAACTAACTCAAGGGATGAGGGACTTATTTGGACTCATAGTTTCCATCCAACATGACTTAATGGGCTTGGCAGAGTTTGTGCATGGTAGTAAGAGACATGCATGTATCAGCAGCTCCTCACATTTTGACAGACTGAGAAAGAGATAGTGAGGCTAGAAGTGAGGCCACGCTTTAACTCTCAAAGATCTCTCTGTGACCCACCTCTACCAGCCATATCTCCTATTCCAGATATTCTAACAACAAACAAATCATCACAAACTGAAGAGCCTGTGAGGAAAAGTAAGGGGGGCAATTTACATTCAACTGTGCATAATACTGTTATAATTTTTATGTTCTACTACCTTTGCTTTGGGCAATGAGAAGTTTTAACTTTGTTCATCTCATCTAGTGACTGACATTTTAGTCTTCCTAGCAGAGAAAACATTTGTCTCACTAATGCCCTTCTTATACATCTAGTAAACCTTTAGATAGAGTCTTTGCCTGTCAACCTAGTAAAGAGAAGAATTTTACAAAATTAAAAAATAAAATTCATCAACTACAGAACCAGTCTAAATTCCTTCTGGTATTTACATGAAGTTATTTGGTCATTAACACACATATCCAAGAATCAGTTTAAGCATTCTCATAAATTCAGTCCCCTCATCACATATGAAAATTTCTCTTTGTAAATCCCGCTGTCAGGCCATATATGGTGTGTGGTAAACTAGTATTCAGTATCCTAGAAATCCACTGAAGAATAATGTCAGGGTTAGATACATTTTCACCTCTCACATCATGGAGTATTCAGTTCATTAACTCTCTGCAAGACTGAGCCTCCCCATCATATCTTAATATCATTCATTGTTTATAAAAGCAAACCATGTTTGGGGTAGCAGATTTTTCTCAGCTAGGACCTTTTCTGTAATCTTTCTCCTTTGCTGTCCATTATAGGTTGACTTTGGCTATCATTAGGAGACACGGCATGTCTTGTGGCTCATTAAGAAAATGCGGTTTTATAATAAGAAGGCAAATAAGGACATGAGTGGGAGCAATGAAGGGTGAGGGTTGAGGGAAAGAGAGCGGGAGATCCTAGCTGGATCAAGAAAAGAGAGGGAGAAAAAGGAATAGGAGACCATGGTAAATGAAGACCACATGAGAAAAGGAAGAAACAAAGAGCTAAAGAGGCCCACAGAAATCCACAAAGATACCCCCACAAAAGACTGCTGGCAATGGTCGAGAGACAGCTGGGACTGACCTACTCTGGTGATGGGATGGCCAAACACTCTAATAGTTGGGCCAGAAACCCCATCAAAGGACTGAGGAATCTGGGTGCAGACATGCACAGCTAGGCCCCGGGTGGAGCGCTGGGAGTCTAATTAGTGAGAAAGAGGAGGGTTTATATGAGCGAGAACTGTTGAAACCAAGGTTGGATAAAGCACAGGGACAAATAACCAAATGAATGGAAACACATGAACTATGAACCAAAGGCTGAGGGGTCCCCAGCTGGATCAGGTCATCTGAATAGGTGAGACAGTTGATTGGCTTGATCTGTTTGGGAGGCATCTAGGCAGTGGTACCAGGTCCTGGGCTCGCTGCATGAGTTAGCTGTTTGAAACCTGGGGCTTATGCAGGGACGCTTGGCTCAATCTGGGAGGAGGGGACTGGACCTGCCTGGACTGAGTCTATCAGGTCAATCCCAGTCCTTGGGGGTGACCTTGATCTGGAGGAGGTGGGAATGGGGGGTGGGCTGGGGGGAAGGGGAGGGGGGCAGGAAGGGAGAGAACAAGGGAATCTGTGGTATTATGTAGAACTGAATAGTATTGTAAAATTAAAAAAAATAAAAAAATTTAAAAAAGAAGGCAAATAAGGGGCTCCCTTATTTTATTTTTTGTGTGTATGCATAGATATTGGGATCTGAATTTGGTCATTTGAACAGAGACTGGAAAATCAGAGTAAAAGAGAAAAAAAAAATGCCACTTCAGTTTGGGAATGACTCAGGATCCCAAGATGGTGTTTACTACTTAGGTTCACATAAATGAGCTTTTAGTTTTCTTTCAGAAATGAAGCTTAGCTTCTTTAATAGCAACCAATGTTTGCAACCCATACTCTGGCAGTCAAACACAGAACTCAGACTAACATCCAAACTAATAATATTTAAACAGGAAATGTGAATTTGATCTGTGGATTATATCTTTTTTCTTCAAACAAATCAAAGTTTACATAATCGCCTTCACAATGTTTTTTGCCAATGTCTGACATTTTCTCCTGGTTTTGTCCTTTCTACAATAAATGTGATATTCTTAACAGATAGTATTATCATGTAAACAATGCCCCACCACTAACCATTTCTTCATCTAAATTCTAAATAACATGATTTGCTTCTCAGTTTTCTAACCAGAAATTCAATAGCTCCAACTATTTAGATAGTGGTTTCTCCCTGCCTCTCTGTGACCACTGATTATTCCTAACTACTAAAGTTTCTTTGTAGGGGGCTTCAAAATCTTTGATTTCTCAGTTTTCCTTAAAAGTAGACTTCAGTGAACCAGGTGAACCAAATGAAGGATTTAGCATAGTTGTCTAGTGTAGATGTTCATTCATTTACTTATTCATTTCTGCATTCATACATTCCAGAATACATCCATTCATGTATTCAACAAATGTTTTGTAATCAGACTTTCCTTTGGACCACCAGCTCACAAATAATGACACAGAGTTTTACTATTAATTATGAAAGCCTAGCCTTAGCTTAGGATTGTCCCACTAGCTCTTGTAACTTAGATTAATCCATTTTTATTAATCTACATTCTACCACGTGGCTTTTCTGTCTGTTCCATTTTGTGTGTCCAACTCATTCCGTGTTTCAATGGCATCTCCTGCACATCTCAATTATCCTCTTCCTCTCTCTGCCTGGAAGTTCTTCCTATCTCTCCTGCTTAGCTATTGGCCATTCAGCTTTTTATTACAGCAATCATAACAATACCTCTTCACAGTGTACAAATATCCCACAACAATGTTCATTATGAATTCAATGGAAATTGAATGGCACTTTACCACTCTTAGTGTATACACAGTCAGGTGGAAGAGTCAGAGACAAAAAGGACCATATCTCCAACGTGAAGGAACATATAGTTCAATCAGAGAAAAGATACAAATCCAACGATTGGGCAATAAACAATTATAAATCTGAAATAGAAGTCATTTGTTTGGACATTAATAGTGGTGAAGGGGTCTGGAAAAACATTTATGGAAGAAATTGTGTGAACTTAATGTTTAGTTTTATTTAGTAAACCAATGAATTGTGTGATTTGCAGCAGGGGTGACTGGGCAAAGATCATCACTTCTGATAATGAACATATTGGGTTTGGAATATGTTAATATAAAAAGAAGTTATGCTCTTTGCTTTAGTTTTCTAATTTGAACTTTACATTTTTCTATTTTTCTTTTACGGAAAATAGATTTTTATACAATATATTTTGATTATGATTTTTCTCTCCCTCAACTCCTCCAAGATCGTCCCCATCTTACCTCCTATCAGACTCCACACTCTTTATGTCTCTCATTAGAAAACAGGCATTGGAATAATAATAATATAATAAAATAAAGTATAACAAAACCAAACAAATCAGAATAGTATAAAACAAATAGAAGAAAAAGAGCTAAAGAAAAAGCATGATAAACATATATAGATGCAGAGACACACAAGTTCACACACACAGAAATCCCATAAAAACACAAAACGAGAAACCATAATTTATATGCAAAGGACCTGTAAGATTAAAAAAAGAAAGAAAGAAAACCCTGACAAAACACTGTAAGACAAAGAATCTTCAGAGATGCCATTGAATTCATTTTCTCTTGGTCATCTACTGCAAGGCATGGGGCCTACCTTTATGAGTGGTTTGTTTCACCAAAGAGACTCTATTGGAGAAAACTAGGTCTTCACTTTCCAGTGGTTATGAATTGACGATAGCTTTTTGGTTAGGCATGAGGCTTGTGTCTACTTCCCCTCTCAGTGCTGGGACCCCATCTGGCAGACCCATACAGGCCCTGTGCATGCTGCCACTATCTCTGTGAATTCCTATATATATCTGTCCTAATGTGCTTAGAAGGTCTAATTTCCTTGGTGTCCTCTATCCCCTCTGGGTCTTACAATCTTTTAGCTTCCTCTTATGCAGGCTTCCCTGAGCCCCAAGGGGAGAGATTTAATGGAAATACCCCACTTAGGATTGAGTGTTCCAAAGTCTCTTACTTTCTGAACATTGTTTGACTGTGAGTCTCTGTCTTTGTTTCCATCTATTGCAGGAGGAAGTTTCTCTAATAATGGCTGAGCAAGGCACTGATTTATGAATATAGAGAATATTGTTAGTGGTCATCTTATTACTACATTCCTTTAGCAGAACTGTAGCTTTTGATTTTTCTCCTAGGATCCTGACTTATCTAGTCATTGAAATATTTACAAGTTAAGATACATTTATTTCCCTTCAGGTTTTATTTAAATGAAGCCTAGCTCCTAGACTATTTTAGTGATCATGGCTGTTTTTCTGGCCATGATGTTGAAAAAATGCACAAGAGAATTAAGTGGTGCACTTACAGCTACTTTTGAAACTTTGGATTCCCAATAGAATAAAAGAACAGCTTAGGATTTCTGGCAAGATTTCTGGCTTCAAGCACTTCTCATTCTTTGATAAGGTGATAGATTCTGAAAACTTGCAGTAGATCAATGTGCACATGCTACATTTCAAACTTAACACTGGCATTGACTCACGAGTCAATGAAATATTGACATCTTTCAACACCATGACTTATCTTTTGAATCCTTTCTGCACAGCCAAAGTGATTTCCTCAGTATCTCTGAGGAACTATGCCACAGAAACCACAGACTTCCAAAGCTAAACAGTGAGTCTCTTCTTCAACCTGTTCCTGGTTCTTTTTTCTTGTCTTAAAGTCACCACCAATAATCCTTCACAGAAACAGAGAGTTCCTATTGTTTTATTCTTTTCTTTTTGACCATCTTATATCATCCAGCACATGGTGTACCAATTCTAATCACATATACTGCTGTCATTTCTAATTTAGTCTTTCTGCCTCTAGTCTCAAATTGCCATATCAATACATGTTTGACCATTGAAATATCTCTGCAAATTTCTGCTTGATAAATACATGCAATAACTCACAATTGGGAATAGTAATGAAGAAGGAAGAGGAGGAGGAGGAGGAGGGTATGCGAACGTGTGTGTGTGTGTGTGTGTGTGTGAAGATACATTTATTTTTGTAAAAAGTTTTTTCTATTAATTTCTTGATAATTTCCTGCATTTTATTTTGATCATATTCATCCCCTCCCTTCATCTCTTTGATCCACCAGCCATTCCTTACTAACCTACCTTTGTGCCTTCCTTTGTATTTTTAACCTATAGAGTCCCATTAGTACTGCCATTATATTGTTAGGCATGCAACTACCTTTGAAATATGTTGAACCTAACTCTCCCTCACCCATCAATTATCAATCACCAATAGTTATTCAGCTAGGAGTGGGATTCACGCTCCACAGTGGAATTTTTCTCTGGCGTAGGCTTGCATAGGTTATGCATGCTTTCATTACTTCTACAAGTTCACATGTGCCCTATTGGGTCCGGAGAATACTGCTTGAAGCCATCCACTACTTTTGGCTCTTAGAATCTTTCCACTGGCTCTTCTGTATGATTCCAGAGCCATATAAGAAGAGAACTATTATATAAATGTCCCATTTACTGTTGAGCACTCCACTGTCACTCATTCTCTGCACCTTGAGCAGTTGTTGGTCTTTGCTAATTGCTGTAGACTGCAAAAAGAAGCTTCTCTGATGATGTCTGAGATGTACCAGTCTATGGGCATACCAACAATCAGCAGCGGCCGGTTTAATACTGTATCCCAATAACAGTGTGATAGAAGTAGGTTTTCCCTTCAGGCTATGACTTCTCTAGCCACAGGTTCTTGGTCCCCATAATGGTGCTAGGTGTGGGTTTCATGTTGTGGAGCAGCTGGTTTATAAAATGTTCTGTTGAACCATGATATATTGATTTCTTCCCTCCAAAATTTGTGAATTTGGTCAGTAGAAAATATTTTCAATCTCTAGAATGGTGGACTGATATAGCTCACCATTTTGAAACTGACTTGACCACAAAAATAAATGTTTCTAAACACCCTCCTTTAGCATTTCGTGCTTCAGGAAAACTGGCACACTGAATTTATTCAATATTAAACACCAAAAGCCTGTGTCATTTTAGCAAAGTCTGAGACATTCTGAATTTGCTTATTGCCATATATACCATTCTTTGCTTTCTGGTCTCTCTAATTATCTTCTCTTTATCCCAAGAAGGGATCTCAATGAATTCTTCAATGACATTCTGAAAAACATTTTTCCTCAATAATTTGTCTCACATTTTCTCCATTTACTGTGAAACAACATGGGACGTGCTGTGAGACTATTCCTGGGGAGCCATGAGCAAACATCAGCTTACCCAAATAGATGGCTGATGACAGAGCAAAATAAGGATACCACCCAAGTAGAATGTTTATTGTTATTACTTACAGGAGCAGAGATGACTCAGTCAGCTGCATCACCAAATCCTCCCCAGCTTGAGTGACAGCTCACCAAAGCTGAAGCACACTGCACAACCTGCAGGCAGCTCAACAATGTCCTTTTCAGAAAATAGAGTTGGTCTCAACCTCTTCCAGTCAGCTCAGCTTGTCTGGGACTGTCTCTGCAATCCTTAGAGTTGGGGAGTGAGGAGCTAGTGTTTCTGGTCAGTTTTAGGGACTCACTGAACCCTTTGAGTTGTTTATATCCTGACTTAAAGGAGCTGCAGGATAATGGAGTGTCTCATTTCCCCTTAGGACATCCTACTTCACCTCCTTTTTATATCCTGTGTTTTTTTTTTTTTTTTTTTGGTTTTTTCAAGACAGGGTTTCTCTGTGTAGCTTTGCTCCTTTCCTGGAGCTCACTTGGTAGCCCAGGCTGGCCTCGAACTCACAGAGATCCGCCTGCCTCTGCCTCCCGAGTGCTGGGATTAAAGGCGTGCGCCACCACGCCCGGCTCCTATATCCTGTGTTTTAATGAGATCTCCTTTAAGACAAAACATTTTAGCCTCATTGGAAGGTGCTACACCATGAATAACAAACAATCTTTTCTTTATGAGTAATTACTTATTGTTTATCATGTGCTTCCTCAAATAATATAATATCTGGGATATTTTAGTGAGAGCAATTGTAACATCTGTTATTCTTTTCAAGTTACTCATTATCTTCAGAACAAGAAAAGACCATTAAATTCCTCAGTACAAGAAACCTTTATTTAAATAATTCTTAAATCACACATTTCCTACATTAGTTCTTACTCCTCCCTATAGTGTTGGAGGAAAGAGAAACTTGAGTTAACATCTGTCAAGGCCAGTGCCAACAAAGACAATCTGCTGCATGTTTTGATGTCTCAACTCTCATTTTTCTTTACCTCCTCCAGAAATAAGAGCCAAGTGAACTTTAATTTCTGCCATAGAGGTATCCTACAGTTGATTGATTTTGAGGATGGTTTATCAAAATAAAATCTAGAAGTATCAAATACATTTTTTTTTCTTATAACTCTGGAAGTTAGCTATTTCAAATCCCCTTTTTCAAAATTTAAAACAAATTGCATGTCTCAGTCATTAAAGCTTAAAAACAGAACAAGAGCAAACCAAAGGTTCCTGACAGGTGGGGAGATGACTCAGTGGGTAATCCAAGGTCAAATTCCTTGATTTGACACATGGAACCTGGGCCCATGAGTGGGTGTGTCTGTAACTGCAGTGCTCCTAAGGTAAGACAACAGGCAGAGATCTCCCTACAAGCTGACAGGCAGCTGGACAGGCCTACCTAGTGGCAAACAGCAAAGAGACCCTGCCTTAAGGAAGAAGGCAAGAATGGACATCAAAAATTATCTGACCCTCACATAAGCACATGAACACACACACACACACACACACACACACACACACACACACACACACACACACACACACACACACTAAAAAATAAATCAGCATCAACTTGTAACTTAATTACTTAACTCTGACCTTTCACTGGCCCTCAATACGGACTCTTTCCAACTTTAGTGAGTTCCAATTGCAAACATCATCTCAACAGGAATCAAGGAGAATTCCTTCTCCGATCCGATTTGGCAAAGCTTCACTACCAACATTTTCTGTTTTCAAATGGGCATTATCAATAAGCTCTAAAAGAATTCCTAGAAAGTATTATTAATTTAATGTAGACTTATTAGTCATTTAGATAATGGGAAAGTTTGGATACAGATTCAATTATCAAGTCCCCTCATATTTTCAGCAGTATCTGAATCCATAAGAATGGTCCATTAATTACCTGTATTGTCAAGCAGAGTCACTTGGGGAGACTTTGGAACAAAAGAAGTATTCATTAGTGGAAAAGAAAATGCATGGAGCTTGAGTTCATCATTTCTCTGTTTCATGCCAACTTTGAAAATGGCCTCACTGCAACTCCTAACAGCAGATTCCAGTAATTGCTGAGGATTCAATAATGTGTTTAGAACACAGGATATGGCTTGTATTACTATGCACAAATGTGGTGGCTCCTGAGGGTATGCCTCCTTGGCTAAAGGAAACTTTTCTGTATTGAAAATTTGCATACTTTCTGACTTAATTTCTTTGAACTGGGTGCAAACCAAGGTTGATAGAGAAACAGAAAGATTTGTTTCCTTTGGCTACAATACTCAGCCATCTCCCTTGGATACACAGGTCTTTCCATGCAGCCACAAGTGCTTGCTTTGGCTTTTGGTCTTTTTTTTTTTTTTTTTTTTTTTTTTTTTTTAATATTGGTTAAGAGCAACTCTTTCAAATTGTGGTAGACACTAAAATGCTGTGAAATTCTTGAAGTCATGAAGCATACACCATTTGTTTTGATCACAAGCTCAAGGCCTCTGATTCTATAAATCTTGCATTTACAAATGAGATATTTATTATGCAGTACCAGTGTGCCAGGTATTAGGAAACAACTAATGCTCAAAGATGCCCTTAGTCCTAAAACACCTTAAGAAGACAGAGGTATGCAAAAACACTCATACTCCTTGGTTGTCTTTGGTACTGGCTGGTTGTATTACTATGTTAATTACTTTTCTCATTGCTGTGACCCAATACCCAACAAGAAGCAATTTAAGAAAGGATGGTTCTATTTTGGCTTGTGATTTGAAGGTACAGTTCATCCTGGCATAGAAGGCATGTTGGCAGGAACAGATCACCACTATTTTGGTAGGAATTTCCTCACATCTGGGTAGATGAGGAGCCAGAGAAAGGAGAATGCCATGGTAGGTGTTCAACTTGTTCTTTCTGTTTCTCTTTTCATTCTGTGGTGATTCTCAGCCCATGGGATACTGTCACCTACATTCAGAGTATGTATTACCCCTTAATTAATCCAGCCTAGAATGCCCTCACAAAGGCACTAGAAGGTTTGCTTCAGAAATGCCCTAGGCATTTCTTTATACAAACAAGTGGGTAATCAAAATTAAGCCTTATATATTGTATATAAAACAATATATACATATATACTATATGTAATCATATATATACATATATAATATATCTATATCTCTATCTTTCATCTATCTATCTATCTATCTATCTATCTATCTATCTATCTATCTATCTATCTATCTATCATCAATCTATCTATCTCTATATAAACTGGTGAGAAGACTGATAAAGGAACAGCATAGCTAGTCAAATACTTATAAAAGCAAAGGTTTATACCATGGTGGCTAATTTAATGTGTTCATGTTATAAATCTGTTTTAGTTGTTATACTCACAAGAGTCTGAAGAATGATTGAAATAGCCCACACAATGTCACATAGCCTCTACCATTTCATCATAAAATATCACCTGCCATTGCTCTTGTTTTATTAACACTGTCACTTCATGTTTCAGCAGTGTAGTGGTTAGCCTACTCCGTGTTTTACTGACTCGTCAACACTTCTGACTGAATACTAAAAATTATGTGACTTTTCACAGTATACTTCACTTCTTCATACCTCAGTTTCACAGAAAGTAGAAATCACATCTTCAGTAAGAACTAACCTTGAGAGAAATGATGGAATTTTTCATTGGCTTTCTGCTGTAAGCTCAGCTCATGGACCTTGGCCTGCCACACAGTGGGAATTCAATAAATTTGTGGTGAGGGTTGAATAAATATCCCCTATTAAACTAATTGAAATACACATATAGATTGCTTAAGAAACTTCATGATACAATTAAACTTTCAATTAATGAATGTGTTAACTTGTCTATATTTTCATTTTTGTAATTATTGTTATTTTTTTAATCAAATTAAGTCCTTGATGTATGAAGCCTCACTTTCGACAGAACGTGATCTTTCAATTTGGGGCATACAAATGTTTATGCTTGCCTGAACTATCTTATTACACACCTTCTTTCTTGACTTTTCAATGATTCACATCACTTATCTCTTTTAGGAGATTGAAGATTTAATTTGATAAATATTGCTTATATACATTTTTGTGGCTTCCAAAGCAAGTAAGTAAGCTGGCACCCTGACATCTCAGCTTTTAGTTATTGCTTAATACTACTTCTATTACTCCTATATTTGTTTTAGTGTGTTCTTGGGTTTTAAATTTAAACATGATAAGTTAAGGACACACACACACACACAGAGAGAGAGAGAGAGAGAGAGAGAGAGAGAGAGAGAGAGAGAGAGAGAGAGAGAGAGAGAACCAAACAGGCAGTCAGAGAGACCAGATCTGGGGAACTGTGGGTTAGAGAGGCAGGGAAGGCATGCACACTCACATGAGCCATATTTCTTCTCAGATTGTACTGCATTACCCCAGAACCACTTAGAGACACGTGGTGGAGAAATATGGAAAGAACAGGAAACACAGCGATAACTTATGTTGACTGTGAAAACACTAGATGGACAAAGGCAAAGATTGATTAAAGGGTGGATAGAAAAATGGCTCTCATTCAACAGCTCCTTGTGAATAAAGTTTTAGGGTTAAACCCAAGATTTTCAGGTCTCAGGGTGGGAGGGATACAAACGACATAAGGGGCAAAGTCTAAATGAGACTTACTCAGGTTTCAGAGAGAATTTATTTCTTTAAGATTGGATTGAGGTGAAACATTACAAATGATGTTTTTAAATGCATGCCATTTTAAAGTGAATGCTTTAACAATTCCCTAAGAAATGATTCTACTAGATATATGTTGTCATGATAGATAATAAAGCAACTCGTGGTTTGCAGCTAGACTTACTTTGTGTCTAACCCAACCCCTGCTGTGTCCCCTTGGAAAACTTTGCTACATTTTCCAAAACCCAGCAGAAGCGCTTGTAGAGGAGGAATGTGGATATGGTGTTGAATACTATGTGGAGGGTTCATCCTGTTCTCTAGGTACACAGGAAACCACACTTTCAGCATCTTTAGAGTTTGGTTAGTGTCTGTAAATAATTATGGACACTGGGCTATGGACAGAAGGGACAGAAGTTACTTCCCATTAAAGGCAATGAAGAGCCATAACTATTCTTTAATCACTCTTCCCTGTGAGTAGTCTAAAGTGGAGCCAAATATTAAAGCACCAGGTACAGCTTGTGGGACAGCTGCATCACATGATACTTGATTAGTTTACCTTATTTTCTTACTCACTCTTCTCAAAGAACATAGACCAACTAAGTAGCATATTGATGGTACTTGATAGGTGCTAAGATGAGCTTTTCTTTAGGGGTTTTGGGTATAGAGAATGATAATAATGAGGTGGTTTGGAGTAAGGAAATGTAACACTGAATTCCATTTGAGTCTCTGCAGACATCTTTCATATAGTCCACAACTAAAAAGCAAACCCATATCTGACACTATTGGTTTTATTCAGTTTCATGACTACTGCTATCTATCTGCCTGAAAGTACTCAGTGTGAAAATGGTCTTAATACAAGTTGCTGTATAGTTTAGTGCGGAGGCCTCCGGAGCCCATGTTAGCATGTCTACTGTTGTCACCCTCGTTCAATTCATGTGTAGTGCAGTGATGACAGAGTCCCTGGCTGACAATGACCTTCAGCCTTTGGAGAGACTGCAAGTTGGACGACTCATTTAATCCATCCCTGAGTTTCTGAAATGCAGAATCTACATGATATGTGCTTTAAACTGATAGATTTTGAAGTAATATATTTTGGAGCAATGGACAAGAAATATGCATTGTTAAATGCCTTTGACTCATCTTCAACCTATTCTTTGCTACTCACAATGTTTTTTAGGTTGCATGTTCACTCCTACAGCACGGTACAGGGTACTCTGAACAGAAATGGATGTCACCTATGTACTTTTACATAGGAAGACAGAACATTTTTTTAGAGAACTATGAGGATAAGATGGAATTGTAGAAGAGTGCTTTCCATATTAAGAAAGTATAGGCATATTGAAAGCAGCAGATGGCCACTACAGAAGGCAATGTAGCCATGCAAAACTCTTAGGGTTTCATATAAGAATTGTCACAGTTGGTCTACATAGCCCTTACTAAGTCCATCCATATGAATCACTCAACCTTAGACTCACTCTGATTCTAAGCATCAATTTATATATTTTCCTGTCAAGGATGTGATAATTTATATGCCTTTCTGTTCAAGGCAAGAAATTGATAATATAGGACCTATCATTAACCTGATGTAGATTCTAAGTTTAGCTAAGAATTATGAAACTTCAGGAAATCTAATGGGTCTGTATATGCCCTGATGGCTAAATGTCTTAAATATTTGCTTAAATGGGGGTAGTATTGATAAGAACTTTCCTTGAGAATTAGTGCTAAGGAGCCCTAATCAGTTCTTTTCTTTATAGTTTTTATTTTAAAAATAGTTTTTCTTTCCTTTTACACATCAACCCAGCCCTAATCATTTTTTAACAAAATCCATCAGCATCATTGTTGGGTAGTGAGAACCTGAGTTCCACATACTGACTGACACATGACAACAATCTCTGTGTTCCAAGTCTTCATCCCCACACTAACAGTTACCAAGTGACTTCACTGTGGACCACACACATGGAGACATGATTCAAGTCTGTAAAAACACTGAATTAAACAGAACTGACCATCTAATTGATTAAAAATATACCACACGATGAGTGGAGACCACAGGATTCAGGTCAGAAGCCCTGACTTTATGACCATCGAGTAATTAAATGGTTGTGGGGAGTAGTGCAATGTTATGTGGTTAGACTTAGTAATGTAATACTTGTAGTATTTGAAATAAGAATCATCCCTGAGAGAAAACATGATTGTGTGTGCTGAAATGAAGAAAACATTTATGAATTCTGGAAGGGATTTATAGGACAGAAAAGATAGTTATATATCCATAGTGTGTGTGTGTGTGTGTGTGTGTGTGTGTGTGTGTGTGTGTGTATGTATGTATGTATGTTAAAAAGCCATGTGTTGAAGTACTAGGAACAAACTTAAATCTAATGTGATACTATCTCTTATTTATTACATGCTTGGGAAAGTTGGTGTACCTGAGTTTCCCAATCTCTCATCCAGACATATCACCATTAAGACTACTTAACCCATGACTCTACTATGGATTATAACAGCACTGAAAACATTAGATGGAGAAACATATTAGGCTAATGATTTTCACATGATTGTCCCCTGGAGACAGTTATCAGGGTAGAAGGGCAGCCTTACCACTTCTAAATGTTCTGTAGTGAATCAGTCTCGACATGCTGTGAAATTCCCCAGTGCCTCAGTTTATTGTCTATGAAATGGAGTGATAATAATTGTACTTATGAAGTAATGAGGTGGTGAGACTGATATATGTTTCAGAAAGTACTAATTGAGTTTCTGTTACAATCCACTCACCTATGGGTGCCATCAGCAAAGCAAAATAAAGAATTTCTATTTTGGTGCTCCCCTTCTGGTAGAGTAATAGAGGTAACAAGGGGGAAGAAGGTATTATCTTCAAGTGTTAGGAGAGTGGAAGACTTGTGTCAGAGCAGTGGGTAGGTTAGGGTATGCACTGCTTTCTTTTCCCACTGCTGTGACCAAATACCTGACCAGAAACAACTTGAGGGGGGAAGATTTATTGTGCCTTACAGTTTGACGGAATACAGTTCATTACGACAGGGTGACAGGAGTGTGAGATGACAGGTCATCCACAGTTGGGAAGCTCAGGAATAACAGAACCTAGTGTAGGCTATCAAATCTCAAAGGTCATTCCCAGTGGTTTGCTTCTTCCGGCAAGGATCCTTCTCCTAAAGGGACCACAGCCTTCTAAGACAGCACCACTATCTGGGTATACCAAGTATTCAAACACATGGTCCTATGGAGGGCATTTCACATTTCAAAATACAATGGACAATTTAGAGTGGGTGTCATTAATATGAAGATACATGAACAAAGACTTGAAAGGCGTGAGCAAGTTATCCACCAAGATATCTAGCTTGCAGCTTCCTTAGCAAAAGACCTAACATAACAAAGCCCTCACTTGGAGAGTGCCTGCCATATCTGAGGAACAGAAATAATTCTGTATGACTAGAGCAGAGTAGAGATTGGGAGGATAAGTAGGAGACAACATGAAGTCAGTTATAAAGGTTTTGATATTGCAACTTTGGGGCAACTATTAGGAACTTTGGTTCCCATGCTGGGTTAAGTAGACTATGCTGTGGATTTTAATCAGAGGAATGATAGGGCTAAGAAAACAATTTTTTGTTATTGTAGGGCATACAGAGACAAGTAAAGAAGTGATATTTTGTAATAAACCTATGCCACTGCAAGTTACAGTTATTATGTTCTCTACCAGCTAACTTATCAGGTGCCTGAAGTTGGGCAATACACTGTGAGCACAAAGTGTACTCTGTGTACTATACTTCTGTGTAGTAGTACTCTGTTGCTGGGACTGCCAGCCTACAAATAATGACACTCAGACTTACTATTAATTATGAAAGCTCAGCCTATATTTAGGCTTTTTCTTAACTATCTCATAACTTAAATTATCCTATTTTTATTAATCTACATTTTTACCATGTGGCTTTTTACCTTTCCTTCATTCTGCATGTCTGACTCTCTCCATGTTTTGTTGGTATCTCCTCCATGTCTTGATTATCTCCTCCTACTTCCTCTCTCTGGAAGTCCAGCCTATACCTCCTGCCTAACTATTGGCTGTTTAGCTCTTTATTAAGCCATTCACAACAATATATCTTCACACATTGTACAAATATCCCACAACACTTCTGGTGTCATCTCTAAGGTCCAAGGAATTGAGGAGCCAGCCAGTAGATGAACCAGGTCTGGGATCATTGATATGTCTTGGAAGACTATCCAGAGAACCCCAGGCCAGGGATATATGCTTTTGCTTTTGTATGATATAAATATAAACTTTTAGTGTATTAAGCCACTCATATTTGGTAATTCTTAAAATCTTACCTCATTTGAGCAATAAAGCCTGATAGAGGTCTTGCCACTTCTCAGAAAGGAATGATAGTCCCTCAACAACATCTGAGCTAACATTATAGATGGTGAGATGATCATTGGGGTTGGATTATAGAGGAAAGTAAATATAAAGGACAACTTCACGTGTTTTTATTTGAATAGTTGTTGGAGAGAAGTCGCCAACTGAAATTGAGAATTACCTGTGTAGCATTGTGGAAGAAATTTATTAGTACTTCTTATTCACTTATGCATTAACTAATTGATTCAGTCTGTTGCATTTGAGAAACATGTTTCACATATAAATGAATGTTTTGAAGAAGGAAGTGACTGTGTGTGTCAAGTTTGAAGTAAACGTCTAAGCTAGAAAGTTACACTTGAGAGTTGTGGGAACTTGAATGAGAATGGCCCCCATAGGCTCATACATGTGAATACTCAGTACCTAGCTGATGTAATTGTTGGGGAAGAATTAGGAGGCATAGCCTTGTTGGGGTAGGTGTGTCACTAGATGTGGGCTTTGAGGTTTTAAAAGTCCATGCCCTTCTGCTTAGGTCTCTTTCTGTCTTATGATTTTTCTGTCTTAATGTACTGATTTAAGATCTTAGAATGCTAGCTAATAAAAGCAGTATAAATATGATATTTCTGTAGCTAAGAGGAACCATTTCAAAGTTGAGAACAATTCCTTTTATCTTAATTTTCCTAAGAGTTCTTGTCATTAAAAATTACTGGAGTTTAGTAAAGGTATGTTTTGCACATCCTGTATCTAATGCATTTTCTTTCTTAATGTGATGATTTAAACTACACGTTTTCCTCAGGTTAAAACATCTTTGAAATCCCTTTATGAGTGATTTTTCATTTAATTGTTTGATTCTTCTTCCTCACACTTCTTTTCAGGGTTTGCATCTATATTCATGACTAAATTGGCCTATAATTTCCCATTCTTCTCTGGTTCAGCTGTCACGGTTATAATAACCTTCTAATATGCTTTGAGGGAATTTATCTTCTTCATTTTTCTTTTTTTTCAATTTCCTTAGGATGTTTTATGTATCCTAAAGCTTAGCTAATTCTTCAATTGTTGAAAGAACTAATTTTTAAAACATCCCCCTCCTTTTGTGTGTCTGCATGTGCTTAAGTGTATTTGAGTTTTAACCATGGCTTTGATTCATGAAAAGGTAGTATGGTGTGTGCACACCAGAGTGTGCATATGGACATGTGTGGGTGTGTGCATGTGCACCTATGTCTGCATGCATGTGGAGGCAAAGGTCAGCTTGGGGTGTTGTTCCCTGGTGTTCTCCTCCTTGTCTTTTGAGAAAAGGACTTTCACTGTGTTGGAGTTTGGTAAGCTGCCAAGGCCAGCTGGCTCGCAATTCCTTTGGATTCCCCATTTCCACTTTTCTAGTGTGAGTGCTCCATGTGTGTGCTACTGCATTCAGCTTTTAGTTTTTAATGTGAAATTCTTGAAATTAAAGCCTGGACCTTGGGCTTGAGAGGAAAGCACCTTACAACCTGAGCTACACCTGTGCCCCCTAAAGATGCAATTTTATATTCAGTTTTGAGCACAGCTTTAAACAGAAATCTTTCTAAGTGTTTGCCTTTTCATGTTAGTTGTTTTGACGTGAGTATATCCATGCATGGATTGACTGATACTTAATCATATTTTTGTGTAGTTATTCCATCTTTTCTTTTCATTCCTCTTTTAATTTTGATATTCTTCCTGCTTGGTATTTGTGCTACTCAAATATGAAGATTTTTTTTCTTTTTAAAAATTCCTTTATAAACCTCCCAGTATTTTTTTTTTGGTTGGGGTAATGCTGCGTGGAATAGCAAGTAAACCTGCCTTCGTGTTTCTGCCTTGAGTTCCTGTCTTGACTTCCCTCAATACATACTGTGATCTGGAGTTGAAAGCCAAATAGATTCTTCCCTCCAAAGTTTCTTTGCATCAGGGTGTTTTATCAGAACAACAGAACTCAAAATGGAACAGCACCCTATTGTCCACTCCTAGTATCCGTCCCTCTAAGTTTATGGTGCCTGTCATCTGAAAGAATTCACAATTCACAGGCAATTCTACAAGATTTCTCCAAAGAAGGGGAATCAATCTAGGGGCCAAAGAGGGTAATTAAAAGTGAAGTCATGAGAAAGAGCAAAGGTGTTGGCTGCCCCAAAAATGGATTGGCACAGTGATGGCCATGAGCAAATGGATCTAAGTGGGGGAAAACCAGAAAGGGAAAAACTGCTGGAAAAATAGTTTTCCTGTTTGGAGATAGCAAAGATGCTCCCCATCTTCAGTTTTAGGACAACAGTTGGATCTCTTTTTACATGAGGACACTAGTGATGGTGTTACATATTTATCAGTTCATCCCCAAGAGACACGGGCTTTTGGTAATGTGAAGGAAGCCTGGGCTGCTTACAGAGGACACAAAGCCTGTGTTCCTTTAAACTCTTTGTATGTTTTCCTGGTATATTTAGACTCTCATATAATCAAGCCAAATGCTCCTTCCTCACCCACACCAGGAGAAGTGCTCCCATCTAAGCAGTGACAGATAGTATTAAGTGTAACATGTTCTGTAAGGGTTGCCATGGTAAGAGTTGTCTGTTCCCTGCCCCCCATCTTTCCATAAATAACAAAGTGGAAGATTGCAGAAAGCATGTGTAAAGAAATGTCTAGGCTGGAGTAATTACTCAGTGTTTTGCCATGCAGAAGAGTCATCGAGTTTTAATATATTTGGTGTTAAAAGGTCTCTATTTCTATTTCTGTCTCTCTGTCTCCTCTCTCTTTCTCTCTCTCTCTCCCTCTCTTCCTCTCTCTCTCTCTCATACACTCACTCTCTCAACTGTATCTAAACACACACACACACACACACACACACACACAAACAGAGATAGATAGACATACACACACAGACACACAAACACAGCCTGTTTTTAACATTATACAATTACACAGTTCCAGACACTAGCAGATGTAGTTGACTTAATGAAGAGGCAACATGGGGTATATGTTTGGGGTTGTGCATGTATGTGTGGGGGTGTGGTGAGTGTGTGTGAGCCTGTGTTCACACACACTTGAATTTCATCTGCAGCTCGATCTTGCTTTTAAATGCCAACTCTTTCTTAATTACACAAGACCTAGCTGTCATCTGATCTTTCTAGAAGGATTTTAAACATAGCTTTCTATTTCCTGCCCAGGAAGGAAACACCAAGAACACTCCTACACTTAATGAAAACTTCTAATGTGTTTTCTTGAAAGTCTTCATCAGTTTTCTCCTTTGAAGTGAAACACTATGACATGTTATAGAGACTCCCTTTTTTCTCCTCTGAACAGAACACACTTTTCTTTCACTTTAGCAAATGTGTATTGAGTGCCTACCCTATTTCCTGTAGTACTCTGTGGAACTAGAATTAAGATATGGTCCTTGTTTTCCAGGACCTTCTATGCTTTTGATCCTTTTAACAATGCAAGTGTTGGCTTTAGAAGGTTTTCTATGAAGGTTGGTAAGAAGCTGTCCTGGGGGTAGTTGCTTAAATTTTCTGGTTAGCAGTTGTGCAGCTCAGCTTAGGAGAAGTGGGTATAACTGGCTCCCTTGTCCAAAGGCATAAAAGGATGGAAGAAGAGCCACTGTTTTTGCTTAGTTCTAAGTAATTCCAAGGGCGGGGACAGCAACCACAGGGCTGAGATCAGAGCAATCAGAAGAGAGAGAAGCCAGTGGCCTCACTTATTCTGTGTCTTGCCAGGAAGCTTCTGCTGCCTTTGAAGCAAGAGCAGCCTTGGGGTTTGATATCAGTTTCTGTCTTTGCCAACTAGAACCTCTGGACTTAAAGGGTAGTTGTTAGCTGAGCACAACACAGCACATCTGTGTGCACATCCTGACAAACATCTGCTCTGGATATCAAGCTGAAAAGGGGGTCATATATCTGGCCAAGTTCAAGGAAGCATTATGTTTTGAAATGTAGCAATAAGATTATTCTACAGTGATTTAAAAGATAACTTTGATTTTATTTAATATACTAAAAATTGGCTTCTATATTACATATTTAATAAACATTAAAATAAATAATGCCATGATCAACAAATTTAAGTAAAAGATGGGCTCATATAGGGAAAATATTAAGAATAAAAGGCTTAAGGTATAGGAACTAATGCTATATTGCTTTGGGGTATTCTGTATGCTGTGAATGTGTTGCTCTGATTGGTTGATAAATAAAAAGCTGATTGGCCAGTAGCCAGGCAGGAAGTATAGGTGGGATAAACAGACACAAATAAAAGAGGATTCTTGGAAGAGAACAGCTGAGAGGGAGATGCCTACCTGCTGTCCAGGGAGCAGCATGTAATGGTACATAGGTAAAGCCACAGGACACGCGGCAACATATAGATTAACAGAAATGGGCTGAGTTTAAGTGTAAAAACTAGTCTGTAGTAAGCTTGAGCTAATGGGTGAGCAATCTTAATTAATATAAGTCTGTGTGTGTTTACTTGGGTCTGAGTGCACCAGGTGAGACACAGAAAAACCTTCAGCTACAATATCTCAAAAACACTGATTCTCAGAGGCATAATTGAAGGAATGTTTTCAAGGCATTTAATATTCTTTTGACCTCTGTGATGGCTGATCTTGGTTTTCAGCTTGACACATAAGAAAAAAGGGATCCTCAACTGAGGAAATGCCTCTCTCAGATTGGCCTGTGGTAATGTCTGTGAGTCACCTACCTTGATTGCTAAATGATATAGGTGGGCCCAATCCACCGAGGGCAGTGCCATCCCTAGGCAGGTGGGAAGGGATGTATAAGAAAGGCAGCTGAAAATGAGCTTGGAACTAGGCAGCAAAGAGCTTTGCTCTATGCCCACTTCCTGCCCCCCTCCCATTTCTGCCTGAGCTCCTTCTGCTGCTTCCCTCGGTGATGGACTATGACATGGACTTGTAAGCTAACTGAACCCTTCTCTTCTCGTGTTTCTTTTGGTCATGTTACTTATCACAGTGACAGAAAGCAAACTAGAAAATTGCCTCATCTCTGTTCCTTGTGGGCATTGAAGCCCAGATCTGTCCAACTAATTGCTCTAATATCCACTGAGCTTTGGGTTCTGCCATTGTGTCGTCTGATATAATAACAAGCAGTTTGGAGGACTATGTCAGAAGTTCTAATGGATTAGGAGGGCAGGAGCTCTGGAGTCTCTGTTTATTCTTTGAGTCAAAAATGTAATATTTTTATAGACGTCAGTACTGTACTTTCTTTGAAGAGATCATTAGTACTTGTGACTGTTACACTGGATCTTGTACTTCCTGTATCATAAGAAATCTGTTTCAAGGGTATTGAAGCAAGCTGTATAAGTCTACATGTGTTCTACATCGTGCAATTCTTTTTCATGAGGTAGACACCTGTCAATGCTAATTACATTCCCCTATCATCCCTTTAAAAATTTTAGACAAGACCTTTGTCGACCAGCAACCTTGTCAGCAATTAAAATGATGCAATAATCCTCCCCCTAGAGAAAACAGGGCTTTCTCTTCCTATATTGGCATACTTTCAACTTCAGTATCATAATTTGAATTGGACACATAGTCTAAGATTTTTTTAAAAAAATCAACATGTTTATATTTTAGACCATAAAGTAATCATATTTGCTCTAGATAGACCAAGTAAAAACATATTAAATTTCATAATAAAACGCAGTCTACAGTATCTCCCAGTACCCTTCTGGGATCTGGGAAAAATTACAATGTGAATCCTGTCAACTGGCTTGGTATTTTTTTTTTATGTAGGGCTGTCCTTTGACATTTAGTAAGACAAGGCTGAGATGTAAGGGCACAAAAAGAGGCAATTGTTCTTTATTTTTGCTTCAACACGGGGTAAGAATTTCTGAATCCCTTTCAAGTTTATAGGGTTTTATTATATTCACTTGCATCCTTTTTTTTTTTTTTTTTTTTTAGTCCACAGACATCACCTTTCCTTAACCAATTGAGACATTTCCTATTTAACTGTAGAAGGCTCTCAATGCAAATCAGACTCTAATAGAACTTAGCAGTTCAATGACAGCAACAAAATAATATTTCTCTTCAATGAGCCTGGGAAGATTCCATCTACTATGAATTAAGAAAGCTTATGAACAACAGGAGGGGAATCAATCATAACACTAGCACCAGGAATGCTTGCCTTACATTCCCTTCATTGAACATTTTTCTGGAGGATGTTTTTTTCTCCTGTAGAATATAGAAATGCCATGGGTGACAATGGAAGCCAGTCAGAGGATTCTTGGAAATGATGCATTATTTTTTCCTTTTCTTAAAGAATAGTTTATTTAGCATGCTACAAAGAAGCAGAGGACTGATCAGTACTGCCTCAGCCCTTCATTAGCATTTCTGACCCAGTTTAGCATTTGTGGCTGGCCAGGAATTCACTAAAATGAACAAAAGCTTTAACCAAAGCTGCCATCTATGTACACTTCCTGAGATCTAGATATCTAGGCGGTGCTTCACAGCTGGTGATGGAAAAGTTTCTGTTTAGCTCAGGGGTCTTAAAGAGTCTTGATCCCCTGCTCCTTGTTTCTGAGGGCAAAGCCTGGCTAAGAAGCACAGAATCTGGGTCTTACAGCCATCCTCCTTCTCTTTGTCCAGGATCATAATAGGAAGTCAGCCCATTTCCCCAGGTCTTTCTCATTTTACTTCTGCAAAGAACATAAACAAAAATATCCAGTGATATAGTACATTCTAGACTTGTTATCATAGGCCTGTAATTCAAGTTGCTTTCAAAGCTGAAACAGGAGGATTGAAAGTTCAAGGTCAAACTGGGCAACCTGTAAGACCCTGTCTCAAATAAGAGAGTCTGAAACACTTAAAAAAAAGTATAAAGGTATTTTAGGGTAACACACCATCAAGTTAGGTCTCATACTATCCCACTGATGTGGGTCTTACCATATCTAGTTGGTAAATGAAGTTTAGAAGGGATAAGAGATGCTACCAGAATCTTAGTTAGTAGAGATGGTTGAATTGTATTTGGTCATTCAGGGTCTAAAATTCATTCTTGTGTTCACAGACACTAGTTTCTGTAGCAGCTTCCAGGCAACAAAGGAAGAATAGAGATAAAATCATCAGTGGACTTGGGTTTGGAGCTCCCCGTCCAGTTTTAATGTTAAGCGAGTCTAATTCCTTAATACAGACTACATGTATATAGATCTTGTTTTCTTTCTTTCAAACATTATGAATGAAGTATGTGCCATGCAAGCAAAAATGAGAAGTCATTAGAATCAGCTCTTGACTTTAATTTATTATTACAGATTTAATTATTTTTCTATGTATGGGTGTTCTTCCTGTGTTTATGTCGGTGCATTCCTCATGCCCACAGAGGTCAGAAGAGGGCATTGCATCCCCTGCAACTGGACTCACTGGTGGTTGTGAGCTGTTGTATAGTTATTGAGAACAGAATCTGGTCCTCTTGCAAGAACAATGCTCTTAACTACTGCAGTTCATGATTTTGATTGAGAAGATATTGGTAAAATCTCAGGAAAGGGACCCCATTTGCTTTCTTTGATTTGTCTTCTCTGGTTTGCACAGACATCTGTTTCAGATCCCTAGCTAAGCAGAGGGGAGTCAGGGTGATTTACTTTATTTTACTCATTTTTTGCCTGTAGTAAGGCAAAGAAACTTGTAAAAATGCTTTCAAACTTGCAACATATTGAAAGTGTCTTATAAGATCAAACCTGTGAACAAATTAGAGACAGACACTGATCTAAAGACAAGAGTAGAAATCTGTGTGTACACTTGTTGAGCATATTGGTAGGATGACATGCAGGGAGAAAACAACAAATGACAATTACAATAATTAGAAACAATTAACATCAATCAAAGGCGTACTGTGTTCTAGGCATGGTAACAAGAAATGTGCAGGAACATTTTTGTGTTTATGTCAGAGGTGCACTTATCTGGGTGGGAGAACTTGGGAAAGTCTTTTAATTGTGTTGACATATCTCAAATCCTTGTCTACTCTTGGCAAGGACCCAAACAACAGATAAATTACCCAAAGTTAGGTGTTGCTGCTGGTGCTGATAAATCATTTGTTTGGGAATTAACATTAGGTATATATGTTGTGTTGAAAGCTGGTACCATTTAGTTTTAGAAACATGAGTATTTTCCTTTGCTTAAACAAAAAGAAAGTGTTGGGAGGGGTTACATTTTTATTGACTTTTTTATTCTTTGAAATTTATATACGAGGTATTTTGATCATATCTATACACACCACCTGCCTCCACCTTTCCCCAACCTCCAAACTTCACGTCATTTTTCTTTCTAACTCACTAATTATCATTAGTGCTGTCTATATACATAGGGTTATGAGGTCATTGTCCACTGTGGCATGGAAACCTGCCAGCAGCCATTCCCCAGAGAAAGGTGATTCCCTCCAATCAAGACAGTGGTTAGTTACACCCCCCTCAACAACGTTCTTGCCACTATTGTACCAGTAAACACATTTTGCTTGGTAGATTGATATTGTATCGTGCAGTGTTCAGCACTTATTAAGATCAATGATGTCCTTTTTCTCTCCCAGCAGCCAATTCTAGCAGGAGGAACTTTTTCTGGTTAGCTCAGGATTGATTTCTCTAGGTTCCGCAACTGAAGCGTGTTGTATTTTGAGAAATGGGATCTTACTATCCAGTTAGGAGGGCAGCCAGGAGCAAAAGCAATAGGCTGTATTGCTTTGGGTCCCTCCAGAACCTCTAGGATTAATACCTCCTATGAAGTAACCTGTACCTGCCACTGAATTTTCTTTATACTTTTTTTGACTGTACTTTCCTTTTTCTAGTGTTCAAGGTTGTAGCTTCTCTACTCACACTTCATTTTAGTCAAGCCTGCCCCTGCCTCCTCTTTCTACATCCCTACCATTCCACTTCCGGCCTGACCTGTATCTCAGTAACCCCCTCTCTACTTTCACTTCCCCTATATTCTTCTATTCTTCCTCTTTTAACGTCTCTCTCTCCTCCTCTCCTGTCTCTAGGTTTTTGGCTTCCACATGACTTCAAGTTACATCCAGAAAACAGCAGAGTTGAAGTTATGACTGATATATGACCAACACAGAGAACATGAAGGTTGCCCTTGGATGCCTGGGTGACTTCACTCATTGTATTTTCCAATCCCATCCATTTACTTACAAATTTAATTTTCTTATACCTAGATAATATTCCTCTGTGTATATGTAGTAAATTTTCATTATCCAGATACATCTACAATTTTTACTCCCAAAGCATGGAGAGTAAGGGAAGAACACAGAGGATTTACCCACTTGATCTCTACACCTGGCATGGGAAGACAGGATGTGGAAAATGAGAACAGCTGGTAAGATTGATCACACTGCAATACTGGCAGGGCTACTGGTGTCCTATAGAGAGCTAACTATGTCAATGAAACAGCCCTTTAGAAATAAGCTTTCAACTGATAGTGATTGCTGGGATCCAGAGACCATATAAGATATCACAGAATATATTCCCTGCTGAAAACTGTGGCACAAGATCCTGGCAAAGTATGTGGGGCAGGACTTCAATGAGTGAGGGAAAGGTAGAGATGGCACATCCTCCTTTACGTTCTGCATGGAGAGAGATGTTCATTCTAGGAGAGGTGTGTGTTTGAAACTGGACCTGAAGTTTTTTGAGTAGCCACAAAAACATATAAAGGAGGACAAACCAGTGACTTCTTTCTGTTAGTCGAAGTGGACTGTGTCTTCAATACAAGACAGCCATCTTTGGAAAAGAAAATTTGGCAAGTTGTTGGGTGGCAGAGTTTACAGACTGTTAGCAAGATGACGAAGGTGAGAATAATGAGAGAAGTATATAGACAATCACTTGGTGAACATTCTTCTGTGAGTGCACTGCTTCTGTTGCTGTTCTTCATGGAAAGCCACAGCCTCAGGCATAAATGACTCCTGCTTTGTGAAATGCTTACTCTGAGAGGCTGGGTGGGGGTGGGGTGTGGGGGTGAGGGTGGAGTGACTGGAGCTAAATATGGGAAAAGCAGATTCACACCTCCCTTGTCACAGAGGCAAGCTAGCAATTATTGAATGTGGAAATTCACACATGTTGAACTGTTATTTCTTCTCTTGCTTTCTCTCTCTCTTTTCTGGCTGTAGACATGAGCTTACAATTTAATTCATGCAAATTTCGTGTAGCTATTGTATATGTTACTTGCATTGCACACTCTTTGAAACCACCTTTCCACAAGGTATGGAGGTAGTTACTGCTGTTTTCCTTACATTATGTATACCTAGATACACTAAGGGTGATGAGGATGAGGGATTTGCTCAAAGTCATTTGGAAATAAGCATAGTCTTAAACAGAGGGCCAGGAAGAAGAGAGGTGATTATATTTTCCATAAAGAAACTTGAGTACTACCAGACCTTTGCTGGTCTTCAGGACATAATCCTATATTCACTAGTATTATGATTAATGATCATAAAGAACATGGCAAAAAGTAATAGGTGCACCATTATTACTTTTTGAGAAGGTCCAGATGAATACAGTAAAACTGGTAGGAGAATAGAAAGAAAAAGATATTGAAGTGATCAAATGTATTACAACTCTTGGCAAAGAAAACATACTCAACAGAAAATGGAACATTCCAAGCACAGTGCAAATGTCAAGGAACTTATGGCAGCTCTGAAGAGCATATAGAAAATCAGGTGGTTCAGTCCAGATGAGACCAAGTACACCAAATGGCATGCTGTCCTTGTCCTTTGTAAGGGGATTATTAGGAAAAAGTGAAATCTAGAATACTGTCCCAGAGGCATTTGAGTGAATGAGTACAAGGATCCTAGATTTTCATATTCCTTTGAATTTCCAAAAAGGAAACAATCAGGCACCTTCTCCCACAGAGGCAAACACTTTCTATTTGTCTAAAAACCACATGATCATCTTGCCCAAGATGGCAGTATCCTGTCTGTTCTCAGGAAGTGCTTTTACCAATTTTTCAGTTCCTTCAGACTAACTTTCAGGGTCCGGTCTTAGCAATGTCTAAACAGAGAAATGCTGTATTAACTATAGGAAGAATTAGCTGTCACACCTCCCCCATAAAATGAAGAACTTGACTAGCATGCCTTGCCAAGAACTGGAGAAACATTTGTGGAGACAAAATACAGCAGTGTTGGAACAGCAACTGTGTAGATCCCATGGCTGGAATTTTGAGGAATTTGAGGAATTACTCATGATACTAGATTCATATTCTGGAAATGATATCTGGATTTTTTCCCCCTAAGACTGGTACCTTGACATTTGAATAAAAAGGTGAATAGTGGAGATGAAAAACATCTGTTGTGGGATGCAGTTCTCCAGGCATGACATGGTCTTTGCTATCTAGAATGCTCAGCAGCTGTGATTATCTGTAGGAGACCTACACAATATCAGACTCATAATATTCTGTTATGAAGAGAGAGAGGATCATTAGGCACCCCTCTCTGAAGATATATAATCAGTTAAAGGATCCTGGGGGTGAGATTTTCTTGATTTTCTTCAGTGGTGTACACATTCTTAAATTGTCCTTGCTCCTCAAATTAATTAGCATTAATTACTCTCATTGGTACACTACCTTTGTCTTAGTTGAATTGTTTCTTTGATCTGTCATATGTGCCCTACCTGGGGCTAACAGATGTTTGTCTGTCTACCCAGGACAATTTCACATAACACCT
This sequence comes from Peromyscus maniculatus bairdii, assembly GCF_049852395.1. Taxonomy (NCBI): domain Eukaryota; kingdom Metazoa; phylum Chordata; class Mammalia; order Rodentia; family Cricetidae; genus Peromyscus; species Peromyscus maniculatus. Next base: position 42,993,360 of record NC_134861.1, read on the forward strand.
TATTGGGAAAACATTGAGGAAAAGATAAAGCCTGAGTGGGTGGGAATATTTCAATGGCTTTTCTGTAGAAGATGAACACGATGGTTAATCTCAATGTGAACTTGTTGGGATCTAAAATAAGTTGGGAAATGGGCTTTTAGCCATGTCTGTGAGAGATTATTGTGATTAAGTTCCTTGAGGTGGGGAAACCTGTTCACTGTGGGTGGCACCGTTCCCTTGGCTGGGATCCTAGTTTAAAATAGGGGAAAGTAGGCTGAACACAGGTGTTCATCTCTCTCTGCTTCTTGGCCATGGAGAGAATGTGAGCAGCTGCCTTAAGCATCTGCCACCATGACTTCCCACCCAGGATGGACTGTACCTAAGAACTGTGAGCCAAAGTTAATTCCTCCCACCTCGGGTTGCTTTTATCTTATCACAGCAACACGATAAGTAGCTGAGACAATAGAGAGTGAAGAAATATTTAGCTATGTTTCCCAGAGGATCTCAGAAAACATGCCCCTAAGAAATACTCAGAGAAGGGGCATTTTTTTTAATAGGCTCAGTACAGGTATGTTTGATAATGGGAAAACTGCCATGTGACTGGACTTGCCTGCTTGCAAATGACATGTTTGGGCTTCAGCTAAAGCAATATGGCAATATCTAAACTTCAGTGACAAAATGGAAGTAATTGTACTTGTCACCAAGGCTAGAAATGTATGTAATCTGTGTATCATGTCCAACTTGAGTAGATGGTGACAACTGAAATTGTAGCATTTCTTGGTGAAGGAGATGGGAAAAGGAAGACCTTCAACTTGAAATTTTTCAAGTTAATATTATCGAAGAAAAATTATTGAGAGCCATTGGACTAGGGCTTAGATCAGTTGTCATGATGGGAAATTCTACTCCCTCGCCAGTTTCCAGATAGGTACCACTTCATAAGACCTGTGCAAAATGTTTTCTAGCCACTAGTTTGCTGTGGATATTGCTCTATATAAATAAAACACTGATGGCCAGTGACCAGACAGAAAGTATAGGCGGGACAAGGAGAGAGAAGAATTGGGGAAACAGGAAAAAGGGGGAGAGATACTGCAGCCACCGCCAGGACAAGCAGCATGTAAAGACACCGGTAAGCCACCAGCCACGCAAGATATAGATTTATAAAAATGGGTTAATTTAAGATAAAAGAACAGTTAGCAAGAAGCCTGCCGCGGCCATACAGTTTATAAGTAATATAAGTGTCTGAGTGATTATTTTATACGTGGGTTGTGGGACTGTGGGGCTTGGTGGAACCTGGAGAGAAGCCCTCCAGCAACACTAGTTCTCTGATCCATCCCTAAAATATCCTGCACTTGATTGTGTGGATAACTGGAAACAGGAGATCTCTTGGATCTCTGCTACTGTTGGAGGAATCTGGCCCTAATACTAGGATACTTTAAACTGGACTTAGATCCAATGGAGACAGGATGGTGAATCGAATTTGGGTCCAAGTTTTAAAGTTGTTATTAAGGACCCAAGTAGAGTGGATAGGTAATCTTATGGTCTGAATATGAAACATGCCTCATGGACTTGTGTGTCAAGTCTTTAGTCCCTAGCTGTGGGGAGTTGCTATGTAAAAGCTTTAGGAAGGGGAGCTATTTGGAAGAAGTAGGCTCCAGGGAATATCCTTTGAAGGTTGTCTCTGGCCTCCAGCCTCTTCCCTGCTCTTTGCTTCTGGTTTGCCATGAGCTGAACACCTGCTTCCTGAACATGATTCTGATGCCATGATACTCTGCCTGGAATAGAGGCTGAGTGTGCCAGCTAAAGAAAATCTTTCCTCTCTTTGTTAATGTGTCAGATACTGTGCTACAATAAGGAGAGAAGTAACTAATATGGGTCTCCTATGTTTTTGGTAGAACTTTCATGTTAGTCCTACTAACCATGATAAGAAGAAGACTTTCACGGAAAAAAACTAAGCCCAAACTCATGAGACTGACCCATGCCATCCTAGCTGAAGTAAATCAGTCAGAAAGAATACTGCTAAGTGGAGGATTCATGGATGCGGAGGTAATCCAAGGATGTACCCCAGTGTCTTTAGAGGGTGAGGTAAGCCATAAGCACACATCCTCATAATTGTGCAGAAGTTCTCATTAGTTCACAGCTGGTGGGCTGTGTTCGTTGGTCCCCGAGTCAGGAGAAAATCCTGACTGGCATTTGTAGTGCATCTCTGAAGCTGACAAACATGCTCTCTCTGACCTCATACATCAGTAGAGGCAGACCAAAGTCACTTTATCTTCAGCAGGAAGGGCAGCAGTAGCCATGTAGCTCCTGTACTGCTATCACAGCATGAAGACATGTTCTCCACTTTGATCTCAGAAGATCCTCATGCTATCCATTGTGTCAATGATATCTTACTGTCAAAGTGTCTATCATAGTAGTGGCAAATACACCCAGCCACAGAGACTTAGCTGGGCGAAACTCTGAAATTGTATAGCGATGGTGGGCTTCATAGAAGGTCCAGAAATGACATCAACAGTGAGTCTAGCTTTATTCCCATATCATTCTGACATCTCCCTCAATACACAGTTGCAGTGCAGGGAGTATTTTCTATTGCAAACTTTGCTGGTTAATTTTTACCAACCTGACCCAAATATAAACAGACCTGGAAGGTAGCATCTCAACTGAAGAATTGTCTCCATCTGATTGGCCCATGGGTATGTCTACAAGGCATTTTCTTTTTTTTTATTGAAAATAAAAACTATATCCTCACAGAATATATCCTGATTACAGTTTCCCCTTCCTCTACCCCTCTCTATTCCTACCCACTTCCCCTCCCAACCTGAATTCATTCCTTTTCTGTCTCTCATCAGAAAGCAAGCAGGTTTCGAAGGGATAACAATAAAAATAAAATAAAAACGAACATATTGGAATTGGACAAAACATACAAACAGAAAGAAAAGAGTTTAAAAGATGGCTCAACAGACAGAGATCCCACTCATTCACATGTTCAGGAATCCCATAAAAATCACTAAGCTAGAAGCCATAGTATATATGGAGTGGACCTGGTGAAGATCTGTGCAGGCCTTGTGCATGTTACCTCAGTCTCTGTGAGGTCATATGAATTTTGATCATGTTGACTTAGAGGACTTTGTTGTCTTGGTGTCCTCGATCCCCTTTGGCTTTTACACTCTTTCTACCTCTTCTTCTAAAGGGTTACCTGAGCCCTGAGAAGTTAGATTTGATGGAGCCATCCCATTTAGGGCTTAGTGTTCCAAGGTCTCTCACTTTCTGTCTGGCTATGTGCCTCTGTGTTTGTTCACATTTACTGCAGGAGGAATCTTCTCTGATGGTAGCTGAGCAAAACACTGATGTATGAGTGTAGCAGAATGTTATTCCAAGACATATTATTACTAATTTCTGTTAGACCATTAGTATTTGGTTTTACCTGAAGTCCCTGAACTATATGGTCTCAGGTTCTTGTGTGGTGATATTGTGTTCCCCCAAATATTATGTACCCTAATAAACTTATCTGGGGTCAGAGAACAGAACAGCCACTAGACAGACATAGAGGCCAGAAAATGGTGGCACTCACACCTTTAATCCTAGCCTTCTGGAGGCAGAGAACCATCTTGATTTCTGTGGGTTTAAAGCCACACTGGAAACAGCCAGGCATGACTGGAGTGACTCACGCCTTTAATCCCAGGAAGTGAGCACAGAAAGCAGAAAGCAGAAAGGTATATAAGGCGTGAGGACCAGGAACTAGGCCTGGTTAAGCTTTTAGGCTTCTGACCAACTGTTTAGCTGAGATCCATTTGAATGAGAACTCAAAGGCATCCAGTCTGAGGAAACAGAATCAGCTGAGGAATTGGTGAGGTGAGGTGGCTGTGGCTTGTTCTGCTTCTCTCTGATCCTCTAGCATTCACCCCAATACCTGGCTGGGTTTGTTTTTACTAATAAGACCCTTTAAGATTCCTGCTACATTCTTGGTCATTCAAGCAGTGTCAGGTAGGGGTTCCATCTCATGGAGTGCTGTCAGTGAAATCAGACATTGGTTGGCTACTCCTGCAAACTTTGTGCCACCATTGCCCTAGCATATCTTGCAGGCAGGACATGACTATTGATCAGCGTTTTTGGCTGGTCTGTGTTTTTCTCTTTTGGTAGCATGCAGAGTACCTTCCTGTACCAAAGACACTATAATATAGGGGTGAAGGCTCTACTTAGACACTAGGTTGACTTCTCCATGTTCAATGAGCTGTGCAGGTGTTGTCTTTAGCAATGGGGCCTTGCTATCAGTTTGTGGAGAACAACCTATAGTCTTGGCAATAGGCTGGGTTGTTTTGGTTATTCCCATAGGACCTCTTTGGCCAACAACTCAATTAGATATGACTCAATCATATCTTGGCCTGAAAGCTTCATTTGGTGACAAGAAATGGCCAGTTGAGGCTCTGTCTCCACAGATATTTGGGTAATACCATTTATATGAGTTTCATAATTTATAGTTTCATATATTTATGAAGCTTCTACTGTATTAGTTTTTCATATTACTTCTCAAATGGCTCTTAATTTTAGGTATCTCTTCTATCCTTCTCTCCTCCCTATCCTCACTTGATCCTTCATTCCTGCCTACCCCCCATCCATAACTATTTTATTTCCTTTCTTTATTTTTCTCATTTATTTTAAGATAAGGTCTCACTATGTAGCCCTGGCTGACCTAGAACTCATACTTTCCCTTCTTTCAGGAGACCTATCTGCCCACTCTCCCTCCCAGTTCCTTACTATATACCTAATTTCTGTGGTCCTATGGATTGTACCTTTTTTAAAAAAAAATCATTGAATTAACAGCTATTATCTACATGTAAGTGAATACATATTGTATTTGTATTTCTGGGTCTGGGATACCTCACTTAGGATGACTTTTTTTAGATCCATCCATTTACCTTCAAATGATTTTTTTTAAACAATTGAGTAATACTCCATTGCGATGATGTTCCACATTTTCTCTGATGAGGGACATCTAATTTTATTCCAATTTCTGGCAGTTAACATGGTTAAGCAAGTGTCTCTGTGGTAGGACTAAACATCCTTTGGGTATACATGCTCAAGAGTGGTATAGCTAGATCTTGAGGTAGCTCAATTCCATCTTCCTGAGCAACTGCCACACTGATTTCCATAGTGACTGTACAAGTTTTCATCCTACCAGCAATGGATGAGCGTTTGCTGCACTACACATCCTTGCCATCATGAGCTGTCACTTGTTTTGCTGATCTTAGCCATTCTGATGTGTATAAGATGAAGTTTCAAAGTAGTTTTAATTTGCCTTTCCCTGGAAGCTAAGGATGTTGAATATTTCTTTATGTGTTTCTCAGATATTGGAGTTTCCTTTGTTGAAAATCTTCTGTTTAGATCTGTATCCCATTTTGCAATTGGGTTATTTGTTTTCTTGACATTTAGTGTTTGCGCTCTTTATGTATTTTGGATATTAAGCCTCTATCAGATGTCTAGTTGGTAAAAATCTTCTCTCACTCTGTGGGCTGCCATTTTGTCTAAACTACAGCATTCTTTTCTGTGCAGAAGTTTTTTAGTTTTGTGTAGCTGAAGTTTTCCTGGTCCTGCCTGGCTCTTGCAGTCCTACAGCTACTTAGACCCAAGTGAACACACAGAGGCTTATATTAATTAAAACTGCTTGGCCATTAGCTCAGGCTAACTATTGACTAGTTCTTACACTTAAATTAACCCATAATTCTTATTTATGTTTAGCCAAGTGGCTTGGTACCTTTTCTCTGCCTTCACATCTTGCTTCCTCTGTGTCTGGCGGGCCACTCCTGACTCTTTCCAGAATTCTCTTCTCAGCTTGTCCTGCCTATACTTCCTGCCTAGCTACCGGCCAATCAACACTTTATTAACCAATCAGAGCAACACATTCACAGCACACAGAGCAATATCCACAACAGTTTTGTGAGATCTCATTTATTAATTGTTGATCTTAGTGGGATGCATTTTCATAACTGCTAATTGATACAGGAGGAACCAGCCCACTATGGATGGTGCCATCCTCAGTCAAGGGGGCCTGGACTTTCATAAGAAAGTAACTTGTGCAAACTTATAGAACAAGTCAGTAAGCAGCCTTCCCCTGTGGTTTCTAGTCAGCTACTGCCTCTAGGTTTCAGCTTGAGTGCCTGCTTTGGCTTCCCTAGATGATAGACTGTAACCTATGAGCAAAATAAACCGTTCCTCACTCCAAGTTGCTTTGGGTTATGGTATTTGTCACAGCAACAGAAACAAAACTAATAAATAAACTGGTAACTGAAGCAAAAACCCAGAACTGACTTGCTTCAGATTTTCATGGTATATGCAAGCAGGAAACGTATTTCTGTTTGATTAGAGCACTACATAAGGGAGTTTAGAGATCCATGGTGAAAATAAATCCCTTTGCTGAGCATAGCTTCACAATTTGGTCAGCAGCTTGGCTGCAGATGAAGTTTTGTACTTCAGGCAAGCATACACACATATATGTTGTGTTCTCTCTCCTTTCTCATCCTCCTCCTTCATCTATCTGTCTTTCTGTCCATCCGTCTATCTATCTATCTATCTATCTATCTATCTATCTATCTATCTATCATCTATCTATTATCTATTTATGTATTAACTATCTGACTTCTATCATCTATCTTCTATCATTATATGTGTATGTGTTTGTATCTATCTATCTATTTATCTATCTATCTATCTATCTATCATCCATCTATTATCTATTTGTGTATCAACTATCTGACTTCTATCATTATATGTGTATATATATTAATCAGAGACTGAAGCAGGTAGATCATTTTTATCTGGTGTAAAGATGGCAAGCAGAACTCATCTTCCCTAAGGGACATTTCTAATGCCCAGGGGAGCAGAATGACTTAACCTGTGATTGTCAGCCGACTTGTTCCTTGCTACCACTACAGGGTAAGCAGAACACAGTTGTTCGATGGCTTTCTTTATAAACCATACCAGCAGAGCTTCTGTTTCTCTTCATTTTATAAGATTCTTTCTAAATAACTGCTCTTAAACAAATCCAGTCACATTACTGTTGCTAATATGTGACTCTTAACTGAAAGGAAAACATACCTGTTTTTTAGCTAAAAGTCAAAGGGAGGAGGCTTGAATTACACCTATTATATTCACTTTACAAGCCCCTACTCTACACATCAGCATCTCTTGCTTTTTTTGTAGGTGGATCTCAATAGATGTTGAGCCTCATTTGGACACGAAGGTTAGCAGTTATTTCTTGCTTCCTTCTTGATTCTTTTCTATGAATTAGTTAAAAAATAAAACGGAATAATAATGAATGGAAAAGCAAAGATTAACTTTAAAAAGAGATATTAATGAGAAATGAGTATGAAGAGGGAAATGGGGTTTATATCTCAGGTGCACCAGGTCTTGCCACTCACTATCTGCAGGAACTTGAATCAGTTCAATTAATTTTTCTTGTCACTTTCCTCCATTAATAAAATGGAAACAATGACAGCTATTATACACAATTACTGTGAGAGTTAAATAATAGTCCTTTCAATGTACTGGGATAATATACGTATATATAAAATATATGAGAGTCCTTTTCCTCCATAATGAAATTGCAGGTGAGAGAAACGGGTGAAATATTTGGAATGCATAGATTAGCAAGCTGGGTACGCTGCAGGTACATTGCTATCAAAATGTGACTTGTATGAAAAAGGGGGTCATGAATAAAAATGGAGACTACTAATCCAAATATTTCTTTTTCTTTATTAGAAAGTCAAATAAAGAGACAAGAAATTTTGAACACAGGCATCATTTTGCCTAAAATTGTAGCTAGGTTTATTTTTTCTCTCTCTCTCCTATGGAAGGTTTTTTCCCCCCTCTAAGTACTTAGCGGTATTTGTGCCACTCAAACTAATTGGCTCATTAGGGGTAGCACTAGCTCTCACCCTGCACCCATATTCCTCTAGAAATCCGGACAGAAGAAACAGAGCCCGATTTACACAGACCACACAGCGTTTTCACACATTTCTAAGTCAAAGAATAGCACACAAAAGGATGTTTGCCTGAGTTGATTGATGCTCCACTCTGAATCTTGAACTGCAGGGGCCGGAAGCCTTTGAGTGCATGGTAATGCTGCCCCCGTGTGGCCAACTTTAGGAAATCGCTCTGACATCTTGCAGCCCAACAGTCAATAAAGCCTTGAGGGGCACAGGACCAGCAATGGGCTGTTTCAGCCATGCTAGTTTGGTGGGGGAAACCAACATGATTAAGTCAGTCAAGCGCCGGATCAATAAGCTGAGTGTACTGTACTTGGACGACAATCGTTATTTCTCTACGTTCAATTAATTACTCCAGTTTTGAATTATTAGAACTCTCACATTTCTGCTCTGGGAAGTAAGGGTAAAAGTCCTAAGCCTCCATATTTCCCGAGGTGGGGGAAGACACAGAAACACATGCTTTAAGAGCTTTATGGCACTCAGTGCAATGGTGTCTTTAAATTTATGGGAGCGAAATGGGGTTTCCTAGCTAGAGTACCGCTGCTTATTCAATGCTGCTTTTTCCTTAGTGTGAATTTGAAATTTCCTGGTCCTATAATTGATTTTTTTTTTAATTAGTACCAAAGAATGGTACCCAATGTGCTATTTTAACCTGACTTGTTATATCAATTACTCGCTGTAAAATTCTACATTCTTAAGCTGTAAAAAATTATCCCAACCCTATTTTGCATAATTGTTAATATTTGAATCTATGCTTGAGAATTGTACGTGGCTTAAGAGGTGTTTCTGAGTCCTGCTCATGCGCAAACCCTTTAGTAAAAATTAGATGTGTTGGATCCAACGGCATCCATGTTCTCATCTTTCTTGTATGATAATGATCTCGCTCTCTTTTCTTGTGAATAGTGTTGACATGAGCCTTTTGGGAAGAATTTAAACTGTATGAATATTGAAGATTAGATCATGTGCTTAGATAATATTCTCTTCCTTTCATTCCAGTAACAAGTAATTCTTTCCTTCTATTAACTAGTAATAGGGTCATTCACAGGTCACAGATCCACTTCAAAAGTAAATAAATAATTCCTCCAAATGCATGCCTCATTTACTATAAATTATAACAGAACTGGGAGCTGGAATCACCCAGGTCTCTGAAGCATATAAAATGGGATGTCTTCAGCTGGGGAATGTGGTTGCTGCTTTGTGGAGATGATGATTTGAATATTGGCTCCACCTGATGACCCTGCAGGTTTCACCATGTCCATCAGATGGATTTTGTAAATAGCGGAGTTTAACAGGGAGGATAATTTACAAGAGAAACTCCCCCTCCTTCTATTTGGCATTTGAAATAAAACTGCCTTCTGTTATTTTTTTCTTCATGTACATTCCTCCATTAATAGAATGTTTCTTAACAGAAATACCATTCTGTTTAGACTGGCATTTCATAGTTCTTATTAGTTTGAGTAGAAATACCTCAAGGCTAATACAATGGAAAACTAACTCATCTCTGTATACCCTCTACACAGCTCTTCACTGCATCATACCTAGTAGCTGAGAGTAGCTTAGTAGAGAGAGAATCACACATACACACACACACACACACACACACACACACACACACACACACACGCACGCACAGAGAGGCACTGTGACTCTGAGTGACTAACTCAGGGTAATAAAAGTGTGGCAGGGTAGTTCTGGGAGGATTGCGGAGCTATTGTTTGCAGTTTTCATTTTTTAATACTGTATATCTTTTTTTTTTTTTTTTTTTGGTTTTTCGAGACAGGGTTTCTCTGTGTAGCTTTGCGCCTTTCCTGGAACTCACTCTGTAGCCCAGGCTGGCCTCGAACTCACAGAGATCCGCCTACCTCTGCCTCCCGAGTGCTGGGATTAAAGGCGTGCGCCACCACCGCCCGGCCTTAATACTGTATATCTTACTGTGAACATGTCAATACATGTTACTTTTATACAAAACCCACAGAGTTCTAATGTAGAAAGCAGGGATATGTGTAAAGGCAAGGTAAATATTCCATATTATTTTAAACAAAAAAGGAAATTATAGAATATATGTAGTAATACATATTTGTACCATATAATGCATATAATCACATATTGTATATAATACATATATACATGTATTATATATAATATACACATGTAAAAATACACAATTTATGTAAATGTGAATAAGAGTCTATATATCCATATAGTCAAAATTATCTGTGATGATATAAGAGAGGCTTAGGTAAAAAAAAAAAGATGTATTTTAAATTTTTCACCCCTATTCTTATGAATTAAATGTTATACTAAGCATTTATGCATATATTGTTTACATAATTGTGGATATAAATTTGTACAGAACATCACTAGGTACCTTCCCTGTAGTTAATGAAGCCCATGCTCTCACCCTGTGTGGCCCAACCAGAATGTTCTATGTCTACCCAGGGCCTCCCTGAACTGTTTCTTCTCAGGGAGCTCATAGAGTCCTATGCCTTTTCCCTTCACCTTAGAACTTATCTCACTGCATTTTAACTCCTTGTTAATTATTTGACCTGAAAGGAATTGGAGAGAGCTACCGTTTGTGGAATGTTATATGTGTTTTGAAATTGATGTTTATAAAATGGCTAGCTAAATGGAAGGAAGGAAAGGAAAGAAGAAACACACACACACACACACACACACACACACACACACACACACACAGAGAGAGAGAGAGAGAGAGAGAGAGAGAGAGAGAGAGAGAGAGAGAGAGAGAGAGAGAGAGAACATAAAGTTGGGTGGGTAGGTAGATAAGAAGGATCTGGGAGGAATTGAAGAAGGGGAAAACAAGGTCAAAATATACTATATGAAAAAAGTTTTAATTAAAATACATTATTTTATTAAAAAAAAAAAGACACTTTCTGTCACTGATCCTCTTGAAGGGCCTGTCTCCATCAACAGCGCTACTCTGCAAAGCAAGCCTCCATTTAACACAAGAATTGTGGGGGCATCATCTAAACCATGGAAATGATGGAGATCATTACACACATTATGTTGGAAGTTATGATTCCATCTGCAAGGCAATATTTGCTATCAGTTGCACCAGGTATTGCTCAGAAGACTTCTCTCTTTACTTCCAATCTTTACAATTTGTTATCTAAATTTTCTTCCAGTGTTTGTAAGCCAAATGTGGCTGTCAGTGCCTCTGTAGGCCGTGGAGGCAGCTTTTCCTCATTTAATCAAGAGTGACTACATGCTTACCCTACAGGCAACCTATTATAGTTTCCTGGGCACGGTGAGATAAACGTGGAAGAGAGGCATTCTGCCCCCTGGTGACTTACATGTATGTTCTTAGGAAAGGGCTCACAAATCTCTCTAGAAGCTGTTTTGCATATTCGGATGGTTCTTCTACCTTGTGGTCCACTGAGCACCATGGCAGTTTCCTTTTTAGTAGATCTTGGGTCATTTGACCCTTGCTTTCAGCATTAGCTATGGATAAGACATGCACAGTAAAGTGGTTTGACATTTCAGCTTGATTTAAGCCAATTGACACTGACAGCTTTGTGTCAAAGTGTGTTAATGCTTAATCAGAAATAATATCCCTGTGGACCAATGACTGAGTTCAGCATTAATTGGTGGTGGCTAGGTGCAAGTTTTCTGTGGGAAATTATGAACCAGGGAAGTTCAATCAATTTAGAAGGAAAAAAATGTGATTTTTAAAACAGCATTATTGAAAAGGACTTTTGATTCTCTCATGGAAGCTGTATTCTCCCCACTGAATATTCACACTTTCATAGAGAATTATATGGTGTTTGGGGGATATATAGAGACACTGTACCCGTAAGGAATCCATCGTTTGGTGATGGACCATACAAAGGAGCTGAAAGTTAGAATGCAATGTATTCCCTTTCTTGGTACCCTTGAGTTAGTTCTGAGAGTAACACCTGAGTGCTTTGTATAGGGAGTAGAAAGAGATGTGTTCTCAGAATTCCAGTTCTTTCTAAGGACTCTCTCTACCAACATTTATTTAAGAACTTTCTCCAGTGGATACAGGGGATACGTAAAAGAAAGTTCATTTCATAAAAAAACACAGCTGTAAGATGTGAAGGGAATAGAGGTGGGCTTAGTGTAGAAACGGCACTGGACAGCATACTTCTCCATTTCTCAGCTCACAAACAGCCCCTCTTGGCGTTTTGCTGTCATTCTTCACATTCATCTGCTGTGGTGATATATTGTGTACCCCAATAAAGCTTACCTGGGGATCAGAGGACAGATCCAGTCACTAAATTAGACAGAGGTCAAGCAGCGGTGGCACACACCTTCAATCCTTGATATCACTTGGGAGGCAGAGATCTATCTGGATCTCTGTGAGTTCAAGGCCACATTGGGCTACATGAGAGAAACAGAACCAGGCAGTGGTGACACATGCCTTAATCCCAGGAAGTAATATGGCAGGACACAGAAAGGTATATAAGATGTGAGGAAACAGGAACTGGCTATCTTGAGGATGAAGATTTTGTAGAGGTAAGCTAGTGGCTGGCTGTTCTTCTCTGTTTTTCTAGCTTTCACCCCAATATCTGGCTCTGGGCTATTTTTAAAATAAGACCTTGTAAGATTCATGTTACAACCTGCCACCAAGTTCTGCTAGTCTTCCCTTTCTCACATACCTTCCCAGAGAAGAATTGTCTTTCTGGTCCACTTTTAATTAGTTGGAGATGCAGCTTTATGTGTTCAGAATTAAATCCCTCAAATGATTCCACTTCATGGAGCAGCTGCGAATCAAGCAGTCAGACAGATTTTAATCAGTTATGACTACTTCAATATGGAAAAGAATTGAGTGGGCTAAATTTGATGTAGATGACTTGGCATGTTAAAGAAAAATGAAGGAATAGTGAGAATGGGATAGGGATTCCATGGAGTCAAAGAAGTAACTACAGCAGTGGGAAGAGGAAGTTTGATGAACATGTCTGCCCCCTGCCGCTAGTCATAGTAATTGTTTGACAGCCCTTTGCTTCACCAAAATCTTAAGGGTCACTCTGGAGTTTCACCCTGAAGCTTTTTAGAGACTTAAAGTACTGTTGTTTTAAGCCTTGATGGGCTAAACTTGAAGCCTAGTTGAGAAAGTATTCAGAAGAGCCTGGCTTGAGCTCGGCCAAGGAGAAAAACTTCAGTGACATTTGCTGAAACTGCCCCGGGCAAACACACAGTGCATCTGAAGATGAAAAAGCCCTTGTACAGAGCAACAAATCTCAATTCCATGTCTCTGTGCATCACCTCAGGAAGTTTTGGTAAAGATTAGGATTCAGTGACTGCAAGGTGCCACTAAAGCTGCTGAATTTCTGCAAACTTCAGAGGTAGTTCTGATGCTGCTCTCTGAGGACCATACAGTCAGCCTTAGGTGACTAGATTCTAGCAGGAGTCTTTTGCATAGCCCATGTGTGCCCTGTGTACATCCTCTCTTGTCTGTGTATAATGCAATGGGTAGTCTGATCTTTCAAAAACATGCATGACCATTTTCTCAACCACCTCGAAGTTTTTTTTTTTAATCAAATTACCAATGATATATACATTGATACATTGATGATCACCAAACCTTTGCATGATGGTTTACAAGTGTTTATGGTTATGACCCCGCCTCATACCCGTTTTAACTCTAGCCTTTTCTGCCATGGGCATTCCAAGCCATTCCTGGCTGCTAATAGCTTTATAGCAATTAATCATGTTCTTACTGTCTTCTGGGGCTTGTCTTTATTGTCTTGGTTGGCTGGGATATTCTTTCTTATATCCTGGAAATTTTTATTTACTTTAGTTTAGCCATCACTTGTCTCTGGTTTAGATAAAATATCAATATAATTCTTCATATTAATCAAATGTTCTCATTTTCTTTTTTATGCATTTCACTTATGAATGATGCACCTTTTGCTGTAATTTGCTAGTTCACTCTCTAACATATGATATGTGATCATGAAATATTAATTATATCGATGAGAGAGAATAACTAATCATTAAATCAATAAAGAAATACCGTCAAAATTTGGTGGATAATTACAGATTCAACCAAAATCAATTAGAAAGTATTTTGAGCAAATGACTAATATGAATTAAGGCAGTATTAAATGGAAATGTCAAAAGTATGTCACCTGAGCAATGCAGATGTAGCACCAAACCTTCTTAAGAGGACTTGGTCTGTATGGGAAATGGAAAGGTACTTCCCTTAGCAACCACTCTGCCTTCTCTCATTTGGTTGAGGGTTGTCTCTGGTTTATCATATATACAGATGGATTCTGTAGGAACTAGAGAGTGAAACACCCTGGCTGCCCTTCAGAATGGTTTGCATAGAGTATGTAACAAAAGCTCCATATGCATCTTTTCTGGGGCCTTCACTTTAGACATTTTTATGAAACATTGTCATTTTTATAAAGTTCTGAATTATAAACCTCATTTAGGACATGGACATATAGACACATGAACACACACACACACACACACACACACACACACACACACACACACACACACACTATATCTGTCTTGGGCAGGTTTTCCTAGTTGGATGGTATTTAGAATTAGAGAATGTTAGCTTCTGAATTTTGCCAATGAGATGAATTTCTTCTAGACACTGTCTTCCTCACCTCTGGATATGTAGACACTGTTTCCTTAGCTGGGAAGACTTGGAGTGACATATTTCCATGGTCACAGGGATACAGAAAGTTAGCCTATAGGCTCACTTTTCTTCTTTCTTCCTCTCTGTCCCCCCTTCCTTCTTCATCCAACTGATAAAATTTTCAGAATTGTATAATGAGATAATTTGTGCTGAGGGCTCATCGTCGTGATGTGTGCATGTATTGAAAGGCTAGTAAAAATAGCTGTTGTTATTATTCATACTTCACCCTGGTTCACTTTCCCAGCTGTCCTCCATAACCCCCTTAAACTGGACATGAGAAAGAATGTTTATTTCAGAGAAAGAGATATATAAGGTCAGCATTGAAGGACTTCAGGTGAAATAAGGTCTAGGTTGTGTCATTTTAAAGTCAGCCTTAGAGCTGGAGTGCTACTGTGTCTGAGACAATGTTTGGTTCATTCACAGAATGATGAAGAATTCAAATTAGGCTCCAAAGTCCTATGATCCCAGACCCTGAGAAAAAACAAATAAACAAATCAAAATTTTTCAAGAAGAGAAGAAGGAAAGGGAAGGAGAGGAGGAGGAGGAGGAGGGGGAGGGAGAAGGAGAAGGGGTGGAGGAGTTGGAGAGAGAGGAGGAAGAAAGGAGGAGAGGTGGGGGATTTGAAGACAGAAGAGGACTAGAAGGAGGAAGTGGAGGGAGGAGGGTTGGGGGAGTGGGAGGGAGAGGAGGAGGAGGAAGTGGAGGGAGGAGGGGTGGGGGAGTGGGAGGGAGAGGAGGAGGAAGTAGAGGGAGGAGGGGTGGGGGAGTGGGAGGGACAGGAGGAGGAGGAAGGAAGGAGGAGGGGTGAGGGAGTGGGAGGGAGAGGAGGAGGAAGGGAGGAGGAGAGGTGGGGAAGTTGAAGACAGAAGAGGAGGACTAGAAGGAGGAAGTGGAGGGAGGAGGGGTGGAGGAGTGGGAGGGAGAGGAGGAGGAGGAAGGAAGGAGGAGGGGTGGGGAGTGGGAGGGAGAGGAGGAGGACTAAGAGGAGGAGGGGGAAGGAGGAATGGGAAGGAGAAGAGGAGGACTAGGAGGAGGGAGAAGGAGGAGTGGGAGGGAGAGGAGGAAAGGAGCATTTCATCTTTGATGGAGTTATCATCCCATGCTGAAAGGCATACCCAGTTGCCATGGCAGCAGTTACTCTAACAGTATTTTATTTAGGTAGATACTTTTGTAAAAACAACAACCAAAAAAAAAAAAATGGTGTCCAGGAGCTCCAAGTGAAAGATCAGTTGTCAAACTTGTTGTTGCTCACTTTGAGCCTGTAAAAATTTTGGTATAATTTGCCAAACAGTCAGGGAGTCTATTTTGTGTATATGAGAAAAGATTTGTTGACATAAAAACAGAATCTTAGTCTTCATTTAAAAATATGGTCCTGAAAACTGTATGTGGTGATGAAAAGAATTTGACATCCAAAGAAGTGTTTTTTAGGCACCGAGAAGGGTGTAAATCACCCTAATTGAGAGATATTGGTTGAATGACACAGTACTGCAGAGTATCAGCCCTTTTAAGCCCTCGTCCAAATTCTGAATTTTCAAATGTGTGAGGAAAAGAGTTGTGTAAAGTAGAAGAGATGAGTTTAGCTCAATGAAATCATTTGAGAAAGAAACATGAAAGCCCTGTAGACTGTCCATGACTCTGAATGCCCCTGGCCCTGTGATATGGTAAACAAATTTTATAACCATAGACAGGAAATGGCAGGCAGAGATTAAAAACTGGGGCAATCAGACATTTGCCTTATTTGGGCATAATTGGACAACTATCAACCTGAGAACATTGAAGCTCAGATATTTATCTACAAAGTGTATTCTGAGGTCAGATTTCTCTTCCTTGTACATCAAGCTAATCTGTTGTTCACCATATACATGGATCTACTTTGGTCCAAATTCTTTGTTCAAATACAGAGAATGATTTAGGTAGATTTATTCTAGTTCAGCAGAGTTACATAGTTTGAACTGTCTAGACCAATCTCTTATTCTCTTGAGCCCTCCTCCCTATGTCAGAGGACAGGAAATGTGTATGAACAGGGTATTGCTCATGATCAGGGAGATTGCATATTATTTTGTAATATAGAAAGCAAAAAATGGAACACATATTGCACACACAGATAAGCAGTAGGAATTGTATTTTCTGATTTAAGGGTCCTTTTACTTCCAACTTTCACAGATAAATGCCTCTTTTGAGGACTAACTTGAACATATTGAATAAATAACACGTCAATAAATGTGAATAGAAATAAGCATTATAATAAGTAACAAGCAAAATACACTCAATCTAGCAATTCAGCTTCCAATTGTATTTCTTACTGCTTGCTTGTGGTCGTATGTGTACAGATTATAAATGCCTCCTCCCAAAAATCTCCAAAGAGGTTAATCCAAATATAAAGATACAGAAAAACATGTTATGCTGGTTTGTTAAAAATAAAAAATAAAAATAAAAATCTGTGTTTGAAAGACTGATCTTCTACTAATAAAAGAACAAATGGGAAGTTCGTCAGATGTTCCGTTTTACTTTGACAGACACAGAGTTCTTGCTTTTCCCTCAAATAAGTTCACAGAACATGTGTCTGTTTCCTGCACTAATTGGTTCTCTTGCTGGTGTTTCTTTTATAAATCATGTTTAAACATAAAAGAAATATCATTCCATATTTGGAGCCTTGACAAAAATCACTCACTTCATAGAATTTCTATTTCTAAAATGACAAGAAATAACTAATTAAACACCAGGGAAGACACATTTCAGTGTTTCTATTTGTAATGTCTCTGTGTTCAAAAGCCTTTGTCCATCAGTTTCTTTTCGTTTATTAATCACTTTCTTGCCTCAGTGTGGGTAAACAACAATCATTGGTGTTAGATACAATTGAAAATACTTCTTCAGGGGAGTGACCAGTGGCAAGTTGCCCAAGCATCAGTGAATAACTCATCACACATGCGCATATGGGCAGCACTAATTAGACTTGGTGGGTTTTAAAAGAAAAAAAGTGTCATGAAATTGGGGGAGAGAGAGAGGGGGGATATGTTGGTGGGCACCAGGACAGTTGAAAAGAGGGAGTGAGGGTGCATGTGAGCCTCATGCATTGTATACATATATGAGATTTTCAAAAATAAAGTATTTCCAAAAGGGTAGCCTTGGTATTTATAATTAATATCATCCACCATGGTATATACAATTGCAGTATTTATAATGATATTTATAACTAAAACCATAAACCATGGAGTGATGGAATTTGAGTCACCTGCCTGATTGAGAAAACTCCTGAATCCATGAAGAAAACAGCATTTTTCATAATTTTAGCTATAACTTCAGTGAAGTTCATTGACCTGCTGCTAATGCCATCACTGCCTGAGCAGTCTACTAGGGTTTGCCCTCACAGACCCACTTTAAATCAAGGGTGCAGACAAAATGGACCCATTAAACTTCAATTATTAGCCCATTTTTCAGTTGTAAGAGTGAATCGTTGAGCTTTAATCCTGAATAGAATAAGAAAAAAGAAACAAGTTAGATAATATTTTGATTTACAGTATTGCTTTGTTACCTTCTATTTCAGCTCCAGACTATAAATATTGAAAAAGCTGTGGGGCAAATAACACTTAAATCACTATTCAAATCTACTAGATTTTAGTTTCTTTCCTTACTTCTTCCCTCTATCCTTCCTTCCTCTCAGTTTGTAAACCAGACTATAAGAAAATCAAGCTCAACTGAAGAAAATGTCTTAGTGAAATTCCAAGCTCAACCGTGGGAAGACATTAGGACACTCCTGACTTCTGCTCTTCATTCATCACCATTATGCTCTTCTTTCTTTCAATCAATAGGAAAACACCTATTTCCTAAGTTTCCCCCCCTCCTTCTTTTTCTTTCTCTTTCTCCAATGTTCTTATACACTGTTATCTAGGCAAATTGGCTGAATTATTTTCAATATATATCTATTTGCAAAATCAAAACATCAGAAATACCTTCTTGTGTTTAATTTGACATTTTGGCTGCATCATTTGCACAACTGGAGAATAATATAGCTGATGAATATGTTAATGAACAGTTTGGAAATGGCAAAGAATATGGATTTGCTGTTCTCTGGCAGATGTACAGACTTCCTCAGACTTTCAAGTCTCCCACATGGGCCCACAGCAGCTGTTAGAACCACTGAAGCAATGCAGTAAAAACAACTAGGTGTGCAATGCTCATCTTTCCCTCATGGAAGTCTATTACTACTTCCTTTGGATTCTGAGGTGCAAGTAACATGTCCATAGCCATCCTCAATCTTCTGATTCCATATAAAACAGTTTCTCATCTGGGGGATCACATTCTTAAAGGTCCAAGTTGAAGATTTATACAAATTTATTCATGCATGTTTATTTTGTGATATTTTATTGTATATAGAGACAGGGAGAAGGGAAGAGGGAAAGAGAGGGAAAGGGAAAGGGAGTGTCTTAGGTAGGGTTGTGTTATATAACACCATGACCAAAGGCAACTAGGGGAAGAAAGGGTTTATTTCACTTGTAGCTCTCAGGTCACATTCCATCATTAAGGAAAGCCAGGGCAGGAATTCAAGGCAGGAACCTGGAGGCAAAACTGAAAAAGAAGCTAAGGTGGAGTGCTGCTCACTGGCTAGTCACACTCACTCAGCCTGTTTTCTTATACAATGTGGAAACATCAGCCCAAGGATGCCACTGTCTACAGTGACTGGGTCCTCCCACATCAATCACTAACCAAGAAAATGGCTGACAGCCTAGTCTATTAGCCAGTGTTATGGAACATTTTCTCAGTTGAGAGTTTCTCTTGCCAAATGATATGGTGATATTTTATTTGTACTGAAATGTGATTTTATTTGTATGTTAATAAATAAAGTTGCCTGGGGATCAGAGCTAATAGCAAGCCATAGCAGAAGCTGGGCAGTGGTGGTGTATACCTTTAATCCCAGCACTTGGAAGGCAGAGCTAGGCAGATCTCTGTGTGTTGAAGGATACAGCCAGTATGAAGACACATGCCTTTAATCTCAATACCAACTATAGAAGACCTGGAGGTCTGTATAGATGGGCAGTGATGAGGAGTTCATGTGGTTGGGTTTACAACCAATGAGAAAGCAGAATAGAAAGTCAATAAAAAGGACAAACACACAGGAAGTAGGTCTCTTGCAGAGGAGGACAGCAGTGGAAGGGTAAGGTTTTTAGCTCTTAGCTTTTGCTCTGACCTCTTGGGCTTTTTAACTTTGCAGTTGGCTCTGTGTTTCTTATTTAACAAGACAGTTACATCTACAAAATGACTATAGATTATGTCAAGTTGACAAAAGCCTAGCCAAAATAGAGAAAGAGGAAGAAAGATACAGAGAGAACATACACTGTTTAGCAGGCTTATAATATAGTTATTTATTAGGTATGGATATTGATTCATAAATGATATATGTGCAGTGGGGCCACCCACAGGCAAATAAGATTGAGATACAGGTCAAAGATAAATTTGAATCACCATAGATTTCAAAATCTTGATAATGTGAATACTTGGTTAACTGATTTTCCAGAGAATAAGTTCAGTATTTGTTTTACTAATTTAGAATAGAGCCAGGAGGACTAGGAAGCATTTCTGTTTGTGTTTACATTTCACTATTCAATTGATGCCATATTGGAAAGACGACTTTTTTTTTTTCAGGTGACAAGTGCTCCTTTTGTGCCATAGCATTGGGGTGCTGGTGTGAAGCCTCAGGTTCTCTATAGACATTGTTGTGACTAGAGACTTTCCAAACTGGAAGTACAAATAGAAATCACAGCATTTTCTTTCTACAGCCACAAAGCTAATCTTGCCCATATCTTAGGACAATACAGTCTTCATAGGACAAATCTAAAAAGAGTTATAGGCTCATGAATGGATTCCCTACGGGAAACAAGAGAAAGTGCCAAATTCTCTGCCCCACTTAACACAACCAAACTCTTATGGATGAGTGTCAGTGCTACTGGTTTTAAATTAATTTCAGTGGTAGTTTGATTGATTTGTCATAGCAAAGTTAAGGTATCAAAAGCTCAATGGGCATTCTGTAGTTTCATAAGTAAGTCACTTCATATTATAGTTGGGAATACATAAAAATCTTGATCTTTTCACAGATTTATAAACTGCAACAGGGAAAAAATACCAAGTATTCTAATGGGTGCTCCCAAACTATGTTGAAGTCTAGACATGACTCCTCAGTTTCTGGCAGAGAGAAGTTGCCGTGAGAATCATATTCCCACATCAGGAGATGTGATCTCAGAGGAACTGTGAGTGTCTGTGTGAGTGTGCTGACCTTTAACTTAAGACAATTGCTAGCAGAAAATTAAATTTTCACAGGTCCCTTGGGAGGTCTCAAAAGCCAAACTTGATTTTGAGAGAAGAGAAGCAATACACATCAGGTCAGAGTCTACAAGGAAATTTAAATTTTTCTTAAAGATAATTTTGGAATGATCAATGGAATGGCTGAAGATAAACATTAATTTCACACTTACTTACAGTAAGTAAGTGAGAGATTATTTTCTCTTCTAACTAGTAGGTCCTGGATTGTAAAGTCAAATGAGCCATTGTCTCTTTCTAAAAGGGCCCCATAAACTGATGGAAGAGACAGATAATTATCCATGGAAAACTGAAATTAAAGAAATTAAAATAATAAGAGAAATGTAAGGCTCTTCATCCTTCAAGGATGGGGAGAGGCAAGAGTAAATACATCATTGCTTTGAGATATGTAGTTCAGGCATGTATAGGAAAGAGCTCATTCCATGACAGTGCAGTTGAATACAAATGTATAAATGAGAACATAGCTCATTCATAGACTTACAAAGGGTCTGTTTCCCAGTCACTTCATTATCAATTTAACAAAAACTTGTTCATATTGTATACCAGTTTATAACTCTGAATAATAAAAATATAATTCCTACCCTGAAAGAGTTTACAATCTAATAAAGGAGATGGATTAAAAAAAATAAGCATTTTAGTGTGAGAAAATGCTAGCAAAGGTAAGACAGATCTAGACAGGAATCTAAGGAGGGGCTTTCAGTCTGAGTCTGTGGAGTCTATGAAAGGAGTTGTATTAACCTTATGTCTGAGAATAAAGGGCAGTTATCCAAAGGAAGGGAAGGATGACCATATGTGTTGGAGAGAATGGCTGGCAAATGTCTTCCGGTAAGCGGGAAACTGTGGCACCCAGGACCTCTGAATTATTTCAGTGTGTCTAAGACAAGAAGTGAAAGTCGAAGATGGGTTTTTATATCATGTGAGAACATTCTGGGAGCTCAATTGCATGTCCACTTTTCTAGTCACAGTGAGAAAGCTGTTCAGAGCTGAGGGGAGATTAGGCCAATAGCCACACAAAGTTTTAGGAAGAACAGATAGAGAGAATGTTGACAGTTTATTTTCCTAGATCTAGACATTCCTAAAATCCAACATATTAGCTATTTATTCCCTGAATTTCACAGTTCCTTTTGGTTTCGTCTTAATCAAGAATCCTAAAAAGACACTTCACTGCAGTTCTCTATTTTTTTCCTGTAATTTTGCATCATAGTGTGCAAACTTGTGTGTGTATGTATATGCATATGTGATTTTCCTCCCAACTAAATTATCAATTCAGAAGAACCATTATCTGCATCTTTGTGTTCCAGCATATGTCTAATGAGAGTGGTGAATTAGAGATTCCTAGCCTCCACCGGAGGACTAAGGACTGCAAGCTGACTTGCAGAACTGTGAGTCAGAATGGAGTGTTCTTATCACTGGCTTGTGGCTATGTCAAGATACTGGGTGTAGATCATTTGCTTCCCCATGGGTAGACACATTCCATTACTTTCTTTAAGACCTCTGGGTTCTAGTGTAGATGAGGCTATGTTTCTCTCTGATGAGGCTCTATCCTTTCAAAGTGCTTGACCTATGCCGTTTTAACATTGAAGCAATAATTTTAAAGTGAGAAGCCTCTCTTCATGCATTTTGGCTCTGATTAGCTCTATCAATCTTAGCTTTTATTTCTGTAGTGAGAAAATAGAAATTCTAATTTTGCAGAATTATTTTGAAGACTAAATGAGAAAAATGTACAAAAGTGCAAATATATATGAGCTCTGCTCACTAACTTACACACAGACATTATTTGATAAATTTTGTTTTCTTATTCACAGGGATGACTTCAAAGCAAGCACAAGGAAATGATAAAAATTGGGCAGAAACCGGAGTCCTCTCTTACTGCACTTGCTCAGAGAAGAGAGCAGGAAAGGCTGATGTTTCCATATTCACACATACCTTCCTAGTTTCACATTTTCAATTTCTATTTAACAAAACAAATTTCCTCAGTGCCAAGTCTGTGAGAGTCCCTGAATTAGATTCTTTAGTAAATAAACAAAAACAAAACAAACAAATAAAAAACCCAAGTCTGTCTGAAACCCTCAGAAGAATGAACACAGTTAAGGACCAAATGACTTGAAACACAAATCAGGAAATATAACCTGACAAACATCCATGTGCTTTTTGGAGTGTTCATATAGATTACTTGAAATTGATTGTCATAGAAACGAGAGCTGTGTATATGTAAGTGGTCCATTTTCTTCCCAGGTCCCTGTCACAACCAATTCACCAATCCATTCCTCCTACTTAGACAAATGCAAGCAGTTTTCTGCACTCATTTCCTGTACCACTGGGACATGAAGTTTGAAGCCATATAGAAATACCTTCACTATCAGGGCAAAAGGCTGAAAAGAGGATGCAGATAAACCCTTACAGGAACTCACGAGTGAGGGAGTAGTGGGCTTCAGTACTACCCATTGTTCCCAAGCCCCTAATTGCCACAGTTCAACTGCACACTCCCGCTCACAAGATCTACTGTACATTTTATTAACGTCATAGAAACGCCAGTGATAGACACTGGGTCCTCTTGCTTTTCCTTTATAAATCACCACTTTTCACACGTGTTTCACTTAAAAATAAATGTAGTTAGGGGAATTGAGACTGCAAATATCTTTCTCCATTATTTTCTTACAAAGATAAACTTTTTTAATCAAATTTTTACTAATCTATGTAGAAGTATTCAAACTGAACACTGGATACACATGTGCAAGTCATAGTATTCTGCCCCCCCCACTTTAGTGATTCTAAGTCTTAACTTGCTTTTGTAGCTGCTTTCTATTGTTTGCTCCAAGAATTTAAGACAAACAAACAATCATTTAAATTGGGAATTTTGACATACCTATAACATATACAGCAAAATATATAGCTTTAATATTTCTTCAGGTCAAAGAACAAAGTGAGTAATACTATGTAGTTCCTGCTAGGAATTCAACTATATCTTTTAAATAGATTATGTCTGTATGTTGAGGCTCTAATCAGTAATGTGATGATATTTGGTGTTAGGGCCTTTGGGAGATAATAAAGTTTAAATGAGGTCATGAGGGTGCTCTCATAGTATAATTAGTGATACCATGAGAAGAGGTAACAAAGTTTTTCTTCCATCTTCTGGCCAAGTAAAGACACAGACATAGCAACTGTGTGCCAGCCAGAGCAAGCCTTCATTAGAATCCAACCCTGACCTCAGCTTGTAATCAGAACTGTAAAGAGTAAATGTCTGTTGTTTAATCCACCCAGTTTGTGGTACTTTTTTTACTGCATACTGAAAAGGAATGTTTTCATATTCCCTTTATGTATGAAAGATTGACATTTCTTTAATCAAATATTTTTCTAATATACATAGAAGCATTAAAACTGTACACTTGAAATTTGGAAATCAAACACAGAGCTCTGTGGTTGAGTCACCTCCTTGGGAGAATCATGGTAATGTATACCACATTTCATGTTGCTGTCCAGCTTGTCTGAACAAATGGGTTTCCAGTGCGTTGTGAAGCAGCAAATCCCCTTGTGGACACTCTGACTTCACTTATGAGTGGTCTTGTAACCAGACCTAGGAACTGTGAGACAGGACACATTAGGACCTTGTTGAAAGATAATGCTAAAATGTTCACATTTCATGAACAAATCCAGGAATTTCTTTCTTGTTTTTTCCATCCACTCCCTCCATATTAACTCTCAACCAGGACAGATGATAGTGAAATAAACCTGTGACTAGTAACTGATGTCTCTTTAGGACCAACATAACTCTGAGAGCTGTGCTGGAGGTTTTCTACAACTTTTCTCTAAAAAATTACATACTATTAATCTGTACATTCTGTCTTCCCTTGATTTAGTGTTGTGGCCAATGAGGCTTGGGGAGAAAGGGTGACTGATTAGTCTACTAATGTGTGGGAATAAGGCTGGTGAGACTTGAATCTAAGAATCTAGGGGCATGCCATGTTTATGCTGTGATGTGTACTCTCAATTGCACCACCAATCTCTTGCTCTTTCTATAGTGGGTAAGACAGTGCCTTCATCCTTGGAGACCCACTCTAGTCCACAGTAACAGTACTGAATGGATAATTTTTGCTTAATGAGTGAAACAAAAACACTAGCTCTCACCTTGAGGTGATGTTTCTACTTTGTCTATGATGAAATGGAAAAGTTCAAAAAGCAGGTCAGGGGCAGGACAGCTGTGTGTGGTTTGGTAGTGTTCACTGCATCTCCTGCTTCATCTTTGGAAATGATTTTGACCCCAAAGTTATAGAAAAAAGTTTAATTAACAGAAACTATTTCATGTTCAATCAAATATTGAGTGGTAGATGATGTGTTACCCTGAACAGAGCTCTGAGCTATATAAAACAGAAATTGATAGCCTCATAGGGAGAAATCAAGCAATTCTTTATTGTAGTGAATGATTTTTTGTCACCTCTTAATGATCAATAAACATAGATAAATCCATCAATACAATTAACAAGCCTTATCTAAGGGGTATACATAGGGCCCTGCATTAAGTGATCAGAGACACAAATCATTTATACTAATAAACCAAACACTTGACTCTAGAACGGATGTCAATAAATTCCGGGCTTGAAACCACCCAGATCATGTGGCACTCATTACAAAGCAATTGACTTAGAAGTCATTTACAAGAAGATGCCACAATCTAATTCACTTTGAAAGTGAAGAAGTCTCTTATGCAGTTAATAGGAAACTTATTTTAGATATTTTATGTTCTTTAAAGTTGTATAGTAAATTCCACATATCAAAGTTGTGTGTATATTGATAATAGCATGAAAGGAAATACAACCTTAAAGGAGGTTAGAAGTATAGTTTATTGGTAGAGTATGGGAGGTCCTGGGTTCAGTCTACATAATTGAAAAAAACAAATAAATAAAAGGCAAGCAAACAAAAGAAACAAATCCAAAGAGAGAAAAGAAAATTCTTGAAAATTAATAAGCTAACTTGGAGGTTTAAGAAAGGATATATATATAATCTAGTCAAAATAATTGCTGCAGATTTTAGGTCTTAGTTATTGTTCTTAATTGCCTGACACTCAATCCTGGGTTGTCTTGGGTAGGGGTGCAGCCACTCAGAATGTGTGAGTAAGAAAGGAACTGAAGGCATGAATTCTGCATTATTTACTGTGCATTTGAAAAACCGTTCCTCCACAAACTCCTCCTGAGGAGAGGGGTGGGAAGCAATGAAGGGAGTGTAACAAAAAACAACATGATTGAAATACACCAGCAGGCCATTCAGCATAAGAACCAGAACATGTGTTCAAACATTAAGGTGATGGAGGCCGATAGCATACATAATACGCATACACTCCTAACCCCCTTTCCATTTTATAGCATTTTATTGCTTTCTGAGACACTGTGGTGTTTATCCAATATTCAGTTTACTACTTGATTTCCCTTTTCATTGTGCTGCAGTAATGCTAAGTTTCTTTGTTTTTTAATAGCTTATGTTCCTGTACTCTAGAACATTATCTAGTGCATATCATCATTCTCCATGTCTTCCCATTCAATATCAATTTTCTTTTAATCTTTCATTTGTATTTTCTTTCTTTCTTTCTTTCTTTCTTTCTTTCTTTCTTTCTTTCTTTCTTTCTTTCTTTCTTTCTTTCTTTCTTTCTTTCTTTCTTTCTTTCTTTCTTTCTCTTTCTTCCTTCCTTCCTTCCTTCCTTCCTTCCTTCCTTCCTTCCTTCCTTCCTTCCTTCCTTCCTTTCTTTAGAATAATCTCATGTAACCAAGGCTAGCCCTTAACTTACTATGTAGCTGAAGCTGCTCCCTTCCAAGTGTTGGGATTACCATGGTAATGATTAAAATTATAGATTAATATTTTTATAGATTATAGATTAATATTTTTAATGTAGAGTATTTAACACAAGGAATGTCCCAGATACTTAACTTTCTACACTTTTCTTTCTAGTTATGCCATGTGTTTATTTTATACAAAGAAAAATAGAAACATGCAGTAATGTAGTTGTGTTTATCCTGTATCAATTTGTCTTTATCAATCAAAAATGCTTGGTTGAGCTTAAATTTCAATGGGAAAATACAAACTCTGACATATCAATGGAATGATTAGATTTCCTGGATAGGAGGTCTCAACCACATTTCTTTTTTGATGCACAAAGAATGTTTTTACCTCTGTCATAAAATGAGGATATTTTAAATATCACAAGTGATAGGAATTATGACAAATACTGTCAAAACATTGTAGAAGTCACTCTATGTTAGAGATATTTTTACCACCTCTCTTACTTAAAATGTTGGGAACTACATGCTGAGACAAAATTTATAAAAACATACTTGGAATGCTTGGAACTAGAGGCTCTGTCTTTTGTTACTAAAATATACAGCAAAGACTGAATGTCTGGAGAACTGAAATCCATTACAGTACCCCTGCCATGCATAATATGTTCCTATGTTGCCTATATTTGTACAATATGCCCTTGGCCAGGCGTGATAATGAATGATAAAACATTACACCAGTTGGTGGCAATGCTGTTTTCACAGTAATGGTCACTTAAAACCACAGGGCCATGCTGATTTTCCCCTTATAAACCCTAACTGCTTTGAATTTCTAACTTGTACTACAAGTTATTTCTGGCTTAGAAGTAAAGCCAGATTTTCTGTAACCCCCAAGTATTCTCCATGTTATCTTTAAGCCTTTTCATTACCAAAGGCAAACTAAATGTGAAATAATAAATAACAGGGTTATGTGGCCTGAAAAGGCAAATTCTGAAGACCACAGGAAACTATGTCAAACACTGCCTTGCCTCATCAAGAAATTACAGATCCATGCAGTGGGGAAGCCAGTCTACATTCTGGCTCTCAGATGTCTTTCATCTGGCATTCTGTTGCAGAGCTTATTACCTAATAGGCAGAATATGTGATATTTAGTGAAAACTTCCCTGAACACCAGTTTTTATCCAAGGAAAATCAGAAAGCCTTCCAAGACAAACAATTGATAAAATTTAACTGTCTAAAATAATTTCATGTGTAGAATAGACAAACAAGATACATGAATACATCTGGAGGTTGGAAATTAAGCACATGTACTCATTGGCTGGAAGTTGTGCAAGACCCTTTACCCCATATCAGATTTCATTTTCTCTGAGAAACTTTCCCAAATCACTCTCCAACTTGAATTAATATTTATATCTCACCTTATCAACTTTGAAAACAGCCTTATCAATACCTCCATATACCACAAATGGTTTCCATTTATTAGTATGATATTTCATTAGATACCACTTCAACTTATCAAGTTCATTAGACCCCACCTATGTGCTAGCCAAACTGGTAGAAATCATGCAGTAAAATTTGTAAAAGTAGTTTCATCTTATTTCACTGTGTATCATACACTGTATATCTGGTACATGGAATGATATGTGGTAAATGCTCAAATAAAAAGAAACGAGTGCGGATATTTAGTTCCCACAAACTAAAAGAACTCCAGCATTAAGGCAGTGGCCTACAATTAAGTTTGTTGACTTTTGTGAAGTTTGCACAAACCTCTCTAAAGGATGGCAGTGGTACACTCGTATCTTGAACTAATACATGTGCAAACCCAGTGTCAATAATCAAATAAATATGTCAATTCAGACAATGTAATGATACTCAAAGACTGAGCCACCAGCGATTAATCATATAGAAAAATAGATAAATAGAGTAGGTGAGGTTTTCATAGAAGATACCAATGGAGAAAGCAAGGTAGCAGGAACAACAACCTTGAATTTATTGTCCTAGGACCTAGAGACTGTTCTGTGTGTTCATTATTAACTCATTTAATATTCTCTTAAACTTCTAAGTTTGACTCCATTATCATCCCTTTCACAAGGTGAGAAGCTATGCTAACATTGCTGTTAGTTGTTTAGGTGGCCCATTTCCTTATTTTTTTCTTTGTTTTAGAACACCTGTCTTTAATGCAGTCCAGTTTGCTTCTTGGAGAGTAATACCATCCTATCTCTAGGAGAGGTCACACAGATGCAATGAGAACTTCAGCCTTTGATAACACTTTGTTCTGGAAATCAGGTCCAAGGTCTTCTCCCTGGAGCACAGTCTACTCCCATGATTTGACTGAGATGTGGGCACATGATATAATTCTAGAAAGTTCTTGCTTGAGGATTGTTAGGAATCAAAGCCATTCTTTATGAAGAGTGTGGTCTCAGAAATAAATATTCCATTTTATTTCAATACAATAGTAAATAGGCACAGGATGACACAGACACGGATACTTTGCTACTAAGACACTGTGTAGGGAATGCTTTCAATCAGATTCCAGTGTTCTCATCCTCCTTAAATGTCCATCTAACTCAGGTTACTTTTGGTTCTAATTTGTTAGTTGTCAATGGAAGTATCCTAAATGACACAAACAGGAATCATTCAAGACACAAGTGACTTTTCCAAATTTACACATATGTTAAGGACAGGCTTCAGACAGCTCATACTGTTAATGACTTCCTATATTTCTTTTGTGAGACAATCTGGAAAAGTTCTACATTAATCTTCTGCTAGTGCATTTGTACTTACACTGAATGGTTGGGTTCCTTTTATAGGCTCTGCTTCTGTTTCTGTTACTGGGAGGCTGCCAGTTTCCCCCAGTGTCGAGACTCCTGCATCTGAGCCCTGGCCTACTATTGCTACTAATTCTCTCTTCCTTTCCCCAGTGACTTGGAACCATCTTATTAAACTCTGGGTTAATGACATCCAGGTCACTTCCATTCAGAAGGAATCCCTAGGACTCTTTAGACTCACTCATCTGTGCTCTCTTGGAATCTCTAGGATTTACTCATCTGTGCTCTTTTTACATACTACCAAGATCTGGGTGGATTCAGGAACTCAGACTCCCAATAAATCTGTCCAGTTAGGTTCATTCTCTATCAAGGCATTGTGGTTTAAGCTACTATTGTCCTTTATCATAGCTCTTGTGTATTTGATTGTTGGATATTTCTTCTCTTGTAAACATAGCCTTAAAGGTCTTTTGCCTTAAAATGGAAGTGGGGGGGGGTTTGCTAAGACAGCACACTTATTGTGGTTGAAGGTAAACCATGTGTCTCACTATGAAACAAGTCATCATATGATTCAGAATTATACTTGACATCTGAAAAATTCAGTTGATGGCTTCAAAAAAGATTAATCTAAACTTCACTAACAGGAAGAAGAAGGAGGAGAAGGAGAAAGACAAATTCCTCCATCAGATGAGAATGCTGTCTACAACAGTTAACGTTTTCCTTCTGCCCTGCCTCTTAGCTTTCCTAAAGTTTTGTTCTGGTTTCTTTTAAGGTTCAGTGTTCTTATTGTAATGAATTTGAAATACGGAGACACAAATAGTGTATTGGATTGCCTCAAGGACATTATGAAGTTATCATAGCAGATGAATTGAATGATGGTTCTTAAGCAAAAAAAAATCAGCAAAATAATCTAATGTTTATATAGTACTGCCAAGAGTTACATCTTTTAAGATTTCAAAAGAGAAACTTGGTGCCTGGAAACCTTGATAAATGTATGTTGACATCCCAGAAAAGACTGGCCATGCAATTACTTCCAGACCATTTCAGCTGAACCAGGACATGAAAAGCATATGGTTGAAATGTCCCCTGGTTCATAAGGCCTTTGCTGTTTCTAAAATATGTGAAATTAATATACTTTTCAACTTGTCTTGGGGAGTTTCTTTTCCACTAAGAAGTATGGGTGGGTAGAATTAGCCTGTTAGGAGTCAATTCAGATATGATGTATAATTTTACTTATATAATCATTATTTACTCACCCACTTGGTCATAAATCATACATTTATCAAAAATTCCCTTTAGAATAGGCTTTATTAGCTAAATGGTAACCAAAAATGAATGAAAGGGGTCATCTTAAAGAAATATTCATTACAGTGGATTTCAATGGAGAAAGAGCTTTGGACCCTTTGCACAGTGAACAACAATTTCCCTAATCAAACCTGGAAGATTCATATAATGGCAAAGATGGCAAGATATTCCCACCCACCACCCCCAACACTGCATAGGGTAAAGGAACATCAGTAGAGTGACATATGGACAAAGAAATAACGGAAGCTTATCCCTTCATCATGAAGACAGTGGGAAAACATTACAGAATTAAAGGAAGGTGGACCTTTGTGATACTGAGGAGTGGGAGAAAGAGTATGTGAGGCTGGGCTGATCAATGGTGCTGGAGAAAAATAGAATAACAAGTACCTAGTGAGATTTCTCTAAATATTAGTTGAATCTCCTCTTGTTATCACTATGATGAACAATGAGATGATATTTGTGCAATGGTTACATCCAGGCATGCACAAATGTTAATTATTTTCTTTCTATTAGAGTTAGAGTTTCAAGGGAATAAGGACAAGGAAGAGTGGAATGTAAAGATTACCTGGGTCAACTTCAGTTTTTTAATTAGTGTAATCATTTGTATCTTAATACAATCCAAAGATAAAATTGTGTCACTTACACAAGAAGAAACATCTACAGAATAAGTTCATGTCCAGCCAAGGCAGCTTAGAAAGTCCTTCCTTATAATTAAAAACATATACATTATAAAGGGGCATTGGAGCTAATTCAATAGTAGAGCACTTGCCTAGCATTCATGAGGTCCTAGGTTCATACCAAGGACCAAAAAATAATATAGCTGAAAAGACTGGAATACACAGAAGTTCACATGTTTTTAATTTTTTGAGATTGTAATATAAGTTTCATTTCCCTTTCCATTGTCACCCTCTAAACCTCCCATGTTGCCCACCCTTGTTCTCTTTCAAATTCATGGCTTCTTTTTCTTTCATTGTTGCTACATGTATCTAAGTTAATAAGACAACTCAATGATAAAGCTCACATTCTATTCCAAGCAGTCAGACTCTGGATGTTCCTCAGTTCTAATCTAAAGAAAATAAAGGTAGCATCAATCTGTGAAAATCAGGCATGTGTTGGTTCTATGACAAGTGCAGTGAGAAATCTCATAGTGTCACTCAGAGACTTCATCAGTGACTGTAGTTTTTTTTTCTTTTTTCTTTAAAAAAAAAAAAGACTCTTTTTATTCTTTGCTCTTTGGGGGCCTGCCACCCAGCTCCCAAATAATCACATGGAGACTTATTCTTACTTTTGAATGCCCTGCCTTAGCTTGACTTGTTTCTAGCCAGCTTTTCTTAAATTATCCCATCTACCTTTTGCCTCTGGGCTTTTATCTTTCTCTATTCTATATGTATTTCTTTACTTCTTACTCCACAGTTGGCTGTGTGGCTGGCCCTTGGAGCCCTCTTCTCCTTCCTTTCTCACTCCTCCCTTTTCTCTCTTCCTCTCCTATTTATTCTCTCTGCATGCCAGCCCCACCTATCTTCTGTCTCTTGCTTAGCTATTGTATACTTAGCTCTTTATTAAACCAATCAAGTGTTTTAGGCAGGCAAAGTAACACAACTTTACAGAGTTAAACAAATGCAACATAAAAATGCAAAGCAATTTTGCATCATTATACAAATATTCCATAGAGTAAAAGAATGTAACACATCTTTAACTGATATTCTACAACAGGTGACTAGCTGATTTCAAAGATAATATCCAATTCCTATGTGGGCCTGCTCAGAAATGTTGGAATCAGAAAGATGTTGGTGGTAGACTTTGTTATGACCTATACTGAGTCCACAAGCAACCCCAGAACTGGAGCAGGCATGGATGAGGAGTGATTTCCAGCAGATGTAAAGCAGTCGTCCCTTCCCAACACACTGTCAACAGAGGTAAAACATGTGAACCTACTTTGAATGCGGCAGAAACAAAGGAAGCAAAACACACCAGAAAATGACTACATAAGACAGTTGTGCCCAACAGGATGAGGGAATAATCTAGAACATGAAAGAATGAGGTATGAATATAAGGCTTGTGGTATACACGATTCTTTGTGTGCTGGAAGGGAGGCAGCAGGCAACTAAGTTTTCTTTCTCTGTTCTGTTCCCTCACATCCTTGTATCCCCATCTGAAAAGAGCATACTAGCTAACATATCAGAGGCTTTGGATATCAGATGTGTCCATTCATCTGATGCCTAATGTCTCCTCTACTGAAAATGTGTGCCTCAATGGAACTGTTCAGAGGTGGAGTTTCGTTCAAAGTTGGTTGAATGACAAGGGTTCTACCTTCATCATTGGGTTAAACAAGTGATGGAATCAAAATTCAAATAAGTGAATAAACCATGGGAAAGTGATATAACTGGGCAGTTGTGACATGGGTGGCGAGATATCTTTTCAGATTTAAAGCTAAATTTTAAAACCCACAGAGATTTACTTAGAAAACATCATAGCATCATGTGCTAAGTTTGCCAAAGGAAGACCAGGTAGTCACTAGGAGACTACGCTAGATCCATTTAACAGAGATGAACTCTCTGTGATGCAATGGGAATTCCCGTATTTGATGGTATAGTTTGGCACACACCTGCCAATTTTACAATTAAAAACAAAAACATGTATGCAGTTCTTCCAAGAGTTACTTTGTGTCAGCTCATTTGAAAAATACTTCATTCTCTTGGTAGGTAATGAATGTTGTTTCTACTTGTACTGGCTGTTTTGTTCACTCAACTTTCTGAGACAAGTGGATGGAAAATATTTGTTGAATAGCTTGAGATAAAAGCTGTCAGAAATGGTTGAGAATGTTTTTCTTGCTTACTCTATGCAACCATGAAAGAAATTAGACATGCATGTCACACTGAAGTCATCTCATTTTGAGACCATATCGAGGCCTTTGAAACAATACTAATTTTTCAATTAGACTCCACATAGACCACAGGGCTCAGTAGGAGTAAATTTAAACACAGATTGCATTTAGATGAATTTCCTAAGGCAGGGTTAAGAAAGCTCAGGGTGAAGGAATTTGTTGTTACCTAGTCTTTTATAGACTGCCCCAGCCACAATTTAACAACCATTTAACCGATTTTCTCATTCTAGAAAGAGCTGGAACACAGAGAGGGAGATGGTTCTCCCAATGTCGACACAAAGCTCATACCATCCCCAAGCAGGTTAGCGCTTAGATTTCTTTATATTCATCTATTTTAAAGTTGAGATCCATGTTTTCTAACTGCCTAATATATCCTGATTTATAGCAACAGCTCTGCTTCCTCCTCATATTTGGTTATTTGCAGCTGTAGTGAGGTTGTTTATGGCCTGCCGATTTTCATTTCAGGTTTTTTTTTTTTTTAACTTTTAGTGACTTCTTTGCCACATGATGAAATATATTTACCACAAAATTGATGAACTGGAAGATGCTGAATTTGCTTTCCATATCATATGCACTTTTATCACTGGCTCAGAGACCAAGATAATTATACTAAGACTACAATTTTCCTTCCCAGAATATTCCAGAATGACCATGCTTTGCAAGGACTTCTTAGTAATTATAAAACCCCAAGTATGGCTATGAATAGCTAAGTCACCACCCACAGCTTCTTACAATTGGGAAACTTAGACTCAGGTAATTTTAATCGGGAATCCCAACTCAAATATTTACATAATATTGACCCAAATCCTGGCAAAGGAAAGTAGGGCTAGATTATTTGTGTTTAAACGAAGGTTACTTACTATATTGACCATTCTGTTTGTTGTTGTTGTTGTTTTCCTTTTATTTTATTTTACAATACCATTCAGTTCTACATAACAGCCACAGATTCCCTTGTTCTCCCCCTTCCTGCCCCCCTCCCCTTCCCCTCAGCGCACTCCCCATTCCACCTCCTCCAGGGCAAAGCCTCCCCCAGGACTGGGTCGAAGGAAAGAGAGTGGGAGATCCCAGCTGGATCAAGAACAGAGAGGGAGAACAAGGAATAGTTGTTGTTGTTTTTAATAGGTAGTTTAAGCACAGCATGGGAAGGCTGTATCTCCAAATTTCATTTTAACTTTGACCTTTACTTCAATCCATCCAAGGTCTGTCATATTTGCTACCACTTGAAAGCCAGGGATAAGACTCTGCCTTTCTGCCGGCCAGTGTCAGACTGTCTCTGTTGCTCTGCATGGCTTTGCCCATGTTACACCTTACATTGCTGCTCCTCTGTTTAAAGCCATCTCTGGTGGTGAAAACAAATTACATACAAAAAGATTTTGTTGGCAGCAGGAATTGGAAGATAATAACTATTTGGAAGGATTTTCTTGACTTTTCATCTCATATGTTTGTATATTGCATAAGTGTTTGTATGTATGTGCAAGTCTGTGTTTGTGTGTGTATCCAAATAAAATAAGTACCAGATTAACTCATGACTGAATATATTTCCTGTTTTATGCTGCTTGATTGTGTTGTCACAAATTTATCTACCATGCTGGTATAATTAAATGTTTACCTGCTTCTAAATGGTTCTTTCTTCAATTCACTGTGGCATATTGTTCTTATTTTCTTTTTTTTGTGATATATATTTTTTATTTTACAATATCATTCAGTTCTACATATCAGCCATGGGTTCCCCTATTCTCCCCCCTCCCACGCCCTCCCCTTACCCCCAGCCCACCCTCCATTCCCACCTCCTCCAGGACAAGTCCTCCCCCGAGGACTGTGATCAACTTGGTAGACTCAGTCCAGGGAGGTCCAGTCCCTTCCTCCCAGACTAAGCCAAGTGTCCCTGCATAAGTTCCAGGTTTC
Organism: Peromyscus maniculatus bairdii; assembly: GCF_049852395.1. Classification (NCBI taxonomy): domain Eukaryota; kingdom Metazoa; phylum Chordata; class Mammalia; order Rodentia; family Cricetidae; genus Peromyscus; species Peromyscus maniculatus. Next base: position 43,028,888 of record NC_134861.1, read on the forward strand.
AGACAGCCAACTCATGCAATGAGCACAGGACTTGGTCCCACTGCCTAGATGCCTCCCAAACTGATCAAGCCAATCAACTGTCTCACCTATTCAGAGGGCCTGATCCAGCTGGGAGCCCCTCAGCCTTTGGTTCATAGTTCATGTGTTTCCATTCATTTGGCTATTTTTTTTCAATAATTGAGTAAAACTGAAATTTATTATATGCCACAGTCGTCCTAGGGACCTCCATGCTATATATATATAGCCTCTATGGTTCTATGGTTTGTGGTCTGATTGTTCTTTATTTTATATCTAGAATCCACCAATGAGTGAGTACATACCATTACTGTCTTTCTGGGTTTGGGTTACCTCACTCAGGATGATTTTTTCTAGTTCCATCCATTTGCCTGCAAATTTCATGCTTTCATTGTTTTTCTCTGCTGAGTAGTACTCCATTGTGTATATGTACCACATTTTTTTCATCCATTCTTCCGTTGATGGGCATCTAGGTTGTTTCCAGGTTCTGGCTATTACAAATAGTGCTGCTATGAACATAGCTGAGCATGTATCTTTATGGTATAAATCAGCATTCCTTGGGTAGATGCCCAAGAGTGGGATGGCTGGGTCTTGAGGTAGTTCGATTCCTAATTTTCTGAGAAACCGCCATACTGATTTCCACAGTGGTTGTACAAGTTTACATTCCCACCAACAGTGGAGGAGTGTTCCCTTTGCTCCACATCCTCTCCAACATTGGTTGTCATTGGTGTTTTTGATCATAGCCATTCTAACAGGTGTAAGGTGGTATCTCAGAGTCGTTTTGATTTGCATTTCTCTGATGATTAAGGATGTTGAGCATTTCTTTAAATGTCTTTCAGCCATTTGTAGTTCTTGTTTTGTGAATTCTCTGTTTAGCTCTTTAGCCCATTTTTTAATTGGACTGTTCAGTGCTTTGATGTCTAGTTTCTTGAGTTCTTTATATATTGTGGAGATCAATCCTCTGTCAGATGTGGGGTTGGTGAAGATCTTTTCCTAATCTGTTGGCTGTCTTTTTGTCTTATTGACTGTGTCTTTTGCCCGGCAAAAGCTTCTCAGTTTCGAGAGGTCCCATTTATTAATGGTTGTGCTCAGGGTCTGTGCTGTCGGTGTTTTATTTAGGAAATGGTCTCCGGTGCCAATGCGTTCAAGAGTGCTTCCTATTTTCTTTTCTATTAAGTTTAGTGTAACTGGATTTATGTTTAGGTCTTTGATCCACTTGGACTTGAGTTTTGTGCATGGTGACAGATATGGATCTATTTGTAATCTTTTACATATTGACATCCAGTTATGCCAGCACCATTTTTTGAAGATACTTTCTTTGTTCCATTGTATAGTTTTGGCTCCTTTGTCAAAAACCAGGTGTTCATATGTGCATGGATTAATGTCAGGGTCTTCAATTCGATTCCATTGGTCCGTATGTCGGTTTTTATACAAGTACCAAGCTGTTTTTATTACTATAGCTCCATAGTAGAGTTTGAGGTCCGGGATGGTGATGCCTCCAAGGGTTGCTTTATCATATAGGATTCTTTTAGCTATCCTGGGTCTTTTGTTTTTCCATATAAACATCTCATATGTTTGTATATTGCATAAGTGTTTGTATGTATGTGCAAGTCTGTGTTTGTGTGTGTATCCAAATAAAATAAGTACCAGATTAACTCATGACTGAATATATTTCCTGTTTTATGCTGCTTGATTGTGTTGTCACAAATTTATCTACCATGCTGGTATAATTAAATGTTTACCTGCTTCTAAATGGTTCTTTCTTCAATTCACTGTGGCATATTGTTCTTATTTTCATGAGCAGCTAAAAGTAACAATTAAACTCCCTAACTTGTAGTAGTCTTGAATGCCATAGCAGGACCAAGAGATATTTGCAGGAAGGGCAGGCTCTAGAGATTGATTACAAGAAGAAAATCTGTGATATTCTCCCTCTGGGTTTACCAAAGCAAAATTTGAGATTTCTGAAACTTAGTAGCTATTAGTGAGTTTTGGACTAGTTTATAACTAGTGGAAAATATTGAACATAATGTAATTTGATATATTTCATCCTAATTATAGTAAAAAGAAGCTTTAATTTTGATAGAGAACAAAATACCAGGGATGCATTTTCCTTTCTTCTTAGACTTTCGGGGAACTTTGTTAACAACGCTTGTCCCAGAAACCAGCAGGGACTTTTCCAGAGAAAGTACTAAAATCCAAGGAGAAAAGTAATTGTGTGCTGGATACTTGTGGAGGGAATTTATGATAGTCTGAGATGAGGAGAGAGAAAAAAATTGACTCGCCAGTGAGGACTCACTGGCAACTGAAGGAAAGCCACCATGTCCATGTTGCAGTGTTCTGTTGAACTGATTCTTAGGAATTATTTATTTGTTGGCTTATTTTTATTTTTTATTTATGTGTGTGTGGAGAGATAACTCTGAGGCCAGAATAGGACATCAGTGTCCTTGGAGCTTGAGTTACAGGCTGTGGTAAGTCCCCCAATGTGGAATGCCTGGCACTTGAGCTTAGAACCTCTATAGGAGTAGTGCATGCTCTTAAGCACAGAGTCATCTCTCCTTAGCCCCTTAACTATTAATTTTTAAATAATAAATAAAAGTAAATAATCTTTAGAAAACCCAATCATAAACATTTCAAGTATAAGAATTAACAAGCTGTTGAATATATCAGAAATATCTCAAGTGACCAAATGATTTAATGGCATATAGATGAACAGGACAAGCCTCCAATGTGTTCACAGTAACCATGATCTACCAGGTGGGGAGTAAAGGATGTGGAGAATACTTGTGGATGTGCCATGTTCTGCTACCATAATAAATAGATCACTCAAATTCACATTTACACACTGGGATGCCTTTTCCTTTACTTTCTCCCACGGTTAGAGTTTTGTATTTCATATAAGTCCTGGATACAAGAATTCATTGCCCATCCCTATGGAGCAGATGAACATTTCCAACTTTCAAGAAGGAAAAAAGATTAAGAAGTTACAGAACGAGAGTTTGAAAACAAAGCTGCCCCCATCCCCACTTTGTGGTGGCTTAAGATACTGAGGTCATTCATGATTGTGACAGCAAAGCTTGTGAGTGGCATAGCTGGACATACATTACTGGTTTTCTGCTTTCAAAAATCATGTCTGTTTCATGGTATACTCATGTGTACCCATTGAAACCTTAGTGGATAGCACTTATCTTGGGTACTGAGACTACAGAGGTAAAGAAGGCCATGTTCTTGGGTTCAGGAATCTTAGCTGTACTGTGGCAGTATTCACATGATCCAAGGCATGAAATTAGCCTAGATGTCCATTAACACATGAGTGGATAAGGTATTATACATACAGATGAGGGAGTATACTAAGCCATAAAATGAACAAAAGCATTCTCTCTGTAGGAAAACAGATGAGAATAGAGATCATGATGCAAAGTAAAGTGAAGCACACTTACAAAGCAACTATTACCCATCCTTTCATATGTATGTCTGGAATATTCTTCCAAAAAAGGAAAAATAGGAAAGAGGACTACATGAGAAGAGAAAGCAGTGAGAGAGAGGAGCCAGGATGAGAGAGTAAAATAGAGCTGAATAGAATTAAGTATATTAGATACTTGTATAAAATGTCATAATGAAATATATATTTTGGCAATTAATAGATGTTAATTAGAAAGGGAGGAGATGACTCTCAAGTCTAGTGTGGAATATAGTAAAACATCCAGGCAATTGCAATAAAGCATCCAGAGATTATTGATGAATATCTAAGCTCAGGAGGCCAATGAGAGCACAGAAACATGGAATAGGGAGCAGATTTGGGCAGGTTGAAACCAGTTTTTAATGTTTTTTTAATTAATTAATTAATTTGTTTGTTTGTTTGTTTATTGTGTGTGTGTGTATGTGTGTGTGTGTGTGTGTGTGTGTGTGTGTGTGTGTGTGTGTGTATGTGTACCATGTGTGTGCAGATGCTTGTGGAAGCCCAAAGAAGGTGTTGTATGTTCTGGAACTGGAGTTATAGGGAGTTGTGAATCACCTGATATGGGTGTTTGGAACTAAACCTGGGTCCTCTACAAAAATAGAAAATATTCTTATCCATTGAGCCATTTCTTCAGTCCTGTGACCAGTTTAAAGAAAGAGTGCTGTGCTTACCCAATGTCTGAGGGACACATTGGCACATTCTAAATAAAGCATGGTATTTAACTCACCAGAAACAGCAGAGAATGAATGTGCCAAGACCCAGAGGCAGGAGAGAATGCAAATGAGAAACAGAATGAAGTAACTGGCCAATCTCAATGACCGGCATGAAATTCAATCATGCCAGTGCTGACTGAGAAGCCGGAGTGATGAGAGCAGGCTGGAGACATTAGCAGGGTGCCTTGTTTGCTGACTCTCTCTCCATTCCAGCACATTTGGCTACATCTCTGACCACATAATTCAGGCTGCCCAGGTTTCTAATCAGGAAATCCCTGCTGTTCTTGGTGTCTGAATGCAGCCAGTGCTGTGAAAGGACCTTGCACTGACCTTTGGTTCATTGAGGAAAGGAGTCAGGATCTTGAAGATTGTCAAGGGAATCTCTTGACTTTGATTCACAGAGAATGAAGATTGCAATTAGCATGGTATTGAGTTTGTCAAAACAAAAAAAAATCCATCTGCAAATGGGATAATAGCTTTTCAGAAGGTGGTAGTCCTTCAGCTCCTTGCCAAGATTCATGGGTACCAGACACTGGAAGATGAAACAAACAATCAGGACAGCTTGGTAATTCAATAAGAGACAGTGTGATTCTAAGGGTTGCTTTTCTGAGACAAGCTTGTATGAAGAGACACTCTTATTAGTGTTTCAGTGGTTTCACTTTAAAACTCATGTTTGTTAACCTCTAGATTAGAATCAATCAAATAGACCCAACACTCTGACTCATTAGCAACAAATTCCTTTGTGTAGTATATTAAGTTTTAATCATTTGTCTCTGTATTCCCAAGAATACCACATGTAGCTGCAGAAGTCGCCATTAGTGATTGTATACTTTCTAATAAATTCAAACGGAAATTGCATTATATTATTTAAAGGTTGTGTATTGATACTCTTCCATAAGGTAGAGACTGACTCTACCATGAAGGACAAATGATGCAAGGTGATTCAATGGGACAAGTTATTTATTTTGGAGAATATTTAAAAACAGTTCTTTGAGAGTTTTGGTTCTTATACACTATGAACCTCCCCTTCACTGACTCTTCCCAGATCAGACTCACCTTCCCTACCCATCCAACTATGTACCTTTTTAAAACTTAAAACCTCTCAAACCAATTTGTACTGCTCAAATATTCTTAGATGTGTAGTTTTCCACCAGAGAATGATTGTCTTACAGGGGTTACAGTCTTATAGAAAACTACTTCCTCCTCTTCCAGAAACTAACAATTTCTTTTTATTTTCTTGCTAAAAGTGGGATTGTATGCCCAACTGCCCTCTCCATATTAGTATTTGTTTGGCCTTCAGCTTGCACATGTTTTATACATGCCATCATAATTGCTATAAGGTCATATATCAGCTGTCCTGTGTCCAGATGTCTCCCTGTAGTCATCCACCACTTCTGGCTTTTTAACTCTTTCTTCTCCTTCTTCTGAAATGATTCCTGAACTTTGGGAGTGGGGATGTAGCATAAATATTCCATTTAGGGGTGAGCATTCTACAGTCTTGTATTCTTGTCACTAGCCAGTTGTGTTACTTATGATCTACTACAAATAGAAACTTCTCAGACAAGGGTGTAACGATACATTGGTCAAACAGTACAACAAAAACTATTAGAAATCAGGTTAGTCCTATGTCCATTTGCAACATAATAGCTTTAGGTTTTTGTCTAGGGCCTATAATGTGTAGTTAAAGGCTCTTGGCCTGATAATGATGCCAGGCATAGTGTATAGTCTAGTGAAACTAGAAACCAAACAGAAAGTGGTGGGTCCCTCCCATGATACTCACATCACTGTTGTACCAGTGGACAAGTCTTGCCCAATCAGTCATTATTGTAGGTTGCAGGGTTCACAGCTGAATATGATTGATTATTACTTTTTCCTCTGATAGGTTTCAGAAATCCTTCCTATAAAAGATAGCCCAAGTTACACTTCTAAGTCTGTACCAGTCTGATTTCACCAACATCTATGATTCAAGTATATGGTTATTTCAGCAATAGGATTTTATCATCAAGTTCTAGAGAGTAACCAAGAACAATGGCAAAAGATTATAATAATATTTGGGAGTGAGGTATATGGGAACTCATAAGTCAACAAGTCCAAAAGAAGCAATTCATCCTGGCCTGGCATTAAGGCTTTTGTACATACCAATGTTGCATGGTACATTCAATACCTGCACCTCCAGGGTCCTGTAACAACACAAAAAGAAAAAACTTCAAAATTCTTACAGTGATCAGTTAAAGTACACTGGCTGACAAAGTTCATCATCATCAGTCCTTGTGATGATGATATATGTAAAATAGAATCTGGGACTTGTGTGTTCTATGTCTTTCTTACCATACTTTCCTGAGGACAATTTAGCAGGACTCTCATGCTTACAGATGAAGGAAGAATTATAACAAGACAAGAAGCCAAGACCTCAGCCTCATGATGAGGTTGGCCAAGGGTCCATGGTACATTCAATCTCTGAGTTTTCCTATTGATTAAGAACAGATGGATATGAAATTCTAGGAGGCTTGGAGCAACCTTGGTTTTGACCATTTTCCAAGGAAAAGGAGAGTGTATGATCAGTGTTAGTTTGCTTGGCAACATCTTCAGTCTAGTAAAACAATGACAATCCACTAGATGTCTGTCTTGAGAGCATTTTCCCAGTAACTTGGAGTAGATTGATGCATCAATTTGGCTTTGTCATCAGCATCAAGATCTTACTTGTTTTGGTTTCATTTATCACACCTCTATTCACCACAACCTGCCTTTAGTGGTGTGTGTGTGTGTGTGTGTGTGTGTGTGTGTGTGTGTGTGTGCGCGCGCGCGCGCGCGCGCGTGCACGTGTGCACGCGTGCACACGCACATGTGTACAGTCTTTTTGGGGTACTTCATTATCCTTCTGTCAGTGAAGTGGACTTATAAAGTAGCTTCTACAATGTTATGGAGAACATACTCTCACATGGTTGGCAAGATAACAATCAATTTAGTTGGTTTTTAAAACACAACTCATTGTTATGAGTCTGTGCCAATTATTTCTATATGTCAGAGGAGTCTTCTAATGTGGTACTCACCTCCCTAGTAGGACAGAATCAGTTGCTACAGAAGCACTTTGGGTTCATGGTAAATAATTCATTAAAACAGACACACAAACAAGTTATTCAAATATATTGAGTGACTTAAGTTTCCAGATTGACTTTTGCTCTTTTTTCAGCAGATGAGCAGTTTATCCGCACAAGGGAAGTGAGAGTTGAATACATTTATTTTGTTATCAGGAGCCATAGACAAGAGGACTGTTAAGTATTCTGCACTGGTAAGGATGAGAATAGATTCAGTGAGTTTAGGAAAAAATTAATAACTATTTTTAAAGGATGACAGTATAACATACTTTTAAAAACCCTAGACTACTGGTGTTCTTTGGTTTCTAAGTTTTTAATTTTGAGCTTTAAATGTGTATATTTTCCCACCCATTTTATGAATCATTCTTTGCACTACATCTAGTTTGTGATAGGGAGGTCAGGATAAGCATATCATATCACTGAGTGGTTAAACTGCTTCCTCTGTTTGGAGAACCACAGGGGATTTGGAAATCAGAAAATATTAGTTCAAGTCTGATTGTGATTTGCTAAGCATGCGCCCTTGGACAGGCACCTGACTGACTATTGTGCATTCTTAAAAAAAAAAAAGTTTTACTTTTCTCTATTATTTGTTTTGTTTTTCCATTAGCATGAAAAAGTCTGTTAGACTAAAATTTTAGTTAGCTGATACCAAAATTCTCAGTGATAGTTGTAGCTTATCGATCCTGCTTGGAGCAAGGAGTAATAAGGAAGTCAGAGGAGGTATCCATGAATCAACCATACAGCATAGTTAAGAACAATGAAGAGGAGGCATGTACTAAAATGGGTCCATATGACCAAAGAGAGCCTAAGGATGGCAAGTTGTTGTCAAGCAGAAAGATACTTTCTTATGACACAACATTTGTAAAGCAGAGGCTGTGTGTGACTTCCTGTTTATCTACTCAGTGTCTTGTCTTCCATACCACCATGTTTATTGCTATCATACATGTCCTCCCTCTGAGCTCTCCTTTCACTTTATTCCCCCAGTTTATTTTTCTTGAGATGGCCAATATTTTAGAACTCTTCAAGATGAGTGTGGGTCACATTCTCACCAAGTAGGAAACCTTACATAGAAGTATTGACCATTACCACATGCCTCAAAAACCTCAAACTGACCTCCTCGAATGCCTACCTCCCCCAATAGTTTCAGATTATTTAACCAGTTGTCTGTTTCATATCTCCACATGGACATCAGCTCAAGGCCTCTCAACTAAGTATGTCCAAACTCAAAGCCCCATTGACATCCAAAAAACTGGAACTTTGCCTTAGTCAAGGATCTGCTTTCTGTCGATTATATAAACAAAATTTTGGAGTCTATCCTTAAAAACTTTTGCCCCATCTTCAATTCAGCAACTTCTCTAAGTTTCCATAGTTATTTTCCTATCCAAGGTAATTTCACATCTTGCCTAATCTAAAATATCAAATCTCCGTCTATTCTTACCTCCTCTAGTCCAATTTATATTTTGCATCCAAACTGATAATTTCATTCTGCAGTTTTGAAGTATAACATACTTTTTGTTTTCAGTGTGTAGGAACACATATGTGCACATAAACACATATATGTAAGAAGGTACAAAAATACTCTTCAGTATTCCATTTCATCTTTTTTAGGATGGGAAGCCAATTTTAAGGATATAGTCTATAACACTGCAGTGTTCAAGAACCTGACCAAAAACAGATGGTACACTCAAGTGAATAATTAATTAGAGTTTAATAAAAAGGCTATTCAAAAAATGTGAGTCCAGTTAAGGGAAATCAGCAAAGAATTACAAAGCACCCCGAGGCTAGCAACAGCAAGACGTTATTACCTCCCTAAGTTAAATATGCTAATGAGGGGAACATTGTTGGAAATGAAGCAGAGAGAAAGAGGAAAGAAGAGATGAGAGGGGAGAGGGAAGGGAGGTGCGAACCTGCCCCAAGTAGACACCCAGTGTCTAGCAAAGGAAGAGAGAAAGGAATACAGTTTTCTCTTGCTTCCATCTCATTATCTAGGTTACTGATGGTTTCTCCCATTGGCTGAACAGATCTGGAAGAGAGAAGACAAGAAATCTATTGATAGAATTCTCAAAGTTGCAGGATACAGGGTGTGGTGGACAAGCCACATAACCATGTAGTCTACATAGTCTACGCAGGACCACGGAATTGGAGTGTCTCAACCCTCAGACATGAGTCAGAGCCTCCCCCATTTCATTTCAGAAAACTTTTCCCCAGTATGTAGACTCCTCCATTTTGTTGCTTGAATGAACTGCTCACATTTTATATGCTGTTTATATGCTGTTTGCATCACCTTTTCCAACTTCCTATTTCTACACGTTAGCTTTAATATGTCTTCTACACAGAAACTTTTCTGTACTACTCAATTATGTCTCACCCCTATAAAAATAGTTTTAAATTACCACTCAAATTTCTTTTTTTAGTACATGGTATGTATTTCATGGTATATTTATTTCTCTGATTTATTATTAATATCAAATCCTCTGTATTAATGATAGTTTGTATAAAGTTTTTTTTTAAAGATTGTTAGTTCATGGTGTGGAAGTGAAAAGGAGTAAAAGAAAAGAGAGCTTGGAATTGATGACTCATAAATCCTTATTTCCGTTGTTCTAATATTTGAGAGGAAACTGAGAATTCTTTTAATAGCTCACAGGGATTGAGCAGTGATACAGTTCAATCTAATAAGGGTAATATATTGAAATGCAAATAAACTCTTAATATTCAGAAGAAAGTCTGAAAATTAGGTAAAGACCTTTTTATGCACAGCTGTCATAGGTTTAAAACATGTAGCTCTGCTTTTTGGTTTGAATTTTCTGATAAGAAATTATCCAAATAAATGCAGCTTTAATGAATACTTCCTAAAAACTTCCCCCTAAGTAGATTCTCTGATTTGTACTTGTCAAAGTATGCATATTCAGAAGCAAAACTTCCCAGAATCGTCACATTCACTACACATATGAAGTGGGGATAGCCATAAAAGGCATTTTCATGGTCTAAATTAAACAGTGCTTTGTCAGGGTTCATGAGAAAGTCATCTTCCCTGTCCTCTGAGAAAGCATGAGGCATGAGGCTAGCTAGGCAAGACTCTTTCTGTTGAGCATCTTGGTAGAGTGAAGAAAGTTGAGTTAAAAGAACTAGAGGCTTCCGTGTGGTCAAGTATCCAGCACTTAAGGCCTAAAAATTATTTTTAAAAATACTGAGTTGTGTGTGAGATTATTTCAATGCAACATAATTTCAACAACTACCACTTATAGTTCATATTCCACTTGGGTGGGAAATAAATACAATATTGTTCACTGGCTGATGTCATTACAGTGTACATAAGTCCCTGAAACTGTATATCACCCTCTTATGTGATGTTTCATGTTTGTAAGAACTCCCATGGCACACTATGTTCACACTATTTTCATAATATGTATCTTTTATCCTGATGGATTAGTCAGAACATAATGATAAAAAGTTCATAGAAGGAAACTGACATTGACTATCAGAACAAGGGCTTTAAATTTGTCATCTTTAAATTTTCTCTAATATTTTATTTCACAAGTATGTTAATAGTTGTCATTCAAAGCAAATTAAAATAAAAATACATATTTCTTTCTGGTGTTTGACAAAGTATAAGTAAATTGATATGTCCAATGATTTCTTATTATATTATTAGGAAATTCATATTTGTCAAATTATCATTGTGTACTTTCACAGTATTGGACACTATATTGTATAACTCTTGATGTACTGTAGCTAGGAAATGATCCTAACACCAAATAGCTTAAGATAGACATTGATTCCTGTGGGTCTATTATCCAAGCTGGGTTCTGTTTGGCAGCTGGGGTTAAAGTCACAGATCAGTGATGGACAGTAGCAACTCTTCCCCATACGTCTCTGATCTCACTTTGACGGGCCAGCTAGTTGAAATTTTCATTACAAGGCAATGATGCAAAGGAACAAACCAGACCAATAAGGTCTCCGGAGAGCTGGTTCAGATTTGAAATGGTATCACATTTACCTCATGTCCCTTGACTAGAGCCAGTGATATCTAAGCCTAAAGAATACATATGCTTTCCTCACACAGAGAACACAGTAAAGATGCAGATAGCAGAGCAAAGGCCTGAGAGGTGGCCAATATTCAATTTATTGAGGTGTGCTTTGAACCCTATACCTCACTTAATTCTTAAAACAACACTATGAAGTTGGGCTGATGATAATGCCTCTAAAGTTTAAATGTTTGTATCACTGTAAGTCATGGTAAAATCTCCAGTGCAATAAAATGAAGTTACGGGGTTTCATGGAAGTGACTAAATTCTATAGGTTCCTCTATGGTGAATGGAAGTTAGGCCTTTATGAAGGAAGCTTCACAGAGCACTAAATCCCTTTTTTTTGTCTCTCCATCCTTTCCACCATGAGAAGACACAGTGCTTCTCTTCACCAGAGAAGTCGGAAACAAAGTGTGGTCTTGGAAGCCAAGAGCAGCCCTCCCCAAGCTCTGTGTCCTGATGCCTTGTATTTCAGCTTCCCTTGGCACTATTAGAAAGATGTTTCTGCTGCTTATGTGTTGCCCTGTCTCTGAATTTCTGGCACAGCAGATCAAATGGGCCTAATTTGAGGATGAATAACTTTGAGATGAGGAAAACTAGGCTCAAGAGGTTGAAAATACTCTTGTTCACACAATAACTACATAGCAAAGATGAGATTCAGGAGCAAATCTGATATTTTCTGTTGAAAACAGTCTTTCAAATTTTTATTTCACATAAAGTTTAAGCATCAATTTTTAAGTAGAAGTAGAAAATGTATATTTTATTGACTTTTTTCTTCTAATTTAGCTCTTTTCCCTATAATTAATCTTGGTAAAAATAAATCTATAACAATAAATTAACATTTCCATCATGTATTTATCATTCTTAGCAAGGAAGAAAAAAAAACATGTTGGTGTTGGTGGTCCATGTTCCTGCAGGAGATTATGTTGAATTCTGTAGTATCTGCTGCCACTGAAGGCCATGTTGATGTTCATGATCTATGTTGGGTCCACATTGATGCCTGCAGTTCATGCTGTTTCCAGAGGTCATGATGAGATCCTTGGTCCATGCTGCTGTTGACTGTTATGGGAAAGAAAGCTTCTGTTGAAGTGGTATCAATGAGTACAGACTTATAATTGAGAATGAGAGACATTGAGGGCTTCTGCAACAACTTCTCTCCCCACTCTAAAAAGAAGCCACTGAAGAGAGTCCTTAAAAATTGTGATAAAGATGCTGAAGTGTAGCTCTTCAGAATTGATGGCTTCTCACATGGGCGTGGGTGGTGGGAATGGACTCAGTTATCTTTAAGGAGATGGCCATTGGGACTTTGACCATGTATGTTCCAATGAGTATATGGGCAACACAAATTGGACTTGGTATATTTAAAAAAAATTGGGGATAGGCGCAGGTGGGAGGGTGGACCTGGGAGGAATAGGAAATGAGTATGATCCAGGTGCATTGTATGAAATTTCCATGTAATCAATAAAATATTGCAAAAATTATATTAAATATTATTGTTTTGTTAATATTTTTATTAATATATTTTAATATTATGTAAAATATTATGAAAATAAATTATTGGTGAAATTATTATGGCCACTCCACATAGTTAAAATGAAGATTTATTTAGTGGGTAACTTACAAAAAAGGGAAAGGTAGATTGTGGGGTCTGGGGAAGGTGTATCGAAGTCCAGCGGTGTTCTCTGGAGATTTGCTCGGTCAACCTCCACTGTCTAGGGTCCAGGAACAGAGAGAGTGCTGGCCCATCCAGATCTCGGGTCTCCCGGCACCTACCTTGGCCCTGCCTTGTAGGTGTGACAGTTGCCAAAGCCTCAATGGGGGTTGGAATTTCCAGATTAAAGCTGGAATGGCTACCCACTACAATAAATAGTTAATTTAAAAAAGAATTGCAGTATTTTTCAAGAAAAAATTTTATTTAAAAAATTTTAATCTATTTTTGATTCCATTTAAACTTAGAATTTTGGGGGGTTATGCTCACATGAATTTATTGTTTTCATCCTTTAAAAAATATAGATAAGAGGTGTGACATGACTGGGGCTACACTTCTCACAGTGGCTTCAGTGGTCGCTCCAGACTCAGGGTAGAGGCCCAGATGTGACCCCAGGTGAGGTTCATAGGTGCACAGGCAGTTTATATCTTGGAAGGCAAGCTGCAGAGCCAGAGAGGAGTAGGAAGATGACTCTGTATAGGGCTTCCAGATGCTCAGGAGTAGCCAAAGCTGCATTTCCAAAGTGGAAACAGAATCTGACTCAGGTTAAGAAGCCACAGACATGTGAGAACTTGTACAGCTCATGGAGGGTGAAGCTATGGACCCAGCAAAGAAGCTTGGGTAGTTCTCCCATAGACAAACAGGCACCATTTGCGGAGGGATAGGGCAGTTCTGAAACTTCTGGCTGGAACTGCAGACAGGCAAGAGCCCCAGCTAAACCAGGACAGAACCTCTGGCCATAAATTCCAATTTAATCAAGGAAACAGGACCTCGGCTCTAACAGGATACTACCTCCAGAACATAATAAATACCTCCAGTGAATGAAGCAATCAATAGATAAAAGAGAGAAAAACTCAGCCACTAAACTAACTCTGATGTACAACCTAATATTATTATAACTCTTGATTATAAGTCCTCATTTTATTTTCTACATACTTTCAGATTCCAATGATTAAAATACTTATGTCTGGGCACAAACTATATAAAGCTGTAATTTTATGCTAATAATAGAAGCAAGGCTTGGGGACTAAAGTGTTGTAGACAAGACTGGAGAGATGGCTCAGCAGTTAAGAATACTTGCTGCTCTTAGAAAGGAACAGTGTTTAGTTTCGAGCACTCCCCCACACGATGGCTCACAACTGTTATACCCTCAGTTACAGCCAATTCAACACCTTCTTCTGGCCTTGACAGGCCCCTGTATGTGTGTGGTACTCAAACACAAAGATCAAAATAAATAAATCTTTTAAAAGAACAGATATTTTATGTGCTGTTGACATGGAGTTGATAACAATTCAAATTACAGTCTTATAACTTTGGGATGTTATAATAAATATATTCTCACGGCAAACCCAAAGAAAATTGCAAAAGAATATACATGGTAATGAGGAAAGGGTGTAAATGGTTCTAAAAATCAACAAAGCAAGAGAGATACCACTAGTTCAGGAAATGGACTGAAAGGCCACAGAGCATAGATAAAGCAGTAGACAAAACTTGAGTCCTTCTTTGTCAACAATTACTTTAAATGTTCATTTAATAAATTCTCCAATCAACAGACATAAAAACAAGCAAGTGCAATCCATGGTACAGCTACATGCCATGTGTGAGACACTTAATTTAGAGGTGAGCGTAGAAATAGATTCAAATTAACAATGTCAAAAAGGATGCTTTCTGCAAATATTAACAGGCACACACAGAGTAGGGTTGGTTATATTAATATTCGACAGATTATTTTAATTTTTAAAAATATTTCTTTAATTTGTGAGATTGCAATATGATTGTATCATTTCCTCCTTCCTTTACTGTAGCATGAATCTTAGAAGGTCTTATTAATAAAATCAAACCTGAGGCCAGTTATTGGAGTGAATTCTGGAAGATCAGAGAAGCAGAACAAGCCACAGCTACCTCACCTTGGCAGTTCCTCAGCTGATCCTGTTTCCTCAGACTGGATGCCTTTGAGTCCTCATCCAGAATGGGTCTCAGCTGAACTGGTGCTCAAAAGCCTAAAAGCTTAACCAGCCAAAAGCTTAACCAGTCCAATGCTTCTAGTTTCTGGCCTCCATGCCTTATATATCTTTCTGTTTTTGCCATCACTCCCTGGGATTAAAGGCTCACTTCTTGGGATTAAAGGCTTGTGTAACCATTCCTGGCTATTTCCAATGGCCTTGAACTCATTGAAATCCAGAGGGATTTCTGCCTCTGGAATGCTAGGATTAAAGGTGTGAGTGCCACCATTTTCTAGCCTTTGTATCTAGTGGCTGTTCTGTCTCTGACCCCAGATAAGTTTATTAGGGTGCCCAATATTTTGGGGAACACAATACTACCACACCTTACCTCCTGCCAAACACTTACATACATCCTTCTTTGTTCCCTTTCTTTAATTGATGTTACACACACACACACACACACACACACACACACACACAGAGAGAGAGAGAGAGAGAGAGAGAGAGAGAGAGAGAGAGAGAGAGAGAGAGAGAGACATGACTTTAAATCAATGTCCATCGGAGGCAGAATAATAGAGGAAAAAGACATCTATGTAAAAATCTAGACTCTACAATTTAGTGACCTAACTGACCCTTGACTAACAACTTAAGGTTAATAAGATTCAATACTCTTACTTACATGATATTTATATGATTATTGAAAGTATTAACATTTATCATACTACACATAATATATAAATATGCATACTTTTACTACACAGAAATTGAGTTAGGAAGTAATCCTAAATCTGAGTGAATTATAAAGTACTATGAGCCGTGAAGCACGTTGAAATGGTTACAGAATTAAAGGAGTTGAAAGTATGAGGCAATTAAATGTAGTGAGTCATGCTGACCTGGATCTTGACATTACTGGGGAGGCTGGTAAAACCTGAATATGTACTATATGTTAGAAAGCATTATTCCTTAATATTGGAGTTTTGAATTTGACAACAGTCTAAAAGATAATCCTGCTCTTAGAAGGTATGTGCCACTTAAAGATGAATGTCTTGATATATACCGTTTACTCTCAGCAAATGATAAAGTAATGATATGTGTTCAACAGAATTAAACTCTTAAAACATAAAAGTCTTAAGTGGTGAATTCATATAGATTAGAGTGGTCAGCATGCCCTTCTCAAATTTTCTGTAGGAGGGAAAATTTTCAGAGGAAAAAAGTAGAATACAGCTCCATATGCCAGATTCCGAGTGCTTGGCAATATATGGCAAAAGAACTTTAGAGACCCCTCGAGCTGTGGAGACTATGGTAATCTAACACAGTCACCAAGGAGGCAGAATTAGAGTAGTGTCTTCAAGGACAATACAGTATACACCAGGGACAGCCATGTGCACACTGTATAGCTAATTGGGTCTATTGAATTCAGTGATTTTAAAAATGCAGCATAGTTACCCTATAGGGAACAGAGACTAATGATTTTGTGCTAATATTCCATAAAACTTATTTACACTGAATCCTAAAAATAGCTCTGATTTAATTCTAATTATATGAGTTTCAGTTAATACAAGTTGTGGTACATTAAGCATTTATTTGTGCATCAGGACACAGCAATAGAGATCAAATTACAGATATAGTTCCAAAGAGCCTATTTCTTTTGTACAAAATAACTCTACACATGATGTCTGCAATAATAAAGATCATGGGTGATTATTTTAACTTACTCATGAGAAGCTAGTCTCTGTTCCAACTAGCGATTAAACATTCCTCCATTTAATACTCATTAACAGCTCTGTGAGTGGTTGCAATTATAGACTCAATTTACAGTGAAGAAATTGAAGTTCAGAAAGGTGAGGCTCTCCTCTAAATCTACACAGCTAGCATGGTAATCTGGGATTAGAACCTAGATCTGTTTCATTCTAATCTCTAAGTGGAAACTCTTTAAACAGCATGCAATATTAAACTGGAAGATACATGAATGGGATTTCCCATAGAACCTCTGGAGACAGTGAGGCCCTGCCAAAAATCTGATTTCAGATTTCAGGCTTTTAAAAGAATAGGAAAACAAATCATCACTCTTTTAACTCACCCATGTGGTGGTAATTTATTATGGCAGTCTTGGGAAATTCATGAAGGTAGATTGTCAAAAACAGTAATATAAACTTTGTAATGAAGACTTTCCTAAAACTGGCCCAAGAGGCAATTTGAGGATTTAGGAACAAAACGCAAGGTGTAGGAAATGTGGTTCTTAAGGGAATTTCCTGAGATGTGTATTATTGAGTTGCTAGGTGTAAAATGAATATTCACTGTCTAGTCCAATAAAACTTGGTATATAATGCAAAGAAATATGTCTTTCTGTTGAGTAATGGCTTCATTTCACATATAATTCAATAACAGCATGGCTATTGATTTTTGAGTACATTCTATAGCAGAGATTAATCTTGCCTTTGTTTCACATGCACTTTGGTGGCCAAAGAAAAATAATTATAGCAGGCTGAGTCATCCGTGTCATTTCTGTCAGGGTGCCAGCACCAAGGCAGGGGGCAAGCTGACAGTGAGCCATGAACAGGGTAAGTAAGATGGAAAGGCTGGATACTGTCCCTGGCTACACTCAGCAGTCTAAATCCAGTCATGTAAGCGTGCCCAGCATGGCACACACAGTATTCCAGAGCCCTTGATTCAAGTGAAAAGAGTGCATTGGAGTAGACATTCATAATGCTTGGATCCCATGCAGGAATTAGGTCACAGAGTCAACAAATATAAACAGCATTCTCAAATATTTTGTATATGACAGGTTAAATAAACTGTTTATAAAATGACTTTCATCTGCTTCTGTTTTCTGTTGTTTAAGTGATGCCAACATTTAAAACTGCGTGTGACTAAAATTTGGGGCAAACATTTTTTGCTTTAGAAGTTCATGAGAGATAGCTGCTTGATATGGATTAAAAACATGAATTGCTGGCTAATGTTCCAGCTCTCTGCTGGATAAGATAATGTGGTATCTAACCAAGTGTTATTCTTTAGGAATTAGGAAATAATGTGACCTTATGACATGGTTTGACATACTAGGCATTTCATATAAATGTTTGCTTCATATATTTTGGGTCAAATGCCAGAAATTGAGGAAGCTGATGTCAATGCTTGTCAGAGCAATCTAGATGTAGATGAGAATGTATAATTCTAAATCATGATAGAAATTATAGTTTTCATGCTACATTAACCATCCTAATCTGCATAGTATATTTTCTATAATGAATTTCCATGTGGTAACACCAGGTCCAGATGTAGCATTCAGATAATCAGTAAGCTTTTTGCATCAATTTATTATGAATGAAAGAGACATTTGTCTCTTCTTCACACGATTTAATTTGCATTTTGTTTCATGAGGTCTTCAAAAGCCCAGTATAGAGAACTGTGATGGGCATTAAAGCAATTCAAACTCATAAGAATTCTTAATGCCATATGATTGTCTTTGAATACAAATGAAAACATTAATTTAGAAAAAAGAAAAATTTGCTTGTCAATGAAGGAAATATTTGAGCTTATGCTATTCGGGCAAATGAAAAATCATTTTGTTAGAAATTCCCTATTTCTAACAAGAAATTCAAATACTGTTGATTTGAATGTAAATTATAGAAAGGATTGCTATATTCTTCCAGGAAGATAAGAATTAAAATCAGCAATGTTACTGAAATGTGCATAAGATCTAAGTGCTGTTTAAGATATTGTGTGTATGTTTAATAGTCATGATCCAAAGATATGAACTGCCCTTTAAGTGGTAGACAGATAGGACAATAAACTTTAGAGTTGCAAGGGAAAAGGCCTATAGACCATTCCTCTGAACAAAGAGTGCAGTTCACAGATGACATTTCCAGAGCGCTGTCACCTTGATGCCTGGGCCTCAAATCTCTAGCATTAGGGAATTCAGAGCTTCACACAGAACACTCATACTTTACAACCTCTTGACATTTTCAGACATTTCCAATTGTCAGTCAGGGTCTTCACAGAGTAAAAAATGCTACTTTTCACAAATATAGACAAACTAGAAAGTATCACTTGCCAACAGATGTGCATCATTCCTAGCAGTTTGTAAAAATTTTAGGCACAAAATTTTGAATGAATAATATTAAAATTATCCATACTTCTTTTACGTATCATACTGCCTAATCAAATGATAGAATATTATGCTCTGAGTTTTAAGGCTCCTGGCGTGAGGCTTTATTATAGAAAGTTGCATATAATTGGTAAAAAAAAAAATCGAGCTAAGATAACATCGTAAATTGAATTTATTAGCATTTACATGACTCTTTGACTTGAAACGGTTTGTAAAAGCTTTGTTATAAATGCCATGGTCTTTGAAATTTGCTATTGCTAAATATTCTTTGTATATAGTAATGAGTTTCAATGAAACATTTTCATGGGGCCGGAGAGATGGCTCAGCATTAAAGAGCACATATTGTTCCTAGAGGGGACCCAATTTCAGTTCCCAAAACACTCATCAGGGGACTCAGTACTGAGTGAAACTTCAGCTTCAGAGCACTTGATACCTTAAGCCTCCCTGAGCACCTGCAAACATGTGGATACACTCACACACAGAGAGACAGACAGAGATCCATACACATACCCACAATGAAGAACAACATAAAATAATCCTAAGAAGACATTTTTATAGAAGCATGTCGTATGCTTTGATCACATCGGCCAGTGCACTCTTCTCCCCGATTCTGCACTCTCCTGGTCTTTCTTCTGTTTTTATGTCATATGTACTTATGATCTTACATATGTCTGTAAAAACAAATATACACATTTTGTGCATCTTCATAATATTTAGCATTCATAAGTGAGAGAAAGTGTACAGTATTAGTCTTTATCAGTTTGACTGTCTTTGCTTCCTGTGGTCTTTGCTTTAAAGGACACAATGGATTGAGTGAAGAGGCATCCTACATAATGCCAATGCTTGGTGGCTCAACATTTGACACAAGGTTAATGCTTAGAATATATAAAAACCTTAAAAAAAGTTAACAAAAAAGTGAACAGCCCAATCCAAACAGGCTAAAGAAATGAATAGAGAGCATTCAAAGGATGCATGTGGGTGATGAACACGGACAAATGTTCAGTATCTATAGTCATCAGGGAAATGCGAATGAAAGCAAAAATAAGATCCCATCTCCAGTCAGAAAATTGTGCTTTTATATAGTCTATTTATTGTCACATGGTACCATTCTATATATTGCCATATGCTATTCAATTTCATTTGTTAAAAGGAGAGATAATCTTAAATTTAAAATTTTGGTACTAATCTATTCCAACTTTCAAGTCACTAAAGTAACCATTGTAGAAGATAAAGAAAAATACAAATGTGTCACAATTGAGATGACAAAGTACAGTAACACAGAGTTAGCTGATTGACATGCTATAAAGAACCAAGTGAGTGTGAGAGTTAAGAGCACAGGCTCTGCAGTTAGGCTACTTGAGTTCCCGTCCCTCTTCCATTTCTTCTAGCAGTAAAAATCTTGAACAAACAACTTCGTCTCACTGAAGAAAAAATGGGTTAGCAAAGATACCCTCTGCCACTTTGAGAGTCAAAGGGCATAGTGAAGTTTTCAATGCTGGTTATTTAGTAGGCACTCGTGAATTACATGACACACACACACACACACACACACACACACACACACACACACACACACATTCAGTTCATACAAAAGCAGAGGTGAGGGAAGGTTTCAAGTAGTGAAAAGCATGAATGAAATCTTTTCTTTGATATGTCCTTCAAGTTCTTATCCATAGAAGACATAAGCAAGAAACTCATGCTTTCTGGAGTTTACATGGGGGAGGGAAAAGAGGATTCATGACACTCCCTATGGCCAAACATCGCTGGTCTTTGAGCGCCCCGCCCCCCCCATCCATTTCCATAGAGGTCTTCCTGGTGCTGTCATTCTCTTCATGGTTCCCTTAGGTTAACTGTTTGGGTGGGAGCTCCACCTCAACCCCTGGCACCCTGGCATCCCTATACCCAAAGAGTCTGGAATATTCGAAAGAAGTCTGGTGAAAGATCCTCCTTGGCTCCCTTCCCAAACCTTCAAAGCCTGCCAAACACAGCTCCTCCCCAGTCCTGCCCCCTTTAAAGGCTGCCAAACACAGCTCCTCCCCAAACCCGCCCCTTCAAAGCCTGCCAAACACAGCTCCTCCCCCAGAGACGCTGAGGACGACTCCCACAGGGGATATATAAGCAGCATCCCAGAAACTCGACTCCTGGTTCTTCAGTCTCCTCTCTCGGGTTGGGGAATCGCCCTGGAGCGCTTTACCCATTAAACCCGAGCTTTCCAATTCCGTCTGATTCTGTTTGTTGCCACAGGGAAGAGACCTTACTTCACTGGTCACTGTTCTTCGAGCCCCCCATTCATTTCCATAGAGGTCTTCCTGATATTAACTATTATTCTCTCCATGGTTCCCTTAGTTAAGGATGAACAGCTTCTCTAAACCTTGCGTTCTGCCACCTCCGATCGATAAAACCCCAAACCCCACATCATCACAAAGCGCCAATGCCAATATGTTCTGGTTTGTAGACTTTTGCTCACTCCTCAGATGCAAAATAATCTGCCTCTGGAACGTGAAACAGAGGGGAGACTGCTAGAACACCTTTTCTTTCTGGAATGTAAAGTGAATGGAAGAGAGCATCATCCAGTCCTCAAACAGTGTCGGGGGATTAACTGCTTCATAAGGAGACCCATAAAGACTGCTGGATTTAGGCAGTTAGCAGGCAAAGCTACCCCAAGCTTTGAGATCAGGAAACAATGGAAAAGAAGTTGCATCCAATCTCGAGGTCTGAGTTTCTGTGATTTAAGCTGAGGAAATCAACTTTTCTTTATCTGAGGTTGATTTTTCCATCCTTATAGGGTAAAAAAAAAAAAAGAGTTTGGGAATTAATGTATCATCTAATATTCTTTTCAAGATTAAATGTCTTAAATTTTAAAGCAGCTTATCAACTGTTGAACTATTTATGAGTTCCAGAGCTGAGATTCAAGCCTTAGTTCAGGAGCAGGCAGGTTCTATAGTGTGCCAGTAAAATGTGCAAGTGTGGAATCTTTGGTTTTTGAATTGGAATTTTATAACTATCTAGAAGGAGTGAAATTACTCCATTATCTCTCCACCTCTGCTTGCAGGCAAGGTTGAATTCTGAGTTTCTCTTTAATGAAGGACTTATGAGGTTTTTCATTTCTTTGGGTTCTGGATTTGTTCCTATTGTCGTCTATACAGGTCATGTCCTCTTTCTAGGTAAGTAGAAGAGGATAGAGTGGACTACAGTTAAGTACCTCCACTGAGCTGAGTATGATCTGCAAACAAGTACACCTTGAAGCTAACTGATCTGCATCTCACAGATTTCTAGATTAGGACATGGAAAAGTGAAAGAACTTTTCCAGTTCCTGGAGAAATACTTAATTCAATTTAAAGATAATCATTTGGGAAATTTGACTATTTTTTAATAGAAGGAAGTACTTGCTGTGTAAGTCAGGATAACAATTACTTCCGTATCTTTTATACGGACACGAGGCTGCAGCTAATAATGGGACCTTTTCAAATGGGGACAAAAGGTTATTTCCCTCCTGAGTCATTTCATTAATAATTAAGCTGTGCATTTGATTTATGTCATAATCTGCATTTATGGTTTACTTTACAACACACAGCTGTGAAAACTATAAACCCTCATCAGGGTAATTGAGGATTCTGATGTTAGCTGCAGGAAAAACCTGCAGTTGAAAACATCATCCAAATAAAACTTAAGAAAACCTCATGGTTTTCTTCCCTCTTTTTTTTGATTTCCAATTTGATTTTAAGGAGGCAATGTAAATACTTTTCTTTCAAGGGTGAAATCAAAGATGGATAGTAACTTTACAAAATTAAGTATCTTTATGTACTATTGAAAAATAAAAATGGTGTGTGATAGACCTTGGTTTTCTTCCTTTTTGTTACTTGTGTTTTAGTAAAATAGTCTAAACATTTTAAATTCACAATCTAGTACAAGGTCCCTTCTGATCCAGAGGTAAACTTTGGTTTGTTCTCTGCCTGGTCATATATTCTATGATTAAGAAGTGCTGGTCACCTCTGTGGTGAATTGTTAGATCTTTTCTTTTCACACTGAGTGTGTGCAAAATCTTTATTTCATTCCTATACCATAAAGTGCTTGAGAGAGGCTAAAAGAGAACATTTTACATTCTACTGGAGTTCATGACTGACCTGCTGTTTAAAAAACATTTTTAATATAGGAGACTATTAATTACTAGGATTCTGATTGTAATTTCCTGGCCTCCGAATTGATGAACAAAGCCATTTTGGAAAGCAATCAATTTGAAATCTAATTTGTTGGCGAAATGAACCATATAAACAAAATGCCACTTGCAGTTTGTCTAAAATGAGATGTGCTTAACGAGCCCATCATCGTCTGCGATCCTCATCACTGTGGGTCGCAGCCACCTCAAATGTCATCAATTGGATCCAGCACAGAGAAAGCTGAAAGAGAATGCTGCACTCTGAGCAGAATGAAACGGGAACAGATGCTCTGCAATCCCTGCAGAGTGACTTTGGGGGGAAAGTTGAGGGTGAGAGGGTAGTGGCTGCTAAGATCAACAAAGTATAGTGGCACACCCATCTGCCCTGTGTCATGCACCAAAGTAGCTGGGATGATTTGAGATAACTTGTTCCAGTCATATGTACCACTGGATTGACAAATGCAACAGAAAGTGAATTTGGATTTGGAGAAAGAATGTAAGCTAGTTTTTATTAAATATACACAGTCACATCCATATATATATATGAGAGAGAGAGAGAAAAGGAAAAATAAAGATAGCACAAGGCAACTAAGAGGGTAAATGTTGTAAACCATACTTTTCATGAAGTTTAGACCCACATCCTCTTGTTCTCTTGCCTAAAATAATACTAATTCTTCTTGTATATTTTTACTGAATGACTCTAAGACTATACATTCTTGAAACAACATAAAAACCATGGCATGTATGCGTTGAAGTCTTGAGAGTCATATTTGTTAGCCTAATTATTTTAAATTTGATAGGTCTTATGTATGTTAGGTTTTATTTATTTAATTCTACTTGCTTTGTACATATTGAAGGGGTGTAGAGGGTGGGACCATGGTGCTCGTGGCTGGCCACAGCTATCGCAGCAGCCTAGGTTTGGTCGGTGCTGAATACCGCGCGTATATGGCAGTGCTGGTGACTGGCCGCCGCCCACGGTGTTGGAAGAATCATGAGCTATGGTTACCTTTTTAGAGCTTTATTAGAGGAGACAGAGACAGAGACAGAGAGACCATGCAGAGAGAAAGTACAGAGAGAGAATGGAGAGAGAGAGAGAGAGAGAGAGAGAGAGAGAGAGAGAGAGAGAGAGAGAGAGAGAGAGAGAGAGAGAACGTGTGGGAGCACATGTCCACTTTTTAGGCTTGGACACAGTTGCAGGCTGATGATGTAATAAGGAGAGAATCCTTACACATATAAAGTAGGAAAATGATAGTCATGCCTGTCTTTAAGCAAAGGATGCATATTTATCCCATTTCTGGCATCCAGTTGTTTTTATATTCTTGAAAATGAGAGGTAATCCTAGGAAAAAGAATAAACTTCTGGTGTTATCTGAAAGAATGAAAATCAACTAATTCTCAGGGAAAACTGTGTGTCCTGGTTGTTGAAGATTTAGTTTCCTGGGACCAACAAGTATCTGCAGCTCTATATAAAGAAACACTGAAGAGTTCCATAGAGAAACATCTCTCAAATAGACCACAGTTATGACTACCATTTTAGAGCTTTGGGTAGGGCCAGAGACACTGTATTTCCTAGAACATTAATAGGACTGACTTATTATCAAAGCCCCACTGAGTCATTGTATCAATAAGATAAAATATTTGCAATTGAGGTGCATTAGAAGATAAAGAGTACTCTCAGTAATACAACATCAATCAACATGAAAATGGCTATTATGTGATGAGATTGTGGGATACTGATGATAATGGGAGAATGGAGAACTACCAAGATTTAGGGTGAAAGACCCTTTTGAGTCAAACAATGGTGCCATTTGCTTGAAGGTTGCATCTGTCTGTCATCCTCTTCTGGATCTGTTTTTTCAAAAATCTAATTTGGCTGCTGGCTTTGGTGCTACTTGATTTTAAATATTCTACAATAGACATTTGTACTGTAGGCTTGGTCCTCAGCTCCCACTTTGAATATCATTTGAATGGTAGTCAAATGATCACAGTAGAGAAGTAATGTAGGGCATGTGCAGTGGAATGCACAGAGACCTGGAACCTAGTAGGAGTTTTTGGGTCATTGAGAATATGCCTTGGGAGAGATCATGGGTTGCTGGTTCCTTTATCTCCCTTTCTGCCTGCTGGCTACTTTGAGATCCTCCTCTACCATGTGATCCCACCACAATGTGCTTTCTTACCACCGACCCAAAGCAATTGAGCCAATTAATCATGGAGCAAAATCCTTGACATAAGGAGTCAAAACAAATCTTTCCTCTTTTTGAATTCTATTTTTGATTCAGTATCAGGAGGATGAATAACACATCATGCTGGTGTTTAATGCCCCCCGCCCCAATACCCAACTAGTTATCAAGAATCCTTGGATGGCTATAATTGTTCAATGCTCATATACAACATGAATGATCGCCTTTATGTGTCCCTTCTGATAGGCTTATTTCCCCTCCCCCCACATCACTGTGATCTTCAGTGATTTTAACATGGCAATTTCAAAAGTTAAAGCAGATATATTACCTCCTTTATCAGTTACATCCCTCAGTGTCTAATGTGCCTAGTTATTCCAAAACATCGTCATCAGACCTTCAGAGCTTTCAGCCCCATTTTCGTGATTTTTCTTTATAAATCAGAGAGCATGAAGATTAAAACAAGCCTTTAGGAATGGCTAAACCTGGTCTAGGAAGGCCAAAAGCAAAGTGTATTCATTCAACAACTAGGCAGGATAGTTCAAGCACAAAAGTGTCCTCTGCATAGTAGATACTTAAGAGAAGACAAGCATGTTCTTTGTTTTAAGAAGTTCAGTGTCTGATGGAGAAGATCATCAAGAGAGCAGGGTATTACAATATGTTATGACAGCCATGATGGAAGTGAATTTAGAGTGTTTGAGCACAGTTTTCCATGTGATATGAACAAGGAATTGGTGAACTAAGTGGAAAAGGAAAAAAATGTATCAAGACAGAGATTCAATGTATAAATTCAGAATTCTGAAACTAAATATTGCTTATATGATTAGTCCAAAGGGTCAGAACAGAGGAATGAATTTGGATCACTTTCCATGATCTGAATTCCAGATCCTAGTATCAGACTCATCTGTATTTGCCCTGGTATTACATTCTTTCACTTATATAGCAAACATTTCAATTTCACCTTGTTCTAGACACTTGGTTATAGTACAGAATAAAGTAGACTAGGTCTTATCTCTGGTGGGAAGAGAATATATCATGGGATGGAGAAAAAAAGCTAACTAGAAATTATGTAAGTGCTGAAACATAAAACAAGCATTACAAAATGTGTCTAAGGAGGTGATGTGAATCTCAAATCTAATTAAAAAGAAGGCAGCACTCAATCTATGCAGAAGCCCTTCAGGCAATGGAAAGCTCCTGAAATGAACATACGCTTGATAAGTTATTGTAAGAAAAAGAAGGAAGGCAGGTTTTAAAGGTAACCCCCAAGCTAGCAGTGGAAAAGGACAATTTGGAGTGACAGAAAGGGTTATATTCTAACAGGTGGTGAAGTAGCTTCATTTAAGAAAGGTAGTTTGGCTATTATGTAGAGAGGCTTGGTTGGGCTGAACCTAGGATGGTAGGGGGACAACCATTATAAGTGCTTTCCAGTGTGATTAAGGAGTCCAGGGATGTGAAAGACTGGATCATGGGAGGCAATGATACAGAAACTTTGAGGGGCACAGGGAAGGATTTTCATGTCGGGGAAAGCCTGTCTTAGTAAGAAATGTTCCAGAGACAACAGAATAGAATATCCCAGGGAGATCCATAGAGAGGCGGGGAAGCCATAGGAGCAGCATATGCAGCTGACGCCACTCCTCAGCAAGGTGGGACATTCTCCAGGTCAGAGGGATATGAAGGATATCAGTATGTTGGAGTTTGTATTGCTCAGGGCTTGTCATGTTTAATGGTTGACAGATGTTGGGTGCAATTTCAGGGGGCACATAATGATTAAAGATGTACAGATAATGAAAGGAAAAGTATCGGCTCAGGACCCCCAAGACAAAGTTCTTAACACAAAGGAAATTTATTTGCCCCGGTGAGACAGAGGCCAGGGGAGAGGAGGCAAAGACAGGAGATAGAGGATGAAGGAGAAGGGGAAGGGAACAAGGGAAAAGGGAAGGGAATATGGACAAAGGACTGTCTCTGGATAGAAAGGAGACAGATATGGCCCATAGGGAAATGGTGGATTATAAAGGTGAGATGGAAAACCTTGTGTTGGGACAAGGTGTTTAATTTTAGTTAGGCATGTTAATTAAGTGAGCCAAATGGGGCTTTTGATTGATAGACTCCAATACTTTGCTAGCCTCAATAGGGGTAGTACTTCCAGGTCAAAGCTGGAACAGGTACTCACTACAACTGCCTATGAGAGTTTGTTCCTCTAAACCAATAGAAAAGAACAAGAAACAGGCTAGAAAATTGTTGAAATTCTCATCTAAGTTTGGAAATAAGATTCTATACAGAGATCTACCCTTGTAACCGTTTTCACCAGAAAAAAAAAAGGATTAGGGTCCTGAAATATGTCTTTTCATATACCCCGAGACTCAAACTGCAGTTTTAGTGGGAGATAAAACAGGCATGAGAGTGCCCTGGAGGTTTTCAAGTGAGGCTGTTAAAATTTTCACATTTAGACTGAGTTTACAATTCTCCATTTAAGTCTTGGCCAGAAAAAGACAAATCCTGGAAAACTGCACACACACACAGAGAGAGAGAGAGAGAGAGAGAGAGAGAGAGAGAGAGAGAGAGAGAGAGAGAGAGAGAGAGAGAGAGAGAGAGAGAGAGAATCACAAGTCTTATAGTTCATTTGTTCCAACAGAACATCCAAGAGTACAATAGTTATTTGGTACATCAGGTTGAATGCCTCATTTTGTCCTCAGTATACATTGTAATCCTGAAGTAGCAGCCTTTAATACAGGTGAAGGAATGAAGTTTCCCGTGAGAGTGAGGGCAAGCAGGCAAAGTAGGCTGTCCTGGGAAGGTGTGGTCTAGATCTAAGATGTGTCTTCTTACCTCAGATGATTCAATCAAGAAAAGTCCCTCACAGTATACCCAGCTGCTTCAGTGCTAGTTAATTCCAGATGTAGTCAAGTTGACAACATGAATAGGCACCATAGAAGCTGATACTCTGCTCCTTCATTCTTTCCTGTCTGGTAATGCTCATTGGATACATCTTAAACTTAGAAAAAAATCCTTTCTTAGTTGAATATATCTCAAATTTTTTCCTTTCTATACTGCATTCTGAGTATTTTTGTTATGTTTTAGATTTGTTTTAAAATTTGATTATATGTATTCACATGTGTTTCTGTGTGCTTTGTACACACAGAGGCCAGAAGAGGGGTCTGGAGCTAGTTCCTCTGGAACTGGAGTTACAGGCAGAAGTAATCCAGTGGGTGTGGGGAACCAAACTTGGTTCTTCATCAAGAGCACCAAATGCTCTTAACCACTGAGCCATCTCCTATTCACTGAGTATTACTTTAAAAATGTCTTTCACTTTAACATTTCTGCATACAAGTTTTTACTTGAGTTGTGTATTGATTTTAACTATAGAGCTGGCATTTTGAAATTTTGTATAAATCAAATTTTAAACATGCTTCTTATATTTCTATAGCTTTATACATCTTATTCATACTTTTGAATCCATCTGTGATATTCTTTAAACATTTGAAGCATAGATACTTTATGTTCCTCATCTGATAATTACATGATTTCAAATTCTGAACTGTATTTTTTATGATTTATTTTTCTAAACAGCATAACATATTTTTTAATAGGTTGTTGAATATTAGGTTATAAATTCATATTCAGGTGAACTGAATCTGTTGAAATCTGTAGAGCTCTAGGCCAAGGTCAAACGGTTTCACAAAGAATGTGTTTTTCTTGCTTCTTAGCAAACTGAGGTTTTGTTGTATGGAAATTTCCTCCGAGACTGGAACATTTTATCATGCAGAGAATCTTCTTAATATAGATGCTTTGCCTCATCATTGGTCTATAGTACCTCATAGTTCTTTACTTTCCTTGGCTGAATTTAGATATTAAGATAAGTCACAAGAAGGGTGTGGTAGTGCATGACTGAAAATTCAGCATTTGGCATGTAGAGTTAGGGAGATCAGTAGCTCAGTCTCTATTATGCAGTGAGTTTGGGGCCACCCAGGACTATGGGCAGTGCTGTACCAAAAATATTTTTAAAAAATTTAAAAGCAAGAGAAAATAAAATCCATAAAATATAACAAGAAACAGTTGGAGATAAAATTATAGCAATCACAACAATAACAACATACTACCAACCTTTTCTATATTTGTTTTATCCTTAGAAATCTTATGAATGTTTAGGAAATAATGGAGCCATGTAATTTGACCATAAAGGCTTTATAGAAGGTCGGGCCATATTTGCACAATTAGCTACAAATAAAGAACTGCTTTTCATACAAAATAGATGGCAAAGTAAATAAAAATAGATCAGGTTAAGAGATGAAGTCTAAAACTATAAAAGGATGTTGTGAGATGTTAGACTAGAGTTTGCACAAATTCTTTAGTATTTTCCGCTCCTCAGGGCAAGCATATAGAATGGGGGGGGGTGTCACATCATAAAGAAGGATTAGCATTTTCTAGGTTTGTGAGACATCTTGGTTCTACAGAATAAGACATAATCAGGCCATCGAGAGGGCAGCATCAAGTCTGTGACAGTACTCAAAGGTGTTTATTGATCTAAGGAAAGACAGGGGACCACTAGGGAGCTGTAACCATTGAAGTGATATGCTAAAAACGGCAGCCAGGAGAGCAATTCTGGAAGTATTAGGCTGAGCATTTGTCTCTAGGATAAGGGTCTTCTTGATTCTCCTGGATCATCCACAAAGCCATCTATTGACTCCCCACTGCTGTCAAGGCCATTGAAGACCCTGTCTGAGGAACAGCCTGAATGCAAGGCAGTTATGACAAACACAGAGCTTTTCCCTCCTGATGGGACCCTCTGTGCCAGGCTCTCAGAAGACATAAAGCACTTGTTAAGTACTTGGTGAATAGCACCAGTCTCCACAGAGGACGATTTGGGTTCCCATAGAGAAGTCATCAACACAGGGTAAGAATTCAGCCAATTATGCCTCACCTCATTGGTCCTATTTACAGGGTAACCCCATGGGGCATGGACCATGTCTTTCTCTGTATATTGTACAGTGTTGAGGAAACACTTGGCACTCAATAAATACTAAGCAGAAGCTTGTTTCTTGTTGCTCTCAGCTTCCCACTGGGAGCTGATCTGAGGAAGGAATTCCCTTTGAAGTCCTTGTCTCCATGCTTTTGAGAAACAATATGGATACTAGGAGGGTGGTGAGAAACATGTACAGTCCTGAAGCTGGTTTTGATACGCATAGATGATAAATGCTACCTCCACAGTTACATAGCGAGGGCCAAGATACGTAGTTGACAGAACCATGAAGTGAGAGAGGCCTTACTTTCATAAATATTGCCTTCTGCATTCTTTCAGAGTCAAGATTTATGCTTTCATATATGCATTAATGCCTTCACCCATCTGTCTTGCTGAGTTGAGAGGTAGAGCCTTTTAAAGCTGTGTTTCATTCTAGGTATTTATGGCTTTCACCATGTACAAAAGGAAAAATCAAAGTGTACAGGTGAGCATAAAAGTTGTAGAGAAAACATGAAACAAATTTATGAGAATAAGAAAGGATGAATTCTTTTAATGAAAGTTTGTGGTAATTTTAATTAGAACTTTGGAATAAATGTTATAGATGGCCATGTGTATCTATTGAAAATGACTTGTTACGTTAGAAAATAGCACTATGATTTCATCGAGCAAATTACTTATAATTATTTTATAGGTACTGAGATTTTGAAAAAAACATAGAAAATACTTTGCTTTAAATGAAATAAGGGACTGACTGAAGTTAACATAGGTGTAGAAGGTGCAGGCAGGATCTGTACATATGCCACAAAAGAGGTATAGTTCTCTTGACATTCTGAGGCTATCTCAGCATGTTACCTTCAACCACTGAGGCAAAGACAGCTCATGCTAGAGAGAAACTGCTGTGGCTAATTAATTGCAGAGTGAGATTTTATGAAATAAACCTACTTTTAATGTTTCATATACTCATAATGCTCCCCCTCCCCACTCTCCTTCTTGCTCCCCTTTCCTCCCCTTCCTTTTTGTCTACCCCAATTAACTTTCTGCCTTCTTTATTTCCTGCCTTTATTTAATACTTGAGTAGGAAACTATTAATCAGGACATTCAAAGATTAAAATTTATGTAAGACTTACACAATTAACCACTTAGTATCTTTACCTTGCATACCATGCAGAATTATAATAAAATACATTGCAGTAGGGAGTTAAGAAGCATCATACCCACTTATTTTTCTTAGAAAACAAACAAACAAACAAACAAACAAACAAACAAAAAACAACAGCAAGATAGCTAAATTATACCCTGAAATGAAAATTTGAAAAATCAGAAAGATATGTCAAGAACAAATGGAGTGGAGAAGGAGGGTAATATAGAAGGAGAGTGAGGAAAACTGGCCCTAAGGATATTTGGAAAAGCTATAAGGAAAAATATCATTGTATATTTACATGAACACACATATACAATGTAGTTATTACATGGGGTGATGTTCTCCCTAATAGCCTAAAGACGAACTAACAAAAATCCCAGTGCCAAGCATGGGAAACCTCCCTCCAAGTTGTTGGTTGGGGACTTCCAAAAAAACTACTCAAATCATGTAAGCTATTGCAGTTGTCCATGGTTGCCTCTCAGAACACGAAGCTAAGATTCTATCGATGAGGATGTCATACACTGCAGACAATAGACTTGGAGGAATCAAGCTGGATCTAACCTGGAAGCCTACTCCTGAGGACTAGCTCTCACAGTAGTCAGTGGTGCTATGCAGGCTGCCAAGGGAGGGAAGAAATCAATAGTCCAACATACTTGTAGAATCTATGAGCCACAACTATAAACAGCACAAGATATTCCTAATGGTGTGATCCTGGCACTTTTATCTTGGAGTCAGCCAACAGTTGTCTAATTGGATATAAAGCTTGCATATCAGGAAAGAATTCATGCCCGTAACTGTACTGTAGTACTGTAAACATGACTACTTCCCTAAAGCAAGAGAGGATGACACAGGTCCTAGAGGAGAATCTACTGCTATTTTCTTAAACCAGTATAATTCCTAACTGCTGTGGGATATCCTGTATGCTGTAAATATATGTTGCTATGATTGATTGATAAATAAAATGCTGATTGGCCAGTAGCCAGGCATGAAGGAGAGTGTAGGCGGGACAAGGAGAAGGAGAATTCTGGGAGGTGGAAGGCTGAGGCAGAAAGACACTACCAGCCACCATGAGGAGAAGCATGATGTAAGATACCAGTAAGTCACGAGCAACGTGGCAACTTATAGATTAATAGAAATGGGTTAATTTAAGATGTAAGAGCTAGTCATTAGTTAGCCTGAGCTAGTGGCTGAGCAATTTTAATTAATATGAGCTTCTGAGTGATTATTATTCTATAAGTGGGCTGCGGAACTGCAAGGATTGAGCTGGACTGGAGAAAACTCCAGCTACACCTAACTGTATTCTAAATGCTTTTCCTTATACCCACAGGTAAGTGCAGTTTTCACACATCCTTTTTTTTTTTGAGACAGGTTTTCTTTGTGTAGTTTTGGTGCCTGTCCTGCATCTCACTCTGTAGACCAGGCTGGCCTCAAACTCACAGAGATCTGTCTGGCTCTGCCTCCTGAGTGCTGGGATTGAAGGCATACACCACCACCACCCGGCACTCTCACCCATCATTAAAGAAGCTTCTCCGAACAACAACTGGAGGCTTCTAGAGAGATCCACAGCTGGTGAAAATGTAAAGAATCAGTTGATTTCTAATGCCCAGTTCCCAGTTGTAATTCTATGCTTAAAGCTCAAGGAACATTGCAGAAGAGGAGACAGAAAGATTGTAAGAGCCAGAGGACCAGGACACCTGCTGCTTGATAGTGTCTTCTATATGTGCTAGAGAAGCTACATCATGATATCTCAACAATATGGCTGTTTAAACATGATCTGCCCAATGACAATACCAGTTGACATGCCAACACAGATAAGAGAAATCTCACAAGGTCCTAATCCTAGATGAAGAGCTACATACAATTCATGGCTGCTAAGAAAGGGAGAAGCAATCTTTTCTAGGGATGAGCTCCCTGATAGGTTATCCAATTTCAATTAGTCAGCCTTAAACACATGTTTATAGGGGAACACTTACTGGGCACAGTAGATTTATATATATATATATATATATATATATGTGTGTGTGTGTGTGTGTGTGTGTGTGTGTGTGTGTGTGTGTGTGTAGGAATAACAGATAAACAAGAAGTCATGAAGTTGAGAGTGGGGGTAACATGGGAGAATTTGGAGTGAAAGAGGGAGATGTGTAATGATTAAACATTAAACATCATGCTCGTGTATAAAATTCTTAAAACATAAAAATATAAAAAAGAATTTAAAGTTAGAAAAAGTACAAATCAAGATAAGAAAATACAAGAATTGGAAAGTTTACATTTATGTAAGTACAAAAATTTAAGACAATAGTTGGGACTGGGATGTATTAGTTTAAGTCAGACACTTAAGCACTACAATTTTGGGGGTTACTCCTAAATATTTTAGATTATGCTACTGTAACAAAATACCTAAAATGGAGCAATTTATAAAAAACAACATTTATCTCTCATAAGTCTAGAGATTAGAATTCCAAGATCAGGCATCAACCAGTTCAGTGTCTGAGGAGAGTCTCATCTCTTCTTCCAAGATGACTCCTAATTTCTCCTAATGATTCCAGAGAGGACAAATGCTGTGTCCTCCATTGCAGAAGGGTCAATGTGGAAAAGGTTGCAAACTAGTCACCTTTATCTCTTTATAAATCATATTAATCAACTCAAGAGGGCAGAGCTATGAATTCCCCAAAGGTCTTCCCTCTTAATATCACCAAGATGAGAGTTACATTTTTTATTAAGATTTCCACATGCTTTGGAGGGACATTCAGACCATAGCCCTAATATATAAATGCTGAGGAAGAGCAAGTCATTCAAATGTGAAAAGTGATCTATAGCTGTAGAACAATTAGCGGCTGATATCTACATTGTTCAGTTTATCATTTGATATATCATTTTTGAGCTTACACAGTGTAAGAAAGAGCTCCTAGGGAGTCTGGCGGTGAATGAAAATAATATTCTTTGAACTTACATGATTTTAATTTCTAAAGCATTGGAGCATTAGTTTCTGAGACATTCTAAGGTTTAACCAGCCAGCTACAATTTGGCATTTGATTGCATTTATGGCAAATGCTAAAGAGCAGAAGGGCAGAATGTAAAAGCATGTGGCAAAGGGAAACCCGTACAATGGCATGAAACTTCACAGAGCCAATATTCTGAGACTTGAATAAAAGGAAGCTGGGTCCAGGAACAATTAGACCAAATCTGTTAGACAGGCAAGATTGCTCTCCCGGTAAAAACAGTGCTTGCGTGCAAGTCTGATGAACTGATCTCTGGGTACCACATTGTGGCAGGAAAAAATGGATTTCTGACTTCAGAAAGTCACAGTTATATAGAAATTTCATTGGTGACTAAATGTTTCATTTTGGAGGGAAGTCTTTTAAGACAGGAGATTCTAAAAGGAGGCTCACAAAGATTCAAGAAATAACTCAAAAATACCAGAAATTCCCAGCAACTGACCAAAGGCACTAAACCCTTCCATTCCCAACCTTATGTAACCTGGTAGTACTGCTAAGAGACACTCTTAGGCAAGAAAAGCTGCCTGGAAGAGGCTTGGACCAACTGAGCTGCTTTGAAAAGACACTCTCTAACCTGGTGGTGCTCAGTCTTCTTCATGCTGCGACCATTTAACATTTCCTCATGTGTGGTGACTCCTAACCATAAAGTTATTTTTGTTGCTACTTCATAATTGTGATTTTGCTACTGTTATGCATTGCAATGTAAATATCTGTGTTTTCTGATGGTCTTAGGCGACCCCTGTAAAAGGGTCATTTGACCTTCAAAGGGATCACGACCCCAGGTTGAGAAAACACTCCCCTTGCTCTATCTAACCTGTCTAGCTGTCCACTAAGCTCTAGATTTCCACTTTCATGATCTGATCTGGAATGCAAGTTAGTGATGTAGCTGTTTTTGCATCATTTCTGCTCCTCATCCATATTCCTATAAGTAACCACAAAAAGACTTGTTGTTGGTTCAGGTTTGGATGGTATCTTTTAGTCCCTACATTTATTTGCATTTCCCCAGGAACAGAGTCCTAGAGAAGTTGCCTTCTTACTTCCACATGTGTCCTGTGGTATACACACACACACACACACACACACACACACACACACACACACACCCACACACACACACACTAACTTTTAAAAAAATGTGGGATGAACATACTGTAGAAGAAGCACAGTGGCACATCATTTTGGGGAGTGATAAGAAACCTGAAAATGAGAACCCAGGACATGCAATAAAAGGTGACAAGTCATGAGAGAGGTGAATCCTTTCAGGTCTTGTTAAGGTAGGATCTTCCACCAATAAAAACAAGACACTGAAAACTATTAGGGATGATATTGGCATCACAAAATTTACTTTGAGTGCAGTTACACCTGGAACGTGCTGTAGTGTATGGTCTGCAAAGGAGTGAAGTCATATGTAGATAGATGATTCAGAAAGCATTCATGGAGCATTCCTTCCACCTTACTTAGTGGTCTAAGCACTAAGTAAGCGCCCAAGGATACAGGAAGGCAAATAATTATGTGTATTTCCCTCCAAGGTTCTTCCACATTGTATTCTCTTTGTCCATCCTGATAGGCTAAACTGGACATTATGGAATTTATACAACACTCTGGTTCTCTTTAGCATATGCTAAAGGAGGCAGAATTTGCAGTTACATTCCCATTCCTTTTGTCAACACTTGAATATTAGCTATCTCCCACCAGTCCTGTCCTCTAAGTGGGTATTTCTATTATAGGCTAGTGAAGAACAGAGAGATATCTATCCAAAAAGAAGTTAAAAGGCAGGGCATCATTATCAGAAAAAGCATTGAATCTCTCTTATCAGGACAAAAGAACTATCAGCTCCTTCTGTATAACCCTTGTTCCTCAAACAGAAGTGCTGCCCTGAATTTTACCGACAGTTGAGAGTGGTGCTTCTCAAGAGATCTTGCATACACTCTGTGAGACAACATCATTATTTTAGCATCCTTAATTTCATAGGAAAACATTCTACTAAAGTCCAAGATTAAACAGAAGAAAAAAAAAAAAGAAGAATTTGTAATTTTCCCATTGGGAAAAGATGTAAGTCTCCTT
Source organism: Peromyscus maniculatus bairdii (assembly GCF_049852395.1). NCBI lineage: Eukaryota > Metazoa > Chordata > Mammalia > Rodentia > Cricetidae > Peromyscus > Peromyscus maniculatus. Next base: position 43,065,439 of record NC_134861.1, read on the forward strand.
ATTTTTAAGTAAAAGGCTGTTTGGAATTCATTGTACCATTTATTAATTTGTCAACTATTTACCAGAATTGTTTATCTGTAATGTGTATGTGCATTATGTGTGGGTCAGTTGTAAATACAATCAGTGCCATGCTTACTTGAGTGGAGTTGGCAGACATTCAGTGTAGTAGAAGTTTTCCTGTGTCCTTCCTGGTCCACAGCTGCTCAAACCCAAGTAAACACACAGAGGCTTATATTAATTGAAACTGCTCAGTTAATGCTGGAAGAGAATTCTGAAGAACCACAAGAGAAAATGACAACAACTCTCAAAAGCTTACCCTAGACATTTTGTTTGGTTGAAAGTTGGATAATGATCAGATTATCTAGGCTCTGCCTGGCTGAGAACATGGTTCTTGAAGACAGAATAGCACTCATGTCAAGGACTGTCTATGACCCTGTCAGATGTGGTTATTTGAAGATAAAATGCATGAGTATATTGTGTCCTGAGAAGGGGTTATGCTGAGAGATGGAATTCAGCTCATGAAAGAGCTGCAGGTCCTGACTCAGGATTTTGAAATTTGTACCAAATAGAAAACCAATAGAAAGTTTTAAGTGGGGAGTACATCTAAACTGTTACCAACTACTCAGTTACTCTATATGTTTGGTGGTGAATAGACTTTGAGGGAAAAATGAGGAGGCTATGGTACAAGGAGGTCATTCTAGGACAAGGCCAGCATTGCATGGATCAGATCATGGCAATAGGGATGAAGGAATATAGATACTGTTTTAGGTATTTTGAACTTAGAACTATGGTAAGAGTAATTATTTCTTTACAAAAATGATACTGTGTTTCTTTAAGTCATCTCACAAAACGTATTATAAAAAAACCAATCACCTTACTGGAGAACAGGGTATTTGAATTTCATGGTTATAAAACATCTGAAATATTATCTGTTTTCAAGTATATCAATTTTTTAAAAACTTCAGGTTTATATAGTTATAATTTTGTTATATAATTATAACCTTATTGTGATAAATATTTTCTATATTTTATAATTAATGGAATTTATGTGATTAAATACCTACTGTCTGTTAGATGTTATTTTATTACCAACAAATGAAGTAAATAGACTAGTAGAGTTACGAAGATGTCTGTATCTTTATCCCCAAATATATTATATTACATGGCAAAAGGGACTTCGTAGAAGATCAAGCTAAAAATCTTGAATGAGGAGATTATCTGGACTACCCAGGTAAACCAAGTAGAGTGACAAGGGTCTTTATAGTCGGAGACCAAAGTCAAAACTCAGAAATATGGACATGAAGGTGTGAGCAGAGCTTAAAGCAATGTACTTTGAACACGGAGGGGCGACCATGCACCACAGAGCACAGGTTGCCCTTGTAAGCTGGGAAGACAAGAATGTGGCATCTCTCCAGGGAGTACCACAGGAGCAGAAGAGGTCTGGCCTTCACTTTTAACCTGTTGAGGCTCACGTTGTCCTTCCCACCACCTCCTGAACTGTGAAATAATCTAATCATGTTATTTTTAAGCCACTAAGATTTTTGGTAATTTATGACAATAGCAATGGGATTGTATGCACCAGTATATTGAATGTTGAAAATAGGGATGGTTAGTAAATGATGTAGTGGGTTTAAATGCAAAGAGTTTTCAATTACTTTTTTAATGAAAAATTTGGGCATTTTCTAAAGTGAAGTATGGAACAGAGCTAACCCAGAAGGTAAGGAAGAAGAAATGAGGTATGTGTTCATTGGCCATTAACCACAAAGGAAGGCCTTCTGGAGAAGATGTCTTTGAATGGAATTTGTCCTGAAGAGAAATTAGGTAGTCATGGGGACTGAAAGAAATGAAGGCCTTGAGGGGGGTGACTTCCATACTTCCTCTTGGGACGCTGTATAAATGGTGTTGATGTTTTAGACTAAGTCTATTAGAAACAACTGGTTGTTAAATGAATCTGTAGACTTAGACATTATATTTTTATCTTCTCCTAAAATGAAGCACTCCATGTAAATAAAATATTTCCCTTCCTTATAACATTACTTCTTCCCACACTGTAAGCATCTACATTAAAAATTCAATAAAGAACCATTTAATCAGGTGAGAATTAGATTTGTCTTCCCTGTAGAAATTATTGGAGAAGAATTTCACTGTTCCTGTACACACATTTATGAGAAGCAAATAGAGTCCCTTTTCTCTAAATTATATATCCTAGAGAAAATATTTAATAAACTTTCAGATCTCTAAATAATTGTTTTCCCCAGAAATACAAATACCAAAAGGATGACTTAAACAAAACATAACTGTATTCTGTATCACAATCCATCATCTAACTGTGTATCTTAAAAATCCATAGACTTCAGAGGCAATTCATAATAGCTACAGAACCTTTCCTCTCAGAAAATATATATCAATGGAAAAAGAAAAGGCATGCTAGTATGAGAGGTATGCAAGATTTGGGTAACCTCCAGGGGATGCCATATCAAGGGTATGTAGGGAGTGGTCTTGATGGGTCACCAAAGCTCCCTGCTAAAAATCTGCTAATACACTTTTCACTGGTATCTAGAGTCCCTAATGGCTTGACTTGCTGATCCTCCCCATCTCTTCTACACATGCTCCTACAGTCATTGAATCTCTGATTCTCCCTCTTAAACTAAATCTCTGCTAGGTACAGTATTCAAGTCAGGAAGAACTGTTGTGCTGTTCAGTAGCAAATTAATAGAACAAATGCTTAGGAGCATAAAGCTATAGGAGAGCTCCTCTGTGGCCAGTCATGGAATCGATCAACTAACACTTTATTGACTATTGTATTTAGGAGGAGCTATGCACCGTGTTGATAAAGAACACTACAAAATAACCTCAAGACTTACAGCCTGTGTGTTGATCCCTAGCATACAAAAGGGTGACCAGTGAATTTATCTTTGAAATTATTACTGTGAAACCATGATATAGTCACCTTCTCTTCCATAGAATTTGGTTGTCTTCTTAATGAGAATGATTACTTTGATGTTTTAAAACAAATTTCTGTAAGAATCAGGAAGAAAAACATCTGAACATAATAGTCTTTAAACTACAATGAAAACAGGCTATTTTCAAGCCTTCCTGTAATAGGACGTCATAGTAGAAAAGCCCATTTAATGTCCCCAGGAGAAGTGTTTACTCTTCTAAGTCACCTATGAATGAGCAATGGATTACAACGACAATGATGTCTTTTTCTGAAAAGCTATGTACACAGATAGTCACAGGGTAAGGTGGGAGTGCATTGTTCATTTGAGAGTTCAAAGGCAGGCTCATTGAAGTCTCCTCTGTAGAGATGGAGCCAGGCATTCCCATTGCTCTATACAGAGAGTGGATTGTGGTCTGTGAAAGGGCACCAAAGGCATTTCTGCCCAAGTCCGTCTTTCCTCATTGGCGGTTTATGGGCCTTGCAATGTCAAGATCCATGAATTTCAGGGACTGTGTTTGTCCTTGGATCAGATTTGGAAGCAGCTTTTGATCAGTGAAGTGAGACAATTAATTATAAGAAATAAAGCTAGAAAAAGTCCTTCCACAGTCAGCTAAAGGAGAAAGGGAGCCAAGGAAATAAAGCTCGTCGCTGGCAGAACCTCATCTTCTGGCTGTCTGGATCCAATCCTGTTTGGCTAAGGCCACAGCAACTCCCTAAGTTGCCAGTGAAAGGCACAGTTGTTTGGTCTTCTCAGACAGTGGTTCTATCAGGCTCTGGGGGTGGTGGAGGGGCCGCTGGTGGTAGAAGGAGGTCAAAAGGATTGGAGGGGAATGCAAAATTTCTCTCTGTTCATCTGCATTTGATTGCTTTGTGCCCTGAAGCACATGATTTAATTATTTTCAGCATTGCCTCGGCTTCCTCAGCTACCAATCTCATTGAGGGCCATAAAATTATTCAGCCTTTGCAAAAAAAAAAAAATGCAGCCATAATAATTTTTGACTCAGTGAATACTCAGGGCTATAAAACCAGCTTCATGGATGACCACATCCAATTGAAAACACTAACCTAGGGTTTCCTCAACAGTTAAAGTAAAACATAACCTTACAAAAGATGGATGTACCCTGCTTATGTTTTTGCATAAGGGTGCTAACTGGCTGCCTACAATTGTCATGTGCCATCTCGAGTCCACAGGAGCATCCACTACCAAGGGATTATTTTCCTCAAGATTATTTGGCATTGGAAATCCCCAAATCTGTGTGTTAAACTGACATAGTAAAGTGTGTAAGGTAGGAATAGGCGTGGATCTGGACAGTGGCTGGATCTAGGTATCTGAGGTTCCAGCAAGGGCAAATCAAAGGCAAAACCTACAGTGGGAAATGCCACAAGTGGGGAGGAATCGGGACTCCTGAGCACAGAAAGGATGAGGGAGGTGTTAGGGAAGAAAGAGAGGACCCAGGGAGCCTCTGAAAATACCTTTGCATGGCTGCAGCACAAAATATTGGTACTCTGAGATTCATTCCTCTAAGGATGTACATGTTTTTAATGTATGTATGCATGTGCATATACGTGTATGTTCTAAGGCAACTTCCTTTAGTTCTGTAATTTCCTTTTAAAAAAGTGTTTGCCAAATCCAGATCTTATATTACAGTATAGTTTCATGGCGGCTGCTTAAAGTGAGTGAGTATGGCTGATCAGCAATAATTATTCATTTACTTATTAATCTACTTAGCTTATGTGTATTTTATATACTTGATCCCTAATTTCCTTCAACTCTTGATGTTGTAAGGATTTTGATGATGTTATTTGGTATTGCATAGGCTACATTGGATAGAAAGGGTTATGATGAAGAGTTGGAAATGTAACTAGGACTATGTGTGCTGGTGAGATGAAAAAGTTCATTTTGAGGATATACTTAATTAAAATGTGGCATTATTCATAAGCATTACCTTACGCACATAAAAGCACATGAGAAGGCACATAGTCCTAGGGTGATGACCAGAAGAGATCTATAAAGTATTAGTGTCCTTTCTCTGGGACTAGTTGATTTTGATGAATGTTGTGGGCAGAATAGCTTTTCTGTTAAACAGGCTGAAGATTCATGGTTGACCACTTATTTGTAATAAATAGTGGCTGAGGAATTTTAGGCTTTTCCCAGTTACACATTAACTTTTATTGAAAATATACTTGTTTCCACAAACTAGGAAAACTCTAAATAGCCAATACTTCTATGACTTTACTCTTTGAGTATGCAAGGCCTAGCTGGGGGCCCACGGATACTTTAGGGCAGCTGGGTTGCTGATGGGATGTGTGATAAAGAGGCAGGACAGGTTTCAGTGTTGAGTAGACTGGCTTTCAATCTGAATTTTATCTCTTATCAGTTATATGACCTTGGGCAAAGGACTTTAGCTTACTGATCTAGATTCTCCTTATCTTATCGAATTAATAACTATCTCCCAAAGGTGCCTTGAAGGTTTAATGGGGTGAAGCATATTAAGCGTCTCACACAGTATGTGTCCCAGACTAAATACACTAGCAATTTGAGCCAACCTGCCAACTTCCCTGAGATAGTTAGGACAAATTCAAATCTTGGCTAGAGCCAGGATGGATGATCTTGAAGTAACTTCTCCACCCTAAGACTCTATGACAAGAAAGGTCGCCAACTATTCAGGATCACTGAGAAGCAGGCCTCTGCCTCTGCCTACTATCTTGTCAGTCATCACATGGGAGGGAGCTCAAGTGATCTGACCTCTTAGGGCTTGATATTTTCCAAGTGTTAATGGGATGTTCCCATTTATGTGATAATGCTGAGGAGCGACTGCTGGTATTTTAAAATAAAGGGCACTATATGTTCATAAGTAATTAATCAATGTATTTTTGTCACGCAGAATGGTTTTCAACTACAAAGGAAAATATAATTTATGGTTTATATTCTAAGTCATTCTGTTCTGATTCTTCCACTTAGCTACTGACTTAATCTCTTCAAATTTTGCTTCGTTTATTAAAAACAATGAGAATGATACTCTCAAGCCATTGGGTCTTATGAAGAGCAAATTGAATAAGCACATATAAAGTATCTCGGCACAGTTTCTGTCAGTGAGAACAATTATAATATTAAAGGAATCAAGTAACAAAACAATACTTAATTGAATAATCCATAATAGGCATAAGAGATTACTTAAATTATTTTTAGTCATATTAATGTTTTAGTAATGTATATAATTAGTACTCAGTATATCACATTTTTTATTTCTTTCCCATTGGAATAGTATTCTAATAATTTTAAGTAAAGGGCCAATCAGCAAATATTTCTGTCCTAGTTTGTTTTATGTTGCTAAGACAAGACACCCTGACTAAACCAACTTGGGGAAGTAAAGAGCTTATTTGGCTTACATTTCCATGTCATAGTATATCACTAAAGAAAGTCAGGGCATCAACTGAAACAGATGCCACAGGGAACTCATGCTTACTGGCCTGTGTTTGTGGCTTGCTCAGCTTATTTTCTTACACAACCAAGGACCATCTTCCCAGAGGTGGCATTGTCACAGTGGGCTGGACCCTAACACGTCAATCATTAACCTGGAACATGCCATACAGACATGACCAGGCCAATCTGATGTAGGCAATTCCTCAATTGAAGTTACTTCTTCCCAGGCTACTTGAGTGTCAAGTTGATCTAAACTAGCACAACGTGTGTGTGTGTGTGTGTGTGTGTGTGTGTGTGTGTGTGTGTGTGTGTTGTTATCTATTTATTTAGTTAAGTTTCTTGGTTTAGTAGGCATTTTATCCTGTCTCTAATATACCTTATTGCATACATTCCATAGAATGATTTACAATAATAGCCATGCTTTCTGTTTGAAAGCATTTGTTAAGTATATAACAAGTAAAAATGAAAGAATAAATTGTAAAAAGCAGATAGAGAGAGGCAGCAGCTAGACAACACAATATTATCAAACTGGGCATTCAAACCATCCAGCAGAGATAAATAGAGAGGTCCAATTGAGACAGCAAACAAAAGAGAACATCATCAAGTAGCAACCTTCCACACATCTAGAAGAAGTTGACTGGGGATGCTCACTGAAGCAGTTTCTCCTGGAGAGTCCTAGATGAAGCCTCAAAGAGGCTGCCAAGTAAGAAAACAAATAGGAGCAGATAGAAAACATCATCAAATCAGCTGAAGAAGCCGAGTCAGTTCTTTGTTGAGTTTCAGACTGTTGTCCATCCTTTCCTTGGATGGACTTCCGTGTCTGAACATCCAGCTCCCTGTTCCCACAGCAGGCACTTTTACATCAGGTGATAACAACAGTGACGGGGTCTGAGTGGCTGTGGGACTAGCGGGTGACAGAGATTTGTCCTGACTGTGGGCCAGGCAGGAAAACTATAGCTACAAATGGCACCTAACATGTTGGGAAGAGTTTCCACCTAAAACCTGAGTAAAAAGATTCTAAAATGGAGCTATAAACAGTTCCTAGTTTTCTCTTTCAAGTTAGCAGCTGCGTGCCTGTTTGAGCTACTAGTTACTATGGTGGGTTCCTGGTGTGCACACTCGACCTGCCATATGGTGGGAATGAGGCCTCTGCAAGTGGCACATTAAGCTGGGCCTCTGCAAGTGGCACATTAAGCTGCTTGGTGGATTTAGTTTTTGCTAGTACAAAAAAAAAAAAAAGAGGTTTCTGGGCTACACGCTGCTTTGATAGAAGCATCGACCCACTATTTCTGAGAGCTAGTGGAAAACGTACCACCACCATGTTGGGAAGCTGAAGTGGGCGGAGCCAGCAGCCACAGGGCCATTTCAGTCTTAGAAGGCTGCAGTTTAAAGCAATAGGCTCAAGGTAATATAAAAAAATAAGCCATGTAAAGATGGCTACCACACAGAGAATCTGGATTATGTTCTCTTTGATATTCGTAACTGAAGAAAAACATTATGCCAAATGTATATTTTAAAGGTACCTTGACTTCAAAATTTGGATGTAAGGATATGTTGCTTTGGAAAAGAGGCTCTGCTTTTGTTTCCACAGAAAGTCAGAGGCTATGAATTTGTTCCAGATTAAGATACATCAGATTTGACCAGCCAACACCCCTGAAAGGTCTCTGATAACACCATGGCCCAGATGATCCAACATTCAGAACCGTTTCAAGGCAACTGGTTCAGATGATACACCCTCACGGACTACTCCATAATTCTAAAATTTTCTTTGTGTCTCCATAAGATACAGCCCTCCCCCCCCCCCTCCAGCAGGAAGTAGTAAGAGAAGCTATGCCCAAATTCCCAAATATACCAAGCTGGCTTTGGAGATGTGTAAAAGTTAAAACCCTCTTCTTTAAAAAAAGAAAAAAAAAAGAAAAAGAAAAGGGGAAGTGCTGTGGGATGATCTGTATGTCAAATGTGTGCTATGATTGGTCAATAAATAAAACACTGATTGGCCAGTGGCCAGGCAGGAAGTATAGGTGGGACTAACAGAGAGGATAATTGAGAGAACAGGAAGGCAGAGGGAGACACTGCCAGCCGCTGCCATGACAAGCAGCATTTGAAGATGCTGGTAAGCCACGAGCCACGTGGCAAGGTATAGATTTATAGAAATGGATTAATTTTATGTGTTTATTTATTTATTTATTACATACACAATGTTCTGTCTGCACGTATCCCTGCAGGCCAGAAGAGGGTGCCAGATCTCATTACAGATGGTTGTGAGCCACTATGTGGTTTCTGGGAATTGAACTCATGACCTTTGGAAAAGCAAGCAGAGCTCTTAACCTCTGAGCCATCTCTCCAGCTCCGAAATGGATTAATTTAAGATGTAAGAACTAGATAGCTAGAAGCCTGAGCCATTAGGCCAAACAGTTTAAACAATATAAGTCTCTGTGTTTACTTGGTTGGGTCTGAGCGGCTGTGGGACTGGCAGGTGACAGAGATTTGTCCTGACTGTGGGCCAGGCAGGAAAACTCTAGCTACAGTCTATTGGTAAGGACTAGTGGCAAGGACTTACCTTCGAGCTGTTTTTGAGGGTATGAAGTTTTCACTCAGTTTGTTTCACTACTCTGCCGTTTCCTAGGTAGAGTCAGGGTTGCAACCAATTCCCAGCCAAAGGGTTTTGGAGGCAGTGAAATAAACATTCCAGAGTCTGGGACAGAAGAGTTCTCATTGCACTTAGAGTTCACCTTCAGCAACCTTAAACAACACATGACAATTTTTCAATATAATGTACATTACACACCATAAGGCATCTTTTCCAAATTATGTAAAATAGAGGGATATATCCAGCAGATAACAAGTTAAACATGTAATGAGGGAAAATATACAAACTCTGGGAAAAAGTAGAATAAGTCCAGTAGTTATAATTTCTCAGTTGTTTATGAACCCACTTTGGGAGCTCATTGTGGTAATCAGTGAACTAAGAAGTTAATTCAGATGGGTGTGGTGGTACATGTCCATAATTCCAGCTCTCAAGAGGCTGGGGTAGGAAGATCACAAAAGTTTTGAGCCTAGCTAAATAATGAATTCAGGGCTAGCTGAACTACATAGTAAGATCCTACCTTCAAAAAAAAAAAATCAAAACAAAAGGTGAAATCTATTGCCTCACTCTTTGGATTTGTTGCTTGGTTTTGGTCTTAAAATTTACTTTGGTCTCTAAAGGCAGGAGGAATATGTGGTATGGATGAAGGGGTAAAATTTAAAACATTTCAGCTGTAAATTACAGTTGAAGAATCATGTTAAACAAGTGTATTTGGCTTTGGCTTTATCCAAAATAAGGAAACACAATTGTCCATGCCTGCCAAATATCACCATTATCAAGGATATGACATTTCTCTTGCCTGGTCAAAGTACAATTCTGACCCAGAAACATAAGAGATGTCATGGTACTGTGTTTTACTTTTGAAATCAGACCACTTTAGTTTTCCCAGTTGGGCCTCGTGAGTATGTACCTCTCAGTGAAATTGACATTTCTTGTTTTGTTGTAGAGTACCTCCAGGGTACTGTCACTTTGCTTTGATTATATTTTTCCTGGAGCCTTTTTTAGGATTCAAGTTTGCCCTTTCCTATCACACATCATTGATGTTATTATACACAATCAACAGCCTAACACACTGCCCCAGCAATTGCCTGTGGTTAAGGGGCTGTCTGGCCAGAGCTACTCTCTGCTTTACCAGAAGTAAATGTCTCATATGAAAAAAATATTTTTTCAGAATAGATGAAAAGTATTTCTTTCTGTTTTGTAGAATCCAATGCTTCCTTACAGCAAGCCACAGCATCAATGTATCTACTCAGATGACTATCATTCAAAGAGCTATGGCCTTTAGTCGTGTGGTTTTTAGGGACTCCATACACAGAAGAGCTTATGGATTGGATTTAACAAACATTCACCACATACTGCTATGCTGGTTCCACTGCAAAAGTACCAACAGATATAATTCCTGTCAGTATACCAGTGAAATCATCTGTAGCACGAATCTTAAAAGGTCTTATTAATAAAATAAAACCTAAAGCCAGGTATTGGGGTGAATGCTGGAAGATCAGAGAAACAGAACAAGCCACAACCACCTCACCTTGCCATTTCCTCAGCTGATCCTGTTTCCTCAGACTGGAAGCCTCTGAGTCCTCATCCAAATGGATCTCAGCTGAACTGCTCCTAAAAGCCTAAAAGCTTAACCAGGCTCTAGTTCCTGGTTTTCACACCTTATATACCTTTCTGCTTCCTGCCATCACTTCCTGGGATTAAAGGCCTGTGTCACCATGCCTGGTTGATTCCAGTGTGGCTTTGAACTCAGAGATCCAGGTGGATCTCTGGCTCCCAAGTGATAGGATTAAAGGCGTGTGTGCCACCATTTTCTGGCCTCTATGTCTATCTAGTGGCTGTTCTGTTCTCTGATCCCAGATAAGTTTATTAAGGTATTAAGGTGCACAATATATTGGGGGACACAATATCACCACAATCACCACTAGGCCAAGTTGAACCAACTTCATTTTCCACACCCTAACTTTATGGATATTTATTCATTCGTTGTTAAAAATACAGCTTATTTTTATGATCAAAAAAGAATTAAGAAATTCTGCAAAATTCAGTATAAAATACTGAAGTATATCATAAAACGTACATGGCCTTAAACTGTTATTTCCTTCAAGTATTTTTCTTTTACATGAATACCTCAATACATCTCTCTCTCTCTCTCTCTCTCTCTCTCTCTCTCTCTCTCTCTCTCCCTCTCTCTCCATATATATATATATATATATATATATATATATATATATATATATATATATATCTCCTTTATTTATTCAAAACCTACAAAATACACTCTATGTTATTATCCTATGATAATATTCCTAATATATTAATGCTCTTTGTGGACATTTTCCTGGCTTCATGTCTTTCAACTTTATGAATGAGCTCTCATTTACTCCACGTACTTATGTTTAGATTAATTCTATTCATTCTGTATCTTTCCCATGGTCTATGGACCATCTCCATGTCTTTGTATTTACTCCATCTGTGTGTTTTTTCTTAAGTCTAGGCTATGGAATTGCTGTGACTGGCTCTAAACTCATGAGATTACATAGTTAATTTCATGTATATTTATCATAGTTTTAAGAGTTCAATAGTTCTAATAAGTTTTGATTGAAGTTTAATATAATAAGTTTATGATTGAAACAGCACAAATAAGACTTAGAAAATAAGCCTATTTCTTTTGTAAAACAAAAGTTCAAAAGATTTTGTTGCTTTTAATATTTCTTACTTATAAATTAATAATTATTTGGCTACTATATCTTAACTTCTAAAGAATAGATATGTTTTTGTCTTTCTAGTGTAGAAGACAAAATGTGTATTTTAAAAGATTTTATTTATGTATGTGTCTGTGTGTCATGTGTGTGAGGGTGGGTTCCCATAGAGACCAGAAAGAGTTTGAATATCCTCGAGCTGAAGTTACTGGTGGATATAAGACCCTCCCACCCTGGCCAACAGGTGAGAATCAAATTTAGATTTTCTGGAAAAGTAGCAAATGATCTTAACCATTGACTCATCTCTCTAGCAACTCAAAATTTAGTTGTCAATTTTTCTGTTTCTTTTCATCATTCCCAAAGCAATTATCATCCATTGTTTACTCAATATAATCATTTCAAATATTGATTGCATCAACATTCACTACTTATTTATTATGTGGATGCAAACAAACATTTGTACCATGGTTTGCATCTAGAAGTCAGAAGACAACTTGCAAAAATCAGTTCTCTCCTTCTACTATGTGGATTATTTAGACGAAATTTAGATTTTCAGGCGTGGAGGCAAGTGCCAACTTTAAGATTTTAATGATGTTTATTTTTAAGTTGTGTGTTTCCATATACATGCATATAATTCTGAAAACCTCTATATGTTTATTAAGCAAACATATTGGTATTACATATCAATATCACAAGTAAGATAATCAATACCTTCTATTTTTCTTGTTGCTATCTTGGAACTCCTGGACCACCTTGCTTAAACCAGAAAAGCTGTTCCAAGACAACTTCAAGGGCTAGATATCAATAATCTATTTTATATTTCTATGATTATGTGATGTTAAGTATGCCATGTCTATGGAACCATGCAGCTGGGCTTAGCTTTTTCATTGAGAATCCACTTGAGATCCATCTAGGTCATTATATGAGTCAATAGTGTGTTGCTTTTTATTGCAGACTCATATTCACGGTATGGTTGTAGGACCATTTGGATTATGATTTGTTTTGAAGTATGTTCAGATTATGACTATGTAAACATTAATTTTCCAGAGAAATTGCCCCAGTTCCTGTACAAAGGTAGCATTATAGACATACAGCAAACACACACACACACACACACACACACACATACACACACACACACACACACACACACACACACACACACACACACACACACACTTTCTCACTTGAGAAAAGAATTTTATGATTTGGGATGTGTTTTTTTTCCAGCACACATAGATAGCTCTGCCATCAACACTCTGAATGAGTTTGATTTATGAATGCTTGAACTGTTTCCGAAGAACAAGTAACTGCTACAGAATTTCAGAGATTCCTTTTTCACAATTCATTCTAGACGCCCTAGGAAGGAAATTGTCCTTTGAAAGGCAGGTTTAACAAGGCCAGAAAGCATGCCATGAGGGCATCGCTCCATTTCATAATTTGATGTCATTTACTGAAGTTACTCAGGTCTGAAATACAGACCTCACTGTTGTGTTTGCGAAAACCTCACCTACATCATTTTTGGATAAGTAACCATCATGCTGGACATTCAGAGTCTGTAAAGGATTCATATTACTATCTAGAGAAAGATGATCTACAAAGGCAGAGAAGGGTGGGACTAGGATAGTTCAGGTACCTAAGTTATTTCCCTTAGCTACAGCTAAACAATGATAGTTCCCACATCATTTGTACCTTCCATATATTTTACAGATGCTCCATTATTTCATGCAGATTGAAAGCCTGCTTGGGAGGTAAGTTTCCTCTACTCTTATTCTAGAGATGAAGTGATGCTTGATCCTTTAGATATGTCATGAGAGGAGGTGGAAAGGGTAAGAAAGTGATACTTGTCATAGGAAAAAGCAATGGAGGGAAAGGAGTGAGAAAGAGAGACGGGGAAGGGAAAGGAAAGCAAGAGAGAGAAAACATGTCCAAGAGTTGCATAGTCTAAGTGTTAGTAAATGAGCCCAACTCCTCTGCAAGAGCAAAAATGCATTCTTAATTACTGAGCCACCTCTCCAGACCCAAAGGAATTTTACTTTTTATTTTGTATGTGGGGGTATTTTGCCTTCATGTATGTCTGTGTGCCACATGTGTGCCTAGTGTCTGTAAAAGCTAGAAGAGGGCATGGGATCCCTTGGAGCTGGAGTGACAATTGTGAACTGCCACATGGGTGCTGGGAATTGAAGCTGGGTCCCCTGGAAGAACAGCTGGTACTCCTAATCTCCAAGTCATCTCTCCAGCCCCAGAAACATTTATTTTATTGAAGACTTACAGAATTTCCATGGAACTGCCAGACTGTACTAGCAGTGGAGAGCCAGGGAAAAAGTCCACGATGCTGTTTTGAGGCCAAAGACAGTCTGGAGACAGAACTATTTCTTTGGAGGGATCTCTCAGTCTGTATATGCCTTATGGCCTTTAACTGATTGGATATGGTCCAACCACATGATGAAGGTTAACCTGATTTACTCAAAGGTCCTTGAGTGGGAATTACATATAAAAAACAGAACTACAGCAACAACGTGGCCAATGTTTCATCTCACATTTGCACATAAGTGTCAGACAAGCTCACACACATAAAACCAACCATCGTATTCTCTAGGCTTCTGGGCTTTTTCTGTGCTTCTGGGCTTCTTCAAGTTCCTCCCCAAAAAGGAATGAATGGTCCCCACCCTATGATAGTCAGGACTGCTTGCATTTCAGGATGTCACCATAGCTTTGTGACTTTTCCAGAGCTGCAGGTGGACTCAGACACAGGGTGGAAGGGTCCCCTCAAGGCTGTTCATAGTGGCTCTTAGCGACAAGCTTCTGTAGCCCATGTATTATTACCTGAAGGGAGAATGCCATCTCTACTCTCATTCCTCTCTGGACAATGAACTATATTCAATTCTTGTAACATACTGTTCTGCTCAGAATTGATGCGGCACCTATACTTGAAAGGATAAACTGAAAAGCACAGTATGAGGGGCTAACATTGCAAAAATCATATATATATATATGTGTGTGTGTGTGTGTGTGTGTGTGTGTGTGTGTGTGTGTGTGTGTGTGTGTATTCCATCCTGGGGATGGAGCTCAGGTCTTCAGACTTGCCAGCAGTACCTCTATCCACTGAACCATCTCTCTAGGCTGAAACATAATACTTTATATGACAAGAATAATATATATATATATATATATATATATATATATATATATATATATATATATATATATAAATAAATCTCTTGGCTATTCACAGAAAAAAATTCTAATCTGGATCAAGGTGGACTCACATGTGCATAGAAATGAAAGTGTTCACATGTGAACACAGCATTCACTGCCTGTGTGGTGAAGTGAAGATTATTTTTGATTTGGAGCTTATGAGTTCTTAGTTGAGGAACACTGTACACTGATCTTTCTCAATGAGAAGGATGATGGGAAAGAAGTATGGGTTGCTAAGTTAAGTCTAGCACTTAAAAAGGTATATCCACAAAACCATAGACATCGTGGCCATGCTTCATTAAATAAGCTTCAAGTAGGAAAGGCTATGGGGTCTGTAGAGTATGGATTTTTTTTCTTTATCTGGGTCCTAATTACATGAGTATGTTTGTTTACAACAGCTCATCAACACTTACAACTAGATAAAAATTGCATACAAAAAATCTCTTTTTATTGTCAGGGTGCTTATGAACTAATACAGGCAGAGTTTTCCTCCTCATAGAAAAGAATACATGACACACTTATTATTCTGGCTTGTCTGAACCCTCCCCTTTTTCTATTGTCTTAACAGCCCAGTGCAGTGATCTTTCTACTTTACCATAGTGTCTACCTCTTTTTGTCCCAGAGAAGCAAAACCTGCAAGATGAGAAGAGAATTTAAGTTCATTTTTGTCTACACGATGTCCATGTGAGGACCAGTTCTTTCTATCTGCAGCGTCCACATCTAAGTGCATGCTGTGTCCTCCTGAGCTAGTCCTCTCATTTATGGAATAGAGATTCTGCACAGTTCTGGGGCTGGTGCACTGGTCATGGAATTCCTCCTTAGTCTTGGTTCCATCCCCAGAATTACATTTTTACATGAAATGGAAGGGCGGTCTCAGTTCCTCCCCTATATCACAGCAGAACTGACCCATGTGTAAGTATTACTATGACAGCATTAGTGACATATATTATTGTCTGCTCTTATATCTTCAGTCTAGTGCCTGAGAGCTTTTGGAGAGAAGAGATACACTTTTAAATGCCATATTCCCCATGCCCGACCTCTCATATATTGAATTTGTTGAATAAAAGAGGTAAAAGGCTCCTGATTAAACATACTTTTAAAATGTCATTTGTTTCTCTCTCTCTCTCTCTGAAGGAGAATTTGTAAGAGGTCAGTTTTCTTTCCCTGTAAGAATCCTAGGGGGTGGAACACAGGTCACCAAATTTACCAGCAAGCACCTTTATGCACTGAGCCATTTCTCTGGACCCAAACATAATATTCTTACATGACAAGAAATGATATTTCCCCTATCTGCATGATTTTTCCCAAGGACATAGCATTTCATTACCACTTTGTTACAGTGTCTCTTTAAAATGCAGGTTTTAGTTATGCATTTTAATGCAGTGGTACTGTGATTCTCTGTAACTAAGTCAAATGTTATTTAACAAATCCAAAGGTTCAAGACTCAATGAAGCATGAAGACTTCTTGGAAGTTACCTCCTTCTAGATGTTTTCATTTGTAAAAGAAAATCAAAACCAAAAATAAAGTCTTTTGCACAAGCCTTTGAAATTTAGCCTGCAGGCACAGAAATGATTAACTAGAAAAGAATGCAGGATTTGTGACACAGATTAGTAGGTGCAAAGTCACAAAGGTTTTAACTGGATAAACAGCTATTCATAATTGTAAAAATGTTATTCCTTTTAAATGAAGTGCACTTACACTGAGGAATAATATCCTGTTTTAAGGCCTAGCTATTTTGATACATTGTAGGTATTTCACTGTGAGCCCCAGGAAAGACGTTTTTAGTGCTCCTGCTTCGACTTTTCCGTTTCTAAAATCTAAAATGCTTCATTCTTAAACTGACTCAACATTTTTCTTGAGATGATATTGATCTAAGATATAATATCCAAAAATTGCCACTAGATGGCAGGGTTCCCATTTCAACGGGAGAGCTCCCGCTCTTGTTCCAAACTAGCAAGAGTCTCCAATAAACAAACTTTGAAATGTGTTCATTTGTGCAGCTATAAATACCATGCATCTGATCCCGTTTACCACTGGGGTCGTATTTCTTAATGATATAAGTCAATTGCTCAAAAAGCCAGATCGAAGAAGTTATTTGGTATGTAGCCATATTCTCCTCCAAGTAAAATTAATTCTTATTTCTTCGTTTTAATCATATATAGTATATCCACAGTGTCATTAGCTAACAAATTAAAGAACCATTCATTAAGTATTTGTGATTTTTTTTTGTATAGTATTTTGCCAAGCCCTCAACAAGTGTGAATATCTCTGGAATTTCTTTACAGTTGGAGAAAGCCAAAGAGCATCTGCTGAATTCTGTTAGATTCGTGACAGGATACTCATTGCTGTGGAGAACCATTGCCCCTGACCAACTGTGACTGCCCGAGAATAAATATCATAAAGGGAAATTGAAGTGAATTTCCCGAGAAGGGAAGGTACTTTGATCAACTAGGCAAACTCACATTAACCTCTGAAAACATGTGTTAAGCCTGTGAGTAAAACCACTTGTATTATTACCAGTTATCACGGTTATTACCATTGGCCTTTCCGTACTCTAAAACATTCTGAGGCGTGAGCCCTCACCATGCAAATACTGGATAGAAACGTAAATAGAAAGTATTTCTTATAAATCTACCGGAGCAGACACCGTTCTAATGAAGCAAAAAGTCCCCACTTACAAAGTTCATATCCAGCAACGTTCCAGCATGGGGGAAAAGAATCAGCAAGATTTGTTCTTTCCCAGTGCTTATCAGAAATTGCTAAACTTTTAAACTTAAATAAATAAAATTATTCTAATGTACTAGGAATACAGCCTGGCCTTTCTATTTGCAAATCAGCTCAACACTGTAAAAAAAAAAAAAAAAAAAAAATCTCTCTAGGTGGGGAAAAAGCAAAACAAAACAAAATCCAAACATGTGATCTTTAGGATAAAATAGAAAGAAACACTCTGAAATATTGGCTTCTCTCAAAACAACAGTAGCAAGAATGAATCTAGTTTATTCTTGAAATAGGTCCTGCCCCTGTGATCTAAAGTAGACTTTTAATCTCCCTCCAGGCTCGGTGGTGTGCTTGAACACAGTAGTTTTGATCCATTATGAGGTTTATGCCTGTCTGTCTCATGATACTGTATAACAATGTGTCCCAGCACAATGGAAATGTATGCATGCTTAATTTCCATAAATTACACAGGCAGCCAGGCAGCCAGCTGTACGTTTCCATAAAGACAAATTCTGATTGTAAACTATTAAGCCTAATTCGGCGTCCTTTGATGTCTCTGAGAAAGACCGCGGGAGGAGTAAGCACAGCCCGATGGCAGTGTGTCCCTGGAGGAGGTGCACAGGATGGAGGCTGGTAATGCTATTGGCCCCCGTGCTTCTTCATTAGCTTGGATATGTGCTTCGGAGACTGAAAACAGTCCCTTTCCAGAAATTGGAAATGGCTTCCTAAATAGTGCTGACAAACACACAGACCTTTCCCCAAACCTAAAGCTAAAATCGGATTCAAAAGTTTTGTCTGTTCTCTGGAAGCCCCAGCTTGTTTTCAGCCATTAAGGTGGACGCCGAGTCTAGCTGCCCCTTAAGCAATGATCTAACTCACTGGATTATGTCATGTTACAATTTGCCTTTCATTTTATATTTTCTCTTTGAAATCTTCCTTATAGGTGGTTAGATCAAAGCAAATGCCATCCAGGCGTCTCTTCCAGCCAGGTTCCACGGAGGTTTCATCATTCGGCTGTGGAATTTCCTGCATAGTCTTGTTCTCAGCATCCTGTTGACATAATTTAACATACAGGTTACAAAGCCTTGTGTGAGGCTCTTGCCTTCCTGTTTACTTTCACTCCTCCGTGGAGCGGAGCTGAGCTCAGGAGCGGCTCTTTTGAACCTGGAATCCTATCACTTCCCCCCCCAAGCAGGAAAGGTGTGAAAGCAAACAGTAGAAAGCAAACACCATGAGGCCTTCTCAACAGGGCCTCAGTGGTTTCTCAGTCTAGAGGGACTAGGGAGGATTCTGAGCAGGAGGCAGGATGGAGACCAGGCAGGGATACATGTCTGGGTCCTGCTTCCTTGATCCTACACAGGGTGGCTTTGTTGTGAGGTGTGGAGTTTAGGAATTCTGACATCCCTGTCCCCAATGCATCCGTCTGCAAATTAAAAGCATTTAGACCCAAGAGAAGGCTCTCAGATTCTGGACTCTTACTAGATCCTAAACCTATTTCTGTCCTCTAATTACTTCTGAGTGATAATTCATACACACTTCTGGAAAGATGATCTTTTCCTAACTGTGTTTGCACACACTGGCTGGCAATCCCAGGGGCTGGGCTAGGAAGTTCCAAGTGGGTCCTGTCAGCCGGATGAATGAAAGAAAAGCTCACAACCGACTCTTTGACAGGTCTTCAATGGCAACTTGAACTTCTAAGCTCCATGCAGAGCATCTGCTAATGGTCTGGGCTTAGGGAGTGTGATAGGTGTAAGCTCCAAGGGTTGATGGGAGAGATGATATGAGAGGGTCTGCCTCCCAGATGACTTTGAAGTATCTGAGAGCCCACAGGCCAGAGCAAGGAGGAACTACTTTATTTGCATAGCTACCTATGGAGGGATCCACATTTGGTGTCAGGTACCATTGCAGTTGTTTTAGGGTGCCAGTCAGCAGCAAAGGGTCAGCAAATGGACCCAGAAAGGTCAGGGTGCTCAGAGTTCAATGTGAATGCGGATCCTATGTGAACCCTTCGCCCATCAGCTCAGTTCACACCTCTCTCTGTAAGTTTGCTCTAAGCAATTGCATGTGACATTTCTTTGAAATCATCAACCTCCAGTAAAAAGCCATGCATATGTTCTACCTAAATATACTGGAATCCTGAATGAGGCCTTTTTTTCCTGCTACTTTCAACTCAAATACCACACTTTCCACTTTTCTTGTTGTTATTGATACAATCTAGGGTTTAAACCTGAGAGATTTAAGAACCAGCGTTCTGGCAGGACAGGACTCATTCCTGTAATCCCAGTACTCTGGAGGCTGAGGCCAAAGATTACTGTGAGTCGGAGATCAGAATAGGGATCAAGCCTGTCTGGGCTGGAGTGAGACCTTGTCTTCAATAAAACAGACAGATAGGGTTCTAATAAATGTGGACTTACGCTACATTTCACATTGTCATTTTCGTAGTAAGGATTTCTATTGCTATGAAGAGACTCCATGACCAAAGCAACACTTACAAACAGTTAGTTGGGGCTGGCTTACAGTGCAGAGGTTTAGTTCATGATCATCATGGCAGGAAGCATAGCAGCATGTGGGTAGACATGATGCTGTAGAAAGAGCTAAGAGTTCTAAGTCTGGATTGGCAGACAGCAGGAAGAGAGACTAGAGCACTGGCCTGATTTGAGCACTGAGATCTCAAAGCCCACACCCAGTAACACACTTCCTCCAACACTATATCACTCCAACAATGCCACACCTCCCAATAGTGCCATTCCCTATGAGCCTATGGGGCCATTTCACTCAAACTACCACTCAGTTAAGTATGAGTATATGTTATTTTATGCATATCATGTTACATCAAGTGTTTTGTCATCTGCTTTAATTGAAAACTGTTAAGACTTACTCTATATTTACTCTATTTTAATCTCATCACTCATCATCCTAAATGTCAAAATGCCCCCACACATTGTATTTACAATTTTGGGATTGCTTTTCAGATCTGTTTCAAGGTTCCTTTTCCACAGTTGCACACTGTTCTGCTTTTCTGGTGTTAAACCATAGTCCCTTACCAGTTTCCCAGAGTGTGGCTCCCTAAGCATCTGGGGCTGCAAAGCCTCCTTACAGCAGAAGTCTCTCTCCATTCTGTTCTCTCTCTGTTCTCTCTCTCTCTGTTCTCTCCCTCTCTCTCTCTCTCTCTCTCTCTCTCTCTCTCTCTCTCTCTCTCTCTCTCTCCCTCCCTCTCCCTTCCTCCCTCCCTTCTTAAAAAGTTAATTTTCTCAAGTCTTTTTGAAATGACATCTCCAGTCTGCTCAGTCACTGCGGGTGCCAAGCAGCCAGTGCCGTTTTCCTGGCTTCTCCTGCTGCTGCCACAACTACCTTGGGTCTCGCCTTTCCCCAGGAGGTTTAGGGTATCCTGGACTTTTCTGACAGTTGCCTTTCAACTTTCCTTAGACCATTCTCTGGAGACCCAGGCCAACCTTGGCTGAGTGCAGTCTTCCATCTTCAGATCTAAGAGATCTCTTAAATGCTCCTCACTGTCTTTCTCTCCCTCCTAATACTGATGAGGTGTTTCTTCTAGAGTTTTCAGATGTGAAAAAACATTCCTGAGGCTGTCCAAGACTATCTCTCTTTCTCACATAAATAGATTTTTAAACTGATCTTTAGAGTACCTTTCACAATGAAAGCATTATAGTCAACATACCTTCCTCGCATTTACACTTGTATCTCTTTCATTTCGTTATTTTGCTCAGAAATAGATGATTGTTAGGTTACTTTGCCTTTTCATCTATTGCATTTAGTTGCTATTTTCACTGTAGTTTTTAATTCAAATGTCTAATTCTTAAATATTATATCCCAATCTTAGAGGACCCTTTCTTGGATACTTTCCCGATCTTAGATAATTCTGCCTTTTCTAGTCATCCTGGTGTGTATGGATTCCCCAAGAATAACGTTCAGATTTTTTAAAAATGTACTTCCTTTCAGCAGTTTTATTCTGCTGACAAGCATTTGTGCCTTCCTCGGGCTGATCACTCTCAAGCACAGTATCTTTTATATGTCTCAAGTTTTCCTTTCACTCATCCCTACAAGGATGGGCTCCGCTGCTTTTGTGAGCTGCTGCAGGATGAAAGAACGCCTTTCAATGAGGCTTCCTGTCTGAATCATACAGATCCGAGAGAAGGGACAGAGGAAAGTTTTAATTTACTCCAGATCTCCTTAGCCATTTCTGAGACACAGCATTGAATGAGACACTGGGAGACAGTAGTGATTAAAAGGCAACCTGCTCCCATCACTTCCTCTGGGCCGAGTAACTTCTCTGTCACTTTGCTGGGACTCCCTGAGGGTTTTCTATATATTTCTTTTCCTGACACTTACAGATACTTCTCTGAATTTTTTCTTTTATCTCTGTGGCCTCTAGCATCCTGTGTGTCAACACATCCAGTAGGATCCTTCAGAGTTACCTGACCCATCCTAACCTGTCTACTAGACTCTTCAGTATTCTAAGTGCTTTTCTGAAGTTCTCTCCAGTTTTCCAAGAATATAATTCATCTTTATATAGCAAATTTTACTATATTTCCATGAATTTAATTTTCCCAAACTATCCTGTAATATGTATGATTAGTTCTTCCTCTTCCTTAACTTTTTCATTTTCTATTGTACACATGATTTTCCATTACAAGGAGTCTTTACCAGCTCTCCTCTCAGTGACTTGAATGATTTGATTAGATTTGGGCCAATGATAGAACAGATATGATACTGCAACTTCATAATTAAAAAAAAAAGAGGGCCAGAAAGAGGTCTTCACCCTTCCTGCTCCTTGGGATATTCTGAAAATTCCTTAGTTCTATAGAGAAGAAAACATACTTTTTCTCACCAAAACACAGATTTTGTGGTGGATACCTAGCAAAAGAAATTACTGAGATAAAGAAATCAGAGTCCCTCAAGAGTAAAGAAGAAAAGGAAACAGGGTAATTCTATTGTTCTGAGGAAGTGCAACCAGGCAACAACATTTACATTCTAATAGCAATAAACTTGAGGAAAGGTAACAAGATGTATCTGTTCAGATTCCTTCTGACCTCTCTGTGTGACATTACCTCTGGATACAGGGTGACACCTGTCACCCGGAGGTCTTCAGGGGATCAGAGAAAGATGACTTTCCTAGATCTGATGATCCGCTTCATGGGAAAATGGGCAAGGGGGATTTTCTTGTGATGCCCTGCTTCAGCATGAATAACCAGAGTCAGCTGAGGGGCTTCCCTGCTTCTTCTGTTTCTCTAGGTGACAGGGTGCTGTACTGTGGAAGTAGTGTCCTGACCATGTCACTTGCTGGGCGAACCTCAGTGCTCACATCTGGGCTGTTGAGTGAATGCAGTCTGATCACTATCACCTGGAGTTTCTCACTGTTAATAGAAATCTCTGTGGACACAGCCCTGTTCTGGTTTCCAGGACTGAGATGGATATTATGTCAGTCATGTTTTCATGGAGTCTGGTCAACATCATTACCTTCTCCCACTCTGGTATGATTTCAAAAAAATATCAGACAAGGTATCTTTGCCTGTGACTGTGTGTGTTTCTTTCCTCCTGCTTTTAGCCATACTGCCACATTCTATTAAAAGGTACCATTTCATTTGCTAATGGAACACATTATTTAGAACCTTCTTATTTCTGTTCAGGCTGTGTTGAACCCAAGAGAACATTGTAAATTTTTCAGGATGTAGTCATTCAACAGAGGGAGACACAAATACCCCAAAGACTATATTAAAGTTTATAGGGAAGTGGTAATAGGGGACAGTGAATAGGCAAGAAGGGTGGTGGTGACAAGGGTCTCTGAGCTTATTTACATGCTGCTGGATGAGCTCTCCTGTCTTTGATGCTTCATTTTCCTGATGCAGTCAACATGCAGGCTGACTTCTCCCTCTCTCTTTGTGATGAGCAGTGAATAGGTAAAGGATGAATAGTCAGTTGCTTATTATATAATTTGCACTAGCCCATCATGAAGTGACTTTAACTAGTCCAATAATTCAAGAAATGCTAAATACTAACATGCAGAATTCTTTCTCTTCTCAACGTATAGTGCATGTTTTCATGGCTATAAATTTTGCTATCAGTTACATATACATGGTAGATTTTTGCAAACTGCCAGAAAATAAGCAAACAGGCATCATTTATTTAGAGTCAGAGGGAAGGGAAGAAGGAAGAAAGGAAGGAAGGAAGCAGGAAGGGAGGGAGGGAGGGGGAAAGGGATGTATTATGCATGACATGTATTATTTACTAAATTATAAGAATCTACAACTTCTTTTTATTATGTGTGACCTGACACGTCAAGAAATGATGCTTATTGAGTATGTCTGATACATAATTAAACCAGTTATTATTGAAGCAAAAGAAGAGAAATAGTTCTGCCTTCTGAGTTGGTATGAGGAGACCTAAGTTAAATATCTAGTATGGCCATTTATTAGGGGACTTGGGCATGATGTTGACCTCAGTGGCTCTCAGATGTCACACTGTTGGTAAATACTTAATATGCAATCTTTTTGGAGGCAGGGTATCTATAAAACCAGTGTGATGATCCAAGTGTTACAGAACTTTTGGCGACCCTTTTCTGGTTTCCAGATGACATTAGCGAAACCATAGTTCCCCACCTTGCTGTTCTTGGTCTCATTAACAGATGAATACATGGGTGGACTCAAGCATTTTATTTGTTTGTGATGAAGCCATTCAAAACCTTAACTTACATATATTTTGAATTGTGTGGTACAACATTGTCCACCGTTATCATCCTTCTGTTTGTTGGAACCCCAGAAGTCATTCATCGTCTCTGGTGGTGACCATCTTAGAACTCACCCCTTCTCTGCATCCTCTCCATCCCCTGCGCTCCTCAGCCTTCGGTAACTAAATGAGCTCTGTCATTTAAGACTCCGCTATGAGTGAAATCACAGAAGATTTGTCTCCTCATGTCTAGTTTACTCAGTTTAATGATTTCAGGTTCATCCTCATTACCACAAAATGACAGGCTTCATTCTAGTCATTCCATTTTGGCTTGTCTGGTTGAATCATGATTGACTATCCCAGCCCTCTGTTGTCCAACTTTTGTTTATTTCTTGCTGTTCTTCCACTGCCATAAGACTACAAAAAGAGCCAACAAATATTTTTTTCATATTTGCTGTTTTACCACACTACTGTGCATGTGGTATACTGTGCATGCACAGAAGCATAATCTGGGTTAAAATGAAGGCATAGGACTGGCTTAATATATTTAAGAACACTGTTCTGCAAGTCTAAGGGCCTGAGTTCAAATCCCCTGTACCTGTGTAAAATATATTTTGATTTTATTCACCCTAATTTAGCAGATTTCTTTCTACAAAAGCAGATTTTGTTTTATTATAGTTCCAGTTTTTCTTATTATGAGTGAAGTTAATGTATTCTTGTTTTAGTTGGTCAAGAAGCATTTTGAATTCCTTTTCTGTGAATGGAGAGGGTTTATAGCCCACAGCCATGTTTTCTATGGGGATGCTGTTTTTATTTTCTTTATTGAAAAGACACTAGCACTTTATTTGTGGTATAAGCTGAAAAGCTCCATTCAGACTTTATCATTTTTCTTTCAATTTTATTTATAGTAGCTTTTTCTAAGCACATTTTGTTTTATGTATGTGGTTATTGCATTTTGATAGCTTCTGCATTTTAGAAACCCTAAAAATGTCTTTACTATGAGACTTATTTTTTTTTGTTCCTTAGTCTTTGTGTTTCTTTTTTATGTGAAAACTTTGATTAATATAAAATTTATTTTAGTGCAAAGCAAGAGATATGATTTTACTTTATTTTCTGCCAGATGGCAATCCATTATCTCATCTACAATTTATTAAATAGTTCACAATTTCCCTTCGACTTAAAATGCCAAGTTTACCATATATTAAATCACCATATGTATTTGATTCTATATGTAGATTTATTTTAGGATGCACTGATATGTCTGTATTTTACACATAAAAACCATTTTAATTTTGTTTTCTTTTTAATATAGCTTAATACTTATTGTGACAAATCTCTCATCTTCCTTAGTTTTCAGAAAATTTCTAGATATTCCCCTTTACCTTTCTAATTACATTACCAAATATTCTTGATTTTTGTTTTAAAAATGCATGTACTCTCTTTAAGATCATAATTCATCCCTGCATAAATTTAGCTAATATTGTAAATGGCTTTGTCATTGGTTCAAAGCAGTATTAACATTCTCCCTCCTGATGTGTTCAAAACATTCTATCCCACTTTCAAGGCCTTGCTTAAAATATTATCATATATAGACTGGAGAGATGGGTAAGTAGTTAAGAGTGTTTACTGCTCTTGCAGAGGACCTGGGTTCTGTTTCTGTACACAACAAGGTATCCCACAACTTCCTGCACTCCATTTCCAGGGGTCCTGATATCTTCTTCTTGCCTTTGTAGTTTCTACACACGTCATACATTAACATGTACAGGAATATATACACACCTAAAAATAAATAAATACTATTATTACCAAATATATTATCAAACAACCCAGCATTACCTGAGTTTGTAGGTAAACATATAAAAGAGGTTGACAAAACAGGTAGGTGAATACCTGAATATGTGTAAACACATATCCTCCTGTATTCATATGTGCATACATATGTACATAAGTATATGATATATTCTTGAGAAAGGATTCTTCTATAAAAAAAACTTTGAAAATGCTATCAATAATTTTCTCAAAGTAAGGCAAAATGGTATCAACAGATTAATCAATAAAATTTAAAAACAATGTCTTAGCTGGCTTTCTGGAGCCCATGACCTATGGTGGGACACCTTGCTTAGCCTTGATGCAGAGGGTAGTGGCTTGGTCCTGCCTCAGTTGAATGTACCAGGCTTTGCTGTCTTCCCATGGGAGCCCTTACCCTTTAGGAGGAAGGGATGGGGGTCGGTCAGGGGAGACGCTGGGGCACAGAGCGGGAGAAAAGATGAGAGGGGGGTCTATGGTTGGTGTGCAAAATGAGTAAAAAAAAATTCTTAAAAGAAAAAAAAATCTTTCCATTTGTGAGAGCTCTTGAAGTAAAAACTAGGTTTTAGCTGGGCAGTGGTAGCACATGCCATTAACTGTTTCTCGGAAGGCAGAGGCAGGCAGATCTCTGAGTTAGAGGCCAGCTTAGTCTATGAAGCAAGTTCCAGGACATCCGGGGCTACACAGCGAAACTCTGTCTCAAAAACCAAAACCAACCAACCAACCAAACAAGCAAAACCATAAATTGGACTAATTGTATTGGACTGTAAAAACAATCATCTAAAAATAGTAGATTAAGTAAAGCAAAATTTTGTCTTCTCTCATGGTTCCTGTGGATTTAGATGGAAGAGGAGCTGGCAGTATCTTAGTGTTTAAGTTGTCTTCAGAGTTTGCTGTCATATGTTGACTGGGACTGTCTAATCTGAAGGCATGCTAGGGGAAGGAAGATCTTCCTCAAGTTGTCTTTTGCATGCTTAGGAGGGTGGCATTGGTCTGAGGACTTCGGTTCCTCTCCATGCGATTTGCAATGGTGAGGTGATTATCTGCATATTATATCTATAGCAAAGGACAAGCGGTTGCATATTTTATCTCTTTGAGGTTGATTTGAATATTCTCTCCACTTTAAAAAAATGATACACTGTAGTTCCAACACTACAGAATGTGAATTCAATTAGAAACATGGTTTTCTACAGAGAGAGTCAATTAGAAAATAGAATCTTTAGAGTGGATCCTTCTTCAATAATACTAACACATGAAATGGAGGGATATTAATTAAGTTAGAGAGAAGAGACTATGAAGATGTAGAGAGAATAGAATGTGAGGGAGAAAGACTGAGGAATGTTATCTACAGGCCAAGGCAGAGGCTACCAGCTCAGAGAACAGTACGAAGAGAATACTTTGGCATTTAGTTATTTTTCCATAATGTCCTAGCAAGGAAGATGGGACAACATATACCATGTTAGGTTTGAGTGCAACCTACAACTACAACAAATATTACACAGGTTTAGGCATGCAGCACCAAGATCTGTTGTTGTATTGTATAACTCTATAGGTTTTATGGCATAGGAAACACAGGTAATGGACAAGTAGAGGATGGCTGGAGGTGGAGGATGACTGGAGTTAGGGGATGACTGGAGGAAGTAGGCCACTGAGGGTGGTTTCTTAGTGTCTAATATCCTGGAAAAGTTTGTCCTTTCTTCCTGCTTTCTGTACTATCACAGTATGAACTGTTTTTTAATCTCATGTCACCACTTAATGGTAGACTGACCCTTTGAAAACATGAGCCAAAATAATTATTTCCTTTTATAGTATTATTCTATCAGGCATTTTGTCATAGAACTGTAAAAGTAAGAAAACTTATCCCAGGGAGTTCTCTGATCTTTGGCCCACCATCTGAGATTGCAGTGAGATGTCAAGGGTCTGCTACCAGAAGGAAGACCATGTGGAGAATCAGTCATGCTGATACCCTGACCTCAGGCTTCCAGGCTCCTGAATACAGAACATAAAATTCTATCATGTTCTTTATGATATACTTTATAAGTGCTCTAAAGAAAACACAAAAACCTGTGGACAGATAGTAGCCATTTTAATTTTGTTGTTAACTATTCTAAAATATCCTCCTTTGCTTCAGTAGCCCATTCCTGAGGTCCCTTTAAACATCCCCATATCTACAATGCCTTTCTCTTTCTGAGAACTTTTGAACATGCATTGCTATCATCATTTAGAAATGTATGTGGCAATCCAATCCTTTGAGTTTCTAGATCCACCCTGGGCTGTATGCCTCAGGAGAGAGCAACATTCATATTTTAGGGATATTTGTTTGCTTAGCTAGGTGTAGTGTCTGGAACATAATAAATGATTACTAGTGGAGCCGAGACTTAGAGCAAACACTAGTCTTTATATGGATGATGATAAACTTATGTTTTTTGTAGGTTTATCTGAAAGGGATTCAGGAGCACAGTGGATATCTTTATTTTCAAGCTTTTATTCTTGGAGACAAAGTTGTATTTTCTAGAGAAAAGATCATCTTTAAAACTTAGAACATAAGTTAAGATTAGCTTTTTTTTGACAGTTTTTTTTCATTGTCTAGGATATTTGAAATTGGTATTGAGAACATGAGAAATTGAGACATTAGGCTAGGGCATAGAGGACTAGAATAATCTTGTCCTATGGGGGATGAAGATATGGGACTATATCCTTTGTGTTACTTATCAAAATTCCTATTGTCCTTAATT
Source organism: Peromyscus maniculatus bairdii (assembly GCF_049852395.1). Classification (NCBI taxonomy): domain Eukaryota; kingdom Metazoa; phylum Chordata; class Mammalia; order Rodentia; family Cricetidae; genus Peromyscus; species Peromyscus maniculatus. The sequence goes on from NC_134861.1 coordinate 43,094,232, forward strand.
TGAAAGTTCTTAAAATTACAAAATCAACTTCCCAGAAGACCTCTTGACATAATTGAATGGAAAAGAAATAATTATGTTAAAATCATAGTAGGAAAACAGTCCCAGTCTATGAATCTGTGGGGGTGGATATTCGGGGTTGTCAGGGCAATCAGCTGGCTACCAATTGTGCTTTGATCAATCATTCTGAAGAAAACACAAGGGTTACTTTAGGGACTGGTTTTTAGATAACTGTTTGGTAGCCAGTGGAAGACTTAGCTGGTATTCACCTCTGGCATGGGCAGATGTTTCTCTTTAGGTCATAAAAATAGAGCCACAGATTCTTAAATTTTGTTTGAGGGAGTTACTCCGTTCTGCTGCAACTTCATATTTCGATGCTGTATGATAGATATAGCTCATAAGTGTATTTCATTCACCACACCTAATTCATGCAAAGAGTCTCTTGCCCTGGGGACTGTTCTGCTTTTTTAATGAATTCACTTTGATGACAGCTGAATGTGGCAGGTGCTTCAGGAAGCACACATCGCATTTCATCCAGGAGGAGTATAACTTTAAAATTCTCTCACATGTGTAATATGTCTATCGTTAATGTTTCAGCTGAAATGTCTAGATTCTGATTCATTTTTCATTGCTTCCCATCTGAGCCGTAATCTCCTCACTTACCATGGATCTCATTGCTGGGCTGGGAGTGGAGAATACTCTAGGTTAAACTCAGCAGAAACTACACATTTGACCTTGTTGAAAAGTCAATTTCTCTGAACCCACACTTTGTGTCAGTAAGATGTCTTGTTGGCAGTAGGAGAGTAGTGTTGAGCGAGACGATCACTCCATGGTTTCAGATAAATACTGTAGGTATTACCTGGGTTCATGATTTATACATATGGATGGATCCTCAGTCCAGTTTTTGAAATGGAGACAGGCGTTGTCCTCATTCCAATATCCTGAGGTATTTCTAGGCCAACATACAAATATGTGCCCAGCATCTTAGTAATATTTCTATGTTCTCTATGGCTGGGAATAGAACACTGTCCCTTCTGTTGCTCATAAAGAGTTTTTCTATTTGTGGCATTATAATTCTGCTATCTATTGCATATAAAGTCCTGGAGTGTGTACTTTAAACACCTCATCCTTGGCTATGTTAAATCAGCTCTGATTAACATGAAACTTGGGCATCATTTAGTGAACAATAATTTTTATAATAATTGTTAATATATTTCCTTTTGAATAGCAATGAGATTTTACTGTCCAAACAAGATCAAGAGATTAAAGTAAGATATGGGAACATAAAAGAATAGAAGAGAGGAAATGTCATCATGAGGCCTTATGACTTGGGAGTCAGAGAGATAAAAGCTGAATGGCAAGGAGCTGAAGTCTAGTGCTGCTTCCCATTCATCTTCCTTCAGAAGAGATTATTCTCTACCTGTTTTCATGTAGCCTGTGGAGACTTCAACTCTGCATTTGGAATAGCATCAGTTATCACCTACACTGCATGTGTGGTACATTCCTCTGATCCATGACTAAAGAAAGCATCCTGGAACCTTCAAATTCTGTCTAGAGAAACACAAGTATTTGGAGATATCTAATGTACAAATAGTGACCCACTTCCCGAGGAGGAGGTCACAGGGGTAGAAACTTTGGGAATTAAAGGCTAGAAGCTGTGGTGCAGATATTCATAGTCAAATGTTAGCAAAAAACCTGAGAAAAGATTTTGGGCGTTTGCTGATTACTATGTAATAATATAAACTATATTATATTATATAAAATATATATTTATATATAAAATATAAATAATAATTACTCTGTAAATAATATAAAACACTCACCATGATTGCCTGATATCCAATAAATATGAATTGAATGTGTGTATGACTTAGGATACCTGAAAGAAGTGAGTGTGCTCAACAACATTTCAATGGACATTATCACAGGAGGCTCAGTGACCAGAAAAAGTGAAGACAAGAATTGTTTCAGATGCCACCACAAGAATTTAAGTCCATGTAAGGGTGATTCGAGTCTGAGTGTAAACCTTAGTGAAAAGGAAGCCAATAGAGAGTTACTATGTAAAATAACTATAAAAATGAATGTAAATATCCTTAACTAGTTCCTTTTAGTTTCTCATCAATTGAATTCAGTCTTGAGAGAACAGGAAGGTGCCTAAAAGAATGAATTGCACTGTCAGGCTAACTTTGACTTACTATAGTATCTTCTATCTTCTGCCTTTTTTCTTGTTTCTAGTTCTTTCCTTCACAAAGTATCTGGTCTATAGGAGTGTAACTGAAATTATCTGCTTCAGTTATGGGCACACTACTTTGAGTCACTTTGACCCAGAAGTATTCAAGCTAGTGATTACCTCCTGTCTCATTCATTTGGAGTCACAAGTGTCATGATACTTTTCATCTTTCATCCCAAACCTTCAGTTATCCCAGCACTCCTTCATTCACCACATCTCTCTTTTTCTCTCCATTTTGGCAAGTATGCACACACTTAAAAATTTTCAACTACTGCTGCGCAGTGCTGGCACAAGCCTCTAATCCCAGCACTTGGGAGGAAGAGGCAGGCAGATCTCTGAGTTTGAGGCCAGCCTGGGCAAAAGAGTGAGTTACAGGTCAACCAAGACTACACAGAGAAACACTGTCTTGAAAAACAAACAACAAATAAACAAACAAAAAAAATTCAACTATGGTGCTTCCTCCTCTATAGATCTTTCCCCAAATCTGCAGTTTCTTTTGATCACTTATTTCCTAGAAGTTGCATGCCTGTGTACCCTGAAAGTTCTAATAATTCATTTCTTCTTCATGTACCTATAATTACCATTTAAACCAGTTATTTAGTGTCACTGATTATAGCCCACAAGTTTTTGTATTTCAGGGACTCAGTGTGGCATTTGCCAATAATTTAACAAAATAATTGTGGTGATACTTTATTTGTGCTGAAATGTGTTGGTATTTTATTTGTGCTTTAATAAATAAAGCTTGCCTGGAGATCAGAAGAATGGGAACAGCCATTATAAGTAAACAAAGAAGTCATGCAACGTTAGCACACACATTTAATCCTATGGCTTGGCAGGCAGGATCTCTGTGTGTTCAAGGCCACACTGGAAACAGAGTCAGGTGTGGCGGCACATATTCTAAATTCCAAAACTAGTTAGCCATAGAGGTCTGGAGGTCTGTACAGACAGACAAGAATTGACAGAACTGGGCAAGAATAGGAAGTGATGTAGCTGGGCTAAGAAAGCCAATGAAAGAACAGAACAGAAAAGGCATATAAATGTGAGTATACAGGAAGAAGCTCTCTTTGGAAGCTGCAGCACTGGTGAGGCGAGATTAGCTTATGGTTTGTCCTATTCCTCTGATCTTTCTCTCAGGCTTTAACCCAAATGTCTGGCTCCATGCTTTTTATTTATTAAGACCATTTAGAAATTTGTCTACAAATAATGTTTGCTTTTTTTGAGTGTTCTTTATAGTTTCCTTCAGCTCTAATGAGCACAAATGGAATGAATAAGTGATTTTTAATGTTATAAAGAAAATTGAATTGCATTCCAAAAGAAAACTCTTAAGAAATCATGACTTTCTTGGTATTCATGGAGCTTCACAATACCTTCTAGATTTGATATAACTAAAGTTAAGTTTCAACAATGGAGGTGAGACAGAGTGGAACATGAAGAAATCTGAATCCAGTTCTCACCTCAGCCACTTGCTTGTGACAACTGTGGGAAAGTCAATGGACACAGTTAACTTCAATTTTCTCTTTCATTTAAGGGAAATAATACCTGTTTTTTCTTGGTAGATATAAGTAAAAATTGTGTTTATGTGGTTCAAAGCTTTTTAAAGATTGGAAGACCATGTTGTTTCTTAGGGTAATGTCTTTTAGGATGTCCCTTGGCCCCATTTCATGCCGTGTTCAAATCAGGAAGAGGAAAACAAATCCTAGAGTAGGCTTTGGAGTACTTATGGAGAGAATAACATAAGAAACACCCTCTCAGCCGGGCGGTGGTGGCGCACGCCTTTAGTCCCAGCACTCGGGAGGCAGAGCCAGGCGGATCACTGTGAGTTCGAGGCCAGCCTGGGCTACCAAGTGAGCTCCAGGAAAGGCGCAAAACTACGCAGAGAAACCCTGTCTCGAAAAACCAAAAAAAAAAAAAAAAAAAAAAAAAAAAAAAAAAAAAAAGAAACACCCTCTCATAACTATTGTTGCAATCATTGCTAAGATAGGCCCTCATTTCATCATGGAACTTGAGTCTATGAAATACTTGTTAGCTAAATGTCAAGGGAAAGTTATTTAATTAAAATATTGGCCCAGTCTAATCAAGCAAAGATAAGTTCAAACTTCTATTGGTATTGCAGAGTAAAGCTTTGGTGTTTTTGTGTGTTTGTGCAATTTTACTTGGCTGGAAGAATCTCTGTATTTTTTATCCAGCCATATTATATTAGAATAATTGACAGGGATTCTTTGTGTTGATGAAAAATTGCCCATTTCATACTTTATATTTACTAGGACAATTATATAGTGCAATGTGTATATATAATTTTAATCTTATTCTAAGATGGAATAACATTTCAAAGAATGCAACCATACAAAGTATTTTGTCTTGAAACGTGGCTTGGTAAAACACAGAATGTTCTACTGCAAGAAAAGCTGTCTCTAGAAACAAAAAACCAAATTCATGCCTGAGGAATTATGCTTAGCAAATGACTTTGAGTAAAATATTTAAATTTTCTGAGGCCCCATTTGTTTATTTATATGAGCAAAATTCAAATGCTTCAATCTTTGTATTTATTGTTGCAATGGGAGAATAATTAGATATATAAAATAAGGCACTTTTTAGATGGAAATGCATAGCAATGGATGAAACAAAGGGTATAGCAAAACACAAGAGTATTGTGGTTCTGTTTTGGAAGAGATCTATTGGACTCAAATTGTGCTTTTCCTAATTGCTAACTGGATGATCTCAGGATGGTTATTTATAACATTCAGCCTTCTGCTGTCCTATTTATGAAAGAGGGGAAAATATTTCCCCCACAGTGATATTTGTAAAATGCACATCATGAACACTGAACTGTTAAAACCTTGCCCACCCCCCAAAACTGTCCTCTTTAACCATGCCTTCAAATCCAGACCAAATAAATCCCTCCAACCCCAGGAAACCTCCATTGACCTCACTTTGACTTGCTAGGAACTTGCTTCTGACCATAGTCATCACTGATCCTTGGTCTTGTTGTTTGCAAAGGAGACACCTGCCCTAATAAATTATGGAATACCAGTTCCCTCATTCCTTCAACTCTTCACATACTCTTGACATGGGAGTGGAGACAAGTCAAATATGCTCTAAAAGTCACACTCGGATAGATGTTTTCCAGCATGTTTGTGTGAAAAACAAGCAAAGCATATTTCATTTTATTTTTATTTTTTATTTTTGTTCATCATCAAAGAACAAAATTTAGGGTGAGTAGAACCTGACAAAATGATGGAAATGTTAAAAAGAAACAAATGCATTGATAATCTATCACATCGTTGCTCTCTGCTCCTACTGACAAGTACAGAGCGTTGGCTTCATCAGCATGGCAGTGATAAATATCATAAAAAGCTCCACTTCTTTATCTTTCAGTACATGAATAGAAAATCTATATTGTTTTCAAGTGAGTTGAATTCTTTATATTTCTACCATGCATCTTTGTCTTTTGCATTCTTTTTGTTCCCTTAAAGCATATAGATTTGCATATAACATGTTTCTGCATGTGTGTGTGTTCATGCCACCTAAAACATGTACACACATACATGCACACTTATCATTGCTCATGTAATTTATATTTTCTTACACACTTCTAGAAACTTAGACTTTGTAGACACTATTGGCAGATGGTATTTTCTTTTTTCCCTAAATAACATTTTTAAAATTTCCTCTAAAACAACTTCTTGATAGATATGAATTCTTCTTTGTTCCCAATCGCTCCATAAAATTATGGGAATGATTCAGCATGTAATGTCTTTTTAAAGTTCTACTTGTTTAAAAATTACAGCATGTTTGATACAAGGTACCCATAAAAAGGTAAAAGGTAGTCTTGTAAATATCTAGAGCTGCAGGGATGCTTAGAAGCATTCTATTTAAGTAACATAAATAGTTCAGTTCAGAGGAAGTAGATACAGAGCAAGCAGACACTGGAGATGTGCAAGGATGTAGTCAATGCAAAGTATGTATGCAGAAGTTACATTTCAATCTAATGTCAGCAATAAACACGCATATATATATATACACATATATAATCATTTACTTAAAATTTTGCTAATAGTAGATATTAACAGTACTTTTTAAAGTGGAAAAAAACTTCAAAAGAAGACAACTCTGAGGTATGGACATTTAACTGATTCTTGACCCAAATGTCATAAAACATATTCCCTAGTACAAAGATTGACATATGGAAACCAGTGACAATCAGTGTTTACATCCAGTAGCTACCTAATCACAGTTATTGAAGGTAGAATGAGTGTAACTCTGTATCTGGCTTAACAGGGAATTAATGAAGAAACTCTTACTCATGCCATTAAGGTATTTACAACTTATTGGACATTTAGACATCTGTAGTTCAAGACAAACTATATAGTGTAGTGGAAGAAATGAAAGGGACAGAGGTTGTAATTGGGCAATGAGAAGAGAAAGTTTTTTTCAACTAAGACATGGTCTTAAGAAAAAGAAAAAAGAGGCCTTGACCTAACACACTCAAGTGGAGATAGTTAATTCACAGAACACAATGGATAAATGTATAGAGATAAGACAAATAATGAGGATTAAAGAATTAATTTGTTGAAGGATTTTATATGTGGTGAAAGTAGCGAGAGACAAAGCTAGAGGAGTATCATGAGAATTAATCTCGAAATATTGGTCTATAGCACTTAATTATGAAGGACTGGAGAGCCATAAAGTATCCCATGAATCAAGAAATGAGGAAGAATGTAAGTCAATGAGAACTATGTCCTAGTTTTTAAAGTAAAGAAATTATTGCCTGAGTTAAGTGAACACTTTCAGACTGAAGGTGGAAAACAAGGTGTTAGAATAAGATTAGGATGGTGGAGATGTGCATGTGTGTATATGTATACACAACATTGTAAATGATAAGAGCATGATTTTCTGGAATATGTGTGTGTGTATGTACACACAAACATTGTGCATGTATATGTACACACAAAGACTGTTCATGTATATATACACATGAACATTGTGCTAAATGATGGATGAGAGCATAATTTTCTGGAATATATGTGTGCATGTATATGTACACACAATCATTGTGCATGTATATCCACATTCAAAAATTGTACATAGATATGTACACACAAACATTACTGTAAGTGACAACAGTGTGATTTTCCAGAATGTGGTTGAGCTGATTCTGATGGAAGGCAGATTGGAGAAAGATGCGAAGCAGTGACTGGAGGGTGTGAATAGTAGATGCAGAGACCTTAATGAAGCATTTTACAAATATGCCCCTGCTCCTCTGCCAGCATCTGCCATGGTACCTGCCTCGCTGTAAGCGCTCTGTCAATATTTGTAAAATGAATAAGAAAAATATGCATAAACTTGATAAACCACACATTTTTTCTTTCTGTGGAATTAGCTAGAACTGCATTTTCTACATATGTAGATACAGCCATCTGTTTTGCTAAGGGAAAAAAGCAATTATGAATGTTTGACATGCACATCTAAATTTTTCAACATTTATAGAAATCACAAATTTAATATACTAAGGACATATGAGTTGAATTCCTCAAGTTCTAATATTTGCTCTGCTTTAGGCAAGTTATTAAATCTCTGTGTGCCTCAGTTTCTTTTATTTTCTTTTCACTGAAGTAGTAACTAATAGAAATATAGTGATGGTTATACACGAACACATATACAATATTTAGAATAGGCCTCGGCATGTAGCATGCAGTATATAAATGTCTTGCCTTTATTATTATTAATAGTTATTATTACTCGGAAATCTATTTTGAAGAGTTACATGGTTACTTTAAAATCTGTACTCCCCTTCAGCTAGATATCATGATGCATCTTTGTAATTCCAGCACTTGAGGAGCTCAGGCAGGACCTTGAAGCCAGTCAGGCCTCCAAAGTGAGACCCTAGATAAACAGAAAAAGCTCAGCATTCAACTTTAACGTGCACAGATTGAGTTTCTATACGACATCACTACTTTATACTTCACTTCTACTGCCTCCACATTGTCAGGAAGCTTAGAAATTAAGTGATTCACTGATCAATTAATTAATTGATCTTCCTTTTAGCGGTAGAAGTGAGTCGGGAATTCAGTTATTGGTGATAGCCATTGATTTCCAAATGGTTATTGGTTTGCAAATAACATTTTAAAGACATCTCATTTAATTGCTGTTAACAAAGAGTAAGAAACAGAAATCAGAAAAGTGAGATAAATACCTTATCTGGAGGGATATCTAGAAGGTTGGTTCAGCAATTAAGAGCACTTGCTGTTCTTCCAGAAGACCCCAATTTGATTCTCAGCAATCATGTCAGGTGGCTTAAAACCATCTGTAAATTCAGTTCCAGGTAATCAAACAGCCTCTTTTATCTTCTGCAGGGACACATACATGTGTGGCATGAACATGTGTGCATTCTCTCTCTCTCTCTCTCTCTCTCTCTCTCTCTCTCTCTCTCTCTCTCTCTCTCTCTCTCTCTCTAAAACAAAACCCCCAAGCAGCCTTATCTGAAGTTATACAGCTTGGAAGTCATGAAGGGGCATTTAAAGGCAGCCTCTATATCTTCCAAGCTCATGTGCTTAGTGTCCTGATGTGAAGTGAGGCGAAGACTCAGTAAAGTTTGAAAAGCAGCTATAGGTTTGCAGAATGGACTGCTTTCCCAGACTCCTGGGGATTCCAGTTCAGGAGTTCTGCTGAATGGTGCTGCTTTTCTAAGTTTCATATGTTGTCATACATGAAACATGGATTCTCCTCTCTGCTTTCTTTCTGAGGTCTATCCCTCTGGCTCTAATGGCCCTCCTTGCCTTGGTTCAGAGGAAACAACCATGGCCATAACCCTCCCCTGAAACTGTGGAGAACTGCTTTTCATCAGGTCACTGTAGGCAGCCATGGTTGCCAACTTCCCATCAAAGCCTCATAAAGCCTTTTATGAGATCTATAAAAACACTGCGGGCTCCTGTTAGGGGAGAAGAGGATAGCCATCAGACCCAGTTCATGTTGGTTTCAATTGCTTCGTTTCCATACATCAGAGTTTCTGGAAAGCCAAAGCAGGCCATGGTCAAATAATAATTCATCTTTCTGTTTCTTTACACAGATTTCCAATCTTGGTAATACATAGTAATGCTTGGTTACTCTGAGAACAATTTTGGGTGACACAGTCTTTAACCAAGTATACATACATGATGTTCTCAAAAAATAAACAAAAATACTTTAAAAATTGTTGGAAATTATGTCTCTGGTTTAGAGATGAAATAACTTGGCAGTACATTCTGATTTTTTTCATGATAACTATTGAGAGGAGACCCTTTCTGACAATTTTTCCTGCTTCTCTAGTTGAATTAGGCTCATCAACATCTAAATTCCTGTTGTGAATTTTTATGGTTGTCAAAAGGAAAGCAATAGCCTTGTGAACTAGGTTCATAGATCTCCATGACTTCCAAAGTTCTCTCATCTAAATGCTTCATATACTTATTCATTTTCTTTGCTTTGTTTGAAGAACCAGCTAATTTAAACTAAACATACTTGGAAGGTGTTCGGTTTGATTGTGAAATAGCCTTCCAGAAAGATCATGTGTTGAAGGCTTGGCTCCTATCTGGTGTTGCTGCTGAAAGATGATTGTATCATGAGATTAATGACTCCATCAAAGAATTAATTGATTTATGACTCATAGTTACTGATATGCCTTTAAAGGGAATATCTCATCCCCATTCTCTCCCTCTCTGTTTACCCTCTCCTTTCCCTCCCTCTATCCCTCCTTTCCAACCTATTTTAACCCCTCTTGCCCATCATAAGCTTTTTTTTCCCCTAATATGTGTTTTTCACCATGATGGATGGTTTTTCTCACACAAATGTTCTCAGGAACATCAGAAGCCAGGTAATTATGAATTGAAACCATGAACCAACATATATCATTTCTGTCTTAAGGTATTTCTCACAGTATTGTGACATAGCAACAAAATTGATGAATGCACTGACTAGTGTTGCTACTTCTGACCTTGTAGGCGTCTCAAATTCTGCTAATTATACGAGGCTGTCTTGGTTCTCAAATTTGCATGTTCTGATTGTAGGTTTACTGTGACAGATAGTTGGATCTGTCACAACTACCTAGATGTAGCTAAACTATCTTGTGTTTAGATCCTTGTTAATAAGTGGTCTTGGTGGTCTCCTAGTTGGAAGCATCATCTTAGAAACCATTATTTCCTATAATGTAGTCTGTTACAAATCTGCATTAGAAGCATGAAAATAAGAATGGACAGGAGGATACTTAGTTCCCTACTATAATATGTTCCTACAAGTGCTTCAGTGGTGGTGGTAGTGGGAGAGCAGCCAACCAGCAATCGATACCTCACAACCTCCATCCACTTCTTATCTGCCTAGCTTGGTTATCTTACACCCAACTCTATGAGTTCTCTTATTCATATTCCTCTGTTCCAAAACCTTGTCCTGTCAACTCTTAATCTTCCTTTTAATCTAAGCCTATGTTCTCACTGTAATATATGTGAGTTCCTGGCATGAGTTTCACCATGGGCCTCTTCCCCTTACTGAGAACAGAGAGCTAGCTCCTGCTGAAGAACTGTGGGCCACAAGTAACCTTTCCTCCCTTGCAGTGCTTCCTGGCAGGGATTTGTTCCCAGCAATCGAAAAAGTAATCAACACAGTGATGAAGATAGAACGTGAATGAACAGAGAGGAGATTCAAAAGCTTTTTGTTAAAGTAAGACATTTTGGGGTAGAAAAACGCACATATCATATGTCCAGCCCAGTGGAATTTCTTGCACTAAACCATTATGTCAAGGTATGGAAAATCACCAGCATGCTAGAAGACTTTACTCTCCTTCTGAGCAAGAATTAACTCATGAAGCTTTTCCTGTATTCCTACTGTTAAGCCTGCACAGTAGTTTTTGTATGCTTGGGTCCATGTTTATGAGACTTACTGATACTGTCAATTTATTTATTCCTTCACTTGGTAGTAAGTTCCATTGACTAATATAAATTTTATTTGTACACTGCAATAGGTTTTTGGGTGGTTTCCAGGTGAGAATTCTTAATAATGTGTCAAAAAGATCATAGAATTGTTATTGAGTGTGTTCTCATGATTTTGAAATGTTATAATATTACATCTATACATTTGTTGGATATCTCTAAAAGGAGTTCTTTTTCTTTAAAATATTATTTATTCACCACAATAGACTAATCCAATGAAAAGAATCATCAATGAGAAATTTAAGAATCCATTTTCATACAATCATTAATTAACTCACCCTTAGGAGAACTTCTGAGGTCATTCCCAGAATTATGGTGTAGTTTTTTCACTCCTCTAATATTATCAAAATGGGTGACTTATTTTAATTTAATAGCTTACAGGTAAAATAAGTACATGTCTTGAAGAAGCTATTTTGAGATTTATAGTATTCTAATTCTTAAATGTTATCCTTTATTATGCTTCAACACAGTTACTACAACCTTATCCCCTAAGGTACTAGTATTTTTCTCAAATAATGATGATTCTCGTTTAATTCTTCTTCTACTGAGGATCTTGGGAGTATAGGAAAATCGTCATGATGCTACTTGAAAAAAAATCAGTTTTTCTCTCTTTTCTGATATATATTCAATATTATATAAAATGACTCTGAAACCCTCTAACCTGTTATTTTTTTTAATAAAGAAAAACACCAAAAATAATCAACATTTCTTTCTTTTTTTTTTTTTTTTTTTTTTTTTGGAGCTGAGGATTGAACCCAGGGCCTTGTGCTTGCTAGGCAAGTGCTCTACCCCTGAGCTAAATCCCCAACCCCCATTTATTTCTTATGATATGAGAAAAATACATATGTTGAACATTTTTATTATATACTTTTCCTAAGTCTTTTAAACTTGAATTCAAAATTTTTTGGAATAATGTTAAAACTCATTAAGTAAAATAGCATTTAAAACTGAGCAATCTAACTCTATAAAAATAATCAATCTAGTGTACAATGCAACCCAACTATTTTTATCAAACATAGTTTTTATACATGAACATTCCTTATTTATCTTAGTATTTTTGAGAATTGGAGGAACTTACTAAACAGACCTGGTAGGCCTCAAAGTCACAAAGATCCATCTGCCTCTGCTTCCTGAGTGCTGGAGCCAAAATCCTGTACCACTAAACTCAGATATTTTAGTAATTTTTATTAATACAATTTGTTATTATGTGTTATGCCAGGTGTAGTGTACTGAACTTTTACTTCTTCATTAAACACTTTAAATATCTATTGACCAAATGGCATATGCATACTTCAGTTCTTACTGTCAAGGAGCACGAGATTAATGACCAAAGTATCTCTATAAACTCCAAGTATATTAAAAAATATGATAATAGTAGCAAAGTGGATGATCATAGACATGCTTATAAAAAGTACACAACACATACCAGATTTTTTATTTTATAGACATTCCAAAGACTCCTTCTAGGGCCAATACCAGGAGGATGGGGTGGCATGGGAGTCAGTAAGCTTATGTGGGTAATAATGAGTAGAATTTGAGGAATTTGAATGGTTTCCAAAGACTAGATTTTAAAAAGAACCCTTAACTCAACAGAAATCAGTATAAGTTTTAGGTAAGAGACTGGCCTGAAATATTTGTATTTGAGAAATACACAAAAACTTATAGTGGCCACATGTAGCCAGTCTCATAGAAGTGCATATTTTATCTCTAACATATCAATTTAGGTGGACATTTTATCATTGAATGAGCAGCATTTTAGTAGCCAATATACAGTTAACCTTGAATGGTTATAGAACTTTTGAAAACTTTCATTGTTCTTGGCTTTTTTAATATACATCAACTTCAGACCAAATATTTAGTTAATATTTGCTAGTGTTGGTGGATTTATTTCATATTTATAATGCTTTCTGCACTTGGTTTCTGATACTCTTTTGCATATAAAGAAAATCTAGAAGTGACATCAGACCTTCATAGCTGTTCTACACTAAGGAATCCCAGTCTAACCATAATCATGTCCTTGTATTACCATTGACATCTGGGGCTTTCTCTTGTGTTCAACATTGATTTGGGTCTATAAAATTGAGTATGCCAAGTTTGCTGTCAAACCTTCAGAGCTTAGAAGAGAGAACGGAGTCTGAAATTATTTTTGTAGGAACTGAACTTTTTATTAATATTGGAAACTGGCCATAACAAGGCAAGGTAGGATGGAAAGAAGAGCCCTGCTTTTTCAGTTTGAAGTGACATTAGCTTTCCTGTGAAGTACTTCACTTCAAAGACCTAAGTATGTATAGTGCTGGGCTGCCTGAGAAAACAGAGCTGCGTAGAGGGAGGATAATTGAATGATATCTTTCCTCCAAAAATATGCCTTGCTGTTGTGCTGAGCAGACTCATTTATCCACTGTTCTTTGGCACCCTTCAAACCCAGCTCTTTAATGTCAGTCAAATTGTCCAGGTGATAAGCTAAGACTTGACCCCCTGCCTGCTTTTTCACACTTTGTTTGGTTGGCTGGGATCCTCTCTTTCAGCTCAGCAGGCTGCCACTGGAGTGAAGGGGAGACTGTGTCTTCTAGAATTTTGCATTGGGAATTACCTTCAACTTTCAAAGCTTTCCAACCGATGTACACGTCAGGTTGTCAGTGCACGAAACAAGAGAACCTTGCATTACCAACTTGTCTTTGATAAAGGCCTTCTTGTTCTGTACTTTTCTCTTACTAATCCTGTTGCTTTGTGTTGTATGCTGAACTGTGTGTGCCCATAAAGACAGTAAAACCTTAAAATCAAACCTCTAAAGTCATAGCCCTTACTATCACTGAATGTCTCCTGATTGGAAGTAAGGCTTTTATAGATGCACTTATTGAGCATAAACTCACAGTAGAGAAGAGATAGGCCCTAAATCTACTGTGAATATATCTTTATGGAAAAAGGAAATTTAGCCACAGACACACACACAGCAGGGACTTCATGCAGACTTCAGTGGGAACATGTCCTGCCAACGTCTTGATCTTTGATTTCCAGTCTTTATATCTATGACACGATAAATTTCTTTTGTTTAAGCCACTTGCTTTATGGTACTTGATTACCACAGTCTTAAACTAACTCACCCAGTTTCTTTAAATAACTCTTGTTTGTAATGTTTCTTAATGGTAAATTGACATATTTTACCCTAGAACAGACAAGGCTTCCTTTCTAGATTGCTCTGTGTTGGCTCGTCTGCTATGACTGTTTCATTTAATCAAATCCTAGACTGGTACCCAGACTCAGTAACAACTAGCTTAGAGGGATGCTGGCTATTTGTCCTAGAAGCCATCAGTAAGCCACAATAGTTCATGCCAAGATCAATGGATTATGTTAAAAAGACTTTTGGCACAGTGATGAAATTATGTCCAGCCACCAGACTATTGCCACAAGTGATTTTTGTAGCCAGGTCCCCTTATATTACCTTCAAGTCTGGAACTACATCCTGTAATATCAGAAGTGACTTTAGAACCATCAAAGTAATTTAATATGAGGTTAACCAAACCTCTATTTTGAGAAAGTCAGGTTACAGGTTTACAATCTTCCAAACTCTCTTGAGTTGATATTTAGTAAACATGCTTGGATATTTGTCATATTTGCTGCAGAAGACACAAAACTAAATTTTTCAACAGCAAGTTCTTCTAAATGCCTGATTATTAAACATTTATTGAAGATAAAAATAATGTTTGTATATTTTGTTGTTTTTTACCAATTCCATTCTTCATCATCGTTGTCTCCAGAATGCACCATTACAAGGAGTGGGTTTTCAGTTTTTAAGGACTTTGTATGGATCCTTGAAGGGTAATGAAATAATTATATTGAAATAAGATGTAATTTCAACATACTTTCATGTTATTGAATTTGATGGATTATAAACATAGGATATACATATGCATGTGTACACACACACACACACACACACACACACACACACACACACACACACACACCCCACACGTGAAGGTGAAGGGAAATTGGGGAAAGTGTGTGGGGGTGGGGATGAAAGTAATCACTGAAGAAAGCAGAGGAGCAGGTAGGCTTTTGAACTTTTCTAGAAGTAATTTGCAATCATGGACCTCATCAACTCTGAATTAAACACTTTTTAAAGTTCTTAACTCCTTAACATGCCATCATTGGAAATACATTTCTACATGAGTGTAGAAAGGAAAAATTTCCAACGATATCATTCTGCAACCTGTCCTTTGGAAATTCATGCCCTTGCATATAGGATACAATATTTCATTTTAAATAATATTCCCCCCAATTTTTAACCATGCTATCATCAACTTAAAAGTCCAAGAATCAAATTCTTATGTGACTAAAATATAGATGTGATGCAAGGCACAAATTATCCTAAGGCATAGTTTCCCATGAGCCTGTGAAGTTAAAATAAGTTAGCTTTGTCCCAATAACACTTTGGTCATGAAATTTTGTCTAGCCACAAAACTAGTGCCATAAATTACTTTTATACTCAGCTAGCTTATATTACCTTGAACCCATGAAACAAAACCTGTAGTATCAGAAAAAAAAAACCAAACATGC
The DNA here is from genome assembly GCF_049852395.1 of Peromyscus maniculatus bairdii. Taxonomy (NCBI): domain Eukaryota; kingdom Metazoa; phylum Chordata; class Mammalia; order Rodentia; family Cricetidae; genus Peromyscus; species Peromyscus maniculatus. The sequence goes on from NC_134861.1 coordinate 43,109,970, forward strand.
ACAAAAAAATGCTTTATGTCCATTAAGATTTAAGAGGAGGGTAACCACACCTCCATTTGGAAGAAGTAAGGTTACCTACCAGCTTAGAATCTTTATTATCAAACCTTAAAGCTCCAGAATATTCCTCCATGTTTAGCATGCACCACTTTCTGGGTACAATGGACTGGGATTTGGGGTATTCAATCTTATTGTTTGACAGGAACAGTCAGTACAGGAACTCTCATGGATTGGAGTCTTGTGCCCACATCCTTCCCAGGCTAAAATTGCACACTGTTATTCTATATGTTTGTGTCCCTGGTAGAGGCTTTATTTTTCCAATCCCTTAAGGACTGAAACAGGTTTGTGCCTAAGCTCCCAGGAGGTCTGCTGTATCCTTTGAAGTCTAGGCAGAGGATGAAGTGCTTCTGGAGCTCATGTTCTTAGTGCATCTGCAGAGATAGCACTGCGTGGATGCAGCCCAGGTTTATAGCTTGTGCTTTCTGGAGAAGCAGGCAGAGCTGCATAATGGGGTACTTTGAGACACACCTGAGGTGCCAGGAAGCACTGCACTGAAATACAGGGAGCAGACACTTGATGTGGAGATAAAGCAGCAAATGAACTATAGTCCTGCATTTCTGGAAACCTTGGTGCCAAGACCTTGAAGAACACACCAATTAGTTGTCTGGCACCAAATGGTCAGCCCTAGAAATATACAGTCAAGAATTATATAGTCCAAACATGTTACATTTAGGAATATGTAGATATACAATATACATATATGCATGCAATTACAATTAGTGGGAAAAAAGAGGCCGTGAGTTTGCACAAGAGTGGGGCGAAGTATATAGGAGTGATTCGAGGGAGGAAAAGGAGGCCCAAATATTGTAATTGTATTAGTATCTCTAAAGATAAAGATGTCTTTTCCCTGGGCTTGTGGTCCAAGGGGCAGCCTCTGAAGTCTCTGAAATGCTTTAGCATTTCTCATTCTTTCCTTGAAGATCATGTTGTTTTTGTCTGTTCGTGCAAACCTGGCTACACTCTTATTTTTCTTCTCTAAACAAACTTTATTTTCATTATTCAAATGACCAGGCTCAGAACTTTTCTGATTTTTCCCCTATTAACTTTTAACTATAAATTATATCTTAAAGTCATTTTCCCCCTTTGCATTTTACTACATACAGTTAAAGGAAGCCATGCATCACTTTCAATGCTTTGCTGCACAGACTTTTCTTCAGTTCTGTATCTCAGATTTGGCTCTTCAATTCTGCCTGAAAAAGTTCATGGGCCAGAAAACATTTCAGCAGAGAGCTTTGTGATATCCCTGGAAATGAGAACTTCTCTTTCAGTTCCTAATACTTTCTTCTTTCCAGTGGCAATGCCATCAGAATGGTTTGATTACTGCTAGTCCTACTGGCATTCTGATCATGATCTTTATAATTTAAGTCATTTCTAAAAATTTTCATAATATCTCTGCACCTTTCCTCTTTGAACACCTCCCAGAATTGCCTTTAATGCTATATTCATGGCAATATTGCTTGTATCCTTTTACTATACTCTTCCAAATTCTTCTAGTCTCTACTTATGGTATTTTAAGTTTACTCATACTGGTCTCCTCCCAATCAAAGAAACTCTCCAACCCTCTGTTTTACAACTTGAAATACTTACTCTCTATTTAGTAAGTTGACATCAATAAATTCAGACTGATCTAATTCTGTGCTCATTACATCATTATACCACAAAATGAGTGTCTATTTCCGTACCTGCTCTTGACACTTCTGTCCACATAGACTGGAAAAAAGGAAGTAATTCTAAAGTTTAGTATATCTCTCCATGGTAATACTCAGTACCTCACATTCAGGAGATTGCTGGAACTTTGATCTTAGTTCTAAATCTACGAATAATGAGGAATGGTGGGAATAAGTAGAGAGGAGAAGCAGTGTCGTCTTTTATGTTAACTGTGTAGATGAGTCCATTAGAGTGTCCATAGTAGCACAAGATTAAACTGCTCAGATTAGCTAGCATAAACCAATATCATCATTGTGGGTAAATATCTCATAGTGTTAACTCTACTGGTTTACTACTAGAGCAGAGTGATGAATTTTGTTTGTGTGGGAAGCTGATTCAGTGGCAAAAAACTACAGAATTTAGGGGTCCAATGACTGCCTTCAAAAGGCATTTCTTATACATCTTATTTGCAAATCCCATAATCATCTTCTTTCTTAGTGTCCTATGTCAACAGCAAACACATTGTGTTATTAGATTCATTTTGTTGTTGTCATTGTTGTAAATCAGTTATTTATAGAGTGAGATTTTACATCTTATTCACATTATTTTTATATCTATAGCTACAGGAAATAAGAGTTTCCTCCAGGGCATGAATAGAATCCCTTATGACAATTAAACTGGGAGCTGAAACACATCAACTGTCACCTAGGATCAGTATGGAATAAATAATCTCAAACAAACTAAATATATATATATATATGCATCTTTTCTGTAGATAGGAATCATTACCATTAAATGTTTACCAAATAAGTAGTAATATGCAGAAGTAGGAAGCAATTATGGAGCACATTGAGTTCTGGTTGTCACTATGTTCTATATAGTTATGGATGAAACATTGTCCTTGATTATTTTTATCTCCTATAGAGTCAGGTGAATTGGCTTAGATAATCTTCAGTATTCTTCAAAGGTTTAATATTTCTCTCACAAATGTAGTTCAATTAGTAAAAAAGGCCCAATGATATTCACATCTCAGACTTTACCTGGCTGAATGCTGGCCTGGTGGTATTGTTGAGGTAGGGCTGAGCCATCTTCAAAAATGTGGAAGAAATGAGGGGGGCATTTATACTAGCTGTGTTCTGTGGGTCATGCACTGACTGTCCCAATTTTGTGATTTTTTTTTTTCATAAATCGAAAACGGAAGTTCTGATGTTACCTGCTGCACTGCACAGGTGAGTTACCTTTCTCTTTCTTTGTGTATGAGTGTGTGTGTATGTGTGTGTGTGTGTGTGTGTGTGTGTGCGTGTGTGTGTGTGTGTTTGTGTGTGGTACATGGTGCTTTGGGTCTCATATGCAGGTAAATGTGATGCTTCTAAGCTACAACCATAGCTCTTCAAAAATGAAAACAAGCAGTCTGGATCATTTTGCTCCTGAATAAAGATCAGTTTTTCACCCATGTCCTCAGTTCTGCAGATTGAGGCTTTGATCTTATGCACCTGTAGTTGTCAGAATGGTAGAGCCCAATAGATATATTTAAACTTCCTAAACTGATGTATGTGCTTTTATCTGGAAGAAAGTCTTCATGAATGCCATTAAGTTGAAGATTTCAAAATGAGATAATATTAGAGTTTCCCCTGAATTGAATGCCATATGTCTTTAGAACAGACAGCCAAGGTAAATACAAACACTTAAAAGAGATTAGATAAAGATGGAGATGGAACTTAGCATCAGAAAGCACTGAGCATGGAGACTTCAGAAGCAAAAGGACGCAAGCATGAATTTCTCCTTATTGCCTTTTTTTTTGAGAAAATGTATCTCTGAAAATATTATTCATTTCAGACTTCTGTTCTCTACAAACGTGAACAAATTGGTTTCTATTGTTTTTTTATTTAAAAAATTTTGTTTTATTGCTTGAGAGTCTCATATATGTACATAATGTGTTTTGATCAAATCTTCCCTTATTCCCTCCCCTCACTCCTTTTCCATCCCATCTTCATTAGTTGTTTATTTAAAACCACCGAGTCCATTTAGTGCTACTAGTTAGTGTAGGGTACAAGGCCATCTCCTGGAACATAGATAGACCCTCATGGGCTGCATCCCAGAAGAAGATGACTATCCTTTTCCTAGTAGTCATCAATTGCCAAGAGCTCCTCAGCCAGGAGTGGCATTGCTTTAAAAAAGAAAATGGAAATTATATGTATCGTGGAGGAAACTTTGAGTGTGAGAAGGAAGCTAAAACAGAAGTTGGCACAGAGAAAGAAGTGTGGCACAAAATGCATCTATTTTTACTAGTTTATTTCAATAAAATGGAAATTTTTGCATTCAATTTTATTTGTTTTATGTTTCCCTAAAAACATGTTTCTTATAAGCAACTTTTTAGCAAGGAGTTATTCTAGAAGATTCTGTGTTACATACATACTCAGGAATTTTTGTTAGGTGATTATTTAGAAAAGATGTACAATTGTGATTTCATGAAGTGAGCAAGACCCTCATCAGTAGACAGAAAGACAATGCACTATCATTCAATAATGACTTTCTTTCATATATTCTCAATAAAAAAGAATGTGTTAATTATTTCTATACAGAAAATAAATCAACCTTCTTTTTTGGATCCCAAGGGACTATGTAGAACTGAAGATTTCCCTTACCTCTCAACATACCTTGTTCTTTGGAGGCTTGAAAGCAGGGTTCTACTCAAATGATAAAAGATCTCCTTGATTTACAGTTTTTGTTTTGATTTTGTGGGGACAATAAGATATATTTACTTAGGTGAAGATTTAAAGATCAGGTTTTCACTAACCCTTTCAGGTAGAGCATCCATTTTATGCAGCACACCTGAAGCCTTCTCTGTAGTTCTCTGGGGATATTTATTCACAAATACCTGGAAAACTTTTTTTGGTGAACTATAAGATTTTCCTGGTTTATTGGAGGACCACAAGTACTCATAGTGAAATCACATTAAAGTAGCATCATGGGAAAATAGTCTTGGATTTACAAGCCTGGGTTGCCTACTGGTGCAAATTGGTGAAGCAGGGAGCTGGAATTTATTTCATTTTTTTCCAAAATACATATTTAGTTAAAATAGAATTATGTCACTTCCCCCCACTTTCTGTCCTCCAGCCCCTCCCACCTACCTCCTTTCCAATCCCTCCCATACTTCCTCAGTTTATAGCCTCTTTTTCTTTATGTTCATTTTTTGAGATTGCATTTTAATTATATCTCTCTATTCTTTTTGCTCCCTTCTATATGTATCTGCCCTCATATGTCTACTCCTTTCCATACTTTTTTAAATTAATTATTATTGCATACATATATGTATTTGTATATACGCACATATTTCTAAGTATAACCTGTTGAGTCAATATAGTGCTCTTTGTATGTATGTGTTCCTGGATGACTACTTGGCATTGGACAATTGGTATGCTCTTTGATAACTCTGTATGTGTGCGTGTTCATGCATGTGTGTATGTATGTATAAATGTACACGCACATATATCTTGTTGAGTCTGTTTTTATTGTTTGTATGTGGTTTCAAGACCGATCACTCTGCTTTGGAAACCACTTTGGGTACTCATCCTTGGGAGAGTCTAATTCTACTTCTCCAAGTACTCATTAGTTGCCTATAGTTCTTTGTTTAAGGTGGGACACTGTGAAAATTTTCCTCTTCTATATTAATATGCCTATTGATGTTGCCATTGTTCAGACAACCTTAGATTGTCAACTGATGCAATGGTGAAACAGCAAAAATTTATTTTGTAATTTAAAAACATCCAGTGTTTTTATTAACCTATCCTTTCTTTTTTCTTTCCTCTCTGTATGCCTCTAATTCATGTTCTTTTTTTTTTTTTTTTTTTTTTTTACTATCTAGCAGTAGAAGTAATGGTTCTCTGGCTCTTATGATAAAAATTAGGATTTACTAAACACTTTCCATGAGCTAATAAATTAGGTAATTTGTTTAAGATAACATCTGTTAACATTTACTAAAGCCGGTTATTAATGATGAAGTTGGGGTATGTAGCCAAACAGTATATGACAATGTCTGTGATTACCTAAGGTGACTCAGATAGTACAGGGTTCTTACTCAGTGTCAACTGATTTCTTTCTAACTGTATGACATTCTTTCCATGTGTACATGCCTGATTAAGCTACAGTTTTCCTTGAGCTTCTCTGTCAGAATAATATCATTATCATATAGAAAAGCCCAGCACTTAGCACTGAGTAGAGAACTGACACAAGGAAGTTAGAAATATTTGTATTTGTTATTAATTTCTGAGTAAAAATTTCTGGAAACTTTAGACTTAAATTAGCTCATGTTTAAGTTTTTAAGAAATTTCAGGTGAGAATTGTCAACAGAGATCTTGGTTCTCTACCTCAGGTGCTCTCTTAACATCACCCAAGATCTCAGCCAGGCTGAAAGCCCACATAAAAACTAAAATGCAGTGGGATCTGCTTCCAAACTCACATACATGCTTGTTAATTATGTTCCCTTGGTTTTAAGTCAGACTTTACAAATAGCTATTAGCTGAAGAACCCCCACCCTCCACTTTCTGGTCACTTGAGTGTAACTAATATGGCCAGTTGCTTCACGGAAACAAGCCAAGAAGAGGATAAATTACCAAGGAGTACATCAAAGTTTTTTTTCAATCCCGAGTGTGTGTGTGTGTGTGTGTGTGTGTGTGTGTGTGTGTGTGTGTTTGTGGAGACTGAAGGGAAAAATCAGGAAAGTACGGGGACATAGGCAAGATAAAGCTATTGAAAATCATCTTGGAACAATCTACTCCAATTTCTTTCATTTTTGCCATTCCACTTTTGGGAGGATAAAGTTGTATATTATTTTTTTGATGTTCACTGGGAATAACGAGAGGGAAAGACTCTTAAACTTTATTCCAAGTCAATACAAACTCTTTTGGTGTCAACATTATACTTTGTCTAGATGATTATCCTTTTTTAGATTCAACAACTGTAAGAATTAATGGATACAAACTGTTTTTATTGTCACATTGAGGTATGTGGACTATTTTAGTATACCATTTTGATCAGTTTAATCAATTCACAGAGTGCGGTGATTAAGTAGAAAATACAGATTTTCTTGTCAAAATCTACATGTCTTTGGTTTTTTTTTTTTTTTACCTGATTGGGTCAGTGAAGTAATGAAGACATACAGACATACAGACACACAGACAAACATACAGAAGAAATGGGGTTGTGTGGATCACGAGCTCTAGTGGCAATATATCAGCAGGCTGGAAACTCAGCACACTTACTAAATACTGCTGAGTGAGGAGGGGGTTTGTTGTACACATCTGAATGAGGAGGATGCCAGTCAGCTAAATTTGATGAGAAGTCTCTGTAGGAAATCAGTTTCAGTTTACAATCATCCCAGAGCAGGGAGCTGTGGTTGACAATTTCTATACACACTCGTTTTAGCTAAAGATCAATCATTCATAGCATTCCTACTTAGATCATAGGAAGGCTTTGGCATCCCCATGGGCCTGAAGAATTGGGATTCTTTGCATGGTTATGAGCATGCCAACAATACATATTCATTCAGAACTTCATCTACTTACCATCTGATCCAAACACATGCATAGCTTTCCTCTCTCCATCAATATTCTCTGGTAGACTGTTGTATTTGTTAAAACTTAGAGGTTTGAGAGACATACTATCCCACACAATGTGCACATGTTGTATTAGGCAGTCACTAATAGTTTACATAATGAGTTTTGATAACCATGTTAGGATATGCATGCTCCAATTATATTCTAAAAGAGAATACATTCACTTCAAAAAAACTTTCCTATTTACTGTCAGTTGGTTATCACTGATTTTTAAAATTATCCTCATAATTTTATCGTTTTCAGAAGGTCATCTAGCTGATATCATAAATATGTAATGTTTTCCAGTTTGCTTCTCTACTTGAAAAAATATGGACCCAAGTTTCCTTCTTGTCTTTTTGTTGCTTAATAGCTCATGTGTTTATATCATTGAATATTATTCCTTTTTTGTTGTTTTCTTTTGATGTTTTGGATGTATCCATTCTCTTACTGGAAGACATATTGATTGCTACTAGGTAAGGCAGTTATGAGCATACCTTCTATAATTATTTGTGCATGGATTTCTATATAGACAAAAGCTTTCAGGTCATTTGAGTTCAGTTGTTGCTTCATATTTTAGTTCATGCTTAGTTTTGCAGGACATTGCCTAACTCTGATTCAAGGTGGTACTATTATTTTGCATCCTATCTTGAATGAATGACAATTTCAGATACCCAATATCTTTATGAGAATTGTCAGTGTTTTGAATTTTGTCATTCTAACAGAAGCGTCACAAATTCTAACTTTAAAAAAATGGAGATTCCTTGATGGCATGAAATCTTCTTGAAGATTCATTAACAGTTGACATCTTTTTGATGATCTTATTTGTTTGAGAATTCGGCTAACTTTTTTCTTTCATTTTTACTAGTTACTTAAGAATTCCAGATAATTTGTTTGGCCCATCTTCATCTTTCTTTTGGCTTTTCCAAGATCCATTCCTGCTTTCTCAACCCACCCAACTTTTCTGTCCTTTTTTTTCTTTTAAAAGCAGTACATTCAATTTGTGCTGGCCATATACTCTTGGATGAGTGGCCTTTACTGGAAAGTGGTCAATCTGGTCAGAGATCACACTCTTAAAGAAAATTGACTCTCTGTCTCTCACCAGCTACCAATTGCTGATAGCTCCTTAGCTAGGGCTGGGACCTTGTGCCCACGTCCTCTCTCCAACTGGAATTTTGTCTGACTGGAGCTTGCACAGGTCTTGTGCATGCTATCTCAATTTCTGTGAATTCGTGTGTGCAGCTGCCCTGATGTATCCAGAAAACACTTTCTTTGTAAGAGCCATGTGTGGCTCTTATAATTTTTTTTGTCTCTTCTTTCACAATGATCTTTGAGCCTTGGCAGGAGGCAGTATGATGTACATGTCATAGTTAAGGCTACACATTCCACAGTCCATTATTTTCTACTCCTGGAACAGTTTTGAATCTCTGTGCTAATTGATATCCATTGCAAAAAGAAGACTCTGATGAGGGTTGACAGCTGTATCAATCTATGGTTATAATGATAAGTCATATGGAGTTAGTTTAATACTATATCTATTTATCAGAGTAGTAGGCGGAGGTCATACCTTATGGACTATGACCTCTTGGGCCATGTGTTTTTGAGTCCATGGCTAATTTTTCAATAAGATTTTTATTTTATTACTGATGGGTCCTGAGAACCCTTTGTATATTTGGGGTAATAATTCTTAATCACATTTTTTTGGGGACAACTATTGGTGTTCAGGCCAGTAGCTTGTCTTAATTTTTCTGACAGTATCTTTCACAGAGTGTATCTATTTTAAGCAATTCCAGTTCATCATTTTTCCACTTGGGCCAAATCTTTGATGTTATATTGCAAATTACCACTAAATTTGAGGCTATGTAGATTTTTTTAATGCTATCTTTCATTAGTTTGACAATTTTTGAATTTCAAGTCTATAACCCATTTGAACTTATGAGTGGATTTTTAAAGGATACAAAGTTTTTGCCCAAGTCAAGTTTTTATGAATGTGCATGTGAAGTTTTTTTTTTCTAGCAGTATCTGTTGGAAGGAGTATATATTCTTCATTGCCCTGCTTTGGGTCCTTTGTCAAAAATCATAGACTATGTGCATCTCTCTCTCTCTCTCTCTCTCTTTCTCTCTGTACTCATATTTCATTCTGATCTTTTAAGTTCTTTCGGGTTTTCTACTAATTCTATACTCTTCTGATCATTCCAACTATACAGTAAGTTTTGAAGTCAGGTAGTATCAGCCCTTCCAACTTTCTCAACTATGTTTTTGTTACCCTGCTTTTGTTGCTTCTTCATGTAAAACTTAGAACCATTTTTTATATGTTAAGAGCATTCATGAAGAAAATTCTCTATTTCAAATGTAGAATCAACATATCATGAGACCAGCATATTTGAAATTTCTTCTTGAAATGCCTTGAGAATGATTATTCTTTTAGATTGCTTTATTAGTCAGAGTAAGTAACAGTGACAGCTATAATAATTCTAATGATTTATCCCTGACTTTTAATGATTGAGTTCAATAAATATTTCTCTCTCACATCTTATTTATAGTACTAATTAACAAAATAGCATTATCTCATAAATCATCCATTGGCTCATTCTGTATACAACAATATTGTGGGCACATAAGATTTTCACTTGATTCCCTTCATCTGAGCATTATACACAATTTTCTGTGGAGACTTATGCACAATTTTGGGGGATAGGCATCATAATTGTAGACATCATTTCTGTCTATATTTCATCATTTGGGAATTAGTCCTAAAGTCCAAGTAGTGTTTCAAATAAGAAGAAAAACATAATCAGGGGTGAACATTTGCAATTCTCAGCAAAATCTGAAGTGTTTAGAAGTTGACTTTTGGGATAAAGTGAGCCATGTGGATCATAAGAAAGAGGTTACCAAAAAAAACCTGTAAAGTCTAAGTCATAGATGAATATGAAAACAAAGTTTTAAAAATGTCTAGGAAGTCTTCTAAGCCTTGTTAAAAAGTTTTAGTGCACTATATTATAAGTTATTAGGAACCAGGAGCCAATCCTAGTCAAATATTGTAGAACTAGAGTATAATTGATAGTAAAGGTAATTGGTGTGTTTTGAGTCTTACTGTTGGAGGTACATGGTCCCATTTGTTAAAAAAAATGAACTAAAGCATGTAGAATGGATTTGGACTTTTGGGGATAAATGATACAATTTGTGAATACAGAAAGAGAAGAGGAGACAGAGGAGGAGGTGGAGGACAAAGAAAAGCAGGGAGATCAGGAAGAGGAGGGAGAAAAAGAATGAAGTCCCCCCCTAAAGAATTCTGGCAAAGATTGTGTTCAGTGATGGACAGAGAAATGAAATGTCAGGTGACCTTAGTGATCAAATGCAGCCAGACATAGGGACACGCTTTTAATTCCAGTACTTGGGAGGCAGAGGCAGGTGGATCTCTGAGTCCAAAACTGGTCTAGTCTACAAAGCAAATTACAACCCAACTGGGGTTACATAGAGAAATGAGAGAGAGAGAGAGAGAGAGAGAGAGAGAGAGAGAGAGAGAGAGAGAGAGAGAGAGAGAGAGAAAGAGAGAGAGAGAGAGAGAGAGAGAGAGAGAGAGAGAGAGAGAGAGAGAGAGAGAGAGAGAGAGAACAAATTTTATCCTGGTGCATTATGCTTAATAAGAAAAATGAGCTTTTATCAAATCTAACATATAAAAACCATTCTTTCTGGAATAACAGACATTTTTGTCCACATTAGAAAGAGATACATTATGCTCTTAAGAAGAAAATGAAGCAAACCTCTGTGCCCATGTTCTAAAACATGCTGTCAAATTTGTTGCTTGACTAATGGAAAGCATTTGTGTTAGAAACATGGCAATTGATACCACTTTTTTCCATTGTATCCATATTTTGTAAACACCACATTTTATTGCATAAAGGAAGAAAGTAATTCCAGTACCTATTATGTGAGTTTTAGGATAAGAGACTAGGCTGTTGATGCTGAGCTCTCCAGCTTTCATGGTTGATGCTTCCATGTTTGATTTGTAGGAAGATGGAAATGACTGTCACATTTTTATTTGTTCAGAAGAATAAATAGAAAATTAGTTGCATGGTAAATTTATATCTCGGAGATATTCTATGCAGGAGAAAGGAAATGGCTGCTAAGCAGATTCTGATTTGGGGCATAATCAGAATCTGACAATTTCCATAGTTATTTGTTATGAACATTTTCTTTGCTGTCTTTAAATGGACATTTATAAACGATTTAATGTTTTTGGCAGAGAGAAAATATAAAGAATGTGTTGTCACTTTGAAATGTGTATAACAGGATGAAAAAAACTCATTCTTCTTTCCAGTTCTTTCTCTGTTTAAAGAAAGAGAACACACTACTGAGCCTTAGGTATATTGTTAAATTACTGCTCCCCATGGATCATGCATTATCCAACCAGAGGTACGTGCTTTTGTTTTTGTCTTGCAAAGAACGTTACTGTCTTTCTTCTTTCTTCCTAGCTTCTAACCACTGTATTAGACTTGTGTATTTTATAACATATTGCATCTCATCCCTCAAAATATCCTGTAAAATGTTAGTAGTAATCCTTGTGTATGAAGACTACTTTAGAGGAGAAGCAAAGTATGAAGAATAGTTTATCTGTTTCCTATACAACACAGCCAAACTTAATGAAAGCTTTTGTTATAGTCACAGATGGCTTCACCACTTTCTGGCTTACACATTTTCCTATCCCCGCTTTCCATTGACTAACACAGCTCCAGTGAGACTGCAAAGATCTCTCCAAGCAGGGGAATTGGTCCAAGTGTGTTATGTATCCTCGTAGCCGGCAACTTTCTTGCTTCCCTTGATTGGTTTCATGAAACCTTTAATTCCTTGTTCCCTTCTTTTTCCATGAGCACCTCCGTTCTTTCTGTCTCACAGCTTGTGAGGACACTGAAGTGTTCTCTGTCCCCAGACCTATCATTAAGAATCTTATCTGTTAACTCTGTCCCATACACAAGGAAGGCACATATGAAGTTTTGTGGCCATCTCCAACATTAAAATGTCACTAATGGTTATGATGCAAATTGCCTAATAGTATTTCATCATGTAGAAAATCAAGTCGTGACACTAGTTTAACAGACATCTTTAAGGTTGTTGTTCCCTTTGTAGTCTCCGTAATTCATGGTGTAAACTCCCAACACATTTGAGCATTCTTTGGCATTAGACTGACTTTAAGACAGACTCTTCCTTCTTAGAGGACACTGTATCTCACCAAGTGAAATATCACTATCACGAATACAATTGCACAGCAGATCCAGGTCAGAAGAGTTGACATAGACAAACAGGTTTTATACAGATTCATTCACCGAGAACCTGTGAACATTGTCTCATAGTTGGTGTGTATCCTATGGCCCTTTGCTTGGTTTCCATTCTACTTTACAGGTTCCCAGGCACTCACATCCTTCTCAATGCTAGTCAATTTTGAGAAGTAATTTGGCCTTTCTTTTGCATATCTAAGTAATAATTGTGCATCACATCAGTCAAAACCCATCCCCCCATCATACACAATCATCAATAATCCAGCTGAGCATGAGTAGAGAAATTGCCATTTTAATTCTTTCATATCTTTGACATCGCTGTATTAAGGTTTCCTTTCTTTCTGTCCTACTATTCTCTCATTGGTCATACATTACTTTAATAAATCTTTTCTTCTTGTTTGCAATCTTTGAGGTCAGATATGTTCTAGATGCTCTGTCAGTAATCTTCCATGGGTTAGTGCAAAAAATGGAAATATTTAAAATCGCAGAGTTTATTTCTTACTATAAAATATCTTAGCTCATCCTAATATATTTTGTAATTATTCATGGGGTTGACTCTCTTTCTCTCCATATATATATATATATATATATATATATATATTCAATCAACTCTCATGTGGTTTATATATATATAATAGATGTTGAATATGTATGTATGTATGTATGTATATTCAGTCAACTCTCTGCTCCATTACTAGCTATTGTTCTTGCTCAACAAATGCCTCACTATACTCATTTTCTTTGGTGACTTCGTGTTCCTGTAAGTTCATGAAGTGAAATCTATAGTCCATATGCTCAGAGAGCCCAAGTTATTCTGTCAGGATTTGACCATTAGTGATGCAATGTGAAGACTTACTTCTCTTGCCAGCTTGTGTGTTTATTTTTCCCTAGTCATGTTAAGGAACACATGTGGCTTGTACTAAAAGCATATATTATGATCTTTATTTGTAGTTAAGTAATAGATGATGCCTTCTAATTATAACAAGCTCAATGGTGCAGTTATGCAGAGCATAATGGAAATATCCACCATTTCTTTCCTTCCTCAAATGTTTCCATCCTCAGAATTTAAAAGCATGGTTCAACATTTTAAAGCAATTCTTAGTGTACTTTTCATAAAATTATGCTATGCTATTTACATATAATTCTGCATTTGCATTATTGTTTGCTGTTATTCTATTTTGTATCGTGTTTCTCCTGTTTAAAAGTGCCTCTCTTTATTTTGTGGGCTATACATTTTTCTTTCATGATGTAGCTCAAATATAAACTTTTACTGGAAGAGTTCATCTTAATTGTTCAACTAGAGGATAAGTTCTGTCTCATAGTATTGTTACATATTCTTCCCTCACAGCCTTTATTGCACTATAATATAATTATGTGCTATTTATACCCTCCAGGAGACTGTGAACTCCTTAACTCATTTAGTAATTTTTCATGCACATAATGGACACTTAATAAACACTTAAATGAATTAAGTTCATAAGACATTCAGCATACCTTCCAAAATCTTAGTTTTCACTTAATAGGATGTCTAGTGGTGGAAAGAATAGGAGGTTTTTTGGCAAGAGAAATTGAAAATCAAACTTAAAACCTGCATATTTTAGTAATTTGATTAAATAGAATGGAAATATTCTGAATTCAGTAACTGGTGTGTCTCTTTGTCTCTTTCTCTTTTTTACCCTCTTCAATCTTCCCTTTCACAATGTGGAAAAATCAACTCAAAAAAGTGTTAATATTCAAGTATATGAAAGATCTTAACTAAAATACTCTGATAAAAATGGTTAACTTTCTAAGACTGCTTCTGTCAATGATTTCTCAGATGTCATACTGAAAGTTTAGTCAACAAAAAATGAAAGTATACAGGCAGGATTACATTGTATTAAAATGCTTATTAATTTAGTTAAGGAGACAATCACCGAAATGAAAAGACAGCTTCTCCAATGGGAGAAAACCTCTGCAAACCCTATAGCTAATAACAGTTAAAAAATGTTACACATCTTACAATGTGGTAGCAAAAACCAATCCAAGAAAAAAATTGGCAAAGTATATCAGTTGAAATTTATTTAAAATGATATATAAATGGCCAACAGGCACACAAAAATGCTGGAAACATTACTATCAAGTGGGGAAATAGAAATTAATACCATGAGGTAATATCACCTCACATTTATTGTTAGTAAAGCTATTACCAAAAAATGAAATAATTTTGGTGAAATATGAACTCATGAATACTCTAAGATAAAACATATATGGTATTGTCTCTATAGAAAATGGTATGTAACACACTTGAAACACTAAATATAAATCTACAGTGTCCTTAAGCAGTCTTTCCTCATGAGCATATCTTCAGAAAAATTAAAAGTCATCGTCAGTAGGCAACATTTGCATTCCTATGTTCATTCAATTATTTCCTAGTGTCAACATATTGAGATAAACTTAGTTTTTGTTCATAGATCACTAGATACAGCATACTGTAGAATGATACTTTTCATTGTGTCTTCCTTCAAGGATCACCCCAGGCCCCCAGCACCTCTATGAGCTTTGACCTTCTTAAAGATAATTTGTGATATCCAACAGGTTTCTATCTCTTGTATTCTGATACAACTCTCTGGATTGTTGGAGTTCCTCCTCATCAACCTTGTTTAAGTTACTGTTGAAGACAAAGTACACAGCATTTTTTTAATGGATTATAAGTTTCAAAATAATTCTATTTTTTTGGAATTAATCTGAAGAATTGTGTTTTTCCTGCTGCTCCAATCTTTTCATTTTTAAAGTAAAAAAGTAGACCAAATTCTTAAAGGCTTAGCAGATACAATTAATCACTGTCTCTAAAAGTGACATTTAGAAGAGTCTTCAATGTTTTGGCATCTCTGGGGCACATTGAATAAAGAATTGTTCAGGGCCACACATCAAATACATAAACATTAACATAAGCTGTGTACAATTTTTCATGACATTCACCACACAGATAAGAAAAATATCCCTCACATAACAACCCCAACACCATGGCATAGTACTCAGAGAATCTTTTAAAATCATCAAGCAATTCTCATTTGTAATCACTAATAAGGAAAATGAAAATAGCTAAGTAATAAATCCTCAATGATTTTCTAAACTTTGTTTGTTATAAAAATAAAAGGCGCCCGACAACTTCCCTTCTGGACCAGAGGTGAGTGCCTGGGTCCAGCCCGGACCTCATCCCTGGCCACCAGCCACCCCGGGAGGACCTGCCCAGCTTGGCGCCGGGTTCTGGCCACCGGGCAGCTCCCCTTCTAGCCCCACCGGGAGGGATCCCCATTTCCAAGCCCCCGGCAGCCCCTGCAGTCTCCGCGCCCTGCCCCCACGCCCATCTGCCCAAGACCCCACCCACTTCCTGAGACTTAGAGACCGGCCCCCAGCTCCCAGCCTGTCCCCGACTGCCATTCTGGACCAGAGCTTGCCCCTGACTTCCCTTCTGGACCAAAGAGTTGGACAAGAGAACTCCCTTTTGGACAAGAGAGAGAGTCCTCCTGAGTCTGTCAGATCTTTGTGAAACAAGTCCACTGATAAGACCAAGAAGGAATCACAAGGAGATGGGCAGACGTCAAAGCAGAAGTACATACAGCAAAATGAAGAGCAATACAGCATCACCAGAACCTAGCTCGCCTCCAACATCTAGACCTGAACACCAAAAATTGGAAGAAGCAGAAGAAAGTAGCCTTATGAGTAACTTCATGAAGAAGGTAGAGGCGTGTGTAGAGGAAAAGACAAGAAAATTGGAAGAACGCTGTAAACAACTAGAGGAAAGGGCAAACAAATTAGAAGAAAACAATAAAGCCCTCCAAGAAAACAATAAAGTCCTGGAAGAAAACATTAAAATCCTGGAAGAAAACAATAAAGCACTGAAAGAAAACCATGAAAAAGCAATGAAACAAACAAAGGAAACAGTCCAAGATCTGAAAAGGGAAATTGAAAAAATGAAAAAGACACAAACAGAGGGAATGCTGGAAATAGAAAACCTGAGTAAAAGATCAGGAACTTCGGATGCAAGTATAACCAACAGAATGCAAGAGATGGAAGAGAGGATTTCTGGCATTGAAGATACAGTAGAAGAAATAGTTCCATCAGTCGAAGGAAACACTAAAGCCAACAAAGTCATGAACCAAAATGTCCAAGAAATCTGGGACACCATAAAAAGACCAAACTTACGAATTATAGGGATAGAAGAAGGTGAAGAATACCAACTCAAAGGCACAGAAAATATATTCAACAAAATTATAGAAGAAAACTTTCCCAACTTAAAGAAGGAAATGCCTATGAAGATACAAGAAGCCTATAGAACACCAAACAGACTAGACCCCCAAAAAAAGTCCCCTCAACACATAATAATTAAACAACTAAATGTACAGAATAAAGAAAGAATATTAAGAGCAGCCAAGGAAAAAGGCCAAGTGACCTATAAAGGTAAACCCATCAGAATAACACCCGATTTCTCAATGGAGACTTTGAAAGCCAGAAGGACCTGGACAGATGTAATCCAGACACTAAGAGACCATGGATGTCAGCCCAGACTAATATACCCAGCAAAACTTTCAATCATCATAGACGGAAGGAACAAGACATTCGAAGACAAAACCAGATTTAAACAATACCTATCCACAAACCCAGCCCTACAGAAAGCACTAGAAGGAAAATTCCAACCGAGGGAAGTCAGATACACACTTGAAAACACAGGCAATAGATAAAGCCACAACAGTAAACCCCAAAGAAGAGAAGTACACACACACTACCACCAAAAATAACAGAGATGAAGAATCACTGGTCATTAATATCCCTTAATATCAACGGACTTAATTCACCTATAAAAAGACATAGACTTACAGAATGGATACGAAAGCAGGACCCATCCTTCTGCTGCATACAAGAAACACATCTCAAATTCAAAGATAGACACTACCTAAGAATAAAAGGCTGGGAAAAGACTTTTCAATCAAATGGTCTTAAGAAACAAGCAGGGGTAGCCATCCTGATATCCAACAAAATAGACTTCAAACTAAAATCAATCAAAAGAGATCAAGAAGGACATTACATCCTCGTCACAGGAAAGATCGACCAAGATGAAGTTTCAATTCTGAACATATATGCCCCAAACATAAGAGCACCCACATATGTAAAAGAAACATTACTAAAGCTTAAACCACATATAAAACCCCACACATTAATAGTGGGAGATCTCAACACCCCACTTTCACCACTGGACAGATCTCCCAAATCGAAACTTAACAGAGAAATAAAGGACTTAACTGATGTCATGACCCAATTGGACCTAATAGATATCTACAGAACATTCCATCCTAACAAGAAAGAATATACTTTCTTCTCAGCACCCCATGGAACTTTCTCTAAAATCGACCACATACTTGGCCACAAAGCAAATCTCAACAGATACAAAACAATCAGAATAACCTCCTGTGTTCTATCAGATCACCATGGTTTAAAGCTAGATTTCAACAACAACAAAAACTACAGAAAACCTACAACCTCATGGAAACTGAATAATGCTCAACTGAATCACCAATGGGTTAAGGAAGAAATAAAGAAAGAAATTAAAGACTTCCTAGAGATCAATGAAAATGAAGACACCACATACCCAAACTTATGGGACACTATGAAAGCAGTGCTAAGAGGGAAATTCATAGCACTAAATGCCCACATAAAGAAGTTGGAGAAATCGCACACTAGTGAATTAACAGCACATCTGAAAGCTCTAGAACAAGAAGAAGCAAAGTCTCCCAGGAAGAATAGACGCCAGGAAATTATCAAAGTGAGAGGTGAAATTAATAAATTAGAAACTAAGAGAATAATACAAAAAATTAATGAAACAAAGAGTTGGTTCTTTGAGAAAATCAACAAGATAGACAAGCCCTTATCCAAACTAACCAAAAGACAGAGAGAGAGAATCCAAATCAACAAAATCAGAAATGAAAAGGGGGACATAACAACAGACACTGAGGAAATCCAGAGAATTATAAGGTCATATTTCAAAAACCTCTACTCCACAAAACTGGAAAACCTAAAAGAAATGGACATTTTTCTGGATAGATACCACATACCTAAGTTTAATCAAGACCAGATAAACTATTTAAATAGTCCAATAACCCCTAAGGAAATAGAAACAGTCATTAAAGGTCTCCCAACCAAAAAAAGCCCAGGACCAGATGGTTTCAGCGCAGAATTCTACCAGATCTTCAAAGAAGAGTTAATACCAATACTCTCTAAATTGTTCCACATAATAGAAACAGAAGGAACATTACCAAACTCCTTCTATGAGGCTACAATTACCCTGATTCCTAAACCAAACAAGGATGCAACAAAGAAAGACAACTACAGACCGATCTCCCTCATGAACATTGATGCAAAAATACTCAATAAAATACTGGCAAACAGACTCCAAGAACACATCAGAACGATTATCCACCATGATCAAGTAGGCTTCATCCCAGGGATGCAAGGGTGGTTCAACATACGAAAGTCCATTAATGTAATACACCATATAAACAAACTCAAAGAAAAAAACCACATGATCATCTCACTAGATGCAGAAAAGGCATTTGACAAAATCCAACACCCCTTCATGATAAAAGTCTTGGAGCGATCAGGAATACAGGGAACATACCTAAACATAATAAAGGCAATATATAGCAAACCAACAGCCAACATCAAATTAAATGGAGAGAAACTCAAAGCAATTCCACTAAAATCAGGAACGAGACAAGGCTGTCCACTCTCCCCATACTTATTCAATATAGTACTTGAAGTTCTAGCCAGAGCAATAAGACAACATAAGGAGATTAAGGGGATTCAAATTGGAAAGGAAGAAGTCAAGCTTTCCCTATTTGCAGACGACATGATAGTATACTTGAGTGACCCCAAAGATTCCACCCAGGAATTGATAAATCTTATAAACACCTTCAGCAACATAGCAGGATACAAAATCAACTCAAAAAAATCAGTAGCCCTCCTATATACAATGGACAAAGAAGCTGAGAAGGCAATTAGAGATACATCACCCTTCACAATAGCCAAAAATGACATAAAATACCTTGGGGTAACACTAACCAAGCAAGTGAAGGACCTATATGACAAGAACTTTAAGTCCCTGAAAAAAGAAATTGAAGAAGATCTCAGAAAATGGAAAGATCTTCCATGCTCATGGATAGGCAGGGTTAACATAGTAAAAATGGCAATCTTACCAAAAGCAATTTACAGATTCAATGCAATCCCCATCAAAATACCAACACAATTCTTCACAGATCTGGAAAGAACAATACTCAACTTCATATGGAAAAACAAAAAACCCAGGATAGCTAAAAGAAACCTGTACAATAAAACAACTTCTGGAGGCATCACAATCCCCGACTTCAAGCTCTACTATAGAGCTACAGTAATAAAAACAGCCTGGTATTGGCATAAAAACCGACATGTGGACCAATGGAATCGAATTGAAGACCCTGACATTAACCCACACACCTATGGACATATAATTTTTGACAAAGAAGCCAAAAGTGTACAATGGAAAAAAGAAAGCATCTTCAACAAATGGTGCTGGCATAACTGGATATCAGCGTGTAGAAGGCTGCAAATAGATCCATATCTGTCTCCGTGCACAAAACTTAAGTCCAAGTGGATCAAAGACCTCAACATAAATCCAGCTACTCTGAACCTGCTAGAAGAAAAAGTAGGAAATAGTCTTGAACGCCTTGGCATAGGAGATCACTTCCTAAATATAACACCAGTAGCGCAGACACTGAGACAAACAATCAATCAATGGGACCTCTTGAAACTGAGAAGCTTTTGTAGAGCAAAGGATACGGTCAACAAGGCAAAGCGACAGCCTACAGAATGGGAAAAGATCTTCACCAACCCCACATCTGACAGAGGACTGATATCCAGAATATATAAGGAACTCAAGAAATTAGACATCAAAAGGACCAACAGTCCAATTGAGAAATGGGCTTTAGAACTAAACAGAGAATTCTCAACAGAGGAATCCCAAATGGCTGAAAGACATTTAAGGAATTGCTCAACTTCCCTAATCATCAGGGAAATGCAAATCAAGACAACTCTGAGATACCACCTTACGCCTGTCAGAGTGGCTAAGATCAAAAACACTGAAGACACTTTATGCTGGAGAGGATGTGGAACTAGGGGAACTCTCCTCCACTGCTGGTGGGAATGCAAGCTTGTACAACCACTTTGGAAATCAATATGGCGCTTTCTTAGAAAATTGGGAATCAATCTCCCCCAAGATCCAGCTATACCACTCCTGGGCATATACCCAAGAAATGCTCAATCATACCACAAGAGCACTTGCTCAGCTATGTTCATATCAGCATTGTTTGTAATAGCCAAAACCTGGAAACAACCTAGATGCCCTTCAACTGAAGAATGGATAAATAAATTGTGGCACATATACACAATGGAATACTACTCAGCAGAGAAAAACAACGACATCACACGGTTTGCAGGCAAATGGATGGATCTAGAAAAAATCATCCTGAGTGAGGTAACCCAGACTCAGAAAGACAAATATGGTATGTACTCACTCATAGGAAGATGCTAGATGTGGAACAAGGATGACTAGACTGCTACTCACATCACCAGTGAGGCTACCTGGAAAACGGGACCCCAAAAAAGACACGGAGAAATGGACAAGATCTACATGAATAGCCTGGTCATGAGTGGGAACAATGAAGGGCGACAGTCGAGGGAAAGAGTGGGAGATCCTAGCTGGATCAAGAAAAGAGAGGGAGAACAAGGAATAGGAGACCATGGTAAATGAAGACCACATGGGAAGGTGAGAAGGGGAGGAAGCAGAGAGCTAGGGAGGCCCACGGAGATCCACAAAGATACCCCCTCAAAAGACTGCTGGCAATGGTCGCGAGACAGCAGGAACTGACCTACTCTGGTGATGGAATGGCCAGACACCCAAATAGTGATGCCATAAACCCCATCCAAGGACTGAGGAATCTGAAGGCAGACATCCACGGCTGGGCCCCTGGTGGAGCACTGGGAGTCTAATTAGTGAGTATGAAGAGGATTTATATGAGCGAGAATTGTTGAAGCCAAGGTTGGATAAAGCACCGGGATAAATAACCAAATGAATGGAAGCACAGGATCTATGAACCAAAGGCTGAGGGGCCCCCAACTGGATCAGGCCACCTGAACGGGTGAGACAGTCAGTTGGCTTGATCTGTTTGGGAGGCAGCTGTGCATTGGTGCCAGGTCCTGGGCTCGTTGCATGAGTTGGCTGTTTGAATCCTGGGACTTATGCAGGGACACTTGGCTCGGTCTGGGAGGGGGGAATGGACCTGCCTGGACTGAGTCTACCAGGTCAACCCCGGTCCTCGGGGGAGACCTTGATCTGGAGGAGGTGGGAATGGGGGGTGGGCTGGGGGGAGGGGTGGGCGAGAGGGGGAGAACAGGGGATTCTGTGGCTATTATGTTGAACTGAATGGTGTTGTAAAATAATAATAATAATAATAATAATAATAATAATAAAACCAAAAAAAAAAAAATAAAAGGCAACATAAACCTCATGGGATAATTGACACTGTTTTATAGAAAAATACATCATGCCTGGTTTTGTGATGATAGTTG
This sequence comes from Peromyscus maniculatus bairdii, assembly GCF_049852395.1. Lineage (NCBI taxonomy): Eukaryota > Metazoa > Chordata > Mammalia > Rodentia > Cricetidae > Peromyscus > Peromyscus maniculatus. Next base: position 43,132,177 of record NC_134861.1, read on the forward strand.
TCATTCTCAGTGAGCTCTTAAGGTGTTATTAAATACTTCCGTTATAATATCACTTTATTGGGCTTCATGCTTGAAGATAGTTGCTCACAGATGTTGTTGTTGTCCAAAAGCAATGTCATGCATGAAGTTGAACTGAGGAATATTTATCTCTGGGGAGATGGGACTTATCTAATAAAGAATCACAAATAATTCTGTAAGTTGAATGTTAGATTGAAGCCCTATCATTTCATTTGACAAATAACATACTGTGTTGACTGAAAATAGAGTTGCAAGTATATCAAAATATCATTTTCTGAGCAAATTCGATTTCTAATTTTAAATATTATATCAAAATTGAAAAGCAAAGTTATATACATTCATTCTACACAGGACTGTATTTGGCCAATAGTTTGAAGTGCATAGAACTGTTTGCCTTAATTTGCATCTGCTATAATTAGAATTTCATTTGGAATGTTGAAGTATTTTGAACTACTGAATCAATAAACTGGTTTTCACGTTGAAGGTCCATGTTTAGTTTTTAAATAAGCAACTAAATCCACTAAAAGCAGTAAATTTGTATGCCATCTTTCATTATAAAGTTCTGGCAAAAATTGTTTTTGATACCATAAAAATTGATAGCAAGTCACTATGTTATGAATCATAAAATATTTTCAACATTTTGCCTTGACTTAGCCATCTTAGGCCCAGAAAATCAATAATAAAGCAGTGGTCATTACCAACACTAAAAAGCATTTTCTGGGAATAGTCATGATCTAAACTGTTGGCTCTTCAGAAATTCACAGTCTTGATGATGACTGGTATGATATCATCCATTTTTGATAATTTTGTGAATAAATTACCAGATGTACTAGACAATGATGCTTCAAGATTTGCTTTATCTTCTACTAATTTATGTCTTTTACCCAATATTGTAAGGGCACCACATTCACAATGGCTGAAAAAATTGCTTTAACATTTAACATTTTTTACTGATCTGTGTAAATCGCTTGATTTTGTTGTATCTTTTATTATAACTAGAGAGAACTTCTTTCAGTGACATTCTATGTGTGATCAACACCTCTAATAAAAATGGCAGGTTGAGGCAGATTAACATCAAAGCTGTTATCTGCCACCAAATTACAAATTTTAAAATTAGTGGCTCTACTCTTCAAACTTCTTTTTATAGATTTTTCCAATATATTTCATTTGCCTGACTGTAGCCTAGTGAGATAAAATGGTTTTAGTAATAGCTCACCTTTTTACAGATCCTCCTTACTATACATTGTTTAGTTAACTCTGCATCAATAAATGACTTTGATTTCTTGCTGTTAAATATTCAACAACACAACTAAGTTGTATGATTTAGCTGTAATTTTTTTAAAGTAAAATTTTTATCGGAAGACTATTTTGTCTTTACAATACAATATTTTATTCAGCAAACTTGGCAGTATGTTTTTGCATATAATGATGTTTCAAGTTGTAGTCTTTGAAAATTTACACAGATTTCTACAAATTAAGCTCAATGCCTTTAGCCTTGCCAAAAAGGTAGTCCCTCCACTTTTTACTTAACAATCATTTTCATTTGTAACTTTTCTTTTTGGGAGGTTATGTTATTTTTCAGATATTCTCACGGCTATGCTGAGATTGAAAAGTAAAAGACAAGGGACTGTATTTTTTTTAATGAAAAGTATTCACAAGAAGACTGAAAGCAAAGTTCATGCCCCTCCGAATCTTAGATGGGTATGTAGCCCAAATCAGGAGCTCTATCATGAGTGAATTCAGGTGATACATAAGGCTGCCTAAAGTGTGAAGGCACACTTAATGATAAATGAGAGGGCTGGTAAGAAGGCTTAACAGGAAAGGTGCTAGCTTCCAAGTCCCACAGTCTGATTTTCATCCCTGGAACCACGTAGTAGAAGAACAGAACTGATCCTACAAGTTGTCTTCTGACCTTGTGCCTCTTCCAATAAATAAATAAATGAGTTTTGAAAGTTTGAATATGAATTCTTACCTGTCTAAATAACATCGAATATGGAAGGTTAATTAATACATTAGTGAAATTTACTATATTTCACACACCAAGTCACCATGGGCAGGCTAACAACTAATGGTACCATTTCAATTGCCTGGTCTTGGAAGGTATCACACCAGAAGCCACATACCATGGTAAAACTAAAGCCATACTGTGTACAAATAGTGAGAGCATGTATATGCTTATTTTGTGTGACATTATGACAGAACAATGTTGTTTACGAAATTCCTGCTCAAAATAGCATAAGAACTGCTTAAGTTGTTTTATATAAACTGGCTCTGTGTTGGACCACATTCATAACTGTGTTTAGTCAGGGTTCTATAGAAGAACAGAACTTCTGGAGTATATATGGAATTAGAATGGTTTATGGCCCAGCTAGTCCAACAATGACTGTCTACCAATGGAAGGTCCAAGAATTCAGTAGTTTCTCACTCCACAAGACTGGATGTCTCAGCTGGTCTACAATGCGTACCCAAATCCCAAAGAGGTGGCCTCTAAGGCCAGTGAAGGAATAGACCCAGTGAGAGAGAAAGCAAGCAGGCAAAGAGCACAAGCTTCTTTTTTCCATGTTGTTTATGTAGGCTGTCAGCAGAAGGTGTGACCCAGATTAAAGGTGGATCATCCCACTTAAAAAGATCTGGATTAAGATTTATCTTCTTACCTCAAAAGACTGAGATTAAAAATGGGTTTGCCTAAAGCAAGAAATCCACAGAGTCTGCTTAAAGGGCAAAGAGATTTATTAAGAAAGGAAAACTCGCAAGAAAGAACAGAGGAATTGTCACAGGGTCCTGGAAAGGTGAGGAGGCACGGTCCGATGCTGTGCTTCTGCCTGATGTCGTGCCCTGAATCCAAGTCCCACAAGAAAGAGCAGAGCACACTATGTGTGTCTCTGGTTTCAAGGGTAGCTCTGAGCCATGCCCCAGGGGCAGGTACTTTAATGTCATAGGTAGGTGGGACAGTTACCTGCTACATCTCTAGGGTTGGTGTTTCAAGATCATATACAGCTATGCACTACATCTTCCTACTTCCTACTTTTTAAGAAAAAAAAAAACTCTTACAGGTGTACCCTTAACAGCCACTTAGGTTTTAGTTAAGTTAACAACCATGAATAGCCATCACGACTATCCTTGTGGCTCACTGGCTATGGGGTGGACACCCCTAATTTAGAGCTCTTAAGATGAGACCACAAAACTTCAAGTCTACAATCAAATAAAACTACTCCATTATTTTTTTCCATAAACATACAGAACTTTGTTTTTGAATTCACAACAAAAATCTAAATGCTGAGTAACATGAGATACACACTGAAATCAATTAGTGACACCAATTCCCAGTACAATTAGTTGTGTTAAAGTGAGCAGTCCTTTGACCCACTGCCTATTAGAGGCACAGAAGTATTTTTGGCTAGGGGACCTAGTAAACATCAATGTTTATGACAATCAAGTGTGAGCTGAGGGAGGAGGGAGGGTTCACATTAATCAAGCATTCACCAATCCATGTTCATTAGTGTCTTCTAGCTGGCTTGTGTTTACCCACTAATGGAAACTGGCCACTGGGTGTGACTCATATATACCATCTTGGCCCATTTCCTCCCCTCCCTCCCTTTTGGCTTTCTTCTCTGGTTTGAGAACTTATTTCTCTATCCCTGTATGTGAATCACCTTACTGTTATGGGGATTCTGTATGTTCTACTTCTGTTTAGGATATTTTATATATTGATACAAATTAAGAATATTGTTGTCAGCCAGGGCGGGGATGTGGGGTGGGGGTGGGAGGGTGAGGGGGTGGTGGTCATGGCGGCAGCGGCCCATGTCTTTAATCCCAGCACTTGGGAGGCAGAGTGAAGGGGAACTCTGTGAGTTCAAGGTCAGCCTGGTCTACAGAGCAAGATTCAGGACAAGCACCAAAACTACACAGAAAAACCCTGTCTTGAAAAAAACCAAAAAAAAAAAAAAAAGAATATTATCATATTGCACTATACATTTCTACCTCTGATTAAGATATATTTGTATATTGTCACAATTTCAAGGTTATTGTCTTTACATGTGTGAAGCAAAGATGTAAATTGTTATAATGTGAGGCCTTAGTCTTTAAGTTATATAGGTTGATAAGAGTTACAGGTTAATAGTCACCCTTGTTTGTCAAACTTATAGTCATGTTAGTTAAGTTTTCTAGATGAGCAGAGATATATTTCAGATGCATAGTTAATACTCAAACACTTCATAGACCTAAATAATATAGCATTTAAATGTTTTTTTACTGTTGCTTGTCTTTTTTAAAAATTATTTTATAATTTAATTTTACTTATCAGCCACAGATTCCCCTGTCCTCCCTCCTCGAGCCCCCCCCAAACCTCCCCCAATTCCACCCCCTATTTCCATCTCCTCCAGGACAAGGACTCCCCTGGGGATTCAGTTTAGCCTGGTAGATTCAATCAAGTCTGGTCCAGTCCCCTCCTCCCTTCAACCAGGCCGAGCAGTGTTCCTACATAGGCCCCAGAGATCCACAGCCATGCCCCAGGTGGAGCTCCTGGAGTCCAATTGGTGAGATAGAGGAGGGATTGTATGAGCGAGAGATGTTGAGACCATGATTGGAAAAAGCACAGGGACAAAAAGCCAAACTAGTGGAAACACATGAACTATGAACCAATAGCTAAGGCGCCCCCAACTGGATCAGGCCTTCTGGATAAATGAGACAGTTGATTAACTTGAACAGTTTGGGAGGCCCCCAGGCATTGGGACTGGGACCTGTCCTTAGTACATGAGCTGGCTGCTTGGCATTTAAATATTTTAATAACTTAGAATTCTGTTGACATGAGACACGATTGCCCCTGGCAGCACTGATCTATTCCCAAGAGGATGCTAGGCATCAAAGACACTCCATATGAAATATGTCTTCTTGGCAAAAATGGCCTGTTGGGCAAAGAACTGCCCTTGCCTCAACTGCTGACAGTAAGCATGTTGTCCAATCCAGATGAGCAGGAAATAAGGAAAAGTGACTACTGAACCTTTCCAAAACAGGGTGGGACAGTCTTTCAAATTTTCCTGCTTCTAAAAATGGTCTGTCAGATATTCTAGGCCTGTAGCCAATAGTGGATGCCTCAGTGTTGCAAAGAAACATTGGGTGGCTGTCCAGGCAGCCAGTTGTTTCTGTCATTCACTGCACTTCTTAGAAATTGCTTGCTTGTACTTCCTGTTTACTCAAATGATATCATTTTTCTTCTCAGGTCTGTGATAGGGTTGAAGATTAGTTACAATAGCAATCCTCTCATATTTTAGCTAAGAGCGTTTCAGTACAAGACTTAGATTCTTCAGTTAGGAAAACTTTGGAGTTATCTCTGTAACCTGCCAATTACCTAGGACTTGCACATTTAGTATATGTCTCTTGCTTGATGTTGTTCTTGTTGGTTGTAGTTCCATTTTTGTTTATGTTATTACCTTTTCTTCTAGACAATACTTGATAATTGGTCTTATTGTATATAACTTTGCATTGGGTTTAAAATCCTCTTCTTTAGACAAAAAAGGGAAGTGTTGTAGGAAATCATTCCATTCAACAAATGAATTTGGAATATCTGACTCAATGGACATAGTCTTGTCTGCCTACATGACCGCTTAAGAGGAGAGAGCGAGAACAGTCACACTCGCTCTTGGGCAGCAAGTACCAGGCATGTCAGGTGGCATGGTGCAGCTTGCAGTTGGTTCCTATCACCCTTGGGTAAAATGGAGGACAACGACAGCTGGATAAGTGGTGGTGTTTATTTTGTTCTGTATCCGTGAGTGTATTATCCTCATTCTATATCTTAATAAATTCTTGAGATCCTTTAACAGACTCTTGTGGGTTTTTATAATACCTCACACTTAAAAATTCCTAATCATCTTTAAAGACTGGTTTTTGTCACAAAATCCACAGGATTTGTTCTCTGACTGCTAAAATGATTCTCACCTCTTCCTCAAATGTCTTCTGGTTATAGCTAGAAGTACAGACAGTGCCACTCTGCAATGGTAAGAGCACACCGCCATGACTGACAGCTCAACATGTGGTCTCCTTAAAGGGAAGAACTTAGCTTTTCTTATTCTATTATGCTTACATTACCAGAGTAGCTTGTACAGTTTTTGACAGAAAAGCAAATTTAAGATTTAGTAGGAGAGAAGAAACTGTCAAAACCAACAAGTAGGTAGCCAATAATGGCAAATAAGAAACAGGAAAACACAGAACGTAAATTATGAATTAGGAAACTTAAAGAACAAAAATCATGGTGTTTATTGCAGTGGAGGTTAAGTAATCTGACTCCTACCTCAGTGAGAGTTCAGCCACTATTTAGTGAACAACTATTTGTGGTGATGTTGCTCTGTAGGTTACGGCCTTAGAACAAACCTTGGTGACTGGACACCTTGTCTTCAGAATCATGATTAAGAGAGTCAAATTTTTGGTTGTGAGCCTAGCCTTTAATTTGGCCGGGCGGTGGTGGCGCACGCCTTTAATCCCAGCACTCGGGAGGCAGAGGCAGGCGGATCTCCGTGAGTTCGAGGCCAGCCTGGTCTACCAAGTGAGTTCCAGGAAAGGCGCAAAGCTACACAGAGAAACCCTGTCTCGAAAAAAAAAAAAAAAAAAAAAAAAGAGAGTCAAATTTGAATACCAAAAAGAAATCCACTTGTGTCCCACTTAACAAATGCTTTGCAACACTTTTTCTCAGGTGTGTGTGTGTGTGTGTGTGTGTGTGTGTGTGTGTGTAGGGCGGATGCACATGCCAGGACAGTGTTGAGGTCAGTGGCTAAGTCTGTAGTGTTTGCTCTCTCCTTTCAAGTTTATATGGACCCTAATGGTTGAATTCATACAGTGGTATGAGTGTGGGCTTAGTGGTGTAGTGGTGGTGGTGGTGGCATTGATTCACCAGCTTTTATGTAAAAGATGTATAAGAAAATGAAGGTGGGATTGAGCTTCTCCATGGTTGGGCAGTAGAGGGTGGTGGAACTGCTTCTTTCTGGCTATCCCCTCTGATTCCATTCTTCTGTGTATATCTGGCTTTCACAACTCTGTTCTGCTTATTCAAATGCAGATGGTCCCTGGGTTTTGATGCTTTAAGATCCTTCAGCTCTACAGTGGTGTGAGAGCATGCTCACACAACCTTTCTGTTTTTCATTTGCAGTACAGTTAACGACATGACAATACCAGTACTTCATTGTAAAGTAGGCTTTTGTTAGATGATTTTGCCCAACTATGAGCTAATGTTAAATGGTCTGTGATTGTTTAAGGCAGTTTAGGCTAAGCTATAATGTTCAATAGGTTAGGTATGTTAAATAAATTTTTTTCCTGAAAACATTTTCACTTTACAATGGGTTTATCAGGTCATAACCTATATTGAGGAAAGAAATGTCTTTGGAAATTAATTATATTTCTCAGACATCATAAGCAAGTTGAGATGCCACAATCACCTTCACCCTGGCTACAAAATGCCATGACTTTTGACAGAGGATGGGAAGTACAATGAGAAAGGCTGGCTAACTTTCCTAATGCTGCCTAGCTTGTAGGCAGAACATCTGGTGAGCATCCATCTTTGTTTCTATATTATAACTCTTTGGTTCAAAACTTCCATTTCCTTTAGATAAACTGTCAAACCAAATGTGAAGAGGAAAATTAACTACCAATGGCTTTCTGAAAGTCAGCAAAAACAGATTCTGAGTCCATTATACTTAACAGCAGAACTTTCTGAGCCTAGCATTACTGGAGAGGAGTTTTAGATTATCTGTGTTCCTACGTATTTTTAAATGTTCTTTAACCAGAGTCTGATGCTACAACTGGTCATAATTATGCACTAATAACGTGCTAAATTTGATTCAAAGACGTTTTGAGTTCTTCAAGACAAAAAAGTTTTCAGACCTCAAAAAATACATTCTTTGAATTCCCACTATTCAAAAATACCTAACACATATTTTTTTCCTATTAGAAGGGAAATTCTCCCAGGCTAAGGAATTTTTCCAAGATTTGGGAAGGAAAGAATTTTTGTTTAAGTATGATGTCTTAAAATAGAAGAACATCAAAATGAGGCTACCTTCTTAGTTCTAAATTCTCTATTGCACAGAATTGACTTTCTCCAAATGTTGTGATCATTGATACACATTTCTATTTCTAGACCAAATACTTTAGGAAAACTTTGCATGCTAGGCACTCTTTGAAACCCACAATGTTGCCAGCATGTGAATGCTCTGGCAAGCTCTTCTGTCTAGACAGCCTTCCATTCCTTGGGTGTTTCATAAAAATCGTGCTTACTAAATAAGCTTAGCCACTTGTGTGTTTTCTTGAGAAATTCCTTCCACACAAACACATTGCTTATTCCTTTTTAGCCACGCCCTCTTTGCTAGCCCTGAGCTAACACATTTGACTTCCTCTGACATGTGCTATTGACTCCTTTGTTCATTCCCTTGTATAGTGCCATGCAAGATAGTCTGTCTTTCTCCCCATCATTTTTCATCCTTAACTAAAGAGAATTACAAAATGAAAGGAATGTGCAAAAAGTCTACCTCACTTCTTCTCCCACTTATTACATGACATTTCTCAATTTTCTCTCGATGTTTCTGTTGACATTTTGTCTATTTGGAAGAGTCTATAATAGAATCCTATTATGGATAAGGATTCCATCAAGATAAAATAGAGAAAAGCATATTTATTGACGCTGATACAGTTTACAATGTCTAACTGACCTAGTTCATCAGTACTGATGTTTTAGTAGTCTGTAGTAATACAACCCCATTGTCATTACATATTGTGCCTTCACCAACTGCTTGCAGATTCTTGATGACAAAGGCTATGTTTATCTGTTCTAACTCTTTTCTCACAGGGATTGGCAAAGACCCTCTGTGGCTATCTAGTAAATATGCTGCTAAGCATATCTATTTACATAGGGAATGTTACTCAGTTTCTGGTTTATCTGCCCTGTGGACTTCAAAACATAGTCAAGTTCTGTGTTTTGAAGATAGATTTCTTCAGCTCATGGTCTGGCAGAAAAGTTGCTGTACTGATAAATTGTATTAACAGAAAAGACAGGAAGAAGGGATGGAGAGAGAGAAGGAGAAAGGAAGAATGGAGAGAGGGAAGAAAAAGAGGAGAGAGGGAATGATGAAGGAAGGAAGGAAAAAAGAATAAAAGGAAGAGAGGAAGAAAAAAGGAAGGAAGGAGGGAAAGATGGAAGGAGGAAGGAAAAAAGAATAGAGGGAAGGGAAAGGAAGGAAGGAAGGTAGGGAGGAAGGAAGAAAGGAAGGAAGGAAGGAGCCACTTAAAACTTTAGTGGTCAGATAATTTAACCACACTTTTGTCATCTTCTATAACTACACACATTTGCATTGGTTTTTGCTCCTAGCATCAACTACAGTGAACTGTATATTCATTATTATATGAGGAAAGAGAACTGGCTTCAGTCAGTTCATCTGGTCTGTTTCAGAAAAATACTGAGCATAACTTGAAGCTGTTGGTTTTCTTGATAATTTAACTTTTCCCATGAATGGAAGTAGACTTTTATACTAAAGCACTTGATAAATCCTGAAGGCACACATATCTAGAGAGATTAAGAAAGACACATCCATCTCACCCGCTGCAACAAAGTACCATCATTAAGTAGCTTATGAGCAACAGAAACCTGTGGCTTATGATTTTGGAAGGAGAAAGTGTGAGGCCAGAATGCTAGCATTGTGAGACATGGGTTCATCCCTCTTATGGTTTGCTGACTACTGTCTTCATCTCTTTCAAAGGGAGATAGGTAGCTTTTTAAGGCCTCTTTTGTAAGGATACTATATTATTCAGGTTTGTTTAGAGAATTGATCTAGGAAAAATGGTGTGTATACCAGTCTAAACACAGAGGACTGAGATCTAGGATGGGAATGAGACTAAGTCTTAATGTCTAAGAACTAGAAGATTCCATGTTCTGATGTCTGAGAGACCAAAGAACAATGTCCCATCTCAAGAGGAGAGAGATAATTATTTTATTCATGCTTTGGGTCCCTAAAACACAATTTTGTGTGTGTGTGTGTGTGTGTGTGTGTGTGTGTGTGTGAGAGAGAGAGAGAGAGAGAGAGAGAGAGAGAGAGAGAGAGAGAGAGAGAGAGAGAGAAGGGACGGGAAGGGAAGGGAAGGGAAGAGAAGAGAAGAGAAGAGAAGAGAAGAGAAGAGAAGAGAAGAGAAGAGAAGAGAAGAGAAGAGAAGAGAAGAGAAGAGAAGAGAAGGGAAGAGAGAGGAGGGAGTGGGAGAGAGAGATATGCTCATGTGTGGATATGCCAGACATGCCTGTGAAGATCAGAAACTAGCTTTGCAGAGTTGATTTTCACCATCTGCCTTTTGGGAGGTTCTAGAAATTGACTTTAGGACACCGGACTTACACTGTAAGCACTTTTATCCACCAAGCCATCTCACTGGTCCCTTGCCTTTGCGTTTTGTTCAGATTATTAGCAGATTAGCAGATTCCTGTCCACACTGGTGAGAGGGATACTTAGTCCACTGGTTCAAATCCCACGATTCTAGATACTTTTTGGAAATCACGTTTTATCCACCAACTAACCATCCTTTAGTCCAGTAAATCCGATTCCCAAAATTATTCATTATGGACTTTAATCCCACTCCCGAGGGCGTTGTGACCTAATTGTCTCTCAAACCTTTAGCTCTTAATCTCATCATAGTATGCTGTGGAATAATCCTTCTGTACACTGTGTGAATATATGTCCCTGTGATTTGTTTAATAAACAAACTGACTGGCCAATAGCTGAAAAGGATAAAGTTAAGCCAGAAAGCCAAACTGAGAATGATGGGATGAGGAAGGGTAGAGTGAGAGGAGCCACCAGCCAGAAGAAGAACGAGTCTGACACACAAAATGGGATAGATGTAAAAGCCACGAACTTCGGATTAGCACATAGATTAATAGAAATAGGCTATATTGTAGGAGCTAGTCAGCATCAAGTCTGAGTTATTGGCCAAGCATTTATAAGATATATTAAGTCTCTGTGTTGTCTTGGCTATTTGGGAGCAGGCTGTCAGGACAGGAAAATTCTGCCTACAACTGTGGCAATATGGACTGGGAGAAGATAACAAATACTTGATACATCACTATAAGATAAAGACAACCTATTATTTTTACAACTAACATTAATATTATTAATATGAGTGGTTTTATTTATATATAGCCTTCATAAATCATCATTTCAGTTGAAAGAATTTTTATGAACACACTAAGATAGCTAATGTAATGAAAGTTTTAGCATGTGTTAGACTTGTATATAATGGAGAAAACATACTTTTAAATATATGTGCATGGTAAAATATTTAAATATTAATTTAAAAATTTAACTTAAAATTTTTAAATTTTAATATTTTAAAATTATACCTAAAAATAAAATAACTCTTAATCACATTGAGTGGTCCTTTGATAGACATTATTCTTTGTCAGAATTTGTGCTTCTGTCAAGAGTTGACACCAATAATAACACCTTAGTTTTCCTATAATGCACAGGTACAAATCTTGCATTTCAGGAAAATCACTTTTCAAAAATATTGTAAAAAATACAATTTCCACTTTTGTTCATTATCTTTTTAAAACTGTGCACAGATATTTGGCGTATTAGAATGATCTAATATTATTTTGTTTGTATAAAGTATGATCTTCTATAAGTAACTTTGAAAAGTACCATTGCCGAATCTCACCCTAGTCTTGAGTCTTAACTATCAGATAACTAAGTTTAGATGGGCTTTGTTTAAGTCCATTCTTTGAAATTGACTTTCTCTTTCTATACACCTACCTCTGTAAATCCCTAGGTTATTCTCTCTTCCACTTCTTGCTTATGGAATCTTCTTATGGACATTACTTTCAAGCTGTCAGGTCCAAGGGGGTAATATAGTGCACTCTAGGGATCAGAAAAGGGTGTGACATAGGCACAGCAAGATGAAGATGTTGGCCCCTGCTGTATTACTTATTTGCATTTCATGTCTGGAGCTTCAGCATATCCCTATGATGTTTCCCTGTGGACAAGATGCTCTTGGCTATTTTGCTAGCTGCTGCCGAACTGAAGGATATTCTGATGGTTTGCAAAGAAGTAATCAGGCAACCAAGAACTCATCCAGAATACATTTCCAAAATAAGCAGTTATATTTATAACTTTAAAACTATATATAATTAAGACATTTTAGGAAATGCTCTGAACAATGATAGGAATTTTAAGAATGTTTTCCCTAACATGTTATTCTGACCACATCCACCATTTCTAATTAATGTAATGAAGTTGTTAATTCCTGGAATGTTTGTTTTTAATAATAAAACTCATCAAAGGATGGAATTTTATTGTAGCTGCTTTGAAATATTTAGATTTTTCTAGTCCCCAGGTAACACAAGTAAGACCACATCCCACAGTGACACTTAAATTGGATCCACATGTAACATTTAGAATATGGGGAGAGGAACGAATGTTCAAGTAGTATCAAAGTATTTGCCTAGTTGTCTTGCCGTGGCTGAGATGATTTTGAATGTGAACAACTGAGTTCAAGCAAACAAACATTACTCCATCTATCTGTCTATTTTTTAAAGTCACTAAAGCTAAGGGTAATAACACCCATTTTTCTGAGTGGAGAGAAATGTAAGCCAGTGCCTTGCACCGATATTGTATATAGAAGTTGGGGCAAAAGAACCTGGATTCCATGTGATAAAGGTAATTTTTCTATGTGCCTTACTCAAAACCTCATTGAATGTGTGCTATTTAACTTCCACATTAAACTACCTTTTCCACCAACAAAATAACAAAATATAATAAATCTCTGTAATAAGAACCATCAAATAATTTCTATGTTAAGCCTTAGACATTTCTCCAAATCAAACAATTGTTAAAAAAATTACTAGACAAATTTCTTGTGGGCTGAAGATTCTTCTGATGTTTAAACGATATGATCTTGGTAGAAAGTGAATCCTTGTTTTACATGATCTGTAATCATGAGGATGATCTTTGTGTGTTCTCAATGAAAAGGGCTGTAAGCTGCCTTGGGGAGATGTGTGTTATAAAAGTACATGTGTGCTTAGGCTTAACATTAGATAATGGCAGCTGGTAAGATTTTTCTTTTTCTTTCTTTTTTTGTGCATAATGCTGTACCTTTGATCTACAACATTAGTTAAATAGAATTTTCTTTCATTTTTGATAAAATGGAGGTAATGCTGACATAGGTTTTTAAGAACACAGGCTTTGAGTTCTGTGATTAGCTTTAATTAGAAGAGATGCCTAAATAAATGAATTATGAAAACATTGTTTCACATAAGGACATATCAATGGAATCACTGCTACTGAATGTATAAAAAGCCAAATGTGTGTTTCAGGGAGGGGTGTCTCATTCTTGGCTAGGCTTACATTATTAAGCTTACAAGAAAATTGCTGTTAAAATTGACTCCAAACCAGAAATCTACCTAAGTGCATGGAATAATCTGATGTGTTGTAATGAATGTATTGACTTTCCAGAGATGAGAGGTTATTTGATGAACTCTATTACCATAGTTCGTGTATTTGAAACAATGGCCAATTTATGCATTTACCTTTAGGGGAGATATTATTTCTGGCAACTGTGTTTTTAATACTGTTGTATCTAGGACTTTCCCACCATGTGAACCCTGACTTTCCAAGGCCAACATTCAGAACTGTCTCTCAGTCTCTTTCAAAGGTTACCCAGCAGCCATGCATTCCTCCTACTTCTAAATTCAGGCCATAAGTTAATGGGCAAACAAGCAATTGCTACTCTGACCTAATTTTATTTCAAAGTTAGTGGCATGATGTCTGATATTTTTTTCTCATAGAAATATCTAAGATTTTCATAGAAAATTCATATATTCATACCTCTTGAAGGGAGAAAAATGATTAACATTTTGTTTGCAAGCAAGTTGGAAATACATTTAAAATAATTGTTTTATGACTTGAAAGTCCCCTTATAGAAATGTTTTAATTAAATAATGTGAAATAGTCATAAACACTTGTATATAAGATTCAAGTGAAACATTAAACCACATAAATATCCAAAGTAGAGAAAAGGTTCAAGTTATTATAGTGGATTTAGAAAATGAATACTACTAAATTGCTAAAATTGTGTTTCTGAAGGGTTTTTAATAACACAGAAACACCTCTATTATATTTGAAATAAGAATTGAGGTAGCAAAATTATCTCTTATTCTTTGAGTTTGATTATGTAAAATGCAGAGGAATGAGAAGGGATGGATGTCAGCAATAATTTTAAACTGGGATGATTTAATATAGTTTTTGCTCTTTTAGATACTTACGTTTCTAAATTAAATATTTTTGTAATTACAATAAATGTTTCCTTGAATTAATTATACCCACAAAGAAGTGCTTTAACTGAATTCAGTTTAAAAATAAAATGTTAAGTTAATTTAAACCACCCTCTTTGGAACAACTTTGATCGGAAATTTGTTTTTCACTTTTCTACTGCCAACATATTCTCTATCAAATGATACTTTTATCTTGTGCCCTGGTAAAGAATCTAATTGGCTTCCCATTTCTTATACCTTTATGTCTAAACTCCTCTGACTGCTGTTCAAGATTTTAGTTATTTTTTTTCCATCTGAAGTTATCCTTCCTTACTCCTTTTGTCTAGAGTCTAACACATGTAGAAATCATTCTTGTAATTTTGTACTTTCTTGACAAACTCTCTACTCACCAGAATGAGAACCATCCATCCATTTATTCTTTCCACATATATGTTGCAATGGACCAAGTACTCTGTCCCTCTTTTGCAGAAAATATAATTTTCTTGACTAGTCATTATAGAACTACATTTGTCAGAGGTAAAGACTAGTCCCTCCATAGCTGTTTCTGATTTCTTGAGAAATATTCCATTTTTGTGCCTACAGTTACAACCAAACTTGTACTAATTTCCTAAAACTACATTAACAAGTTACCATGAACTTATTCTTTCAAGTGTGTTCAACTTGCAGCTCACAGCTCTCATGTGTCTCAGGACAGTTATGAATATAACTCAAAAATTTTGTAGGTGGCAAGATCATGTCACAGTGCCAAGAGGTTGGATGCCTCTGATAAACATTTATTTTTCACAGCTTTAGTGATTGAAGTTTGAAACTTAGTTGTTCACATAGCCAGTTTTTCTTTAGGTGAGATTCCTCCTTGCTTTTCCTCACTTCTGGTGGTTATTGGAAATCTTGGGTCATGCTACAAGTTTAGCTGCATCGTTATAATATCTGTATCTGCCTTTAGCTGGTCTTTTCACTGTATGTCTTTGTCCATGTGACTCAGTGTGTGTGTGTGTGTGTGTGTGTGTGTGTGTGTGTGTGTGTGTGTGTGTGTACATGCACAAGCTGTTATGTTCTTGTTTGTGTATAAACATTGGTGCATGTGAGTGTACACGGTGGATGTGGATGAGCCAGAGTCTGACAGCATGTGTCTAATCTTTATTGCTCTTCTGCAAAGTTATTTGTTTTTTGTAACTTGTTTGTTTATTTATTTACTTGATGCAAGATTTCTCACTAAACTTACAGCTAACAAATAGGAGTAGGCTGCCAGGCCAGTGAACACCAGGAATCTGTGTGTATCTGCCTCCCCTGCGCTAGGATTATGGATGTGTGCTGCTACACCTGGGGTATTACATGAGTACTATAGATCCAAACTCAGTTCCTCATATTTGCAGAGAAAGTGCTTTACTGACTGAGCCATCAAACTAGACCCTAATTGACTCCTTTCTTACCAAGATACCAGACATACTGTATGTCACTTCATCTGTGAACTATTCAAAATGCTTAGCATGTGTTTTCAACACAGGGTATTTTCATTATTCTTTGTTGCCCATCAGAGCTAGATGACAAAGACCCTATTGTTGAAGATACTGTGTTCTTTGGTTGACGAACATAGAGGAATCAAGCTAGCTCTGAACTGGAAGCTTCCACCCTGCTTGTTAGTGTTCATAATAACTGAAGATACTTGAAAGCTGCTACAAGGAAACAAAATCACTCGTCTTACTCAGCTGTGACCCACTCCTGCTACAATACACACTTGTCAGACAGAACATGGTCACCGATGTATAATGACATGACTGTTATGGGAGCAACCAATAACTTTCTGATCAGTGTTGGGAGCTGCTTTGTAGGAGGGGATGCATGCCTGCTACTACAAACCTGGTCAAAAGTCCATGGTGTAGAAAGTCACAGGCCATATGGAGAAATCTGTTACAGTTGTTTTTCTAAGAGGACATGTTGTCAAAATGCTTTTTTAATTAATTATGTGTGTATCCACAGCTTAGTGCTTCTCTCATTCTTGGTCAGGGAAGTTTCTTTTTGTAGTGTGCAGGGACTGATGCAGAGACTCACAAATGGTCAAAGTGCTGAGAATAAATGACTGTCGAGTTCTCAGGTTTAAACAAACCATTGATACCACATCCTCTAAGGCTTAGGAACTTCACAGAAGAGGAGATAGAAAGAATGTAAGAGACAGAAGAAAGGGAAGAATGCTGCATGGTGCCGTCTTTTTCTTCTGGATTTGGCATGGGCGTTACAGTCATGAACCTATAGAAATTGTTACTATCTGCAGAAGACTTGAACAAAATCAGGCCTGTTAACATTCCTCTGTGAATGAGGAAAGAGGCCCATTAGGTCCTCCTCCTTTTTAAGAAGCTATTAGTAGTTTGTTTTCTGGGGGAAGGGGAGTAATTTTCTTTGAAGATATAGAAACTAATAACTTGATCAACATTCTGTAAATAGCCTTCCATCCATGGCCATGCTAACAACACTAACTAAATAAGGTGGACAATAGAAAACAGCATAAAAGTAGGATTAGGACTAGCTTGAAAGAAGGAGCTCAACAGGAAAGAGAGGACAAGAGTGGGAATGAGTCTGATTGAAATACACTGCAAACATATAGCATCAATGCATATTTCCTGCATCCTTGGTCTCCTGATTCAACATCATGGATATGAGAGATGCTACCTTCAGCATCTTCAATTGAAGAAAACTATTCTAGTGATTCATTGAAATATGACATAACCTAGAAAAGGTCAGAGTGATGCATTATTACTAGAGCCACCTTCGTGGTTACTGAATATATCTTCCTTTCCTTGGTGATGCATTCCTAAACCTTTATTTTGTCACATCTTGCCTAGTACTTACTGCATTGTCTGTTTTCTATTGTGTAATAAAATTCCTGAAACTGTCTACTTTGTAAATAAAGGTTTGTTTAACTTATAGGTTTGGATACTACTTGTACATGATTGGGCAGCCCCATTGGTTCATCATTTAGTGAGGACGCTTAGTAGAAAGCAGAATGATGACAAAGGGAGTATGCAAGAGGAATCCCGTGGCTAGAAAAGAAGGCAGAAAAGAAGCTTCCTTATATAGCAACTCATTCTTTTGAGAACCAAGCAGGTTCTCACAAAAACATCTTAAACTGTGACCTCACAGCCTCCCATAGGCCCTACCTCTTGGAGATTTCATGCCACCCCTTGTAGTACTGCACCAGTGAACAAGCTTCAAGCGCAGGAGCCCCTTGTAGACATTCCAAATATAAATTATACCATCTATGTAGGCTTCAGCTTTTTGCAGAACCCTGTAATCTCCACCTGTCTGCTTTGACTCATGTTTAAACCCCCTAATAGTCTTTTCTTTCCTCTCGACTTCCACATCCTGTGTGTTAATATTCTGGATTACACAATATGACCAGGCTTGCTGTCATAGTTCTAAGTTTTCCTAAGTTAACTTGTAAAATAAAATTAATATGGAGCATTAACATGGGGAGATGTTAATGGATAACTCTAAAAAGGCTGGAGAAGGCATGCTCTGTTGGCAAACATGCTTAGGGAATGCTGTGTATTGAATTTCCTTTCCCAGATTCACACATTCTTTACATTATGTAGGTTTATGAGAATTTTTATAAGCAAACAAAAGCAAACCAACGCAACATGTTTAGCTTGGATTAAAGACATCCCCAAGTGTATTTAATCACAAGGCACATTGAGCTGACACATAGAACTGTCATCATCTTGGTTTGCCTTGTCCACAGAAGGCTTTTTCAGATTAGTCTATGACCCCACAGATTAGAGCCAGTCACACAAACCCCAGAGTAGTGTTGGGTGTAAAGGGAAATTATCATCGCATTTTTAGTTGTACTTTTGCACAAGTGTAAAGATGTAGATTCCAGTGAAATATTTATTATTAATTGATAATATACTTTCAGGTTTGAGGTACATGAATTGCAACAGCTATTAGAATAAAAAGGAAATAAATTTATGTACATTTCAAAAATATAAAGCATGCTGTAAGGTAAGAATGAAAAAAAAATTACTTATTTCAGAATTAACTAAATTGTAAGTTAAAAATATGGAAATATAGGTATCATTATTAAGGCTTAAAACCTTATAGTAAAATGAGATTAGTAAAACCAATTCATTTGTGTCAACATGATTTTCCTCTGACAAGAATTAAGATGTGTTTATATGTAAGTTGTATAGAACTGACGAGGCAGCAAGTTAAATACACTAACCAATCACTTCGAAACAGCGCATATTCCTTACCTTGCAATGGATCTTGAAAAAAAATGTTTTTATTAATTTTTTGAGAATTTTGTAGCACGCATTTTGATCATGTTCATCTTCTTCCCTGACTCTCCCTTACCTGCCCCCCACTGTGCTGCCCACTTCCCCTCTTAGGTCCATGGAGTTCAGTTTGTGTTGGCCAATTATTTGGGGCATGGGGCACAGCCTGGAGTCTGGAGTATGTTTGGTATACCAAGGGTCATAGAACTAACTAACTAACTAACTCTCTCTCTCTCTCTCTCTCTCTCTCTCTCTCTCTCTCTCTCTCTCTCTCTCTCTCTCTCTCTCAGTATATATCAAATGACATTAGTTCCTGAGCTAGGGTTAGGGCTTCATGCCCACCTCCCCATTTCCATGCTTGGAATTTGTTTGGCTTAAGCTTATGCAGGTCTTACATCTCTTGTCAGAAGCCCTGTGAGATCTTACGTCCATCTCTCCTGTTATATCTGAAAAATTCTGTTTCCCACTTTGTCTTCTTAATAGGTACTTCAGCCTTGAAGGCAGAAACATGACATAGACATCCCATTGAGGGCTGAACACTCCAGAATCTCTAATTCTCTGCACACTGACCAATCTATTGCAAGGAGAAGCTTCTCTGATAAGAGTTGATCAATGCACAATTTATTTTTCTAATATTTATGTCATCTTAATTTTCTTTTTGTTCTAAAAAGACACAAATGTTTTTTATTCCCCTTGCAATGAATTTCAAGTTCACACAATTAAGTATTAAAAAACCTCAGTATAAAAATGTGAAGTTCTGGAACTATGAACTTTGATACATATATTTTAAAAGTCACAACAAAGTCTGAATAGAAAGCTTCAAGTATACTGAGTTTTTTTTCTCTATTTAATATGTATGTTGGGCTTAATTTTTCAATATTAAAATGTGCAAATTGCTGTGAAAGAAATGTCAGTTGCAGAAGCTTTGCCTGACTTAAAACAAGTTCTCCACAAATACCAGCTTTGTTTCTTTGGACAAACAACCTAATCTCTTAGGTTTAGTTTCTTGATCTATCATAATATAGAACCAAGTATGGTGGCACATACATTTAAGCTCAGCAAGGGGGAAGAAGAAGCTGGCTGGTCTGTGAACTTGAGGCCAACTTAGTACACATTATGAGTTCCAAGTCAGCCAGGTCTACATAAGGAGAAACTGTCTTAAAGTAAAATACTAAGTTAAAATTATTTTAATAGTCATAGTACCTACTTGTAGCATCCTTATAGAAATGGAAAATTTAATCTTAGATGGCTAGCATAAATCTCAGAACACAAATCCAATTCCAATCCCAAACACAAAGTGGATACTTCCCTTATGGATCATCTTATGTCTGGAATGTGCTCTGGTTTTTGGAAAGGATATTGTTCTGGGAGCCTCTTTGAGTTTTAGATCTCATTCAGGGAGTTTTGAGCCAAGCTTTTTGGAGTGTGTGTGTGTGTGTGTGTGTGTGTGTGTGTGTGTGTGTGTGTAGATGTATGTGTGCATGTGAAATTTTTCCTGTAAAAAGCACACAAAGTGTAAAACCTCTTCATTTATCTTCACAAGTAAATATCTAGTTGAAAAGTGCAGTAGCCAGATTCTCATGTATTTGGCATCCTGTTCTCATGAACAGAAGCAGTTTTCATTCTCATGTGCTATGGAACAGCTCCCCAGAAGGCAGCAGTTTATGCTCTTTGCTAGTTGTTGCTGTAGCAGCTTAAAATGTTGGCATTACATATGGTTTTATAGGATGCCTGGAGAGTTTTAAATATTCAAACACATTCCAGCAGACTCAGCGAGAAGACCCACCCCACCAGGGACTTAGGAAAGACGAAATCTACTCTAGGAGAAGGGTGTGGTTTTACAGTCACTACAATAAATGGCTATTTTGGATCTGCCACTTTTTTATCTGCTCAGCTCTTTGGTGCCTCAATTTCCCTTCCTGTAAGGTGAAGCTCTACCTCCACAGAGTGACTGTAGGATAATTTATGTAGCACACTTAGAAGATTATGCTTGTTATATAGTATGCATTCAATATTCATGCATCTTTATTATTACTAGCTAATCTAATACATTTGAGGATGAGAAAACTCAGTCTCAGATGAAAACGCTGTCTTGGATGTTAAGGAAATAATTGTGTTCAACCAGATGTACCCTGATTACTACTCCTTTCCCTTAACAATTTCACCCCAACAAGAACAGTTGTAAAACTAATCTCAGTTGCTTTAGTCATCCTGTTTGATTAATCTCTCAGAAGCCCTAAATTACATTGGCAATGTTTTCAAAGTAAATTAATATTTTTAAGCAAAAGCTTAGGAGGTTTTTCTGGTAGCTAAGACTTAGCAGAAGGTTTTTACAGGATGGAAAAACTCACATTGATTAGATTTCAAAAATATTTACTAATTTCAATATAAATGAGTAAAATGCATTCTAGACCTTTTTTTGGACAAACCTATATTCTTCCCATTCTTGGATTTCCATAATGAGAACCTTCATCATACGGGTATTTGTTCATGACAATATATGTATTTAGAACCTGCTGTTACCATTTCATCTGCAGAAAAGAGACTGCTGAGGGGCACAAATGAATTTTGTTTTCGTAAATCTGTTACAAAGGTCTGCAAACTACATTTCTTGTGCAAATCTGACCTTCAATTATATTTTGAAAATAAAATTTGAGTCGAATACGGTCTTGACAATTCCTGTTTTTTCTATGACACTGTTTTGTACAAATGTAGAGTCAGAAGTAGAAATAGGGTCTCAGCAGTAGAGTGCATGGTCAGAAGAGATAGAAGGGTCCTATTACAGAGGGATTTTTCAGAAGTAGTAACAGGGTCTTAACATACCTCAAAGCCTAAAATACTGAAAATCACTGATTTAATGAGATCAATAACTCAATAGACAAACACACTTAGTAATTCCATGAAGACTACAGATACTGTGTGTGTGTGTGTGTGTGTGTGTGTGTGTGTGTGTGTGTGTGTGTGTACACGCGTGCGCGCGTGCGTGCATGTAGGGGGGTACTTTATACATGGTTGGATACTAAATGCCTTCCTAAAATACAACTATTTAAATTTTTTTATTATTTTTAATTTTTATGTGTATGAGTGCCTTACATACATGTGTGTACATATACACTATGTGCACACCCACAGAGTCCAGAAGAGGGTACTGGATCTACTGGAACTGTAGTTACCGATGGTTGCAAGCCTCTGTGTGCAGCCTGGGAACTGAACCTGGGTCCTCTGCAAAAACAGTGTTTTTAACCCCTGAGCCATCTCTCCAGCCCCTCTAAAACACAGCTTTCTGTTTAAGATCTTTGTGACATCCTGCCAAGAAGCCAGTGGCATATTGTTTCTGGAAACTAGGGCAGCAAATACAAAGGGCTGATCTAGATCTGCCATGGCCAGAAGGCTGAGAATGAGGTCAGAGAGGCAGGTGCAGGGTTGCTTGAGCCCCTGAGCAGGTGTAGCATTTCACCTGGAATGTTAGGGAGAGATTGGCATCTTAATAAAATTGTTTTTAATTAGTCAGAGGTAACGGTTAGTGTGCATGCATGAACTTCCTCTTTTCTGCATTTTCTTCTCTTTTGTACGTGTGCTAGAAAGAGGACAACAAAACCATACTATTCTGTGAGGTGGAAGGTGTACCTATGTTTGTTTTCTTTCTGGCTCTCCTCTTGACACTGAGTGGATGACTGAGCTACTTCTGGCCCATGATCTTAGGTTCTGAAAAGGCCACAACGTATCTTCCCCTCACCCAAAACAGTTTCATCCACAATAAAGCTCTGCTACTGTGTATTCAATTGACTTACTCTGTTTTCCTACTTGACTACCACATGGAGAAGGAAGGAAAGGAAATAAATCAGCCCCAAAGTCCCACACATTTCAGTTAAATGTATAGAACCCTTGTTAATATAACAATATACAGTCCAGAGCAAGTTTTCATGAATAAAATATAACTTATGCACAGAATAAATGAGCCAGCTATGCAATATAGAATCTAATATCAGCTTCCAAAATGCAAATGAAACCTTGTGATCTGCATTTCAAACTGTAATTGCTTCTGCATATAGGGGGCAATGAGCAAAGAATTATTAAAATGCAGAACACTATATAGGTAATCGCTGCTGTTCTAACTAAAGAATCTTCCTTAAGAGATTGGAGATGGTCTTACACAAGATTCCAGCACATTTGGCTGAATTCTCCAAAAATATTTCTTGTAATTAGAGGCTTACTGTTGGGATACTTATAATGATTTGCTTTTGTCCAAGGAGCTAAGATTTTATACTCAAATCATAGTCACAATACTCTTCACTAATTTTATTATTAACATAAATGGTATTAGCATCTGTAATATTGATAATATTGGCAAATTAATGAAATAACACTATTATAATTATTAGTTATTGTATGTTTGTATAACTCAATTTAATGTCAGTGCTTTGATTCTCAATTAAGCTATCTTGTTTTGGAGCTCAGTCCCATGACCAGGTCTCTTGGGAGGGCTTGGGGTCCTTATTCCTTCCAGGAGAATGGGTAATAGGGACTGAGCTCCAAAAACAGATGGCTTAGTTGAGATCACAGCAGTGACACTAAATTAGGAACTGGTAAATCCTTTTTCCTGATCTTTAAGTTGTGGATAAAGCACATAGTTCACAGAATAATTTGGATTGTTGGTAAGTATGGCACCATCTCTCACACAGGACCTCTGGCAGAAAACCATTTTCATGGTCATGGCATTTACATGTACTAGAATTAGATGAGATCTAGCATTTTGGGATTGAACTCTGGCTTAAAGTAATAACAGGCTAGCAATTTTGGCTTGAACAACTTGTCATTCATATATCTCATATATAAAGGTAAACATTGAACTGATAATTTATGCAAGTTAGTTTATTCACTCTAGTGCCTGTGTAGGCTTAGAGCAGTGGAGTAGAAGCATGTGGTGTGTATATATCACACACTTGGAGTAGTGGGTTGAAGATAATCACACACCAAACCACCTAGACAATCTCTAACAAAAGCAGAGTTATTACATAACAGTGCTGTAAGAGGCTTATGGTGTGATGTGAACTCATCTTTGCCTGGGTGTAAACTTCTGCAGACATCACATAGTATGAAGTTAGGGAAATGCATTCAGTGATATATACAACATGAAACTCATCCTTGTTAAACTCGAGTATCATTTGTAGTAATTATTCTCTGCCTGGAGTAGGAAGGTTAATGAAACAGTGTCTCTGATAAAGGCCAACACACAGTCTGTCTTTGTATGGATGTTTGAACTTCTTATTAGGCTAGGTGAGTCAGAAGAAGAATCCAAATTCAGCCTCCTTTCACAATAAAAATCTTAGAGATTTTTATTGTGAAAAAAAAAAAAAACTACATGAAAGTCATCCCTAGATCTGATGAATCTTGTAGCTCTTTTACACTTTCTTCTAATCCTTTCACAAAGCTTTTATGATACTATCAGGAAATATGAAATTTGGAGTATTTAACAGCTTGCCAGGACTATTCACGGTCATGGAAGCATCTCTGTGTGTAGCTCTGGTTCTTGCCCTTTTCTCTATACCATGCTTCCTTATGATTGCAGACAGCAAATGACAAACCTTGCCATTGATCATTGCAACACAAAGACGGGATTTGAGTCTTCCTTGGGCTGATCTTTCATTTCTATTTATATCAGACTTTTCAGAGATGTGAAAAATAAGCTGAATCTTCTACTTTCACCTCCTACCTAAAATCATCCTTGTGGTTATATCATCTGAAAAGGTAGCATGAATAATGCAGAGACTTTAATTTATTTAGTATGAAAGCATCTTGCCCATTCCATTTAGTCACACCTTCTTATAGAGCCAATATAAATAAATCAAACCAAACCAAAATCCTTATTACCCTAGGTAGTTACTTATCAGTGATCCTCTATTTTCTCACTAGATGTTGAGTATTAAAAAAGCAAAGATATAATTTCTAAAACTGTGACCTTGTATCTAACAGATTAATACTGTTGGCTAAACTAGAGTTAAGCTGCCAACTTGGAAGAAAGACTATAATAGTATATGACCAAGCCTTATTTTATTCCAAAAGTTATTATTATTATTATTATTATTATTATTATTATTATTATGCTAATCTCTTAAGTAAAAGGACATCATTGGAGAATTTGCTATTGAATTTTATGTAACACTATCTTTACTTTGTGATTTGGCACTTCTGGTATACATGTGGACTTTAAAAATATTCTCAACTTGGACAAAAAAATGGCAAATAGTTTTAAAAAGGAAAAAGTAACAAGAAAACCACCTGTACTAT
Organism: Peromyscus maniculatus bairdii; assembly: GCF_049852395.1. NCBI lineage: Eukaryota > Metazoa > Chordata > Mammalia > Rodentia > Cricetidae > Peromyscus > Peromyscus maniculatus. The sequence goes on from NC_134861.1 coordinate 43,157,032, forward strand.
TTAAGTAAGAAATAAGTTTATGTCTACATCTAAAACTATGCTAATGGAGAGGAATGACACTGATAAATTCCATTCCCTGCCATGGAAATAATAATAAATTGAGATTGTGACATTAAAATCCTATGATGCTGTTTCCCAAATCAAGCAGAAACCTGTGCTTATAAAGAGAACACTTTATAGCATCAACCTAAGGCCCACACCTTTGAAGTCTCTGCTTCTAAAGCAGTACTCCAGAGGAAGGGAGAGTCCTGCAATAGCTTTTATGGAAAGTCAAGTGGGCATTTGGGGACTTCTGATTGCTCACATTCCATTTCTCTTCCTCTGTTTTCTCCCAAGGAATCCATGCATCCCATACAACCTTGATGAAACTGTCAATCAAGATGCTCATTCCCTGAAAAATGAATCACATGAAATCAAGCTATAATTAACTAATATAGTTCTCAGAAGGGGCATCTTGAGTCTTGTGATCCAATGCTGCCTATCTTAGACAGAAACTTTAGGAAAAATCATTATTTCACATTGTGACCACTCATTAACTCTTCCTTCTAAAGAATGTTTCCACCTGTTGCTGTGACTCATGAGATACTTCAAACTCGGGGCACACTGTTTTCACTCTTCATCTTGATCTTGATAGCCACGAATGATGCTGAGTTTCCAGATTAGGGAAAATGTAGTTAGATATCAGCTGACATTTGGGGACAGAGCTGTGGCACTTATCTGTGTACTTTTAAAGTATGTAGTAAGGAAGATAACTATATATTTTATATTGTTGTAGCTCATATGTACTAAATATTTTGTTCTTTGTGCCTGTCTCACTATTCAATTATTAAATGCCTCAAATAGATTTAAGCCACATGTATTAACCTGCCATTTCCATGTTAAGATAAAAATGAGAATATTGGTTGAATTGTGAAAGGGTAAAGGGACCTTTTGACCCTTTCATTCACATTTCACTGATTTTTACCTTTTCCTCAAGAGAGATGATCAGAACTCACCTGAATTTCTTCTTACCAATGGGGAATAATTTCAGTGCATAAAGACACATACAAGGCATCTTTGCATCACTTCCATGCTCCCCTAAAACAATTCAGTATAGTTTTAGGCATGCAAATATCTATCTATAGGATTGCTATTGTCTAGATGCTTTTTTTCCTTCCAAGTTTTTGTTGAAACTTACCTTCAGTGTGATAATATTGGGAGTGTGTTATTTCGAAATAGTTCCTGTGGTATCAGTCTTCATGACTGGATTGATGCCACTATACAACTCATGGGTTCCTTACATCCTGCCTTTCTGCCATCTGAAAAGTCAGAGTTCACTTCTTCCTGCATGGAAGCATATAACAAGGAGAACGTCATCCACTGTGTGTTGGCTAGTTTTATGTCAACTTGACACAAGTGAGGTCACAGAGATAAAGGAATCTCAATTGAGAAAATGCCCCTGAGAGATCAGGCTGTAGGCAAGCCTGAAGGGCATTTTCCTAATTATTGATTGATGGCAAAGTCAAGCCCATTGTGGGTGGTGCTATCTCTGGACTGGTAGTCCTGGGTTCTAGAAGAAAGAAGGGTGAGCAAGCCATGAGGAGCAAGCCAGTAAGCAATATTCCTCCACATCCTATGCATCAGCTTCTGTTTGAGCTCCTATCCTAACTTCCTTCAATGATGAGCACTGAAATAAGTTGATGATATGGATGTGTAAGCTAAATAAAATCCCTTTTCTCCCTCACGCTACTTTTGGTCAGACAATTTCACTACAGCAATAGTAACCCAATTAAGATACATTAGAAAGCTGAGTTTTGTTCAGAACTGTGAGAAAATGAGGTGCGGCTCTGCCAAATTTTGTTGCAAAATTACAAAGTAGATTAAGACACGTGGCTTTGTAATTCAGAAAACTGAAAAATTCATGCATGTAATAATCTGCTGTCTCTGGACAGCCAGAGAACACTGCTTGTGTCCAGATCCTTAAAATCAGAGCAGCAATGGTTTAACTCATATTCCTGTTTGACTCTTTCATTTTAGAAATAAGGAAAGCAAGGCTACACATTTAGGTGAGAGGCACCAAGTTCCTCTGAATGAAAAGTCTACAGACTCAGATTAGAATCTGGTTTCTTTGACAGTACAATGCACACCACTTTTCTGAATCCCTCTCAGACTGAAGCAGTGTAACCTTTAAGTGAATAGATCACTTTTCTCCTTCTGTTTGTCTCTGCCAATCATCTCCACAGTAGCTTTCAATTTAATGGACACGGGAAAAGAAAGCAGACCACCGCTTTTAAGACTTTTAGATAGATTGTTCCAGCCCTCTTTGAAATATAATTTGTTTTAGGGGAAACAATATGAGCACACTTACAGCAAACCTCCAGTCTTTAAACTAACATGAACCACAGAGGAAATGTAAAACAAAAATATATGTTATGAATTTCAATGAGCTATTATATTCAAGATTGGATGGAATCTTAACATACACCAGGCTTAATTCTTATACTTGAAATTATGCTGTATAGTCAACTCTCAGCAGAAGACAGAGGCCATTTCAGTCAATCATGTGTTCCATCATCACAGTGGGCATGAATCCTGCATTTCTCAATTATGGCACACACTGTTCTGAGTGATTTACTGAGACAGTCAACTACATGGTTATAGCTCATAATATATGCATATAATAGGGTCAGTGTTATATGTTATATGGATTCACACTTCTAAGAATAAGTTTATTTGTTGTTCATCTGTTTGTTAATTTGTTTGAAATAAGGTCTTGCTAGGTTACCCAAGGCTGGCCTTGAACTCACAATCCTCCTATAAGCTTTCCAAGTGCTGTGAATAAAAGCCTGGTAAATTTAAGTGTTGAATGCACCATATCCAATGTACACGAGTTTTTAAAATAGGAGTAATCTTAGGCATAGGTTTACTTGGCTTTCTTAAGGTTATGTAGTTTGTATGTGGCCACTGGAATTTGAGTTAAAATATTTGGCTCTAGGATTGCTACTCTCACCTCCCCTATGTTTCATGAATAGACCATTCACCCTCTACAAGGAAATTTGTACTGCTTGGGAATCACAAGAAAGATGGCTTTGTGAATGTTCTTTTCATTATCTTCTCTGAATTCTTTTTCTACTGTTTGTTTTTTCTCTTTATTTGTGTTAGTGTAGTTTACTTCAGCTATTACTAATAGTCATAATAGTTCCTCTGTTCTACATTTGCTAGGAGTATGATGATAGCATTAATAACATGTTTCTTCCTTTATCGCAAGTGTTATATGTTATATCCTGTACCAAGTTCCCGTTTTAGCAGATTGGGGATAATGTAAGTCCTCTTCAAAATTAACTGTAATGAGAAAATGAGTAATTTGCTTAAAAAATAGAAGGAAAGGAAAAATGAAAAGAAACAAGCTTAGAAAGATTTTATCTTTTCTTTGAAAATTGTGTAAAAGGGGGAAATGCATGAAAAGCATAATTTTAACACAAAGCCTGTTTTTACTATAGTAATTGGCTTTAAGGGTGTTGTGAGTTTAGTGTATGTGTGGTAGAGCCACACATCTTTCCTCAGTAACTTCTTAGTTCATAATGAATTCCCTTTTAATCAACTGAAGATTATTTAAAACAAATTTCTACAATTTAATGGGACCAGAGTGATTGAAATATTTTGAAATTTTGGAGCCCATAACAGTTAAGGAGCAGATCAGGTTTGATGGTATCACAGTCTGGACTGAGGTGATGATATGGGAAAATCAATATCAAGGAGAGAGGAATCATATTAAAAATTGACTGAGCTTCAGAACATGGGCTGGGAAACACTCTGAGGCATGCAACCCTAATTGATAATGATCAGGAAATTGACTAGATTCAAAGTTGAATTCCACTGATGTAGTCATCTGAAACAAACTGACTAGTAGGAAATAGTTAGAATTTTTGGTTTATAAACAGTTCTAGGAATTTATATTTAGATAAAATTTAGATTCATAAAGAATATATATTTAAAATATTTTATATATATATATATATATAAAATCAACTTCATAGTATGACATTTAACAGAACCACTGATATAGTTCATTAAACATAATACCTATGAAATTTTAAAGTTTATAAAATTATAAAACCAATGAACTGATTCATTCAGTCTTTTCAATATTCCAGATATTGTTTATAAAAAGTACACTGTTTATTAATCTACTTCAAACATTTAGGGTTACTTTCAAGGGTCCCAGTCTTGGAAGTTTGAATGTTTCTGTGAACCTGACACTTAAATTTTTACACATCCACTTCCTATAAAATTCTGACTTTGCCTAGCAGATAAGCAACTGAGCTATATTTCCTAAAGTGTATTAGTGTTCTTCACATTCAGGGGAACCCTGGTTCCTGAACCCAGGGTGATAATCAGGAGGGTGCTTGTCCCTCCTTCCTCCCAAGTGGAGGCTGTAGTTCTCAGATTTTTGGTAAGCAATGGGATTCTGCAGAAAGGCCAGACATAAGGCAGCTTTTTTCACATGTGTTCCTGCCTCTATGGCAGCCTCACAGTACCACTCAAAAACTTGTGATCAGTCTGTTTTTTGAATCTTGGATGGATTTCATTAACTTCAAGAGCAATAGCTGTGGGTTTAGAAGTAGAAAAGTGATGGGAAATGCTGTGTCACCACACACTCTGGGCGATTATTGGAAAGTAAGAATACATAATCTGCATGTTGGTTGTTTATAACCCAACTCGCATATGACTGTGAAGATTGATGAGGCAGCTTCCTCAGAAGTGTTGGAGGGTTGTGAAAGGGAGAAACACGTGTCTCAGACAAGTCTCTAGAGCTGGGAATATAAAGTAAAGATGCCAAGTACTAATAGTCCCTGTTGAATTCAGCCTCCACTCTATTGTCACTGTGCGAATGTCAGAGCCCTGTGCTGTCCGTGGGAAGTTTCTTCTCAGAACCCTGTACCTTATGTTCAACCATGAGCTTTATACAGCACATCAGTACAGTTGCCAGTCTAATTAATAAAAAAATTAGCATAATATGGGAAGGTAACTCGGCTGCTAGTAGTTTAATCCCCAGCACCACATCAAACTGACTATACCAGAACATGCCTATAATCTTAAAGCTCAAAAGATGAAGGCAAGGCGATCAAAAGTTCAGGGTTATTCTAACATCCAGATCAACTTAGAGACCAGCGAGGGCTATATAAGATCCCATCTAAAAATAATAAATTAGGTAAAATGAATATAGTTTCTGATTTGCCATGCATCCTCACTAAAACACTGAAGAACAAGCAAAATAATTATCATCTTGAAGACAGGCACCAGGCCTTCCAGTCATTGCCAGAGTCTCTGGGGTAAGTTGTCACTTCCAGAGCCTGATTGGAGGAAGGCTACACTCACTTGAAACCCATTTTTTTGCAGTGTATGCGTTGAAACTATCTCAGCATATTCCCATTTATGTAATCAGAAAGAACATTTTGCAGTGTCTCTTTATTTCTTCTCTCTCTTTTTGGTGAAAGAAAAGGGGAGCCCCATCTCTTCTTGTCCCTCTTGGGTGGTCCTGTTGTTCCTTCATAGGAATAGAAAGGGTGTAATTTTTTTCTCCTTTCAAAGATGCTAAGTGGCGGTTATTGCGCTGTCTTTATTGTCTGTTGCTTTCTTAGCACTGCCTGGCTCTTACCCGCTTGTGTAGGAGCTCAACAGGGGACTTTCATCATCTTTTCTTTACCCCAAGTGTCGCCCTCTTATGCTTCTCCTTCTTTTTTCCCCCCTCTGGGCATCTTTATTTTCATTTTGCTTGCATGTTTCTTTGAGAAGAGAGAGAGTAGTCTGCTCCTTTAAAAGCTTATCATCTTCAAAGAATAGAGAAAGAGATTAATAAATTGAGGTGGGGGACATGGACTGAGCAAGCTACCACTCCCACAGCTACAGATGCAAGGGGGAAATAAAGTGGGAAAAAACAGCAGATAGCGAGTGGGAAACAATCTTAGGCGCAACGCTGAAAACCCCTATTCAGAAATGCAACAAATTGGATATTCCCTTTAGTGTGTCAATCTCTTATTCCCAGCTCTTATGTACCATCTCTTTTTCCTGATGCTCGGTCTGAAGTATTTCCTCTCATAGAAAGAATGGAGTTTTTCAGACTCAAGAGCCTAATTAGGAACAAGGTTTTCCATCCTTTCACGATCACATTGGAAGCTACACTTCTCTTTTCTGCTCTATTTACAATGGAGGCGTTTATAATAAAGAGGCTCACAGTAGGACACTGCCGCCATTGGTAGTATCGAAATGAGAACTTTACAGAGAAAATAGACATAAGTTCAAGTACTGTGGGGCCTATTGTTTGTAAGTGTTTTTGTCTGATTCAGTAAGAAGCAGGCACATACCATATTGGAACTACACTAAGTGAAGTGCGAACCATTTCAACAGTTTAATGAGCCTCACATTTTAGTCCTGGAAAAAAAAATGATGCTCACTTCTAAATTTTGACACCATTCTCTTAGGCTACTTTTATTTAACTTTTATGCAGGAGCAGAACCAGAAATACAGAGGTCAGGGATGACTGGGAGAGAAGCACATTCATGGTAGAAATAAATAGCACATTGGCATTGATTATGTCATATTTCTAAGCACTTCTTTGACTCATGTACCAGGGTCAGTGGGAGAGCATAATTCTTGGGCTTTCCCACCAGAAATTCTGTGAAGGAGCACAAACATTGGCACTTCTGATGTAGTTCCTGATAATGCCGAAGTTTCTAGTGGTCACATGAACTGATTCATTTTTAATAACACGGACCATGTCAATGCTTCTGGAGAGAAGAGTGAGTAAGAAATTTCAGGAAATTTGGCATCTTTTTCTACTGTATTCTACCCTTCTCACCTTCTGGACTTTGGAGACTTCTTTGTTTACCCTCGTATTTCTAAACTTAATTACTTTCACCTCAGTGGGCATCTTCAGTGAGTGATACCCAGTTTGTAGACTTGTCTCAATTTAGTCTAGCCTACCTCTCTCTCTCTCTCTCTCCTTCCCTCTCTTCCTCCCTATATCTCCTCCTTCTTCTCCTCCTCCTTTCATCCTCATTCTCCTTTTTCTCCTCTTCTTCCTATTTCTTTCTTATTTTGGGTAACTTAATCTGATAGAACTCTCTCTGATTAGCTATTCATCTTTGTTTCATGTCTTTTGCCTTAAATGCACTGTTTAAATACTCAGAACAAACATACAGAGAGCATGCATATAGAGCATGTAAATTGTTAATGCTTGGTTCACTTTATTCCAGCTGTGTTTTGCTCTGAAAAACCATTGCATACCCTTTACTTCATTAAACATGAAGCCTACAGCAAGTCTGCAGGTTTACAAACTATCTATTTTCTTATTAGCTAAAAGGAAATAGGAAACTTTACAAAGTACTGTGTAACAAAGCATTTTCCCTCTCCTCTTCTTCTGTCCCTGTTTGTACACACCAACAGCTAAGATGGTCTTAGATTACCTTGAAGACGAGGGACACTTCAAAATATTAAGTTTAAAAGGGAATATATGTTATGAAAAAAAAAAAAACATGGCTCTAAACATGGTAGTTATCAGCTGGAAGACATTAACTAGGGTAGATAGCACAGACACATACCTGCCAAAGTAGGAGACAGCAATAGATCCTTGAAGAGCCCTAAGACAGGTGGTGCTGTAACCAATATGGGTCTTTAAAATGTATGGACAGTTTCTTTTTTCTCTATATGACTCCAAAGCAACCTAAAGGGATCTGTGAGCACATGTGTTTACTGTAGACAAATTTCTAAACAGTCTTAGTAAATAAGAAACACAGAGCCAAATACAGAGGAAATAGCCAAAGAGATCAGAGCAATAGCCACAACTAACTTTAGCTTACCACCAGAAGTAACTTCCCCAGAGAGAGAGCTTCTTCCTGTCTAACTTGTCTTTTTATTGCCTTTCTGTTCTGCCTTTTCATTGGCTCTAAACCCAACCACATGACTTCCTCATCACTGCCTGTCTATACAGACCTTCATTTCTCTATGGTTGGTACTGGGATTAAAAGTTCGTGTTACTATGCTTGGCTATGTCTTTGACCACAAAGAGACTCTGCCTGCCATGTGATTGGATTAAGGGCGTGTGCTATCACCATCTGACTCTGCTTATGGCTCACTTTGACCTCTGATCTCTAGGGAACTTTATTTATTAACATACAAATAAAATCACATTTCAGCATAATTTAAAAAATCACCATAGTTTACCCTGACTATTTCTCATTCATCAAACACATGCTGAAGACTACACACTTAACCTCTCTAGCCATCTCTGGCTACCAAGGCTGTTTCCTGTGACATTGATTCTGTGGGATGAAGTAGAGTAGAGGGTTAGAGTTGATTCTGGGTCTGATTTTCTTTCTTTTTTTTTTTTTTTTTGTGAAGGACATTAAATGCCAGTCATTTTTCTACAAATGGGCCAGTGATACTGGATCCTATTTTCACTGATTCATTTTGATTCTAGATATCCTTAAATATGCTTTCCTAAATCCTCACAACCACAGAGATAGAGGAAAAATCCACATCACCTTGGGCAGTTTTGTTTCACATACATCCACAGGTGGCCCCACCCTTGCTGTTATAGAAAATATCCTTTAGCATAACCTTTGTGAATACTCCTGGCTGCCACAGAAGTCAAGAGAACAAAGGACAATTATGTGAGCACCCCATCATTCTTATAAAATATCTATGTTGTCTGTACACACAACTGCTGTATTGAGAAATATCCTATTTCTAAAGAGAACAACTCTGACTTGTGATTCCCTGACTTTTATTTCTAGAAAAAATACAGTCCATTTTTAAAGTAAAACAAACAAACAAAAAAACACCAAATCATTGATTATTGCAGGACATCTCCAGTTTCTCCCTTGTCTTATTGACTCCTGGCTGTTTTCTTGTGGATATTTTTCATTTTAAATCTGACTATATTTTATGTAAAATTTTATATGATGATTTACTCTTATAGTTGTTAGGTGTCTTCTTGTATGTTCGTGAACTTTTGAAAGGATAAAAGTTTTACAAGAAGAATTAAGTTTGAAGTTTGAAGTTCTTAGTGTCTATATGTTTGTGTGTATATAGGTATGCACATGTAAATATCTGAATACATTGTTGCACTCTCAATGGAAGAGTCACTGCATGTTGTTTGTCTCTGATAAAGCACCCCAGGGCTGTTTCTTTCTTTATAAATGTAAACAGAACACACACACACACACACACACACACACACACACACACACACACACTCACACACACACACGCATATTGCTGTTATTTAAAAAAGTATTTCTGAAGCCAGTGTTGGGTGTTAGATCCGGACCTGAAGTTATAGGCAGTTGTGAGACATTGGATGTGGGTCTAGGAACCAAACTCAGGTAGTCTTCAAGAGCAGTACACACTCTTAACCACTGAGCCATCTCTCTAGCCCTCTTGCACTGTTTCCTTAATGCTAATTTAATATAACATGAGACTGTGTATAATCTATATTAAGCATCATTTTGAATTTGGCTACATATGAATGGTGACCTTGCCTTCTTTAGCTTTGTTTTGGTAGCTGAATCAATTGATGAACACAGTAGGTCATTCTAATAGGAAGTCAAATTACTGTGACAATGCATCTCATGTACAGAGAATCCTGAAGACTCCAGTTGGGCGGTGGGGGGGGGGAGAAAAAAGATAAAAGATAGATACTAATAAACAAATTCAACAGGATACAAATAAACCTACAACAATTAATACTCTGTACTCTGTATACTAGTCATAAATTATCTGAAAAGGCAATTTTAAAATCTCCCTTATACTAATGAAAATAGAAAATAAATTACTCAGGTGAACATTTAACTAAGGACATGCAAAATTTTTATACTGAAAACCATAAAATAATGATAACATAAATTAAAGTAAACAAATAAATTGAAGCTATGCCATGCTCACAGACTGTAAGATTTAATATCAAGTATTCTTACAATCCAAAGTAATCTACATATTCAACAGAACCCCTGCCAAAGTATCAATGTTGTTTTCTTACAGAAATGGGGGAACTCTTAAATTTGTATGGATCCACAACAGATCTTGAATAGTCAAAATAATCTTACGCAAATAAGAACAGCAGTTCAATTTCTGACTTACAATATTATGAAGCAATCACAGCACAAAGGATTGCTACTGGTTTAAGGAGAGTAATATTAAGTGATAGAGCAGGCCGGGAATCTTGGAATAACCTCACACATTTGTTAGCAATGGATTTTTGGCAAAGATATCAAGAACATAGGATGGAGAATGAGCAGTGATTCAATAAATGATTCTGGGAAACCTGATTATTCTCACACAGAAGATGAAAGGCCCTTATTTAAAATGATGCACTCAGTTCAACTCAGAATGAACACTTACAAATAAGAGTTAAAACAGAGCCAGGCAGTGGTGGTGCATACCTTTAATCCCAGCACCCAGGAAGCAGAGCCAGGTGGATCTCTGTGAGTTCGATGCCAGGTTTGTCTATAGAGTGAGATCCAGGATAGGCACCAAAACTACACAGAGAAATCCTGTCTCGCAAAACACACACACACACAACAACAACAAGAAGAAGTTAAACCGGTAAGTCTGTGAGAAGAAAACATTGGGGCATATTTCATCATATTACTTGGGCAAGCATCTAAGATGGCAAAAGCAAATGTAGACATTTAAATTCCATGACACTACAAAGCTTCTGTACATTAAAGGAAAGACAGTGTAGGTAGACATTGCATAGAACTAGTAGTGATATTTGGAAATCACATATGCTGGAAGAGGTGATTGCAAAATATAACAGGAATTCAGACAGCTCATTAGTCATAAAACAGCCTGACTGAAGAATGTTATAAGTATATGAAGAGATACTTCTCAGAGGGGGACATTCAAACAGATTCGACTTTGCTCAGTATTGCTAATTATTGGGAAATGCAGTTTAAGACCACAGTGATATATTTTCTCATAGTTGTTAGAATTTCTTTCGCCAAAAGAATTAAAGACAATGTTGAGGAGGAGAGAGAGGAAGAAATCTCTGTATACCACTGGAGAATGTGAGTACAGAATATAAGGGACAAACTTTTTTTTAGATTCCTCAAAACACTGAAACTACAACTGCTATACCAATAGCATCTCTTTGAATATGTTCATAAGAAGCAAAACAACTTGCATATTGGTTGCATCACTATTTACAATAGCCAGTATAAAGACTCAACCTAAGCAGCTGTCAGTGGATGAAAGGATAAAGAAAATGCGCTGTGTAAAAATGTGTACAACTGAATATTATTTAGCCTTAAAGAAAGAAAGATATTGAGACAGTATGGATGAATCTAGAGGACATTATGATCAATGTAATGAAAGTCACAGATGTTGCATCATTTCACCTGTATGTAGAATCGAAAACATGCTGATATCACAGAAGAGAATAGAATGGCAGTTACCAGAGACTGTGGGTAGAAAAAGCAAGGATCTGAGGAATTACTAATTAAAGAGTACTAAGTTTATGCAGTAGGAGAAAAAGTTTGAGGTCTGCTGCATGGGTAGGTAACTGTAATCAATGATGTATTATCTAATTCAAAATAACAGGGTGAATTTCAAATGAATCATTAGCCTTTCTTGCTAGGACTGGTGATGATTAATTCCTTATACCAATTTCTACCCTCAATCTCCTGATTTAACAAAAAAGAAACAAAACAAAACAAAAAACTACTGATGAATGGGTATGCACCTTGAAGATTTAAAGTAGAGATGACTGATTGTTTTTCATGTATAAAAGTTTAGGTTTGTGATCCTTTAAGATACCTTAAAAGATTACCTTTCAAGATAAGTAATAAAGTGTTTGGTCCTTTTCTTGTAACCACAAAATGCAGCCTGCCAATAAAAGAATGTCTTGCTTGCTTTTACACTGTAAATATATAATAAGCTGCTTGCTTATGAATGTACATGAGTTCTTGGAATAATTTGTTTTTCACCTATAATACATAAAATACATGTTTAATCATGTAACAGATAAGAAAACATGCTGTTTCTTACTTGTATTCATTGAAAAACAAAATGTGATCACATTGTAATTTTTATATTGCCTGAAAGATTTTGCTGAGGTATATAAGCTATAAAGGAAAGAATATGGAGAGAATTAAAATGAGTTAGAAGGAAAAGATCAAGATTGAGAGAGTTAGAAGGAAAACATCAAGATTGAGAGAGTTAGAAGGAAAACATCAAGATTGAGAGAGTTAGAAGGAACTAGAAGGAAAACATCAAGAATAAAGACAGAGTTAGATAGAAAACATCAAGAATAAGAGAAGGAAATCACCAGATAAAGGATAGAGAGAATGCAGCCGGGCGGTGGTGGCACACGCCTTTAATCCCAGCACTTGGGAGGCAAAGGCAGGTGGATCTCTGTGAGTTCAAGGCCAGCCTGGTCTACAGAGTGAGTTCCAGGACAGGCTCCAAAGCTACACAAAGAAACCCTGTCTTGAAAAATAAAAACAAAAGCAAACAAACTAAAAGGATAGAGAGAATGCAAAAGATGAATGAAGAAAAGGTCTGAAGGAAACCATCAAAAGAGTGTGTGAGTACCATTTCCCTGATCCCCTCAGATAAAAAAGTCATAGTACACTCTGACTCCATGAATTCTCTTTGAGCCCTGTGCTACTGCAGGCTGGTCCATTAAGCAGCAGTGATAGGTTTCTTGAATGAATGTATCTGGAAATGTTAGGGATCCAGGCAGTGGTGGTATACACCTTTAATCTCAGCACTAGAGTCAGAGACAGGAAGACCTCTGTGAGTTCAAGGCCCAGCTTGGTCTATAGAACAAATTCCGATACAGCCAGGGCTACACAAAGAAACTCTGTCTTGGAAAAACAAACAAACAAACAAACAAACAAACAAACATACAAACAACAAAAGAAAGTGTCAGGTAACTCTACCAGAAAACATATACAGATCAAAACCAACACCACACTTCAGTTATAATGGCTAGTCTATATACTCACACAAACACACACACACTTCCTTCCTCCCACACACACTAATGCTACTAAGCACGTGATGTATAGAAAAGGAGACACACACACACTGCTGGTGGGCATGCAAATTTCTATAGCAACTATGAAGAAACTTATGGAGGTTCTCAGAAAACTAAACTTACAACCAATGTGTGACAGTGTGGTGACCACATAGCCAGAGGCCATGAGAAGACCAAAGTGATATTGCATACACACTTTTCTTGTCTTACCATTCATATTAGTTATGACATGGGATCAGCCTAGGCATCCATCAAATGAATGAATAGATCAATATTAACATAGACACATATATGTACACATGATAGACTATTACATAGTCACAAAGAAAAAATATCATCCTGTCCCTTGTGGTGCAATTGATAGAAGTGTAGAAAATCATATTAAGCAATATAACTTAGATACAGAAATACTTATTTCTCATATGTAGAAACAAAAATGAAAAAGAAGTCAACCTGAATGTACAATATTGATTACTAGGGTCTTTTCAATAAAAAGTAGAAACATTGTTAAAAAAATAGGATGCCATAATTATTGGCTAGTCAACCTTTTTATGCTTAGTTTAGATCAACTTTTAAACAAAGAGTTCATAGTCCAGGCAGAGAAAACCAGGCCTCAGAGGCAATGAAGCAAGAGATAAACCTAGTGACTCACAAAAAGTTCAAAATAACTGGATGTGGTTGAAACACAGGGTGATCTTTGCTTTACATCTAGTACCCACTTATAAGTGAATGATGTAAAGTAACCAGGCTACAAACCACAGCTCCAGAGAAGCTAGCTGAAAGGAGAACCCTAAGAGGGACACAGGATTGCCCTGGGAAGGGGAAATAGATGAGATCTCCATGAGTAAACTGGGGATGAAAGGGGGCAATGGAGGGTGAGGGGTGGGGGATGAGAATATAAGGAGACTCCATGACTGAGCTGGAACAGGGACAGAGTGGGAGAGCAATGAAAGAGATATCTTAATAAAGGGGGGACATCATTGAGATAGGGAGAAACTGGGTGCTAGTGAAGTGCCCAGGAATCCACAAGGATGACCCCACCCTAGACTACTAGCAATAGTGGAGAGGGTGCCTCAACTCGCTTACCCCAGTAATCAGATCAGTGAATAACCTGTCATCATAGAGCCTTTCTCCAGTAACTGGTAAAACAGAAGCAGAAGCAGAGATCCACAGTCAAGAACCAGGCTGAGCTCCAGGACTCTAGTCGAAGAGAGAGAAAAGGGATTCTATGAGCAAGTTGCAACAAGATCATGATGGGAAAACCTACAGAGACAACCAAACCAAGCTAGTGGGAACTCATGAACTTTAGATCAACAGCTATGGAGCCTCCATGGGACTGAACTAGGCCCTCTGCATAAGTGAGACAGTTGTGTAGCTTGATCTGTCTAAGGGGCCCCATGACAGTGAGATCAGGATCCATCCCTGGTTCATGAGTTGGCTTTTTTGGAGGCCAGTACCTATGATGGTACAGCCTTGATGCAGTGGGAGGGTCTTGGACCTGTCTCAACTGAATGTACCATGCTCTGCTGATCCCCCATGGGAGGGAATGGTGGGGTGGGGTGGGAGGCAGGGCTGGGGGGTGGGAGGAAGGAAGAGAGGAGGATCTGTTGTTAAGTAAAATGAATAAAAAAAAATCTTAATTAAAAAAAAAAAGGAACACAGGGTGAGGCAGGATGTTGATGAGGAGACAAGAAGGAGCTAAATCCTGAGAGCTGAATGCCCTCTGGTCTGAGGTCATTCTTTCACCTCTGAGCAACAAGGACTGACAAGTGTTGAGTGATCTGATGAAAACTGGGGAGGCAGAATTTACAGGAATCTGTGCAAATTAGATGGAAGATGAGAAAAAAGTGGGAATTTTTGAGCAGAACATTCATAAAGTCAATCTGTCCATACAGAGGAAGAAGAGTTGTAAAGACAGTCAAAAGCATAACTCCAGGAAATATAAACATTTATGTCTGATATGAACGGTTGAGTCAAGAGGGTGGCCTAGAAACAATGTGCAAATAATTCTGATGACTAAAATTATAAAGACTAGCTTATACCAACTACATTTTAATTATGTAATAGACACAGTGCCAAGTTATACCTGATTTCATACATGAGGAAAAGGAAGACTCAGGGAACATAAATAAGCATTCTTTTTTTAATGCTGTTTAAATTTTTTAATTATGTACATGCATGTGTCTAAGTCTGGGTTTGTGCCCACAAGTGCAGGTGCCTGCAGAGACCAGAAGAGGTCATGAGTTTCCCAAAACTGTAGCTAAAGGCAGTAGGGACC
Organism: Peromyscus maniculatus bairdii; assembly: GCF_049852395.1. Taxonomy (NCBI): domain Eukaryota; kingdom Metazoa; phylum Chordata; class Mammalia; order Rodentia; family Cricetidae; genus Peromyscus; species Peromyscus maniculatus. The sequence goes on from NC_134861.1 coordinate 43,172,331, forward strand.
TGTGTGATGCAGGTTCTGGAAACTCTTGGATCCTCTGCAAGAGCAGTATGCATGCTTAATAACTCATCCATCTCACCAGCCCTAATTACAATCATCTTTGTCTTTTTCCGTCCTCACTTTGTTAACAGATTTCTGACCTATAGAATTTGAAAAAATTCTTTCATACCAACAAATGACCTGATTTTTGTGGTAATGGGTCTCTGAGGCATTTGAAATTGACAAATTCACTTATTCAATCATTTCTGGAGATCCTATGAGCTCCTCTCCAATCTTGAGAAATCTCGAACTTTCCAAATAAACAGAACAATGTGTCCAATATTGTGGCTAAGCCAGTTATGACTTCCTACTACATTTGAGATAATTTTTTATTTTTATATAAATTTTAATTAAATGCTAGCACAATTTGAATTTTCTTCTTTGCAAAATCCCTTGCCTCTCCACAAGGAGAGAATGAAAACTTCTAATCTGCATTTCAGTTACTTCCCTAACAGTTCTCAGAATTCAGCCACTTTGAGCCCACAATCATAGGCAAGGAAAATACTTTGCCTCATTGTTTTTGATACTTTTAATGTCTTTGTGGCATCTTGAATCAGCTTTTGCCTGAGCTGACTTTTCAGGACAGGGAAAGAGATGAGTATACTTGTTTCTTCTGTTTCCAGGACAAAAATACGTACCCTGAGCTTGAAACCTAGTTTTGATACTAAGGATAGATATACACGTTCATTACTTATTAGGGCTGATGGGACTCCCAGCATTTCAATGGATCTCTCTAAATTCCTCCTAACTTTCAAGTTCCTCAGCATTTTATACTGTGTCAGAGAAGGGTTAAAATCTTGGGCTTCATTTGGTATAAATTTCTAGTAAACATTAAACTTCAACTTGGAATTGGGCTGAGGTTTTCAGTTTTTGTCTCCACTGATTTCAAAATAATTCATTTAAATATTTTAAACAGAATTTAAAATTTGTTATTTGCAAGAACATTCTGCCACCCAAGGCCCCCCCCCCGCAAAAAAAAAGCCTAAGGAAAAAAGAGACTAGCGCAATGACCCATGTCTAGAAATGCTGGTGTATCTCTGAATGAATAAATTCAGTGAGTGAGCATTAATCAAAATATCAACACAATGAATTAGCACAACTTCCTTGTGCAACATAATGATCAATAAAAGGGATGGCACAGGTGCCTTAGAGAAAAATGTAATCTAAGTGCAAATCTTTTATTCATAAGTTTCAAATTAAATCTGCTTGATTTTTGAAAGCTCCATTCAAACATTAATAAATGTTTTTATATCAAAGGGTGAAATGCCTTTTGTAATACTTCTTTTGTAAATTAAAGCACATGTGATTTTACATGTTCCCAGATGAAAAGCATGAGCCAAGCAAAATACATGAAATGCACAAACAATAAGTTGAGTATATTATAAGCACAAGTACTAGAGTAAGTGACACTCTGAGGTATAGTCTACATACTGGAGAAATACTCTCATTATGCCTTCAAAACCCCACAACTCTCAAACATAAAGAATTGTGTTTACGTCATATTGAAAGGTTCAAATATTTACAATGACTGCTTAAGAAATTTTTGTAAGGGAAATTTAACATGTTACTTCTGTCATATTGACTGGAATTCATAGAGTTGGTCTGACTTCTTAGGCCCATTTTTTTTCTCTAAGACCTAATTTATGATGGACAGCAAAGAGAAAAAAAGTATTCATAGTTTTAAGCTGGATAATTTTCAAATTTAATTGTGATAAAAAGTACACGTAATTTAAGACTAACTGTTTTAGCCTTACAAAATATTTATTTGTATTTTTATCTGTGCATATGTGCCTGCATGAGTGTATGCCACACGTATGTAGGCACTCATAGGGCTCAAAAGAAGACATCAGATCTCTTGGAATTGGAGTTACAAGTTGCTGTGACCCTGTGAATCACTCAACATGGAGTCTAGGAAACCAAATATAGGTTGTCTGAAAGAGAAGCAAGCATTCCTAGCCACTGAGAAATCTCTGTAGCCTTTAGCAATTTCTTTGAATGTATCTCTAGGTATTGTTAAAGGCATTCACATTATCATGCAGCCAAACTACAGATCTCTTTCTATCTGATGCAGTGAACTCAATAGCCATCAAACAAAAATTCCCCATGTCCCCTTGCCATGGCCTTTGGTAACCAACATTATTTTTAATTTTTTTATTTATTTAATTTTTTTTTCATTTTACATACCAATCACAATTTCTCCTCCTCCTACTCCCCCTCCTGTCTCTATCCCCTCATCCACTCCTGAAATTAGTAAGGCCTCCCATGGGGAGTCAAAAACATTTGGTACATTAAGTTGAAGCAGGATCAAGCACCTCCTCACTGCATCTCTCATCAAAGCTGAGCAAGGCATCCCACCAAAAGGAACAGACTCAATAAAGCCAGTTCATATACCAGGGAAAGATCCTGATCCACTGGGAGAGGCTCCTTAAACAAACCAAGCTACACAACTGTCTCCCACGTGCAGAGGCTTAGTTTGGTCCCATGCAGGCTCCCTAGCTGTTGGTCTAAAGTTCTTGAGTTCCCATGAGCTTGGTTCAGTTGTCTCTGTAGATTTCCCCATCATGATCTTGATACCCTCCCCCCTTGCTCATATAATCCCTCCTCCCACTCTTGGACTGGACTCCTGGAGCTCAGCCTGGTGCTTGGCTGTGAATCTCTGCATCTGCTTCCATCAGTTATTGGATGAAGACTCTATGATGGTAGTTAGGATATTCACCAATCTGTAGTTGGAAGTTTTCTCTGGGTCCTGCCAAGCCCCCACAATGTGTGGCCTGCTTATAAAATAATCACTCAGAAGCTTTTATTAATTAAAAGTGCTCAGCCATTGGCTCTGGCCTACCACTCGCTAGCTCTTACACTACCATTTCCTTAAATACTAGCCAAATATTCCAAAGAAACTGCTGAACATCCTCTGATATTTTAGCTGAACAATACACAATTGTTCAGTTAATTTCTGAATCTAGGAAGTTCTGTATCTTGGTAAATAAAAAATGTGATGTCAGAGTTTCTTCTCATAAAATTTCCAGTCTCTTTGAGAAGTGTCCACTGTCACCTTCTACACTTGAGTTGTTGGATTGGGAGAACAGAAAATGGTGTTGGAGACAAAAGGAATAATATGGGACTACCTTCTACTAATTTTCTAAGACTTCCAAGACAGAAAACCATGTGCTTCTTTAGTTATAAACTGGAGGTGAAGAGTGAGATATGAATGAATGTTGCTAGTGTGACCATATATTCACCTTTCATTGTGATGATGGTATGTTTGTATTGCTACGCACTCTGGCTTGTGATTTTTTTCTGAGTTTGAAGGGAATTCTTTCCATGATTTTGATATTATAACATAATTAGCACAAGTCTCCTTTGTCTTTTTTCCCCACAAACTCTCTCATGCATCCCTCCTTTTTCTCCTTCAAAATCATGGCCTCTTTCTCTGGTAAAAGGCCCTTTTCCTTGTTCTGCATGCATACATGTATTTCTATTTTGCTTGCTAATACATGCAATACTAGAATTTCCTCTTTAATACATGGTTAAAATTTCAAGAATACCAATGATAACATGTCTATTGCTAATTGATATCCACTGATAAAAATAAATGCACTGTGATGCCTGCTTTAGAGATAGCTAGCTTCTACTTAACATGATGTAATATCAACCATCTTACCTGTGTTCTGTGAAGAGCAAAGCCACCAAGGCTACAGACAAAGACTCCAAAGCACTGGATAATTTAGGATTATGTGTACATTGATTGTGTGTGGGCTGGAGACAGCAGCTGATCAGACCAAGCGTGGAACAGATTTAAAGTGATCCAATCTGTCTGCTCCTGTGGTTTGTCATTTATTGTCACATATATTTATTTTATTATTCTGTCATGGTTTTCATTTAGCAATGAAATCTGTTAGAAATAATGAGCATAGAAAAGCAAAGGCCCGTGTTTGGTGAGGATTTAAATACTTCATTTTTGTTACTTGAGAAAGGTGTTGAAACAATTTAATTTGCATAAAAGTTTCCTTGACATTTACCATCCTTCACACAGTCATAGTGGCATTATTAGGAACATAAAATAGCCAAAGATACAACAGCATCAGCAGCCACTTCAAAAGTTACTGTTTATTTTAATGAACCATTCCCCAAAGTGACAAATTTGCTGCATGTAGGAGGAGTAGGACACACACACACACACACATACACACACACACACACACACACACACACACACACACACACACAAACACACACCACAGCTATTGATATTTTTACTCCACTTAACAGAAGGACAGTTTAAAACAGATGTCGTTCCCTAGTAGAGAATAGGTGCCATTTCATTCTACCAGAATCAGTTAAATTCTTACAACGGCTTCATATGTTTTAATGGAAATAATAGATTCCAAGTAAATTATTTTATTTGTTCTGTCAAAATGGCCGAATTTTTTTTTGGATAATATTTCAAATGTAGACGTTTGATACTGAATAAAATTAGTTTCTTTGTATTGATAATTGAAATATGGCTTTTACAGGAAACCAAGTTTGTTAGAAAACAAGGCTTTGAGTAATGAGAAAATCTTGGAATAGAAATATACTTTTTTTTCACTATTATACAAACATAAGAAATAATTATGAGCAAATAAATTATGGTATACTACCCGTTGTGTCACAATAGGGTATTCTGTAAATTGATATGCTTTGAATTGAAGGAGAAAATGTAAGTATCAAAATTTACTAGTATAATTTACAGAGAATAAACTATAAAACATTTTATAATTAATCTCTTGCTTAAAAAATAGAAGGTGATAACAGACAGATCACAGATGAGGCCACCTTCCTTCAATTTAATCACAGTGACCCACGTATTAGAGTAACCCTGCTGGAATTCTGGAGAGCACTCAAGGACCAAGCCTACAGAATGCTTAACCAAGGAAAAGAAAACTCTGAGATTATAGGAAGTTGCATGGCATTTTCTCGTTTTCATGTTTCATTTTTCATGTTTCATCTCTTGCAGTTTACAGTTTGTTAAAGAATGCCTGGGGGCTTCTTGTTTCCGAATGTTATTGAGAGCCGCTGTGGCATAGTTTGGATATCAGATTTGAGGCTTCTGAACGTGGCGACAGGCTCTACTATATATAAAAGCAGCAAAATCTATAGGATAGGGTAACCGAGGGCTTAACATGGGTGGGAAAATTCCGCACTGTGGCTGAGGTTCTGAGAAGTAGAGGAACAGGACACTTAGGGAAACTGTGAATGTCAGGGAGAAGCAAGGAAGTGCTATGCAAGCCATCGGGAAAGTGTGGATGAAAGGCCTCTGCTCTGGGCTGGTAGAGGAAGCTTTCCCTTGTACTTGTGTTAGTCTACAAAACTTGAAGAAGAGGCTTGTTTCAAAAGGCAGTTGATTAGCTTGAACTGTTTAGGAGACCCCAGACAGTGGGACCAAGATCTGTCCTTAGTGCATGAGCTGCCTTTTTGGAACCTAGTGCCTATGCTGAGATACTTTGATCAGCCTTGGTGCAGGGAGGAGGGGATTGGACCTAACCTGCCTCAACTGAATGTACCAGGCTGGGCTGACTCCCCAGGGGAGACTTTGCCTTGGAGGAAGTGGTAATGGGGGACAGATTGGGGGGAGAAAGGCTGGGGGGTGGGAGGAGAAAGGACAGGGAAATCTGTGGCTGATATGTAAAACGACTAGAAAATCTCTTATATAAAATAATAATAATAAAAAAAGAAACACAATTCCAGAGAACAAAATAACTAACTAGAAATGGAGCCTACATAATTATTGAATTATCCTGAAGGATTTCATAGTGAGTGTTACAAATACATGAGATAGAATAATGCAGGCTTAATTAAGCAAAATCAGGAAAACGGTATATAAGACAATATGATAAAAAATGGGTCAAAAGGAAATTTAGGGGCAGCAAATTCACTAATTAACTTGGAATATTGCTGTGAGATGGTCTTTCTGTACACCATGAATATGTGTTGCTACCATTGGCTAATAAATAAAGCCGCCCTGACCTCTGGCAAGGCAGGATAAGAGCGAGGTGGGAAATCCAAGCAGAGATACAGGAAGAAGAAAGGCAGGGTCAGAGGAGATGCCATCCAGCTGCCCAAGGAACAAGATGCCAGCAGACTGGTAATGCACGTGTCAAAATATAGATTAATAGAAATGGGTTAATTTAAGATACTAGAGCTAGGTAGCAATAAGCCTGAGCCATAGACCAAACAGTTTGTAGTTAATATTAAGCCTCTGAATGATTATTTTAAAAGCAGTGATGGGACCATAGGACAAGGTTGGGACAGAGAAAAGTGTCCGGCTACAGAATATTATTTTATTTTAATAAACTATATCAAATTTACTTCAATATTTGGTTTTATAATTGAAGATTACTATTGGATAATTACTATAACAGTATTCAGTATTAGGGGTGGAGAAAACAAGCTATTAATTACCTCTGTGAAGAGTTATTGGATTTTGCATTTAGAAAAGATGTACTTAATAGTCAAAAGCTCCAGTTTTACTATTTAAAAGAAAGATTCATTATCTCTATACTTCTAATTATAGCAAAATTTTATTTAGACATAATTTATCCAGTTCATGTAATCTCTACTATGGCATGAAATCCTCCCCTTCCACTGAATTTTAAGTCTTTCTTTACTACTTACAAAGTATGGCTTGACTGATTATTTAAAATTTATGAAGAGAAATTGGAAAATTTATTTTTCACTTTGAAACTGTTTGGTTACAAACCTACAGGGCACCACTACCATGTGAATTACAGACAGAATGGAATAAAAGCATAAATGGTACCCACATCATCAGCAACTTAGCTGATTAGACATGTAAACCATTCCACAGTTCTAGTGAGCACTAAGAAAAATCTGTTTCCAAGGTATCCTTAGCACTGGAAAGGCTAAAATCATAGTAGTACTTTTCTTAACAGCTCATCTGAGAAAATGACAGTGCTCAGAAGTCCAACAAAACAAGGGCTCATGAGGATGAGATGCCGCAGGGCCTAACAACACAAGCCTCATGACCAGTAGACCAATACCCACAACCTACAGTGGATAGAGAAAATTGAGAGTTGTTATCTGATCTCCACCCTTGTCCTGTAACATGTTCATTATCACACACACACACACACACACACACACACACACACACACACACACACACACACACACACCAAAATAACAACAATAATAATAAAGCTAAATCAAACCTAGTCAGTAAGTGGAGTTCTACATGGCCAAGATAAGAGAGTTCTTTATTACGTTAGATTGAAATGGAGAATGTCTTGATTATTGTTGCACCTTTTAGGATATCTTGCCCATCTGTTCATTGTGACTTTTAATCATTACAGCTGGATAGGTCTATTGGATGATTTTTGTTCATTGGCAGATTGTATAGCCCCTTCATTTGCTATGAGAACTGGTCCTCATTTATTTGCAATAGTTTCTGTGTTTCAAGATGAAAAGAGTTCTACAGACTGATTGAAAAGCAATATGGAATTACTGGTAATAAATTATACACAAATCCTGCCGTCTCGCGACCATTGCCAGCAGTCTTTTGAGGGGGTATCTTTGTGGATCTTCGTGGGCCTCCCTAGCTCTCTGCTTCCTCCCCTTCTCACCTTCTCATGTGGTCTTCATTTACCATGGTCTCCTATTCCTTGTTCTCCCTCTCTTTTCTTGATCCAGCTAGGATCTCCCACTCTTTCCCTCGACTGTCGCCCTTCTGGTGATGGGATGGCCAGACACCCAAATAGTGGTGCCATAAACCCCATCCAAGGACTGAGGAATCTGAAGGCAGACATCCACGGCTGGGCCCCTGGTGGAGCACTGGGAGTCTAATTAGTGAGTAAGAAGAGGATTTATATGAGCGAGAATTGTTGAAGCCAAGGTTGGATAAAGCACCGGGACAAATAACCAAATGAATGGAAGCACAGGATCTATGAACCAAAGGCTGAGGGGCCCCCAACTGGATCAGGCCTCCTGAACGGGTGAGACAGTCATTTGGCTTGATCTGTTTGGGAGGCAGCTGTGCATTGGTGCCAGGTCCTGGGCTCGTTGCATGAGTTGACTGTTTGAATCCTGGGACTTATGCAGGGACACTTGGCTCGGTCTGGGAGGGCGGAATGGACCTACCTGGACTGAGTCTACCAGGTCAACCCCGGTCCTCGGGGGAGACCTTGATCTGGAGGAGGTGGGAATGGGGGGTGGGCCGGGGGGAGGGGTGGGCGAGAGGGGGAGAACAGGGGATTCTGTGGCTATTATGTTGAACTGAATGGTGTTATAAAATAATAATAATAATAATAATAATAAAAAATTATACACAAATCTTCTTGAGATGATGAGCTTTCTATATATTTTATCACACTTAAGAAATTCTAAAACAGTTTGAGAATGTATTTTATTACCCATCTGCATGCATCATTGATTAGATTTTAGAAAAAAAATCTAGCCTTAGAATGTTATCTAAATAGTCATCACATGGCACCTGTGTTGAAATCACTCCTATTAACATCTGTGTATTATAATTGGATTCTTCCAAATTTGGTTGCCCCTTTACTGAAGTAAAATTCCAGTGGAATTCTTTAATCAAATGGTTAATGGCTAAAATGCCATGGAACTTCTGAGTTTTGAATTTTTGTTGAGTTACAATTACTGAAAAAATAGTTTTTAAATAAGAAATCATTGATATTTGTCACAAAATTCCAAGTAAAAACTCAACAAATTAAAAAGAGAATGTTCAAATAATAATACATAATATGTAATTTCAAAATTCTCTTCCTGTGCATTGAAACATTTTGAGAAAATAAATCACTGGTGCTGTTTTTGTTACATAGTAAATTCATATTTAAGAACAGAATGAAGCTGAGTGAGATTGACAAGGCCTAATCTTGAAGCATCTAATTTTGAGACATTATAAATATAAAAGCAAAAATGTTTTGATGAGCCTCATTGTGCATGTATTTTTAAGACATGTGCATCAAGCAAAGGAGAAACCAGTCCCTACATGAGAACAGTCAAACTCCAATTCACATAATTTTCCATGGAAAGAATGCAACTGAGAAAATTGTTCTAAATGAGCAAGTTTGCCCGCTCTCTCAGCACCTGTAGAAAATGACTAGAATAGACTCTGAAGTACAATTATGGGCTATATCAGAGCACCAGAATTTCAGCAATTTCGAAACAAATTTCAGCCACATTCTTACTAATCAAATATTTGATTTTGCTTTTAACAAGTAATTTATTATTTGTGTGTGTATGTATGTGTGCATGTGTGTATGTGAGAGAGAGAAAGAGAGAAGCAGGGAGGGAGGGAAGAAGGGAGGGAGGGAGGAAGGGAGAGGAGGGGAGGAGAGAGCGCACCATTATCTAGGGTTAAGAGTAGCTAGATTTGTCTTCTATCCACTTTAAGTCTAATTGACTTGGTGGCCACTATTCTACTTATGGAAAGACTAAAACTAAAGGTTATTCTTTTCATAGGAGGAGACAGAGATGAACAGTGACCTGCATTTAATGTTCTCCTTTGTATTCCATCCAGGACCTCAGTACATAGAGTGGTGTCACCCATACTTATAGGTGTGTGTGTATGTGTGGGGTCTTTCCATATCAATTTATCTAATGGAGAGAGTCCCTCACAGATGTGTCCTGAGGCTTATCTTTTAGGGGATTCCAGGTCCTGACAAGCTGACAAGCTATGTTCCAGTGAGGAATGTGAAAACTTGATAAAATTCAGTTTCCAAGAGCAAAGAAAGCTTTACTGACACACAGAACAAAGATTTGCTGATACACACTTTTGGATATATAGGTTACAAGGCAGTTAAGCCCTAGAGATAGAGACTTCTGGATATATAGGTTACAAGGCAGTTAAGACCTAGAGATAGAGTATGCATAGCCCACAAAGCCAAAATATATACTCTGTAGACAAAGTGCACAGATCCTGGTACTCTATTTGAACCCTTCACTTATATTTTGGGGGATACAAATTACAGTTTATGCTCTTCAGTCTTTAGCACATGCCATTATTCCTAGTTTTGGGAGTGAAGCTGTGCTGGGGAGAAGTGACATTACATTCTGGGTCACTGACACTGATAAACTTGTCTCAGAATCCGCAAGTGTATCTGGGAACACAGAGACTCCCACTGTTGCAGTGGCCAAATGAAAAGTATCCAGGTAGGTTACCCAGCATATCCTGCCTTGTGCCAGCAACATCTTGGCGATTATCTTAAGCTTCATTCAGCACTTTTTTCTCTTCTCACACTTCCAGCTTCATTTTAATATGAATTTGTCTACTGCTGAGCAGTTCTGTGATTTCATCCTCTTAGCATATGGTGTGTGATGGCATACTGAGCTGTACTAGGACCTCAGCCTTTAGTTTAGCAGTATGGATGATGCCAGATTTTTTTTTTTTCTGGAGAAAAAAATCTGTAATAAGAAAGTTTGTGTTACCAAAATACAAACATGGGTTGGAGAAGGGCTCATGAAGTTCCACTCATAACCAAGGAGCTATTGGCAATTTTTTGGTTGTTACAGCAAGGAAGTCGATTTCTTCAGGGACACAACCCCTGGGAGGCTACCTATGTTCCAGTGCATGGTCCTGTACCAATGCACATACAGGTAAAATTAAGTTGACTCAGTGGGTTAAAAACTAAACACATAAAGTTGGGAAGGAAAAGTAGTGGGGGCTGTAGGGGATGAGGACTGAAGGAGAGAGTAAGGGGGTAGATTTGATCGAAGCATATTATATGTTTATATGGAATTCTCAATCAATTAAAAAAAAAGCTTGTCCCGAAGGGCTGTGAGTTCTATATGTTGTCCCCATATCCTGAAAAAAGTGCTCTAATTGCTATTTCTCTATCCAAGGACTTGTTTTTTAAAAAACGATTTTAGCATTTATATATCTTTCTTTCCATACACCAGTCTAGTTGATTTTTTTCCCTTTGAGTAAGTGCAGTTTTATTATTCACTTTAAAAAATGAAGGGCAGGAACTGGAGACAGAATTCTGTGACAGAGCACTTACCTGCATGCAAGGTGTACCCTGAGCGATCCTCAGCACTGTGAAAAATAAATCCATAGTAAATAAATAAATAAATAAATAAATAAATAAATAAATAAATAAATAAATAATGAAAAATAAATGATAAAGGTCTTTAGCTGATGTTTGCCATGTTTAAACTCTGAAAGGTAAGCAAAGGGGAACTTCAATTTGACTTGTGATGATTGAGATAAGCACACTTATACTAGTTTGGCCCCATATGGAAGTGTTTGTGTTTTTCCTTACATGATTGCTGTTGCAGGAAGCTGCACAGTCTATGCTTAGCAAATGCAGCAGCTACACAGCTCCCCATGAGCGTGGCTATTCAGCGAATGTCACTGTTAGAGACAACTTTCTTTCACCGTGTCAAAAGACTCCAGGGAAAAGTGGTTTTGTTTTGCTTTTTGCTTCTTTGTAGTTTCAGAAATTTCAGTTCAAAGTCACTTGGGGTTTTCTTTTGAGGCCTGTGGTGAGTTAGTGCATTATATTAAGGAGGCTAAGAACAGCAGAGCTGCTCGTCTCATAGAAGCTGAGAAATAATTACAGCATGAAGGAACGGACAGTATCTCCATTACTCCTGCAGAGCATGCCATTAGTGACCTAACTTCCTCCCACTTAATCTCATCTCCTGAAAGTTCCTTCATCTCCCAATAGCACCACAAGCTTGTGACCAAGCCTTTAACAAATGTTCCCCAGGGGACAGTTAAGACTCAAACCACAAGAATTATAAGATATCAGATTAGATTAGAGAATTCAAACAGAAAAGATTTTCCTGAGGCTGAATCTCAGCTATATTTTCTTCTTTATCATTTTTGGTGGCACTTCCTGTGCAGATAGATCTATGAGTTCACACATCTTCTTGAAGTATGTGAAAAATACAGAACGACTTATCAGGTTGACAAGGTTCTAAAACACTTTGACATCAGTTGCTTTCACTGTTTTAAGGCAAGTCTATTTGTTGTACCTGATAGTACTTGACATTATGTGTGAATATATTGTAGAGGGAGATAGTCTACATGCTGACATAGCCTTGACCTAAAAATTCTCTGGAAACAAGAATTCCACTTGAATCCACCTATTGCTGTTTTTCTCAGCCGAGGGAGTAAATGTGTTGACATGCACACACTTGCTCACCCAGCTAACACTTCCTGAGCACCAGCCATCAAAGCCTTACATTTAAAGATGAATGAAGACATCTTCAATCCCCTCAAGGTACTCAATGTCTAGTACCTAGGCAGGCTTACAAATCAAATGATAAAGGGACAAAACACATGTCATGGAAGATCTATGTACAATGGGTTTTGAGATGCAAATAAATACTTCCCAAAAGAGAAAACAGTGATGTTAAGAACCTAGAAATACATAGGAGTAATGAGAAAAATAAGGACACACAATTTCACTGGGAAATGAGTGTGCAGTAGCTGGTACTTAATGCTGGTGCCTATAAGTCTTGGTTATATCTCTCGGTATTTCTTTCCTTGTGTGTTGTCCAACACTCAAATCTGTGCTAGCCCTCAGATAAATGCTGTTTAATGAAATATGGTAGAATTGTTGTTTTGTGACTTTTGAGGCTTCATTTGGAGTCCTTGCTTTTATGACACTTTTTTGAAGGAAACTCATATGTGAATATTGATGGATCCCTCATATCATGAAAAGCTTGAGCTGTGTGGAGTTATTGTATAGCAGGAGCCATTATACTGAAGAGTATAAACAGAGCTTTCTCCCCCACCCACCTATTCCCAAGTACCTGACAGCCACTCCCCAAATTACCAAACAGAGGCTTATATTAAATGCTTGGCTGTTAGCGCAGGCTTATTACTAATTAACTCTTACATTTAAATGAATCCATTCCTATTAATCTGTGTATTGCTACATGGCCATGAATTTACCAGTCCTTTGGTATCTTGCTTCTTGGGCAGCTGGCTCACATATCCCTCTATTCTACTGTTTTTCATCCTCGTCTTCAGTTTGATTGTCCTGCCTAACTTCCTGCATGGATACTGGCCAATCAGCACTTTATTAGCAAATGAAAGTATTACATAGTCATATTGTACAGAAGGATCATCCCACAGCAGAAGAGAGCCCAAGACTCTGGGACTGAGGCATATGTGGAAAGAAGAGATCTTGGAAGTATGTTTTCCAGCAGTGGTCACCTTAGCTGGGAATCTGAATTTAAACCTTTCCCCAGTTACTGACATCCAAAAGTATAAGCAAAATAAATGACCATGTTAAACCCACTAAATTTTGGAGTATTTTATTACATAGCTATGAACAACCAAATAGAGGATACAAGTGCAAACTGCAAATGTGTGAAACAATTCCTTATAACCTAAGAACAAGAAGAAGTTTAATATTGTAATAAGGATGAAGAAAATAATTCTAAGGCAAATATATCTGTAAGACTATTTTCAATTACAAGTATATTTATTCCTTAGAAATGTTCTTCCTTGGAATTATCCTTGTGTTTCTGGCTAAGATCTCAGTTGAATGTTAATTCAAAGTGTACTTCTCCGGCTAGTTCCTATTCCACATGATGTCCAGCCAGAACACCGAACCCTGGCTTTGATATTGTTTCCTTTCTAGGATGCATCACCATCCATACTTATTTGATTATTCATTTTTTTTCTTTACCTCTCCCGTGAATGCAGAAGAGCATTTCTCCTTTGTCTACTTTCAAAGTAAGTAGATAAAACCCATTTATAAATCATTAAATAAAACATAACCATGATTTTTTAATATAAACATCAAACTTCTAGATTCTGATATTATATATATTTTTTTAACTTGTGCCCCAAAGAGTCCTTGCTGGAGTGGAGTAGCTGATTGTAATGATTCTTAGGACATCAATTTACATGTTTAACACCCAGATTAATGAACCTGTAGCAGTGAAAGAGATCTTAGAAACCAATTTCATAGATCAATATTATGTATTAAAGATGAGGAAGTTAAATCTTGATGAATAGAAATAACTTCAACACAATAAAACTTATCAGAGAAAGAATTGGTGGAAGTCAGGTCCCACTCTTCCTCCTGGTGCCATGGCCTTATCCAACCAATAGACTGTATTTTTCTGTTTTCCAATGAAATGATCTTTTAATGCATCAAGCCAGAATTACTAAACCAACTATTTCAAACCAATCTTCTTGATTACTTCATTTTAGAGATATTTTATAGAGGTTCCTATTCTGGACAGTACATAATTATTGTGGGATATTTGATCACACTGTGTGAAGATATGTCCTTCCTTGTCTGACTAAGGTACCTTCTGATTGGCTTAATAAAGAACTGAATGGCCAAGAGAGGCAAGAACTGGGCAAGAGAGGATAGGCAGGACTTCCAGGCAGAGATAGGAACTCTGGGAAGAAAGAGAGGTGGAGATTCCCTCGCATGTGATATTATTGTATTTGTGCTCTAACAAAAAAAGCTTGCCTGGAGATCAGAGGAAAAAGCCAACCACTATATTAAACATAGAGGTCAGGCAATGGTACCACATTTCTTTAATCCTAGGCAGAGATTCATCGGATCTCCATGAGTTCAAGGTCACACTGGGAACAGAGCCTGGAGTGGTGGCATATGCCTTTATTTCCAACACTAGTTAACCACAGAGATCTGAAGGTCTGTACAGAGAGAGAGAAAGATAGAGCTGGGCAGAAAGAGGAAGTGATGTAGCTAGGTAGAGAGAGAAAGTAAGTTGGCAAGGCACAGAAATATATATAGGCATGAGTATACAGGAAGTAGCTCTCTCTTGGGCTGATGATTTGCTAGTGGTAAGAACATGGCTGGCTTCTTTCTGCTACTCTGATTTTTCAGCTTTCACCCCAATATCTGGTTTTAGATTTGTTTATTAATAAGACTGTTCAGCAATTCATGTTACACCAACAAGATGCTCAGGAAGTCAGACGTACAGTATGGAGGAAAGTTAATGAAACAGGTGGCAGAATGTAGATTAACATAAACAGGTTAATTTAAGTTTTAAGAGCTAGTTGTGAACAAGGCCAACCTTTCACACTTTGTGAGAAGTCTCTGTATGATTATTCAGGAGCTGACAGTCCAAAGAAAGAATTGCTACACACAATTGCTCGAAACAGAATTCCATATGAAACTACAACTTGTGGTTATAAAAATAGCTAGGTGAAGCCAATTTGAATCTCTCTACATAGAATTTATGATAAGCCCAAGCTAGGTCTTGCTGTCACATGGGTCAGCTTGTGGAATCTGTATGTGGTTGGAAGTATATTTAGGACCATTTTTAAAATCCAGGCAATGAGGCATTGCCTGGACAACATGTTGAGAGATTGTGGAGCAGAAATTTCAATCTTGGTTGTCTCTCCAGAGAGTATCCTCTAACTACAAATGACATTCTTCCCTATTGACAACAGAGGAGCATGGTGTATAGTGGACAGGGCAGTCATGTTGAAGAAATTGCCCTGGACCATGACTTGAATGGATTAGCAGAAACTTGGAACTTACACTGCTCAATATTTCTCCTCCAAGAATGTCTGCAGTATTTAATTCTAATGGAAGTTTCTATTTCTTTTCCTTGCTCAGATTCATGCTTTAGTAAACCTACCCTGGAGTGGATTCTTCTCCCCTCTTCATTCCTCCACTTTCTCTATAGGGTCAGGTAGCTTGTTCTCCATCTGAGCATCAAGTATTTATACCAGAGTGTGCCTGTGGCCTTGCTTGCTTTGCTAGGCAAGGTGGTGCTTCCCTGATGCAGTAGATCACTAGTCTATATGGCCGTCATTTTAGTTGATTGTCACTTCTCTTGCTTACGATGGTTGCAGAGCTAGATTAAAGCACAAATAGCTGTTCTCTGCTACACACAGGTCACAGATTGCTCATTGTGTATAAACCCTTGTGTAATGGTTTACTTTGTCATCTAACCATAGATAGGGACATAAAATTTGTCTTGTGCTTGACTGAATTAACTGAAATGTTACATCTCATCTTGGCCCTTAGACTAGAATTATCTATCATTTGGTCCATAAACCTTCAGAACTGAACCAAATCATTACACCCTTTTTCATTCCAATTTTCTCTCCTCTCCTCTCCTCTCCTCTCCTCTCCTCTCCTCTCCTCTCCTCTCCTCTCCTCTCCTCTCCTCTCCTCTCCTCTCCTCTCCTCTCCTCTCCTCTCCTCTCCTCTCCTCTCCTCTCCTCCTCTCCTGTTTCCTTTCTCCTTTTCCTTTCTTTTCACTGTTATATGAATTTTATCATATATCCCTCCATTATTTTGCAGAATCCTAAGGAATACATAGTGAAATTTTATTCATTACACCAAAGACTGGAATCTGAGCATGTATTCTTGCTTGTCTCTGTCTTGTTCTTTTTCAAGTCCATTGAGATGCTTATCTCAGATGTATTTTCTTGTCAATAAATTTTAAAATCTTGCATAGATTTGCAATGAAGGAGGAGTTTGAATTAAATTTATAGGTAAAATCATTCCCTAGTTTTGGCTGAAATAGACATAATCATACTGATTTACAGTTACATTTTCATAAATTTGATTCCAATGATTCATAACAGTCTAGGAGATTAGATATTGGTGTTTTAAATTACAAATGAGAAACTAGACTCAGATAGTTTATGGTGAAGCCTTCAGAGAAGTCTGACTGAAGCTCAAGTAAGTTTCTTCTTAGAGCTAAGCTTAAATCAGAGTGTCCAGGGGCAAGGAATAGAACACCAGATAAAGGGAATTGCATTCAGGCTTGATTGCTTATTTATCAGCAACTCTGGGTATTCATACATAGAACTTCCATTTGCCAGCTGCACAACAGAATAATAATTTTTCTGAAAAGTCATTGATTATGTGACATATTAAAACAATATTGGAAAATTCATAAATATTCTCTATGTACCATATGCTATTAGTTTCTATATCTAGTTCTCTATTGTCTGTAAGTTGGTTACGGTTTCAAATGATTCTGAAATTAAAGTATATTAATGATATGGATTAATGGATTTGAAAAGCTCACTCATGTAATAATGCCTGCTTTCTCTCAGTATTCAAATATCAAATACAATTTCTTTTTTCTTCACTGGCTCTGAAAAAATGTGGTTATTTTGAGATCTTGGAGAATGATGATTTATGTCAAAATTGAATTTGGGGTCATAAGAGATTATTTTATGATCAAAGGTGGCATTCACCTCTTTGCTATCCCATAAGATCTTACAAAAGCTTGTAGTATTTTATATTACTAATACGTATTCAATTTACCATGTGGAGCAAATTTGAAGAGAATGGTTCAGTGATGATTCTGTGATCACCTCTTATTCTAAACTGTCCAGGAAAGTGCTGAACAGCCCAGTGTGTATGTCTGAAGGTCATCAATAGTGCTCATATTAGTAATTTCTCAATACTTTGTGGGTCAGAGAAGTGTTTCTTAATTCTAACAACTGTAGGAATCAGTGAGGCATTCATAAAATGAAAGTGCTGATTCCATAGATTGGAGTGAAATTCTGCACTTCTAACAAGAGCTCAAGGGATATTGATAGTGTATAGCTTGTAAGTTAAAATCTAAGTAACATAATACTGAATATTCATTAATTTAAGAGCTTAGGCTATAGATATTCATAGGAGTTCCTATCTGGTAAGGCCAGAACCAAGGCCTACAGTGTTGAATAAAGGTAATTCTGGCAGCATAATTTTTTTAGATCTATCAAAATGTATTGTGATCACAAAAGTTGTGATTTATTTGAGTTCAGTCTACTTTGCATCACACAAATTTCTTTATACCGTCTTCCCAGTTTATGCTGCAGTGATCCTCAGACTACAGTTCTTTGGCAATGATATCTATCCATGGGGGTATTTCCTTTGTTTAAGAGCTTTATTTAATTTCGCGTACTGAGGAAACAGCTGCTTATCCTTAAAGACCTGCTGTCTACAGGGAACCTTCCAGAATGCTGTAGTTCTGTGGTTCTGAGAAGAGCAATTTTGCACCCCCAACTGGTGATGTTTGACTATATTGAGAGAGACTTTTGTCGCAACTTAGCTACATTGTCATTGACATCTACTAAGCAGTGGTGAAGAATAGTGATCAACACTCTACAACACAAAGGAATTACAAAATTTTTTTGCAATATAGAGTTGTCTATCCATAAACATCCCAGATATTGTGGTTGGGGCACCTCTAGGTTCAGATGGCCAATTTTAGATTCCTTTTGGTTGCTTCTATTCTGTTCAGTCACACTTAGTTTTTCCTCTTTGGAAAAAACACCCTCAGGGCTTTACACATATTAAACACATAGTCACTTATATTGACTATTGAGTTTTATACCAAGATCCTCATTTTTTAAAAATCCATTTTTTATTCATCATAGGTTCTCAGAAGAACAATTGTATCTTTGATCTATTTCCTCAGAACCACTATGCATACATATGTGTATGTATATGTACATGTGTATAATATATACATATAGGTAATTATTATATGCGATGTATACACAGACAAATACTATAGAAAATATATAAACATATCCTTAAATATAACTGGATTTACAATTTATAAAGAAACTCAAATTCAGTGTGTTGTGCAGGACAGATAGGCTAATCTAAGAATGCAGACAGATTCATAGACTCTGGCTTAGGGTGAGATGTTACTCTGGTCTGCAAGGCATACTATCAAGTCATCAATCACCGACTGTAGGAACAAAAATCCATTTATCGTTTGCCAATTGGAAGAAATACAATTGACTGGAACCAGCTGGGTTTGGCCTCTCTGCGAGGCTGTGACCCATTTAATCAGTTTGGAATGCATCCATAACTTTGAAGGTGGGTCAGGAAAGATGGCAAGCATGGACAAAGTCAGCTAAGACCAACATGCTCTCCATTTAAAGTGTTTGATGGAAGAGACATGATAATTAAAAAAGAAAGAAAGAAAAAAGCTATGTGAGCAAGGTCAAGGCTAAGAGTAGGAAGATGGGCTATTCTTTATGATTGCAAAAACTGACAAAGTATGTTTAGTTTGGAAAGACCTGAAAAACCTCACATAACTCACCCTGTGCTCTATTTCACCAGCAGTGTGGGGAATAATGAAATCTGCAGTTCCTGGTTTGTGTCTGTCGTCTACACCATTCCAGGGACAGTAATCCTGGGCAGTGTCTTTCAATTGGAGACATTTCCCTTGAGAGATGGAGTTTTTAACAGGACCTACATATGAAAGTGCATGGACTTTCTCCTGCCTGGTTTTGATTTTTCCTTCTTAATGCAATTTCATGGATCTCTTTGAAAACAGACAAAGGAGAGAAGATCTTCATTGCTCATGCTTTCCAAATTTGCTCCATAAATTGAATTTCTATACCATGTGTGAAACTTAGATCTAATAGACAGGAATGTTCTCTTGGATTTCTGTGGAATATTACTTCTGAAGAACACTTCTTCCTAGCTTTATTTTATTTTTACCTCACTACAGTGATTGATCTGCTTTACCATTGCTCTAAATTGCAACCCCTTCATACTCTTAATTTCAGCCATCATCCTGTGTTTTAGTGTTTACTTCTTTTTATATCCAATTTAATGTTTTCTGAATCCCATTAAAACTAAAATCCACTGGCCCTTCATTTCAGTGCCATTCTTTGTTTCATAACTTCATTTAATTTGCAGCAATTTCCATGTATGTTTCTCATGCTCTTTCATATTCCCTTGATGCCTCTGTGGTCCTCTCCATGAATTGTACTAGCCTGACTGAATCCAAGCTCTGGGTATTTCCAACTTTCTTCCTTTGCTACATAGAGACTTGAACAGCTGAAGGTGCTTGGGAAAAACTCCCTTTCTCCTTCTCTTATACTCATAAAAACCTCTGTCTTCTCATCTTCTTAGATTTATGGCCACTAACCTTTTACCTCCTAACACTGCATCAAAATCCAGCTGAACTCTCTAGACCAGTGTTTGGCAATTGTTGTCTGTAAATGGCCATAGAGCAAGTAATACGAGCTTTGCAGCCATACCTTTTATTTCACAGTTCAGCCATCATGGAGAAAAAAAAAAGGATTCAATTTAAATGAATGGGTGAATGGGTGTAACTTTCTTCCAACAAAATTATTTACAGAAACAGTAAGCTAGACTTGGACCACAAACTGTGGTTTGATTGTCATGCTTTAAATGATCCACTCATCTATCCTACACAATTTGTTGTCTTCTCTCTGTCCTCAAGCCTTCTACATACATTCCTCATCCTTGCCTAGTTCTTTTGATTAATGTTGCTCTCTGTTGTTTTTAAACATTGGAAGAATTAGAAGAAAGGATTCCCATGTCCCATGCTTCCTGGATGCATGCCTATCCTCTTCTACATTCCCTCCTTTAACTGTGAATGAAATACTCTGCTCCTCTCTGAGGCTATCACCACCCTCTCCTCAGTCCCTGTAACTGTAATCTGTTTCTTTCCATCTACTGCAGGGACTGTTTTAGCAATCTACACCTCTCTTTCATGCAATATTATTTCCTCTTTCAAGTATTATTTATGTCAGCATTCTGTACTTGTTACCATCTATAAAGAGGAAAGAACAGAAAAAGGAAAAATGCATCCATCGACTTCATATTTCTTTTCTGCTCCAGTCCCATGTATCTGAACTAATAATAACTGCAGTGAGCTCTTGTTATTATCTCCCTTCACTTTTCTCTCATGTCTTGAACTTGTGTCCATTCAGTTTCCATCACCACTATCCCATCAATGCAAGATACCTCTGTGGACCTATCCCTGCCACTTTCTCATTTTACACTCTGGTGTTCACACTTCAGACTTCCTTTCAAGCCCAGAAATGTGAGAAAATATCATTACCTCCTCTACCCTGCCATCCTAACTTGCCTCCTGGAACCAGCTTCTTTATTTTTAGATAGGGTCTTGTGTAGCCTAGGTTGGGCTCAGACTCACTACGTAGCTGAATGTAGCCTTTAACATCTGCTCTTTCAGGATCTACTTTCCATGTACTAGCATTACAGATGTGTACAGCCTTGCCTGCCTAGGAATCCACTCTTGATGTCTCTAGCTATCCCATTTGCTCACTATTTCAGTCTGGACATCAAGAATCATCTTTTCAGTGAGCTTCCTAGTCACAACATAAACTGACAAGCTGACAAATGCACTTTCATTTGAGAGTTCTGCCTCATCGTCTGTTTTCTTCATAGTACTTACTACAAAATCTTCATGTGCTTATATTTATAAATGTTATTGTCATTGCCTATCACCATGAGGGGGTAAGTCCCACAACTCCAAAGGTGCTATCCAGTTCCCTGTCATATTCCTCATACCTGGATAGTTTTTAGCATACCTGGAGAGGTAGCTTACACTGAGTAAATGATCAGTGAATAAGTCTTTGAAAGTCTCCCTACCCAAGCAATCATATTCTATAACCTACATAACCACTTGAGAATGTAGTCCTCTTATCTGCACAGAATCTTAAAAATCAGGGAAGATAACTGACCTGTGCAAAACACAGGTATGAAGCAAGTTTTTCAGTCTCTGTTTAACAATGTAAATATGGAAGTCCATTGGAATCCCATCTCATTCTCTCATGGGGCTTCTTCTACTAGAAAACTCTTAGTAATTCAGAAAAGTTTGTATTGCATTTATGTGTGTGTGTGTGTGTGTGTGTGTGTGTGTGTGTACCACACATGCAGGTGTATGTCTTAGTGTTCATGTGGAGGTCAGAGAACAGCTTGCTGGAATTAGTGCTATCTTTCTACTCTGTATGTCCTGGGGATTGAACTAGGGTCTTCAGATTTGATGGCAAGTACCTTTAGCTCTTGAGCCTTCTTGTTGGCTCTATAAATTTCTAATGTTATTTTCCCCATCAATCATTTTATCTGATCAAAACTCTTGACTAGTATCCATGCTAATTTTTTTTAAAAAGATGTGTACCTGAATTTTCACAAGCTGCCACCGATACATTTGCTTCCCTTCTTTATATAAATTATATATTCAGTATCTAAGATGTGTTAACATTTGATAGAACATTTTCTATTGTCTGTGAATTCTGCACCTCCTTTATGTGTTCTCACAGTACTGTGTGGCCTTCATTACAATGTTTAGTACTATAATTTTTATCTGTCTAGTACAAGGCATGTCTTAAATATGTTATCTCTTTTAATTGTTCTAACAAACTAATATTAATAAAATTAATTTTTAGAGCAGACATGTACTTTGTCTGTCGCATATATGATTTTACTTAATTGTCAAATGCTAGGAGTTACATGCAGGTTTATGATAATTTTAAAGACTAAAAGGAAACAAACAAAGAGAGTCTCCTGAGATCCCCATGGCAACTGCAGCTACTAAGTGTTCAAGTGTGGACATTCTCACACCCACATATGCTTGATTTTGGTGACCACATTCTTAGTATTTATTATTAACTATTAACTCATACTAATTTTCCATAAAGGATAGAAGAAATAAGTACTAGAAAAATGAGTAAAACACCACACTCAATTTCCATCATTCAATCTATTTCGGCCTTTTGTCAGAACACGACTAATTGTGTTCATTTTTTTTAATAATGATCATGTCAATCTTGAGGAAAGCCATACAAGTCACTGGGCATCTCCTACAGCACCTTACTGCCCCCTCTTTCCCAAGATTATCTCACTCACTTGGCCATTGCTGGACTCAGTGATCACTGGTTGGTTAGTACTTTCAGACCTCTGAACATGAAAGACTGGGTAAGCTGCTGAGGTAGAAGAATGTTGGCATGATGTCTGAGGGCCTGTGTGGCAGTGGCTCCAGCAGTCATTGGTTGTTGTTTCGTGCTGAATGAAGGAGTCACTGTATGAATCAGTTCTTCTGTAAAATGGGGTTAATCCTGTGTCTTAGAAAATTAAATTAGTCAGTATGTGTAGCATGCTTAAAAAAGCATTTGGAGTTGTGGTTAGTGATTTTAACCTCCCTTTGGAAATGACATATAGGTGACACCCTTCAGACTTTGTTCCCCTGAGGCTGATTATTTCTTTGACATATGAATTCAGGGAACAAATACCTAAGAAGCCAAACCAAACCAGACAAAAAAACCAACTACCAAATATCTAGAACACCTCATCAGTTCAAGTAAATGTTATTTAATTGACTGTTATTTTTCACGGAAGAGGCTGGTGGGATATTTTGTTTTTTTGTGCTTTTTTCCCCTTCTTTTTCAGAGGCTGATGAACATTACACAGACATCATAAAATCTGACAAATCAATTTTGAATTTGGGGAGATGGAATTTATAATTGTCTTGATCCATGACTGCAGGGTGTACAAATGATTCCCTTGTTGACCAAACATTATTACTATGGACAACAGTGCCCACAATGATTTTCTTTTACTTTTGGCAGATCCTGCCTTATCTAATTTTTTCTGGATGCTGCATTCATTGTGTGTATAGGAGCACAGATACTGCCCTTTCCTAGCACAAACAAGATAGCTTTCATCTGAGCCTTTTCTCCTTCCCATTTTCTTCACCTCTTCTTCTTCTTCCTCCTCTTTCTCTCCGTATCTTTCTTCCTAATGCATACCAAAAGAGCTTAATAAATCGCTTTGAGTAGCTGTGACACATAATTGTGCACTAATATGCACTAAACTAGAATAAGACTAGAGGTTAGATAAGGTCTAATTGAGAAACACAAATGATTCCAATGAAAACTATTTTGTTTTGTAAAAAGTATAAAGAAATGAGTTATTCTTTCTAGGAATTCTTTCTTTTTTCCCTTTGGTTTTTCGAGACAGGCTCTCTCTGTGTAGCTTTGGAGTCTGTCCTGGAACTCACTCTATAGTCCAGGCTGGCCTTGAACTCACAGAGATCCACCTGCCTCTGCCTCCCAAGTGCTGTGATTAAAGGCATGCGCCATCACTACCCTGGGGAATTCTCTTTTCTTAAAACCTAATGATATTGCAACAGCTGGAGGCCCTTGGTGAAGACGTTTGTCAATTTTCAGCTAAGCATTGCTTGACAGTCTAGGTAGGCATTCCTCAAGAAGATGGACTGTAACACTTACATATGTGTGTTTCATGGTTTGGGCCTCACATTACCATCAACAGATTGTCATTAACTACTTATAGTGAAGTATTAATTCTGCTAATCACTCCAAACCACAAAGGCCTTTGTCTTTGATAAATGTTCAGCCAATATTCCTCATCACCTCTGAGGTTTTGGAGCTGCCACTGTGCACTAAGATGAGGGGGCAGTTCAGGAGCAGAACTGACTAGAAGCCCATATGGAAGCCTCTACCACCTCTTTTCCCTCCTTGCCACACCCAAGCCTTTCCAGAGCATGTCCTACTTAGCAATTTTATCCCATCCATTCTCTTGTTACTCACAATGTTTTGTTGGAGGATTTAGTAAGGCAACTCCACGTAGTTAAAAGGGAGGTTTATTTGGGGGTTTTACTTAGAACAAGTAAAGGATAGGTTACAGGATCTGGGAGAGGTGAAGTGCAGTCCAGTGGTCTCTGGAGAACTCTGCTTGGTCTGCCATCCAACATTCAGGATTTCCAGGAACCAAGAGAGTCAGCACATCTGGATCTCGGGTCTTAAGAGCTCCCATATCAGCCCCACCTCAGGGGCAGGCCATAGGTAGTTGTGATAGTTACTGGAAGCCTCAATGGGGGTAGTACTTCCAGGTTAAAGCTGGAACAGCTACCCACTACAATGTTTCCCTCTGAACTACCTTATCTGGTTGTATCTTAAGCAGAGAACCCACAGACCCATAAAGTATTTGTATATGGAGTAAGCTTCATTCTTGCAAGTGCCAGATTGTGGTTAATACATTGTACATCCCAACTTATTTGGGGGTCAGAGAAGCAGAACAAGCCACAGCCAACCTCACCTTGCCAATTCCTCAGCTGATCTTGTTTCCTCAGACTGAAAGCCTCTGAGTTCTCACCGGAAAATGGATCAATATCTTTCTGCTTCCTGCCTTCACTTCCTGGGATTAAAGGCATGTGTCCTTCCCAAGCAAAGACATGAGATCTCAAGTGCTGGGATTAAAGGTGTGTGCCACCATTCCCAGTGTGGCCTTGAACTCACAGAGATCCAGACAGATCTTTGCCTCCAGAGCG
The DNA here is from genome assembly GCF_049852395.1 of Peromyscus maniculatus bairdii. Lineage (NCBI taxonomy): Eukaryota > Metazoa > Chordata > Mammalia > Rodentia > Cricetidae > Peromyscus > Peromyscus maniculatus. The sequence goes on from NC_134861.1 coordinate 43,197,426, forward strand.
ATAGAATAAAGGGTGTGTGTTACCGCTGCCTAACTTCTATGTTTAATATAGTGGCTGCTCTGTTCTCTATCCCCCAGATAAGTTTACTGGGGTATATATCAACCACATCCCCCACCCCTTTTTTTGTCTAAAATAAAAGTTATAACTAATATAAGAAAAACTATATGCAATAAGTTCAATAACTATATATAATATATATAGTCAAGAATTGCATTAGCAATGTCTAGTCTATTAACATTTGACAAATTCAGACAAAATTTCATTATTTATCCTATTTTGGTGAGTTCAATACAAAAATTTATATACAATATACAAAAATCCATCCTCTTTTTGGAGACTTCAAAGTCGCTGTTAGGTGTGGTCATGGTTCCCTGCAGAAAATTTGTGTGTGTGTGTGTGTGTGTGTGTGTGTGTGTGTGTGTGTGTGTGTGTGGTGTGTGTGTGTGTGTGTGTGTGTGTGTGGTGTGTGTGTGTGTGTGTGTGTGTGTGTGTGTGTGTGTGTGTGCATGTCTACTCTGTGGTTTGGAGCAATATCAATTGTATCTGTGGCAGAATCCTGTCTCACAGCCAGTCCCAAGTTTGTAATACAACAGGTTCCATTATTCTTCACCAAGATCTTCTTTGAGTTCAAATCTCTGTGAGCAATAGCTGGCTTTCCTTGGGTACCAACAATCTCCATGTGAAGATGGGCAAGACCGCTTGTCATGGACAGAGATTTTGACCATCCCTTCCACTGTAACAGTGTATCTGTTCGAGTAATCAAAGAGGGGACCATACTCACAGGATTCCGACACCAGCCACAGCTGAGTCCATGTGCCATTGTCTTTGTTCTCTGCTACAAATCCTAGGATGTTCTCATGGCGTAACATCACAGTTTGATAAAACTCTGCCTCTTGGAACCACGAACGTTCTTCCCTAGGAGAGAATATCTTCACAGCAACTTCTTCTCCCCCCCACTTGCCTAGACAAACTTCTTCAAACTGATCATCACCAATGCTTTCTTGTAACAGATGGTCCTGGCAATTCTTCCCTGAACGAGCAGAGGTAAACCCTTCATCCCCGGTAGCAGTGTTGCCGCCAACAACACAATGAGAATCAGCTGACAACGCAGAGCAGCAGCCACAGCTTCCATGGTCCCACTGCCTCCATTTGGGGCCTGGCCCCGACCACAGCTGGCCTTCAACTCGGGATCCTCCTGCCTCTGCCTCCTTTAACAAGTCCTACTGGCATGTGCCACCACAACTAGCCACTTGCAGCTTGGGCCTGAGCTGGGGAGTGCAAGGCCACAGGCAAGTGTCTTTTTGATGAATTTGTTCCACCAACATTGGGTAGCCAGATTTATGTGAACTTCATTTTTTGCAAATGCCAGATGATATACCCTCACTTTAGAGATGAGAGATACTGTGATAGAGCAGCAATTCCCACAGCATGTTGACAGGGGTACAAGGGCTCTTTTTAAGGTAGTAAGTTAAAAGACTTTGATTTTTCAGGAATTGGGCTGTATATAATAACATAAGAATGATAGCTCTCTTTCCTGCTTATTTTTTTCAGTACTACTATTTTAGAGGAAGATGGAGTTTAAATACAGATATTTAACACTCCTGAATCCACATGTTTCTGATTTTCACATAGAGGAAGGACGGGGTCAAAATCTTTTTTGTCACCAACAGCATCTAGCTATAATATTATGGTGTTTTACTCTATTTTTATGTATACACTAGAGTTGCAGCACATTGAGATATTTCTTAAATAGAATTGATATAAAATCAATCTATGAGTAAATTTATCTCTAATAAAAGCATGAGTTAGGTTCACATGTGTATATAATTAATTCTGGCATGTGAATTAGGAATAACAAATACAAATGATGTGTAAATGACTCTTTAAAAGAATAGCATAAAGGTAAAGGTGCCAAATACCACTATTCTATGAATAGTGTAGGGCAAGCTTTTAGGAGAAGGAACCCAAATGGTATATACCTACTCCATGAGGAATCTGTTCTGTGCCTTTTCCTGATGAAAGAAATTTTCAGGGAATTGCACTGTGTCATGGGCTCAGAATTCCAACTAGTAATTACTATGTTCAGAACCTCTTCTATACCTTTTCCTGATGAAACAAAATTTCTTCAAGGAATTGCACTGTGTCTTGGGCTCAAAATTCCTACTAGTAATTAAGGAATTACCTGTCATCTTCTCTGTATCACTGTTTCTTGAATTTTAACATGGTTTGGAAATACCTAGAGTATTTGTCCAACAATAGACTGCTTGATCCTGTACACAATTCTAATTTAGTAGGTCTCAAGAATAACCTGAAAAAAAATTACAAGTCCTCCAAGTGTCAGAAGATAATTGTGTTGTGTAGTCACATTCTGGGCTTTGAGAACCATTACTCTTTCTCCTGATATATTTCTCTTAAAGTTGGTGGTGTTGGGGAGGACTCCATAGAAAAGCAAGTTGCCCAGTCAAGTACCTCTTTAATTTGAACAAGATAGGGCCAGAGCTGAGAAACTGTTGATCCTTCTGGGGCCCGACCCTAAGCAAACACTTTAATTGGTGAGAATTTATATGAGTCTAGTAAAAGGTAGGCAAGCTGCCATTCAGATCGTGATGTTCATAGTCAAACTTTGCTCACAGGCTGTGTGTTTGACTTGGAGTGCTGCAAACGCAAAACAGGACTTGTGCTGGAGTGAGTTAATGACAACCTCAGGAACATGGCATGAATGAATCAACTGTAGATGAGGTGTTTCTCTGAACACATATCCTTGTTACTTATTAACAATTTTTTTTTGCAAATGCCATCTTCAACATCTGGAGTGACCCTGAATGTCCACTCTTCCATCTGTCCTCATTTCCAGCTCAATTGACTCAAGTGGCACTGCACGATTTTCTTTGAGTATGAAGCGGACTGAATTAGGAGTTTCTCTTTCTCAATTTTCAAAACATGTCCTTTTTATATTTTTTCAGTTCCATTCCCACTTGTTTGCATGATTGTCTACATACATACATTTTTGTGGCATGTGCACCTAGCAAACTTCCTGTAACATAGAGTGAACATAAATCAAATATGTCTATTTCCTTTTGATGTTTGACTTATGCTCACTCTATGTTACAGGAAGTTTGCAAGGTACACATGCTACCAAATTTGTGGTTTAGGATCTAATCTCAGAATCATCTGGCTCTGATATTTCGACAAATTTACTCAACATCTAGGGGGACAAAGAGGATAGATTTTCCTAGTTGCCTTCTAACAAGCACCCAATATAACACAAATTAAAAGCATTTCAAAAGGACCTTGTCTAGTTACAGAGTGATGTGTGTTCATTTGAAGAAGAATAGGAAAGGACCACTTAATGAAATAGCAATTGTAATGTTAGTACTGGTTCTCCTGGTTTGGTTTTGTGTTTCCTATAGAAGAGTTTTCTGTGCTGTATGTTTTACCAAAAGAAAAATCATACTAAGTTTTCTCTACCTTTAAATTTATTATTCCATATCTCCAGAATAGATTTATTTCTATATCTCTAGAATGTGTCTCCATTCAACGAAACCTTACTCTTACCATATATTTTGTTAACAAGGCAAACACTCATCACAAGTAGCAAACTTTCAAAATCATAAATATTAAAACTTAGCTTGCATAATTATTTATTTAGAAATGATTCTTCTCTTTCATGTTCTGGGGGTCATGTGTGCATGGTCAAATGTTCACTAGCCTCTTTAGATTCCATATGCTAGATTTCCTTTTCCCATTTATGTGATTTTAAAAAATAAACATTGGTAAGCTCATGTAGGTTACAAATTTAACAAAGACAAACTAGTATAGATCTTATTCTTCTCTCAATAATATTTATATATTTTAGCAAAAAAAAATAGCTTGAAGTAATGTCCCTACCCCACTATTTTTGCTTTAATTTCAATCAAGTATCTTGAACATGACAATTTCTAATTGAGTGAAAATGATGCTCAGGGCAGAGAAAAGCAGCTGTGATAGAGCCAGTTTGGGTATATATGGTTTGCTTCATGATCATGTCATAGATTTCAGAGTACTTGGCTTGGAAGAACTAGTGGCAGTAAACCCTGTACATCAATGTACTACTATCATTTGTCTTCTCATATTTTTCTCACACTGCTCCTCTTTAGAAAAGCTTGTGCTTTCTGGGCTTCTGTACTATTTTTCATCTGTAGAATAGCATATTAATAATACCTATTCTTAAAGGTATTGTGAGGTTTAGGTGGAAAAATATGAGGGGAGTATGCAATTTTAGCACTTGGCTAATGAATATTAATAGTCAAACAATAAATTCTAAGAATCAGAAGACCACCTGCATGATTTGAGCCTTGTGAATATGAGGGAAGGAGGAAGGGAGGTGGTACAATACAGGATTTGGTTAGGGGTTAGATCATTCAGAGTTCTGTGGTGAGGACAGTTTGGATTCTAATGAATCAAAGAAATTGTTAAAGTTCCTGAAGAGTTTGTAGTACACATGCAACATTAACTTATACTTTAGAAAAAATCAGTGTGTTTTGTGATGAGATTAGTGTATGGGGGTTAAGAGTAGATCCTAGCAGTGCCCGGGTGTTAGGTGATGATGAGACCCAGAATGCCAGCTGTAATGATGGTGAGACATAGAGGTAGGAGTGAAAAGATTTGCTAAGAAATTTTAAAAAGTCAAAAAGAAGAGGTAAAGATTCTCCTTGCTCAAGCCAGTGAGTAATTAGAAAAGACAATGGACCAACTGAAGGACATGGGGATGCTCTTGTCACCGGTCTTGCTGAGGTTTACAGAGTGTTGAATGTTTATCAAATATGTAAGAAAGAGTACTAAGAAGGTACCGTGTCTAATGCTCAGATAGCTCAGAACTCATGACTCACATTTAAGAAGCATGGGAATTCAGATTTTACCTAATGCCCTAGAGCTAAAAATAATCCTTAAGATAAAAATGCCAAGAAGAACTTGCCCCTCATTGAATACCTGCACATTGGAGGTGAATAAGGGAGAGCTTTGAGTCTGGCTGAAGACTAGGAGTTAGAGCCCCAGACCTTAGATGCTTACTGCACCCTGAGACTTACACTCAGCATGATGCTTTGACACTATGTCCCTGTTCTTGGCACAAACTCAAGAGGGATACTATACCCTTCCATTGTTCTTTGGCCTTCAAGAGTGTGTCATGAATAAATGATTTTGTCATGAATATATCAAGGAACAAGTAGTCAATCCAAACTGAACTATACGAGTAAAATAACAAAGTAAAGTCTGTTTCACATGACATGAGATTTGTGTCAAGGATGTCCTAATTCTACACCCCGACAATATAAGCCTACTTCTTTGACTAATGGTGTGAAAGTGTACTTCCATCACTTTCTCATGCTCAGGGATTTCTGGCATTTGTCTCATTTGCCAGTTTGGGGAGGTGATCTCTATGAAGACTGATGCAAAACCTACTGTGTTATTGACTCACCTTGGAGAGTAATCTTTAAAAATAGACATCACTGCATGCTAGTGAGTTAAGAAAGCATCTCTCTTGCCTGGGGTCACGAACCTGACACAATTATCACAGTGAAATCTGCCACACATCTAATCAGAGGTAGTTAATTTGATTTTCTAAAATTAAGCAGAGTGTCAGTTTATCATTAGTCTTGAGAATTATTGCATTCTGAACACCCCAAAAGGACTTTATTGGATGTGAATCATAACAACCTACAAATGTATTGATGATAATGAGCATCTGAATGTTCTTTAAGAAAAAAAAAGACGTGCCTGACATGCATGCATGAATGGTAACTCATGATGGCCAGAAATTTTAAAATTTATGATCATTACAACATGAAAAAATAATTATGAATAATAAAAATCTGTTACAATAATTAGCTGTAATGAATGCTCATGGTGAGCGAAATGAACTGGAACAATTTAGGGCAATAGAACATAATTTGCATTTTGTGTTATGCCAGATCATTTAATCATTACAAGAAAAAAGAGGGAAGAGGATAAGAAAGACAGAGGGACAACAGGGGAACTGATGAGAAAGGAAAGTCAATTGTTAGACTTTTTATCTTCCTGTGTATTACTGCCTTTTCAAAAGTGCATTCTAACTTTCTCAAGGGCAGTATAGTGTAAAACAATCAAAATTATCAATACAGAAGATGCTCAAATCAGACACACTTGAATACAAACCTGTACATATTTACTTACAATTTACATAATCTAGGCAACGTTCTTATAACTGACAAAAGTTTCCAGGCCATCTGTAAACTAGGATACTGATGGGTATGACCTAAATCTTTGATGGGAGCAAACAGGTAGTATTAAGGTGATGCTTGGCAAATACTTATTATGCACCTGCCATCCACGTTAGTATTTTCACGGGAACAGAAACAATTAGTCCTGACATTCCTAATTCCAAAATGTTATAGCTATCACTTTTGCAGATTATAAAACATACACATAAGGTGTTCAGTTATGAGTGAAGTAATGAAATTCAGAGTCCAAGTGGCCATTGCCACTCTAAGCAGCCTCTCTCCGGGAGCATTAGCACAGTGGTCAAGCCATAGAGGTCACATTTGCAAGCTAGACTGTACACCATTGCATATGTGAATGAATCTTGTTCTAATTAAGTCAAAACTGCAGGCAGTCTATAAGAAAGCATTTGGAAATAGCTTTCCCATCCCCACATTACTGGTCCTATCTGGTGCTTTATGTTTCGATGGCTCCTACAAAGTGACTATCTCAGATGGGGGCAACATGCAGCTTTGGTTGACTGTCACCCTCAGTTTTAAGAGGAGTGTTCTTTGTGATACTGAGTAAGATTGAAGGACTGTCATTCACCAACTCATCCTAGGCTCTTGGGCTGACCCCAACCCCACTATGTACTGCAGGGATGCCTTTGACTTAACTGATTGATGCTGATCTGGCACTTGGCTTGGGCCATTCAGAGTAGTGAGAAGTACAGAAGGTCCAGAATAGCAAAGCAGGAAGTCATCAGACCTAATTTCCCCAACTTTCAAGGTTTCCTTGGATTCTGCTTGCAAATAAAATTCCACATACACCTACAATCTATCTGTTCTGAGTGTAGGGAGAGGCATCTACTGCACTCCTGGTTTTTAAATGGAAACATTGAAGTGGAACACTGTTTTCATAGTCCTATATAGTTGTGGTGATATATTAATTGTGCTGAAATGTGATTTTATTTGTATGTTAATAAATAAAGTTTGCCTAGAGATCAGAGGTCATTAGCAAGCCAGGAATAGAAGTCAGGTGGTGGTAGCCCATGCCCTTAATCAGATTACATGGCAGGCAGAGCTTCTGTGTGGTCAAGGACACAGCGTGGTAACCCAGTCTTTAATTCCAGTACTAACCATAGACACCAGGAGGTCTGTATAGACAGGCAGTGATGAGGAAGTCATGTGGCTGGGCTTAGAGCCAATAAGAAGGCAGAACAGGAAAGCAGTAAAACACAAGACACACAGGAAGAAGCTCTCTCTCTCTCTCTCTCTCTCTCTCTCTCTCTCTCTCTCTCTCTCTCTCAGGGGAAGGACGACAGAGAGTGGTAAGCTAAAGGGAGTCTTTGCTCTTTGCTAGTGCTCTGATCTCTTGGGCTTTTAACTCTGTATTTGGCTTTGTGTTTCTTATTTAATAAGACTGTTTAGAATTTTGTCTACATATAGTATGTCATAGGCTATGTAAAATAAACTTTGCCTTGAAGTGCTCATATATGGTAGGAAATTCATCCTGGTTTACAGTGAGTAACAGTAGGCAGAGCTGGGAACTGTCCAAATTCAGACAGGTTGATCTTTTTCATTGTATTGGACCGTAAAATAATGTAAACCCTAAACAGAATAAACACAAGGTAAGTATCCTCACACTATAGGTTTTCGTTTTTCCTCGATGAATTTTCTTTTTCATTAAAAACAAATGCAATAATTAGGAGTCCAGCCCCAGCTATATCCTGGCCCTGCAGCATGGCTCCCCACCCCCACATGCAAGTACCCCTGAGTTCCCGCTGGCAGCTTCTGTTTGTTCTCTGGTGTTCTGATTGCCAGAGGCGATTCAATGTCTATGCATAGCTGGGAATTCATTTTCCACTTCCTTATCTCTAGAGGTCTTCCACTTTCTCCTTCTGGACCTCTCCTAGACAAAATGGCTGGTTTTCATTCCTGGCTTTTTCCCCTTTGAAGATATGCCTCATCCACTGGTAAAACAAATGTCTCCAAGCTGAAGAGAGATGTACAGGAATCTGCTTCTGGAGAAAAGAAAGCACAGAAAGGTCAGAAAAGGGGGAGATTTCTTTAGCAGCAAAAGCTTCCAACAGAGCACTCCAGTTGGAGTTTCCAGGGTAGAGTCACAGGGCCAAGTTTACAATATAGCTTCATTTTCATCTACATAAAGAAAGTCAGAGATTTAATAGTCTCATTCACCATAAGGATATTTTTGTTGACCCACAGCTACTAAAATCTCACATGTGAAATTTTTTATTTTGTTTAAAGATTGTAAGAAAACACTGTGTATACAACTGTTGATCCCACAGATACAAGGAGAAATTCAACTGATCCAAATCATCAGGGCCAAATTAATTAAAACAAGCTTTTTTATTCATATATGGGCTGTCTCTCCCTAAAGGCAGGATTCAAGAGATCAGCATTAAACATGGACAAGATAGGGGTTTTTATAGTTCAGGAGTCAGGGGTTTCCAAATGGGGAATTTGGTAGTCAAACAGGCAGAGTTACAGGAGCAGAACATAAGCATAATAAGTTGGTCGTAACAACCTCCTAAAACAAACACGTGGTGGCAAGGTGGTCATGATAAGGTAATTATAACAAGGTGGTTATAATAACCTTTTAAAACAAAGGCATGGTAGTGTTTCCTGGAGCAGGAAATACAGAAGCATTTGTAGTTAAGGTTACAGGTGGGGTATAGCCCAATCCTTGAGAAACAGATTCAATCATAAACAAGAATGAATCTAGTTTGTCTGTGTTGTAAGATGGCTTTCAAGCCTAAGATGTTTATCACAACCTTTCTCACAGTCAACTTTAGCTTCAGATAAAGCAAAAAGAGAAAGGAATGAGGTAAATTCTTAGATTGCCAATTATCCCTAAATAAGATTTATTTTGCGGTTACTTTTTAGTCAACTAAGAGGAGAGGAAGTGACAGAGAAAACAAAGGAAAGAGAGGTTGGTTCACTTAATTGCTTAAATTTTCACTCAAGGGAAGAAATAGTATTTGTCATTGCTGATGCAATAGATTTTAGGGTCTTCTAGCAACCAAAATAACACCCGTAATTGAATTTCTAGCATTGCCATTTTCTCAGGGGACCCAGGGAAACAATTTTATTCTCAGTTAACAAATTGGTATTTCTTAAGAAAGTAGTATCTGGTCATGTTGTTTGAACTGACTTTAATCACAGAGTTCAAAGTCCTCATTCTGAAGCTCAGATTTGTTGTTTCTATATTAATTGCATATGTTTGCCATTTCTGGGTCAAAGCAAAATTTTTTCTAAACCAAGTACTTTCATGTAAAGACAAGGAGAGTTGGACATCAAAATGTATTTTTCCCTAGGAATGGTTTGAAACTATTTCTTTTGATAACATTCTGCCTGACATGTTCAGTGCACCCATCACATCAAAGCTGGTTCTGTCTTTAAAACAGAGAGGAAGCCCTTTAATATTGTTTTCCTTAGAAAATGAATGTTTCAGATTTTTCTCCTTGTGTACTTTTTTAAAAACCGCCAATATACTTTCAAAAGAGGATTTTCAATAACCTTGAGTAGAAACGTAGAGTGCACAATTCTGATTTTGAAGTGTAGAACCTGACAGATTGAGGAAAAGTTGTTAGAGGAGGTCACTTTGGGGCAGAGCTGTAAAATGTTTAATGCTGATCTCCATGGCCAAAACATTATGAAGGCCTTCACCTTACCTCTCCTTCTTGGATGGTGACTGAGTGACATGGTGCTTAATGCCTATCTTTTTCATTATCATCTTCATCCTCAAACTCCTGGGTTGTGGCTTTCTGATGCAACTGAGCTATTTACACATATCTCTTGTTGCACTGGAGATAGATAGCTGAGATCAGGAGCAAATGACTTTCTTGAAAGGATCCATAAAACACTGATTAAAATGTTATTGATGAGAACATATCATGGAAAGAAATTACATGAGATGACTGCAGGTTTATGGCTCCTCGATACTTTGTCTAAAATGTCATATAGACTGAAGCTTTGGAGGAAGGATTTTAAGAGCTATCCAAATGTGTGTGTTTCCTACAGCTATTGCTAAGAGCTAGGGTGAAGTCAATAATACTTCTAAAATTCCATACATTTGTTATTCCCCAACAATTTTTGAACATCTAGAGTAGTGATTCTCAACCTGTGGTGCACAGGCCCCTGGGAGCCAAATATCAGATATCCTATATATGAGCTATTTACATTACAATTCATAACCATAGCAAAATTACAGTTATGAAGTAACAACAAAATAATTTTATGGTTGGGAGTCACCACAACATGAAGAACTGTATTAAAGGGTAGCAACTTTAAAAAGGCTGAGAACCACTGATCTTGAATCTACTCCAAAGACTGACTTCTGTATTTGTAATAAGTAAATGACTAAGTGCTGTAATCAATTCTTAGGACACAAAATTCCATTCAGAGTGGCAGATAGGCAAAATCCAGCTTTTCTAGTATATTTACATCTTCAACAAAGGAGGGTTGATATAAGAAAACAGTGGTTAGTAAGGACCTCATGAAAGACAGAGAGAACCATTGAGTTTACTTTTGCCTATGAAGCATCCTTGGGGAGAAGAAAATGTGATAACAAAGTAAAACTGGCTCTTAACCAGTTTGTCAAACACACTTGGCTCTCCCTTTTAGGTAAATCTGCCTTGATTGCCACACAACACTTTGGAAGGAGACTCTGTTTTCCAGTTTCCATTACCAGTGAATGTGTATGAGTACACGATATAAGATCCCCCACTGTTAGAAACTTCCTCAGCTTGATTCAAGACTTCCTTCTTTTTTCTGGTTTGATTTTTACACAGTTGGTTCCTTTGCATTAATAGTGTCAATCATAGGCTACATTCAAACAAGGCAAGAACTCTATACTTGTGTTGGTTCCAGACAGCCTTTTACCCTGGAGGCTAATATAGCTTGCTGTCTTGAAGTTCCTTAAATCTCAGAATTCATTTTGATGAGTGCCAAGTCTGCTTAACCCAAAACTCCATACTTAACACTGTCTTCTCTGAATTCCCTCCACATGAAATCCATCACCAAACCCACCAATTCGTTTAAATGTTTTTAGGATCTAGCAGCTTCCCTCCATCTCTCTCACTAAATATCTTATTCAAATGATAACAAACTCTTCCTGGTTTGATTGCAAAATTTTATATTTATCTACATATAAAGTGATTTATTTTCAAGAATTGAGTCATAGGATTATGGGGGATGAAAGTCTGAAATTTATGGGGATGGCTAGCTGGCAGTTTCCAGCTGGAAACTCAAGATAGAGTTTATGTTGAAATCTTAAGTTTGAAATCTATGGGAAGATCAATGGGGTTGAAACCTAAGCAGACTTTCTGTGCTGTAGTCTTGAATCACTACTTATTATTTTTCAGAAAATGGTGAGTCTTGCTCTGAAAGCCTTTAGCAGATTGCTGGAGACTCACCCATGTTACTAAGGTTAACATCTTTTACTTTACTATTGTTAAATTCAACTGTAAACCTTAACTATCATTTGCTGTAGCAACCATAATTTAGACAAGTGGACACATGAAATTTAACCTTCATCACCTCAGTTCTCCCTAATCCATTTTTGATACTGCAGCTGGAGTTTTGTTTTCCACACAAGAACATGATGGTATTTTTCTTCATTCACATCTTTCAAAATATTGTCCTTCCAGTTCTGTATCTGTCTTACAATAGGTACAGTAAATTGAGCAAACTATAGTAACTATGATGCTGTTGTGGCTTCATTTATCACATTTTTATACTCTGTAGGCCAATATCAGCATGCTGTTCTTTTCTTCTGTTATGGTAATTTTTGCAAAGTTTCCCTTCTATGCCAATATACTTCCTTCCCCTCTGTGAATTCTACCTATTTCAGTTCAATAGCCCTATCTATAAAACAGTATGCAATTACTTGATAAGTTCATGTGTGTGTTAGATACTCTTCTGGTAATACAAATTCCACTGCAACCGCTGTTCCAACTTCAGTTCACGTTTGTGTGACCACTTGATTAAAGTTTGACCCATCTCTCAATGGCCAGTTCTAGTCCCCTGTGAGCATGCTTCCATTTATATTTTGGGTTCAGCACTTCAAGGTTTATATTGAGTGCTCAATAAGAATTGAAGAAAGAATGATTGGTTAACAAGTAAATGGATCATTTATTATGTGTCATTGCCCTGATAAACCTGAATAATATGTGTGAATAAAAACTTTTCATGCTGCTGTTCAGTACCCAATATATTACTGGGGAGATGAGAGTTTTCTCCAAGAAAATCAGGGCTTAAAGAGAGATACAGAGATAGTAACCATTAAATGGGTAGATCTGTATCCAAGCATTCAAGAAAATATTGTAGTTAGTATCCTTGTTGCAGTGAGGCACTTAGTGAGTGGCATGAAATATCTCTGTGAGAAAATAATATCATAGATGTCTTGTGGTCCCAAAGAGATGAAGAGCTTGGCCTTAGCTGTTTAATTTTTATTTCCTTAACTATGTGAACTCTGGGCATGCCTTGTTACTAGTCCACAAATTGGAAGAAGTTTCCATATCCTTAAAATAAACATCTGTCCTACTCTTATATTCTGAAGTTTAATTAGTTTCCTGAGATTTTGGTCCTTGTATCCAAAATAACTCCGAATCAAATGTGATATATCTGCACCAACTGTGGGGTTCTTCCTTGGCCCTGTTTCTCTTGAATTTTATTCTGTCTACTTCTCCCCCTGCCCCTTTCATTCACTTAACACTAAAAGTATTTGAAAACAAAAAACAAAAAACAACAACAACAAAAAAAAAACGAAACAAAACAAACAAAACTATGAAGTGTGATTTTGACAAGCTGGTGTAACACTGAACAAGGAGGCTCGGTTTAGGTGAAAGTGGAATGGACTGTAATCCAGAAAACAACAAGCCCCGCCACAGCAAGAGCTGTCCCCTTTAATCATCTACATGCTTGCTCCATGTCTGCCAAGCACTCAGGCAGACCGTTCTGCACATTCTTCTAACTTGACTTCCCCTCTGCCTTTGGTTGCATCCAGTACAGTTCTTGATTCTTCTTTGATTCTTATTATCATACTGAACTGATTGGTTTGCAGCTGTTCTATCCATCTCTCTCACTATGTGGTGAAAAGTGAACTCCTTTGGGTCTGAAGAACCTAATACAATGATTTCTATAAAAAATATTGAATTACTCTCTTCCATTTGAATACATAGATTAAAATGTTATCTTTAATAATTTTAGCATAGCCTGTATTTACATAGTGATGATGAACTTTTAGAAACAGTTCTAAACCACTCAATTAAGTTCATAGAATTGATATTTGGGTTTCATTCTAGAGCTTTCTTGTAGTAGGCCATGATTTTCTACATACCAAAGAGGCTGTAAATGCAGTAGTTGCTCAGTGGATGAGGCTGGATTCTACTGTAGTTCCAATCTGACTCTGAAGGCCTTGGAAATTTTCACAGAGGAGCTGGTCTTCAGTCCATGTAGAAGAACAGGAGAATCTAGATTCAGATATTAGTAAAGGACAGTACAGTAAGCAGCCATAGCTCTAACAGATGCACACAGTTAGCAAGAAACAGATGCAGACAGACAAGCACTGTTTGTTTCTTAGAATTCTTCATATCTGGGCAATCAATCAGAAGATGCTACTCACTCTAAGAAATGGTCTTGCACATCTCAGTGAATGCTTTCTGGAAACACCCTCATTGGGCTTTCCAAGGGCATATCTCTGAGTTAATTTTCATACTCCATCAAATTGAGAATCAAAATTAACCATCACTTTTATGTAATTTTAAACTATATCTCTTCACTGAAATTGAACACCATCAGGTAGCTGGGTTCAAATGATAACTGTGACGTCTATCTTTTTTTTCTCTCTCTCCCTTTTTTCTCTCTTACTTTCTTCCTTTTCTATCCTCTCTCTCTCTCTCTCTCTCTCTCTCTCTCTCTCTCTCTCTTTCTCTCTCTCTTTCTCTCTCTCTCTCTCTCTCTCTCTCTCTCTCTCTCTCTCTCTCTCTTTAATAACAGACAAACCACAGGCCCATAGAGAAGTTTATATGCATGTAATGTGAGAATGGGTAACCTACCTTTCAGCATACGGGGAAGATGGAACTATATTTTACTAGTTTTGTGACAATAGAGCATTGTCTAAATTCAGGGTTCAGATATTTATGATGTTGCAATAAAAGACAAAGGAGATAGCAGAATGGTGGAGAAGTGGTAATCATCCTAACTGCTGAACTTGTTAACATCAAAAATGGGAGACGCTAGTTCAATTGTGTAACACTAGACACTGTGTAACAGATTTGGTGGGATACTGGTATGAATCACTGGGGAGAGGAGGTGCTTATCAAAGAGGGGAGTACACCGAATGCACAGAAAGATTACCATGGGAAATGACACGGTTGAGGTATAGCAAAGGAAAAGATGTCTCAGTGGTGGGTTGATATCAGCTTTGAAGGACAAATGTATGAGAAACTGGGAGGCAAAGAGAAGAAAGTATACTAGCATACTGGAATTATCTAGAGGTAGCATATGTGCCACTATAGATAATATACATACTAATATGATACATACTATAATAATACTAAAAATGCTCAACAGAGGCTTACATAGCCTCTTGTAATAATTTTTCTTAATTTCTTTTTTCATTTAGGAAATAAATTTTTCATGTGATATATTTTGATCATTTTGTTCCACTCACTGAACTCCTCTCAGGTAATCCACATCCCTCTACCCACTCAACTTTCTCTCTCTTTCTCTCTATCTTAAAAAGAGAGAAAAACAAATGAGATGTCAAGGCAAATAAACAAATAAAAAAAGCAAAAAGGAAACAAAAGTCCACAAAAATACAAGAAATTAATTTTGTGTTTGTGTTAGCCAACTATTCCTGGGTATGGAGCCTGCCTTGGAGTGTGGCTGATATACTATGTAACACTCTCTTAAAGAGAACCAGTAAAAATAAGTGTCAAATGCAAGTGACTTACCTATTTTTACTGGAAAAATATACTACAGAGTCTGAGCATGATTAGCCTTACTTTCTTTTAACCTTATTTATCCTTCCAGTACCTGTTTGGTAACATAGTAAGAACTTTCTCTTTCTGAATTAAATTCTTATTTTTAAGAAGAACAAGATGTTCCCTGAATTATTGAGTTACAATGAGAGAGTATCACAAGAAAGGACATACATGTAGATTATTTAGCACGATACATGGAAACTATGAGATGCTCACAGCACCACCTTTGTTTTCTAATCCATGTAAGTTTGTGAAACATCTAAAATACTCTGTGGTTTAGAATAGTGGGCATATACTCATTCATTCTGACTATCATTTAGACAGGAGCCTTAGTAATATTCAGAATATTCTTATCCATTTTCATAATTTGTTACCTACTTTCAAATAAGCCATCCTTATCAGTTACTGTGCTAATATTTACATAATCAGTGTGTTGGATCTAAGCTCTTATCCATTGGATAGGCTATCTGTACATATACTTAGATTTTCTCATACATTTCAGTTTTCTTCATAAAGATTCTTTTCCATGAGAAAATACTCAGTTGTCTTATAAGCCACAACTATCTTATCAATAAACATAGTGCTTTGAGTTGAACTACACTCTTTTATCTAGCCACAAAGTATCTAGTAGCATTTGTAAAATAATATGGAAGGGCAAGCAAGCAATGAGAAAAAACTGAACTAAAACATTCAAACTTGAACTATTACTTATGAAAAGATAAACAATAAATTGATCTAAAAGCTGCATGACCTTTTATTACTTCAGAATTTTTGCACTGAGTCAACATCCGTCTTTAATCTGGCTTTCATTATGCTAAATTCTAATAGTTTGGAGCACTTTTGAGTTAGAGTTAACTGCATCAAGATTCTTCTCTGATGATCATTGTAATTAGTGTCCGGTTGGCACTTGCCAATAGATTTTCAATTCTTCAAGAGCAAGAGGCTTGCTGTTTATATTTCCTTATCCCTAGGGCTTAGCATCTGGTGGCTCATCAGTAAATGATAATTGCTTTTAATTAAGTTAAAATAGATAGAATTCATATAAAATAAGATAATTTTCAAAGTGGACAACAAACTTAGAAGCAGACCCGTTAATATTTTCTATTAACGGGTGTGAAAACAGATATTATTTGTAAGTTTTGTTATACAAGATGTGGATTAAGATACTGTTATCAGATAGTTTTATTTCTGACTTTTAAGCAAGAAATAATAATTCAAAATCTTCTAAATATAAGAACATGTTTGTGGAGGCTGAACAATTTACCATGTCTGACATTGACCAGTAATTTGAATGACCTTTGCATTCTTTAAACATCTGCTATGTCTCTAGTAAATAGAGCAGTATAAAAAGCAATATAGAGGAAAACCTTGCTTAGGGCTTTAGAATGTAAGTTTTCTGGGCAAGGGGATTATGGATGTATATGCTTTTAATCATGGAAGATTATAAGCATTCAATCAGACTTTTTTAATCGAGGAATAAAATAGCTTCTGAACAACCTTTGGAATTTGAAATCGAGGCAGGCAGTTCCCATGGTAGTGGGCTTTCTTAACAATAGGAGTGGCCATTGAGTGAGGATTTTTAATTTTCCAAGAATGTTGGGGACAAATTGAATTAATTTACTTCCCTTCCTAAAGCAATCTTAAATAGACAAGTATAGACTCTAATTTCATTACTAAGGAACTGAAGTCCAAAAATCTTAAGTCTCCACAGGTCACAAAATAGAAACTGAAGGAGCAACATTTGAATAAAGTCCTTCCACATGCTAAGACACATGCTCTTTGGTGCCTACCCCTTAGAGGTATGAGATGGAGGTAGAGAAGATATTAGCTATGATCAATGGTTTGTATACACTAGGTTATGTTTCCCAACCTTTATACAGACTAATTTATTTCATCTTCAAAGAAACTCTATGTAGTAATTGATGCCAGAAAAATTAAGTGACTTTGTCAAAGGTACTCAGCTAACATATGAGGCCTTGGGGAAAAACTAGTATTTTAAAATTTATTTTTAATTTTAATTTCAGGTTTTAAGAAAGAAAGCAAGTTTACTAAGTATACTGCAAAGAGAGCTCTGGACACGACAGTAACAGAAGTACTGGATGTCTACATTCTCTTTATTAAATAAGAGAAGTCATTAATAATTATTAATTCAAAATACAGCATATATTAAGCTCCAAGTGTTTAAGCTCTTTTCTTCCTACATATTCCCAAATTTAATAGTTTGTTAAATGTCTCATGAAAATAAAGTGTGCTATTACATGGTTATATGTATATGTAGATATTTATGTATATATATATATATATATATATATATGAGTTATTCTTTTCTATATTTAGTTTTGTAGAACTATCTGACACAGCCATCACTTTCGAGTTATGTCTGTTTCATAAACCTTGCAGTTTGGGCATTTCCATCTAAATGCCAGGCAATTTGCAATTACATTTTGTTTTATGACCTTTCAGTTCCTATCCAATCTACTTGACAGTGCTCATCCGACACCTGTGGCAATTTTGCCCAATATGGGAGTGTGTTTTCCTGAGACACTAACTTGTGCTGAATAAATCAAATCTAACTCAAAACTTCTGCAATGTCTCTATTATCAATTTATCTCTAAATGGAATGACATAAAGAGTTGTGTTTTCTGGCATGATTTGTTTCTTTAAAATCTATGTTGATTCCTTTTCATGGACTGATGTTTTTTAAAAAGGAACTGGTTATTTTTATGACTAGGTACTTCATCATTCTATGGAAGCTAAAAATAAATGTGTTGGATGAAGATAGGAGATTATACATGACCATCACATAGAAGATCTTTGAACTCTATCATTTGTCTCATGAAGTTAGACAAAATAGGTAGAGAGACTGTTTAGATGGCATGTATTTTGTATTTAATCATTTTCTGCTCTTACACCACCACTGAGTATTCACGTGTGTATTCTTTGCATCTTTTAAGATAGACCACTCATTTTGAGGGGCAGAGTTAGTGACTTGTGTGCCCTCTCTGCCTAGCACAATACAAATGCTCACAGTATACTCTCAACATTCCTGGTTTGTCTCCTCAGTTAATTGCAGAGTTGTGTAAAGTAATGGCTAGGTACCCATCATAAATCCTTGATTTCATTCATCTTTCAGTTCCTATTTGTTGTACAGCCATTAATAAGTTGTTCATGCCTTAGCCTTTCCTCTGTGTATTGGGACTAATAATAGTTTGTACAACATGGACTCAAATGAGATAATTAGCCCTGGGAGTGGTACATTGTAATAACAGAAAATACTACTGACTTTAATCATTTACTTTAAAATTCTTATTGAGCACCAACTATGTCCAATTAGGTTCTGAGGTTAGTGGTTACAGAAAGCAAGTTGTTATTCATTAAGGAAGAGAGATGACAAGCTATTATAATCCATTATGTGGAAACCTGGTTCATCAAGTATCTAAATACTTCCTAGAATCAAGGAAAAATTCAAAGTGAAAGCAGTGTTTGAACTGACACCCACATATGCACCTGGACAAAGGTGGCTATATTCTATAGATAATATTGTTGAAACAACTTACCTTGGAGGATCATAGAAAGGTAATTACAGGCAAAGATCCACCATATTAAGCTTTCAGTATGGAAGAGAAGGAAAACCAAACAGCTGCTTCATGTTGGTTTGAACGTATCAGCCAGCAGGCAGCCACCCTTTATTCTGCTATGGGAAATCTCTGTTATGCTAGCAACTTGGGGGGAGTTAGATTTAAAGAGAAATATTAAATCATTGAAAATAGTAGCTAGAGTTAAACCCTTGTAAAAAAGCACAATTTGTTTTTAATTACTTGATTACACAGACTTCAAAGAGCTCTGGGTAGTTGACACCTCTGAGGGTGTGTGTGTGTGTGTGTGTGTGTGTGTGTGTGTGTGTGTTTCATCAGTTTTATTTGAATTTTCCATTTGAGAGAACAAACTGGGAACATAAGTAATATAAATTGGTACTCAGAACAAATCCAATCTTGAATTTTTGGAGATGACAAGATAATTAAAACAAATGTGGGTACAAAAAGATTAGACAAAGGCTTAGAGATTTGCCCAAATTTTGAGGTCAGATATTTATGAGCCATGAAATTGTTTAAAGATTGCTTGGGATAAATGATCATGTTTGGAATAATTGCTTATACAAAGACTTTGAATGTTGTTTCTAGGAAACGAATAACAAAAGTTAAGTAGGAGAGAAAGTTCTCTGATATGTCAGCATTGGTATTATGGGACAACCAGATGTGTTAGGACAGCATATTTGGCAATACACAGCCTTTATTCTTCCTTTCTCGCCTCAGACATGTGTACAGTTCCTGAGTGGCCTTTACTAAAGACAATTTTAAGTACTTTTTTCAATCACTACTTCCTTTTATCAGGAATAAAAATTTAATTTAGAGCCTTTTATTTAAAATTCTTTTATATTTTTGTTATATAAACCAGAGTTAGATTCTCTTGACTGACATTCGTTGCTTACTATACCGCTCATCCTTGAAGCAGAGTTACCTACAGACTTTGGTGACAAGTAATTTTGGAGGATGGGGGTGTGCTAACAGTCATGATGTTTCCACAAGTGTAAAGTTAGAATTTGAAAATACATGTGACTACATAGCAAGCATGGTGTCTTCAAGAAGAGTATCATAGTACACAGCAGATATTTTGAATGTGTTTCTTCTGTCTAGTTGAAATTTGTGTCCTTTGGCTTACCTCGTCACAATAATCCATGCCCCCTCACTCAATCCCAGGTAACCAGCATTTTACTCTTCACTTCTATGAGGGCAGCTTTTTTGCATTTGTTTATTTTTCTGTGTTTATGTGCATGCTGAAGGATGCACATGTACATGTTAAGGTGCACATGTGGAAGTCACAAAACAGCTTGCAGTTGTCAGTTCTCTCTTTCCACCATGCTGATTCTAGTGCTCAATGTCATGTCACAAGGCTTGGTGACATGACATTGAGCACTAGAT
Organism: Peromyscus maniculatus bairdii; assembly: GCF_049852395.1. Lineage (NCBI taxonomy): Eukaryota > Metazoa > Chordata > Mammalia > Rodentia > Cricetidae > Peromyscus > Peromyscus maniculatus. The sequence continues at coordinate 43,217,628 of NC_134861.1, forward strand.
AAACACTTGGATAAACACTTTTATCCATCAAGCCAACTTGCCAGCCTGAGATCAACTCTTTAAAATGCCATGTTTAATTGAGATCATATGGTATTCGTCCTGTGACTTGCTCAACTGCACCATGGTGACTACAGTTATTAATTATGTATTATATTTTTGTTATTGTAGAGAGACTAAGTTGTAACTATTCCAACATACAAAAATATAGTGTTTCATGTAACGTATATGTTAACTGTCTTAACTGAGCAATTCCTTTTTCATATAATATAGAAATTTCAGGAAATATTTTATATACACATACAAACATAATCACTTAACAAAAATATGTAATATCGCTTTCTTTCTTAGAGTAAATATAATAATAGCAAAAGAATTGTCAGGTCTTGATGCTAGAGACTTGGCTGAGTAGGTAAGAGTGTACATCACTTTTTCAAGGGATCTGAATTTGATTCTTAGCACCCGTGTCAGGTGGTTCACAACCACCTGTAACACCAGTTCCAGGGAATGCAGTACCTTCTTCTGGCTTCCATCAACACCCGCAGTCCTAACAACCACATTCTTTATTTTCTCTATACTCTTACAGCATTGTGTATGGCTCCCTGACATCTATCTAGTATACATTATCTGTGTCTTGTGTTTGTGTTTCACAGTAACAGATTTTGTGCATTTCTAGGATATATCCAAAACATTAAATTACAGAACATAAAATGAAATACTGCGTTAAGTCTGAATTCTGGTGATGCAATGTCATGAGAGCAAGTGACATCAGTGCTAAGCATTGGAGAGACTGGTTGTCGCAGGCTCTGGGTTTTTCACTCCTTTGGAGGTTACTATCTTTTAGTATTGCAAGGCAGATTTTCTGCAGATCTATTATCTTCCCAAAACTCATCTCTTAGCTACAACATGGCTTACTCTTTTATATTATTGTAGCCTCACATTAAGTACTTTCCTCAAGTACATGGAAATTTTGTTGTTAAACATATAATAGAATGAAAGATTATATTAGTTTGTAATTGCTCTTAGATTATTTATCTCTTGAATTTACCTCATTATTCATTTGATGCAGCTTGAATAAGATCATCTTAACATTTACTTAAGTAAATGTAATCTATAAATCATTGGAAGCAACTACAGGCTGGGAATTCCTTATCTGAAATGATTGGGAGTGGAAATATTTTCATTTCAGAAGTTGTTTAATATTCTTGCTTTTCTTTTGATTTTTGGAATATCTGCACAGAACTTGCCCCGTGAGAAACTCTAATCTGAAAATGTACCATGTGAAATGCTACCAAATCCTGCACTCCTTGAGTGTCATGTCAGTGTTCCAAAGTTGTGGGCTTCAGAGCATTCTTCACTTTGCACTTTCAAGATAGGGATGGCCAGCCTATGTTAAATCATATCATCTTACATTGTATTTGTGTGTAGTAACTATGTTGAGTGAGTGCCGAATACTGCTTCGTGCTATGTGAAAAGGAGAAAATACGCAACACTAAAGAAGATCTAATGCTAAATCTTTGCTTTTTCCATTGAAGAGTACAGAACTGAGTCGTATAGAGGCTAGATGTCCCTTCCGGTGCTACAGAGTTTATTCACAGCAGGTAGAGCCAGGTGTGAAGTCACAGCTGATAGACTACAACCTGGCATGTTTAACTTGTTAGTCTGTGATTTCTCAAGTGATTTGAACTTTTCTCAATGATGAAAATAGTCAAAAGTGTTCAGTTTGCTTTAGCCTAATTGGTAGAAATGGTTAATTTGTATCTTTCAGTATCCCCTCATTGTCCTGAGATTTTTACACATGAGATTTCTTTGTTTGAATAAAGGGCTAACAAAGAATGTTTAAATTGTACTTTTCCAGAAACTCTCCAAAGACAAAAAGGGTTGTTTTTTGTTTGTTTTTTTCCTATGTCAAGTTAAAAACAGGTCATGCTTTAGAAGGTCAGGAATTTGTCTGAAACTTGGGGTCCTGCAGCTCAGACTTATGTGTGACCTTAAAAAAATCACTGCACAAATGTTGTGAATGGTTTGTTTTGGTTTGGGGTTTTGTTTTTGTTTTTTTCCAGAGCACAGATACTTCTCTGTGGTCTTCGTTCCTGTGTTTCCCAAATAAGTGTACAAGACAAGGAAAGTGTGAGTCTGTTTTTTCCTCTTACAGAGATGTCATTCTCAGTGTCGTCAGTAAGTGAAGATGGTTCCTAATATGTAAGAGAATTCAAATCCTGCTTTCACAGAATTAAACATTAGCCCTATTTTTTATGCACTATTCCATCATCCACAGAGGTCATTTTGCCCACTTGCTTTTCAGACTCAAACCATAAGTACTCTTCAGAGCCAATTTCAAAAAAAGAAAAAAAAAATACTTTGAAATTTTTATTTGATCAGCAGCCTGAGATCTGAAGGGGATTACATTTCCCCCTCTTTCTTATTTCTCGAACTAGCATAAATAATCCTCTTTGTGATAATACCCTGTCTCCCAGAGCGCCTGTTTATCATAAGAGCACTCTTGTTTCCGTGGACCAATGCACTCAGAAGCTTGGCTGACTTTCTGATGTAAATGTCAGACAGCACCCACGTCTTTGCTTTTCTAGCCAAATCGCTTAGTTTTTACAACACTATGGTTGATTTACAAGTCTTTTGAAATATTGAGATTGCCCCTTATACCGAAAGAAATGCAACATGTAGGCATTTTAGTATAAAAACATTTAGAAGAATAATTTATAGAGGAAATAGGTTTCAGGGTTTTGGAAAATATTCAACTCTAAGCAAACTAAGGTGGTGTCAGTGAGAAGCACATATATTGGAGTGTAGATGAAGCCCATCCCAAGGGAACTTTATAATTTGTGACTTTTGGTTTAAATACTCTTATAGGGATATTGAAATGAAATTTTAAAAAAAGCATCAACAATCAATTGGTTCTATTCTTATAGCATACCACTTTCTTTTTTGATTGATAAATTGTCTAAATATCTATCAACCATATGTGTAATGAAAAATAGAGTCTCTATCATAGTTAACCAGTTGACGAGAGCCATAGCTTTATTTAGCTAAAAGGTGAGGAGAATTCAGAGAAGGACTAAATTATTAGACATCCTTACTATGCCAGGGGCACTGATGCTCGGCTTAGATATTATGAATGTTCTTCCCTGCTGTTAGTATGAAAACTCAGTGGTAAGTTTCATTTATCATTATTTTGCAAAAAAAGAAGTCAGAGATGTAAAGTAACATCTTGCTATCTCACACTTATTAAACTTTTGACCAAATATATGTTCTGGAGATTCTCTTGAGAAGCTGTAAACAGGGTAAAGTCCACACATTTCTTTAAAAATAATTCCTTTTTTTTTTTAAATCATTTTAGAACCATAAAGCACTGAGTAAGCACAATTAGTTAACAGCTGTATTTTCCAACCATAGTTGGTATATTGATTGGTACGGCAGGAATGTGAAGTGGGTTCTGGGAATGTGTTATAAAACCACTGAGTTCTTACCTAAATCATGGAAACTGCTGTCAAGAGGGACACAAAGCACATTCTCAGAGAGCATGCTTAACAACAGACATGTGAATATGGAATACAGAAGTGAGAATAAGAAGGCTGTTGAAAAGGAACCGAACAGGGAACAGGAAAATATTGGTTAAACCCAAAAGCCTAAGAGTATTCATCCTTTCCTGTTAATTTAATCAGTTTGTGATGGACCATTTTAGGGCATCTGAAACTTGTACACACCAGTCTTAGTTCAGAATAATGAAGGAACAGAAACCCATGATTTTAAACTGAGCCTGTTGATGTAGGCCAGTAATCCCAACTACTCTGGAGTCTGAGGCAGGAGGATCACAGGTTCAAGGTGTACATGAGTTATAGAGTTAGTTCAGCCACCTGGTCACCCTCATCAAACTCTGTCTCAAGGTTTAAAAAGTTCTTATGAAAGTACAGGAGTGTGGTTCTGAGATAGAACATGTGCCTAGCATGTGTTGGGCCCTGGGTTCAGTTACCAGCAAAAGAAAAGAAATAGAAAAAAGGAGGAGGAGAAAGGGGGGGGGGAGAATGAGATATAGTTGCCTATGACTTCAAAGGGCTCCCAGCCCAGTAAGCATGGCAATTAAAATAGTAGTCATGCCAGGATGAGGGTGGTCTGCAATGGTCATAGGTGAATACAGTGCTCTAATCACTGTATCAACCACCAGGAAAGGTTTCACAATAGAAGAGACAGTTAAACTGGGCTGAATCCAGACAAACAAGGATTAGGTCAGGGTAGCACATGCTTTGATGAATAGTGTCATCAAAGGGGTAGAAAGTACAGTCTAGAGACAGAAGTGATTCAGAATTTCTGAAAATCAGATTGAGAAGGCACAGAAGGGACGTGCAGGGCACAGGAAATTGGCACAGCTATCTCTTCACTAGTTCAGACGTCATAACTGCTATCACTGTCAGAATGCTGTTTATCCACTTACTGTTTCACAAATATTTATTAAATGTCAGAGGCTCTGACATTCAGTAGACCATGGCTTTCCAATTGAAAATATTATATTTTCAATTGCTAGAAGCAAGGATAGTGCTTTATCTTTATATTCTCTATTTCAGCTTGAATATTTTATTTTTATAAAATTAAGTATATCTGATGCTTGTTATTTTAATATCATAATTGAGTTTAAATTGTAGCTGAAGATCACAAAGGATTTTAAGAATCAGAAAGGAATTAGGAAAATATCTTAATTCATAATAGAATCATGAAGAATAAATAAATTAAGAATAAGCTTAACCAAGCATGTAGAAGATTATGTATTAAATACATAGAAAACTTCACTGAAAGAAGCAAAGTAACTCAAATAAATGGAAAGACAGTTCATACTGATTAGAAGATTAAATATTGCTAAGATGGCAATAACTTCGAAACCAAGCTACAGATTGAGAGCAATTCCTGGTAGAATCTACCATCCTTTCATCAGAAGGAAGCTAGCTATTCCCAGAGTTCACAGAGAAATCTAAGGTACTCCAAATAATTGCTGGGACTGATAGTTTTCTATTACAACCTTTTACAGAAGGCCTGTTAATTATTGTTCTCAGCACTGTGATACCTGACAGAAACAACTTACATGGTATATTTACAGTTTGTATTATCTGTGCTTAAAGTGTTCAAACAATCTAAAAGGAAATACCCATCCATTTATTCAACTAAATAAAAGCACTCACAGCCAAAGAATAAAAATTAAATAGTAATATTATTTTCATCAACAACTAATTCAACAATGTTCAAAATCTAACTATGTATTAATGCTAGGAAATGCATAGATTTTTTTTTATCTCTGTGAAGTTTTAGTTTTATGTAACAAAAACAAAGTCCATCATGAAAAGTTGTTCAGGCACTGTATTATCTGAACAATTTGAGGTACAAATAAGCTCCTAAAATCCATGCATAGCTCTGCTCTTCACACCAGAGACTCAGCGATGAGCTAGAGCCACAAATTACATATTTATACTACTTTATGTAGATAAATGGAGGCCCAAAATGTGTACACAAAGGAAAATAGGGAACATGAATGTTTTATATAGTTACTACTAAAAAAATGTGGCATTCTGTGAGAGAACAACCTGGCGAGTGTTTATTGAAGAGATTCTAGAAAAAAGGGTTATGAACAGAGTCCTGAAAATTGAACTGGATTTGATGGCATTAATGTATAGGAATGGATGACAGAACATGGAATGTTCTAGAAGGGAAAGGTGGCTAATTCATTGTTTATGGTTTGACATCAGTGCATGAAGACTGTGTCATTGGGACTTAGGCTCAGAAGAAAAGTTTGGAAAAGACAGGAAAGAGTTTGGTTGGGGGTGATAAGGAGTCAAACTACCAATGTGGAAAGAGATTTGAACTTTAGGAAGATTCTTCTGGATTCACTCAACAGAATAGTTTGATAATAGTCTTGGAAAGAGATTAAACTATGCAGCGATAGCCTCTCTTCTTTGCACATCTGCCCTCCAGGTTCCTCTTCTGTCTTGGTGTGATACAGTCCTCTGTACTTTATGACATTCTTCTTTCTCAATTACTTTCTTATTCAGATCAATTCATGATTTTTACACAATGTGTAAGCCGATAGTCCTCATAAATTATAAATCCAGATGCATAAAACATTTGGATCTCATCCCCTCCCCCTTTTCATAACTCCAAAGCTGCAAAGCTCTGAGGGAAGTATATGTTTAGATTATACAACATGGACATGGCAGTAGGTCAGACTCACCTGTGGCTCACAGGTGACTATTTGACTCTTCCCTTTCCAAGGGTACAAATATGGGGAAGTTCCTAGCAATAAAGAAAGGAAGATAGGATTAATTTTAACACACTGCACACCTAAAATGTCCCATGCAAACAAAGAGAGGGCTGATTCTCTATGGCCAAATCTGTGTAGCCCTCCCTTGACCAAATTAGGTATTGAGATCTGGTTGTCAGTGATATGGTGTTGGGAGAGAGACCTTAGAAGCAGTCACATCTTGAGTAAGAAAGTTTACTTGTATGATTAGTGCACTTGTGAACGAGGCAACTGAGAACTGTGGAGGACACAGTGAGAAGGATTCTCATCAGGCATGGATTATTCCAGTACTTTGGTTTGGACTTCTCAGCTTTAAGACTGCGAGGATATATTCCTGTTGCCTATAAGTTATCCATTTTACAGCTTTTTTTTTTTTTTTAAATAAATGACAGTCCACGGGTACTGTATTGAAGAGAAAATGGCTGAAATATACCAGAAAAGAGAGACTGGAAAATGAGGATCACAGGTAGAATGGTGACTGTGGCTCTATTACATATCCACTAAAATAACCTGAAATGTGCAAATAATCCTAACATTGTTTTGTTTGTTTTTAGGACATAAGGTCTCTCTATGTCAACATCATTTACATTTGACACCAGAGTTTTCTTTTCTAGAATTCTGGCTCTGCCCACATATCTGGGTCTCAGCATGCTAGAGTTTTGATCCTCCCTCTCTGCCTGTTCTGTAGACTCATCTCCCAACTTTCTTAGGTTTGCATTGCACCATTCTTCAAAGTTACACAGACCTTGTTTGTGAGTCTTCGCTCATGAGCTTTTTATCCTTGCCTTCTTGCCTAAAATATTATCTCTTGAACTTCTTCTACTTGTATACTGGATACACCCTCATTATTATAGGGAATTCACACACCTATCAAACTGAAGGTTACTGACAATCCCAATGAGGGGAATATTCTCCATCCAAGACACCTGGCACACTATTTTTAGATCATTTTCCTGTTGCAATAGCAAATATATAGCTTTACAAAAGTATCTCAAGAACATAATGATTAATTTGAAGACTGTGTCTGATTCATATTTAATTCTGCAAGAATACTATAATGCCTTATGCTTTGATCACATTCAGTAAATAATTTTGGAATGAACTTAATTATAGAATGATTATAGTCAAAGATATTTATGAGGGCAGAGTAGAGAACTTAATTGCTGTCATTGTTTGGAAAGCTAGCTTGCTAGCTTGCTCAGGTTTTTGGAATTCAAATAAAAATTGAAAGGCATTTGGTGGAGACATCCCATTTAGGACAGTGTTCCAAGGTCTCTCACTCTCTACCTTGTCCAGCCATGGGTCTCTGTGTTTGTTCCCACATATTGCAGGCAGAAGCTTCTCTGATGATTGAGAAAGACACTGCTCTCAATCAAATCCCTGCCCTCCAGGCTCAGAGAACCATGCAGAAGAGGAGGCAGAAAGATTTTTAAAAGACAGAGAAGATGGAAGATAGCAAGGAAACAAGACCTTCTAAACACAGCAGGAGTGATGCACATAATAACCCACAAAGTCTGTGGCTGCCCAGCAGTAAATGGCCAACACAAAATGAACCCAATGGCATTTTTGGAGGTACTTTGTTTGAGAATGCTTTGTCAGGGCTTTTTGTTTGTTTGTTTTTACAAAACAAAACAAACCTTACAAGTCCTTTGTGAATATTTTACAGTTTCCAGTTTTGTGTTTTTATGGGATTTTTGTGTATGTGAGCATATGTGTCCTTGTCTATTTGTGTTTCTTGACTTTCTTATTTGGCCCTTTTTTTCTTTTGTTTGTTAATTTTTATCTTATTCTGGTTTGTCTGTTTTTATTTTATGTTATTATTATTATTATTACTGTTTTTAAATATCTGTTTGTATTTTAATGAGAGAGAGAAAGATTTGGGTGACTGTGGAATTGTGGAGGACCCGGGAGGATTGGGGGGAGGGGATTTCTAATCAGAATATATTGTATAAAATATTTAAAAAACAAAGGCATAATTTATACTAATATAAATGAATGTATGTAATGAAGTAATGAAGTAATGAAGAAAAAGTAAAAGAGCTATTCTCCAGTCAAAAAGTTGACCACAATAAGAAGGGGAAAAAATTATAGAACAAGAAAGGTAAATAAAAAGCATGAAAAATAATCAAATTAAATCCAAATCTATGAGTAATCAAAATGAGAGTCACCTCGGTTAACAGAGATTGCTATGGAGAAAGATTGAAACAAATCAAAGAAGCAAAGGCATACATTGAAGATAGGAATATGGGATCTTGGAACTAAAAGGATTGAACATGGCACTGAGAAAACAATAACCAAGACTTTAATTACCATTAATCCTTCATGCTTGGAACTGTTTGCAGTAAAATAAACCTTGGGGAATACTTTCCAGGAAAAGAAAGTGAATAAATAAAATAATAACATAGGGAAATTCAACTCACTGTAAGAGTAAAACCAAATGTAAGTTTGGCCCACACAGCTACTTGGGGGAATCTCAGGAGTATGAAGTCAATCTGGGAAGCCAATCATATCACAGATAAAAGTATTGTTTTATTTGCACAAAGTTAGAAATGGGGAAATCCAAGCAGTCTATAGTGCTGGTAACAGGATCTGTAAAAATGCTGTAAAGCAAAGGAAAAAGGATGATAACAATAAGATATCTTATCACAGGTGAGGAAGAATAGGCTTAAAAACACAGGAATATAATCCACATCAGCAGAAGCCACCACCCTTCCTGATGTCCCTGGCAGGTTACTTAACATCATCATTTAAATCAACCTGCACTTATGTGTTCTATATCTACCATGTGTACATTATGTGTACAAGATATAGTACATGATATTTTGCAGACATAGTATTTTGTGATAATATCTTTCAACATTAAAATAAAATGCAAGTTCTATACAGAGTCTGTTTCTTTTGAAAAAATGTTGAAAAATCACATACCATTATTGTTAGTTATTTAGCTGCGTTGTGTTCTTACCCTGCAAGGAAACGTCACGAAACACGACAGAATCCGCTTATAAGAGTTTATTAGAAATATAGGGATAGAGAGTGTGCAGGCCTGTGGGAGAGACACGTGCGTGAAGAAGAGGGGAGAGAAGAGAGAAGGGACCAGGAATATGGCGCTCTGCTTTAAAAACCGGCTGGGGTCGTGGCCAGGTCACGTCACTACTCCACGTGTGTGCGTAGATCACATGGTCACGTTGCGCGCTTACGTAGCCATGTAACGTCACGGATTCTGGTCACGCGAGATGCCTTGGCCAGAACTTGCTAGGCGGAGGTGTCTGGCCTGACCGGAATTGGCTAGGCGGAAGTGTCCGCCTGGTAAATGCGACCGTGGGAGGGGGGAGTGTTGTGAACCCTTCAATTATGAATTTGACAATAGCTTTTACATATCTTCATTAATGAGATAATGGCCATAATGACTTTTAAATAAGATTCATTTCAGGCAAATAACTCATAATATAGCAGTTATCTTGAATATGTTAGCTAATTAAAATTACCTGAAAATAATATAATTTCTACTATTTAAGCAATTACTCAAGAGAATTGGAAAGCAATGAAAACATATCCCAATAGTGTCCATTTTAGTGTAGAAACAGTGGGAATATTCCTTTATTTTGTTTTATGTATTCCTAAAGTTTTCAGATTGTATGAGACTATGATCTCATATATGTAAAACCAAGAAATCTGGGTCAATATCAAAGTAAGTGTAAGAGAATGGAGCTGAAATTTTCTTTGGGCCACAAACCAGCTCCCAAATAAAGACACAGAGACTTATTATTAATCATGAATGTTCAGCCTTAGCTTAGGGATATCCCACTGGCTCTTTTAACTTAATTTAACCTATTTCTATTCATCTATATTTCCCTTTTTTGTTTGTTTGTTTGTTTGTTTAACCTTTCTTTCATTCTGTATGTCCTACTTTCCTGCTTGCTCCCTGTCTGTCTGTCTGGCCCCTGGTGTCTCCTTGTTGTATCCTTTTCCCTAAATCCCTCCTCTTCCTTATTATTTCTGCCTGGAAATCCTGCCTATACCTCCTCCCTCTCTATTGGCCATTCAGCTTTTCATTAGAGCAATCAAGTGCCTTAGGCAGGCAAGGTAAAAACAGCAACACATCTTTACATAATTAAACAAATACAGCACATCTTTACATAGTTAAATATTCTGCAACAAGAGGAAATACAAGAAAAGGATTGGGCATTCTTTATTCTATAGGCTCTTGACAATTTGAGACTCTTAAGTTTGCTTGGAACTCTGATAATAGTAAATGACTATGATTTAGGATAAAGATAATTTCTAATTGGTGTGTGTAAGGTGATTTTAGTTAATTATAAATATATGGTGAAAGCCATTGTTTAGACTGAAGATATAGGATCTCATCATCAAAAGCATCTTTTAAGCAAAACTTTTATTGTAGTAAACAATGCCAGTTCTTATGAAGAAAGAGCCCTTTCCTATTTGTTTTTTGAGACAGAGTTTCTCTGTGTAGCCCTGGCTGCCCTATAACTTGCTCTATAGACCAGGCTGGCCTCAAACTCAGAGATTCACCTGCCTCCACCTCCCAGGTATTGGGATTAAAGGTATGAGCCACCACTGCCTTACTAAGAATAAGCCATTTCTGACAAGGTAATTTTTACAGCTATCCAGGGTGGATCTCCTCACATGTGATTTGTTCATTGGAGGACATAAAGAAAATGGGCTTTTGGCTTCTATACCATACTAATGACTGCTTCCTGCTCAGTTGCTAGCACACTCAATCAGGACAAACATCTAACTGCTTTGAAGGAAGGATGGGTTTCACATCTTATATTCCTCCAGGTCCCTGTGATACCATATGTAGACACTGAGTCGACAGAAGGTAAATTATTCACAAATATTTACAATTTGAAGCTCAGAATTCCTGCCCAACTAAAATATAATAGTTATATTCCAAGCCACTAATGATGTTTTGGGACAACTTCTAGTGGATTGATTCTCATCTTGCTTAATGAAGAATCTAATAAATTTCCTGGCCTCCTCCCCCACACAGATAATAAGTTTCTCTGCCTAGGCCATAAGCCAGATCAAGCTGAATTGAAGAAGTATAGTAACAGGTATACTGAGCAAAGCAACTCCCACGTAGGTTCTCTGGTCCTAGAGATTGAGGCCAAAGAAGTTGTACCCCTGAACTAAAGCATGAAGATTTTATAGGTTGTAGGTAAGAGGTGATGACATGTCCACCACAAAGCTGGGTTTGTGCCCAGGTATGGTCCAAAGCTCAGAGTGGCTGTCAGCTTCAGGGGAGGAAGCTGCAACAACCACCAAGAATGTAGAACTTGGCTTTTTGGTGCCTTTCCTTTGTATGGTAACTTTCTGAGCTGGCCAGGTTTTGAGAGAGAGAGAGAGAGAGAGAGAGAGAGAGAGAGAGAGAGAGAGAGAGAGAGACAGAGACAGAGACAGAGACACAGAGAGACAGAGAGGAGAAATGGGGCTTTCTGGATCGTGCATGGGCAAGTCAGATGCTCCCATCAAACAGAATTCACTAATATTTTCCTCTTATTGAGTTTTTAATCTAAGTCATGGCTGTTGAATAAGTGATATCAATATTTGAAATCTTAAATCATGGCTTCTCACAAATATTTTTATTTTTGACGTACATCTGTCTGGGCATGTCATATATTTTAATTTTTTTTCTTTGAAGAATAAAAAAATCATTTGTAATCTCAAAATCGCATATTGTTTTATAGTGGGCATTAACCCTTATTTGCCAGAGGCCAGCTCCAGTAGGGTACAGGTCCCAAAAAGGAAGTGTGGAATCAGTGAGGAGGAGATTGACAAGACCTGAGGGTGAACGGGGATGGCTGCCAATTTATTTAAAAAAAAAAAAAAAAAAGCTACACCTTTTATACTCTACAGTTCCACAAAGGATTAAATGGGAATGGAAGAAATGGGGCTTGTGAACTGGGGTGGGGCTTGTGAGCAGGGATTGAGGGAGCCAGCATTGACCTTGACAAGTGAATAGACACCACAATCATAGGTTAATGGGAGTGACACAAGTTCTTCTTGCCGGAGATAAGGAGAATGACTCCCTTTGTAGCAAGCAGGAACTTTCTTCAAGCTCCTGAGGAAATGGGGGATTTTGTTTAAATACCTGACCTTGGGAAAAAGACTTTTTATAGAATATAGCAGTTTTTTTGTATGGCTTAGTTTATCCAAACAGTTAAAGCTTAAATCAAGCAGAGACAAAGCTAGACAAATATTACTATGAACCTGAGCAGACCTTAGGAATTTATAAATCATGATTGTCAAGTATACCTATTTATCAAACAAATCTCACTTATCAAATATGCCTTCTTTATCAAGCATATGTTACTTATCTAAATTTTCTAGCAGCTTGGTGTTAACTTGTGTAGGAGTAGGCAGAGTTATCATGCTATATGGCTCCATGGTGGCAGGGAATTTTTTCAAAAGAATTATTTTGTTTAATGGGGCTGCCATTGTATTATATACATCCTCACCCTCCACTGAAACCCACACACAATTGCCTAAAGGAAAAGGTATAAGGGAACTCCCATAACGGAGAGTGAGAACTGTCAAAAATGAAAGTACCAGAGTGTAGATGTAACCAATCGTATTATTAAAATAAGAAACACAGAGCCAAGGTAAAAGAGAAAAGCCGAGAGGTCAGAGCTCAGAGATAAAATCTTACCTCCTGCAGTGCTCCTAGCTTCCCCGAGAGAGGGAGGTACTTCCTGTGTCTCTGTTTAAATAATCTTTCTGTTCTGCCTTCTCATTGGTTGTAAACCCAACCACATGACTGCCTCATCACTGCCTGTAAGTACCGCCCTCCAGGTCTTAAAGGCGTATGTCTCCAATACTGGCTGTATCCCTGAACACACAGAAATCTACCTAGCTCTTCTAACCACCACGCTCTTACTATGGCTCTAATAGCTCTGACCCCAGGGCAACTTTATTTATTAACATAAAATTAAAATAACATTTCAGTACAAATAAAATATCACCACACCAGAGTGCTGGAGAATTGTGATCCACAGTATCCAAACGCTCGAACTTTGTCATGCGGCGATGGTCATCACACTGTCTATGCCACTTCTTTCTTTTTCTTTTTTTTAAATTTTTTCAAGACAGGGTTTTCCTGTGGCCAGGCTGACCTTGAACTCACAGATATCACAGAGATCTGCTTACCTCTGCCTCCCAAGTGCTGGGATTAAAGGTGTGTGCCACTACTTTCCAGCTTAATCCTTATTTCTTGTTGTGGAAAATGCCTCACTCCTTCACTCCTCTTTCCCCCCTCCTTGCTTGCTTGCTTTCCTTCATCCTTCTATCCAGATGATTTTGCAGTCCCTCCTTCCTTTCATTCTCACCCTGCACTTTGTTAGAGGTCTATTTTGAAGAAGTATTTGAGCATGAAAATAGTTTCCTGAAACTACTGAAACCACAGCTAAAGCCTAAATTAAATTTTATGCTTGCTGTTATTTTATACTACTCTTCTTTATATGAATATTTCCTTGGGAGAAATATCAACACTCACTACTTAAAATACTCAAGAAATAGTTTCACAAAAGCTTGGTTGTTTGTGGTTGCTGTAGCCATGTTAAGGTCTGTGTTACTTTCATGTGGCATTTGAAGAAATAAAATTAATTAATAGCTCTAAATGTCTTGTCTTAGTTAGGGTCTTTATTGTTGGGATAAAACACCATAATACAAAGCAAACTGGGAAGGAAATGATTTATTTCATCTTAAAGCTTGTAGTCTAACATCTGGGGAAGTCAGATCAAGAACTGATGTAGAGGCCATTGAGGAGTGCTCCTTACTGGGTTACTCCTCTTGGTCTTCTCAACCTGCTTTCTTAGGTCATCCAAGACCACCAGTCCAGGGGTGGCACTACCCACAGTGAACTGGTCTCTCTAATATCAATCATCAATTGAGAAAATGTGAAAATGTACTGCAGGTTTGCCCACAGGCCAGTCTGGTGGGAGCATAGTCTCAGTTGAACTCTCTTCCCAAATGTCTGTAGCTTGTGTCAAACTGACATAAGAGTGGCCATTAGTCATTATTCATCAGACAACATTGAGAAGACATATTCTTTAAATTTCTCATCTGAACTCCAAAAGTACTAATCACCACTCTGAATAGATAGTCACTCCCCTTTAGACATTGTTAAAAGTTAATCTCCTTGTAATAAATAAGCTTACAATAAGTGCGTACAAATGTATTAATTTCATTTTCTATAAAAGAGATGAGCACACAACTGACTTCTATCTAAACTTGGGAGGTTTGTAAGAATGGACTTAATAAATGTACTCAATGATTAAAACACAACTCTTACAACTGTGATTATAATCAAGAAAACATATGTGAAATAAACACCCCAAACGGAAACATCTCAGTTGAAGTTATCAATACGTGTTTCTATCTTACTATGACTTTCTGAGAATAAATGCTGCTATATCTGACTTCAGAAATATAGCAATGGAGGTTCAGGCAAGATGACCTTCAGTCCGCATAAGTGTTGTGATGTAAAATATGTTCCTCACAGGGAAAGAAACATTGTATTCAAGTACTGAAAAGCAGCATGCTTTTAATATTGAGGTCATACTCTTGCCCCAAGAAAAATGTTTCTAAGATGGTCATAAAATGAAACGGAATTGCTTTAAAGATAATTAAAGTTTATATATCTCTCTATTGCTATATATGGGTATATATTTGCATACAGAGCAATGAAGTTGCTTATAATAAATTATGTGCTCAAAATTTGGGGAGGGGGGAGATGGATGAATCCATGCCTGGGTTTTTTAATATATTACCAGTAGAAAAGAAACAAGTTTTCCCAGCTGCATCAATTTGTCACTTTTGTTGACAGACACTATGTACAATAAATTTTCCTCCAGAGTGAATTGCTCAGATTTATATGGAATCTGTGCCATGACTCGAAGAAGAGACTTTGGGTGTTGCTGCATATTCCACTGAAGTCTTTTCTATTGACTTCCTTTAGAATGAGAACAGTTCTAATGCTCTGTCTTTGCACAATGGCAAGTAAGAAGTTATCCCTAAATTAGAAAGTTGATGTTAGTTAAGGTCTTAGTTGCAGTTTGGGTCCAGGTTGAGAACTAGGACTCCAGTTTTCAGAACTTATAAGAACTATATTTCCATACGAAAATCTTGCTTTAACTGCTTTAGATGAGCATCTTGATTGTTGAAGTCATTGTAGTAGGCCATCACATCAAAAGCAGCAGCACATCTCCACTGGAATTCAATCACCAAATTCTGTTGGATAATCTGCTTATGGAAACCAGGATGACTTATGTGAACACATCCACTTGAGTCTATATTGGGCGTTCTTTTGTAGAGGAAAGTAATTTGTTAACATTCGTTTCTATTTACTGAGAATCAGCTGGGTAGATTGGAGAGCACATATATCTTAGACCTTGCTGAAAGTCTTCTTCTGCCCCTTTCTCCTGTGTAACTCTGAATCATATTCTTGCTTCATGATGTTTCTCTCTCCCCATCTCTCTCTTTCTCCTCTCTCTCTCTGTCTCTCTCCCTCTTTCTCCAACCTCTGTCTCTCTGTCTCTCAAAATAAATGATTTTATTCTCTATGTTCTCTGGAACTAAATGTTTTTCATGTTCCTTGTTCTCAATGGAGTTTCTTGGGTTGATTTTGTACAGCAAGAATGCTATGGCCAGAATGGGCTTTATTCTTCTCTGATTAACTCATTGAAGCCAAGTTTATGGATATTATTTCAACCTTATAGAAGAAGAATTATGCTGTTTTTGGACATGTCTGACCTTTTATGTTTACAGTTAATAAGAGTATGGGTTAGATTTGGGCTTGTGCTTTTATTCTGACTGTTTTCAGTCTACCTGCACACTTTAGTAAGTTCCCTCCAATCTTAGGGTCCATAATGCTGGTATGTAACAGTGCCACATGACTTTTAGAAACAGATTGCAAAATGATAATTCAGCTACACCTGTGGAAGATGGAAACACTGCATAGCACCATCTGTCCTAGTCTTTTCACATTTATATGCTATTTCACACAAATTATCTCGGTGGTTTACATTTATCTGTCATTATTTCTATACTGAGGTCTAATATAATATGTGGAAATAAGAAATTAACATATATATGTATGTATTGTTGCATTTGTATAAAGTCCTTGCTTATAATAATAATATTGACAGCCTTGCTCTCTTAATTAATTTACACATTCACTTGGTGTAATAGTTTGCATAAAACAAGAGAAATGCTGCTTGTATAAAGTAGTCAATATGAAGCTTGTTTTTCATGACTTGAATTTCCAGTTCATGTTGAAAATCCACTTCAATAGCCTTAATGATAACATTCTTCAGGAAATAAAACTCCCAGAGCTCGGATATATTAAAATTTGATTTCAAGTTTAAGATGTCAAAAATACCAATGACTAGTCACTTAATAGGTCTTCTAGACACACATAGGATCTCAGATCCTTTTAATACATAGTTTTTTCAAATGAAACTTGATTTGAATCACCATCATAAAATAATAAAACCTCAGGGTTCCACTATAGAATTAATATGATATATTTAAGATTAACTAATCCATCAACTATATCAGTTGCAAATAGCCTATATCTTCAGTGAAAACCTTTATTGTGACAGGGATGGTGGAGCTCACAGTATGGGGAAGTCTGAAACAGGGGATCATGAGTCAAGGTCAGCTTATGAAACCATATCAGACAGAAGAAAGAGACAGGAGGGTGAGTATAGCTCTGTTTTCTATATAATCTCAAAGGATAAAACAGAAGCTCCATGTGAGAATAATATAAATCCCAGTGACATCTTTGGATTCCAAGTGTTCAAACATGCACTTGTCAAAACATACACTTACTTATGGATTTAGTAATCTGTTACTACATAGAAGAGTTTGACTCATTCTGCTTAATCATTATTAATTTTAAATTGTTTTTAATTCACAAACTATAAGAATTTATATGTATTTATAAGTATTGTATGATGTCTTGATACATGTATACATTGTGCCAAATTCAAATCATGGTACACATATTCTGTATCTTCAGGTATTTATCATTTTTTAAGATGAAAACTTTTCAGAATTGTTTTTTATATTTCACATGTACACACACAGTATATATACATTTGCTTGAATCTAGGTACACACAGATAAGTATTACATGTTGGGTTATAAATAATTTATAATTTTCTTTACAGGATGATACAGGAGACAGTCATAATTCTCATGTTACTAAAAAAGCATGTCTATAAATATGACAAATATATGGCCTTTAAATGTCACCTGAATGATTTACAGAATCTAATTCATCTATTTTATAGTAAGTTGAAGAGTTCCCACTAGATATACATTTCCTAATTCCTTATATATGTGATTACATTACCTTATATGGTAATATCCACCTTCCAGTTGTCATTGAACTCAGCATTTTGGAGTGGAGGTTATCCCAGAACCTGAGTTAGTCAATGACATCACAAGTGTCCTTATAAGAAGAAAGCAGATGGAGGTATGTCTTCAGGTGAACAAGATGAGACAGGGATTAAAAACAAAAGCTGGGGTGATGTCCTCAAGTCAGCCAAGGCAGGTCCAAAACCTAGACTAGGCGAGAAAACAAGTGTCTTCTTTGAGGTTCAGAGAGAGAACAGCCTAGTAAACATTTGACTTTGGTTTCTGACTTCTAGAACTCTAATATTTGTGTTGGTTTAAGCCAATAAGACTTCATAATTTATTACAGCTATAATAATAAACGAATACAACCCTGCTTTTTTTTTTTTTTTTTTTTTTTTTTAAAAAGGAGCTTGAAGCTCCAGGTTTTGAGATGTATCTGTTTCCTCTCTTAAACAAAATCTTGGTTAAACAAGTAAAGAACTTATATTTGACAGTTTTCAGAGAAGGCAAGTACAGGGCTTTATATGTGGAGTGGTTGTGGCATCTCTGGTCTGTGGGATCTATGCTATAACGACCTTGGGCAGAAAGAGTAGAAATGCCTCATACAACTTGGGGTTACCTGCAGTGGGACTGTCCTCATAGAGGAGAGAGCCAGTGCTCCCCATTCACAAAGTGACTAATCTCTTCAGCCACCATGAATAAATGACACAGGCAAAGATGTTGGCCTTCGCCTCCTATGTCCTTCACATTCTTCACAGTCCCTGTATCTTTAGTTTTTCACTCGTTGGTGAACACTGCCTCATTCACCAGAACATTGCATGTAGTTGCTATCTGGCTCTCCACACAAGCATTCAAATAAAGTAGTCATCAGCAAGAAGGAAGGAAGATTACAGTTGAGAGAATGGCCTTCTGTGAATTGCTTTGCAAGGACTAGGCATGATTCCAGGAAAGAGTGGCACTTTTCAGTGGACTTTGCCTGTCTCCTTCGGCTGCTGTTCAAAGGCCTTTCTTTGACTATTAACTATGTGTGCCAATAGTGACTGTTTTTTTTTATTTGCCAGAATATTGCATTAAAATCACACTCCTTTGATACTTTGAGATTAGCCAAAGATATTTTACTGTTTTAAGGGTGGTAGCATTTTAAATTAATTATTAATAATGGAAGAAGCCTGTCAAATATTCCTTTCTGGATGTCATACAACTAAAATTTTAATTTTTCCATTGAGAAAAAGAAGTTCTTTTTGTGAGTAAAACTTATGTTTTCAAGACTATGATTCTGTAGGAAAGTAAATATTTCTGACAATAAAGGAGTGATAGAAATTTTCATATGAGAAACCAAACATTACGTATACTTTATCTATCATTGCTTTCTAAAGTTCAACAAAATGGGCCATTGAAAAATATTAAAAAGTGTGAAACAAAAATGTGAAGATACAGCTGCAATGTACATTATCATATCATACTCATTAATGAATTGAACCAGAGCCAGATTTAATTTATGTTCAGGTTCAGTTTTTTATTTCTTTAATAAATTTTTTTTTGCAGTCAGGTTTATAATATTGTAAGCTTGCACATTCACTGTGTGCCATGCATGCACGTGTGCTGCTCATCTCATTTATACCATTTAGGGTAATACCATTTTATAAACTGGAGGATCCAAGCCTCCTGATTTCAAGGTTCCAGTTATTACAAAATGATGTGAGATTACACTTTTCCTAAATGGGGATTGTTCTCAAAAGTGAATGTCCAAATAGGGAAGAGATTAACTCAGTTGAAATTGACCTTTTGGAATTAATATAGAAAGATTGGTATTTTAAGATATGTTGAATTAGTGCATGCCTTTGTGTATGGGTGTATGTATGTATATGTATATATCTAGATGTGTATGTGCATGTGAGTATGTGAGGGAGAGACTGTATGCATATATATAAACAACTGGTAGCAATCAATCTAAATAAATGTCTTTTTTCACAATTCTCTGTGCAAGGGAGAGGGAAGTACAATGGACCTATGCACACAGAGAAAATGTGTCTATTACTATTGTGACATTCTAACATTTACAGAAATATAACTGAAAAGTACATTACATGTACATTATTTGTATATTTGCTATTGAATACTTTCTGAAATGCATTTCATGTAATCATTTTATAATGCCTAAATAATTTTGTAATGCCTAAAAAATTATCATCAGCCTACAAAGATAATATGGAACCTTACATTTTTTTAAACCCTTAAAATTTGCTAAGTGCCAGATATATGGCTAAGATATTTTTTCCTCAAATGCCAAAACCTTTACTTATGAGTACAAGACTGTTCTGAGTTCCATCTTACAGGCTGAGTAACTAAGCACCCATAGTTTAGGCAACTCGAAGTAACTTGTAGAGTATGATACAAATAATGATGTAGTCTAATCAAGTTGGGGTGAACTGACTCTAAATCCCAAAGGTTGAGTTCTATTCTAAAATTTGCTGTGCTTATGAGAGGAAGTGAATGGGGTTTTTAAAGGCACTCAAAAATAAATAGAAAAAAAGTAGAGAGGAGGATTGACACAACTTTCCAGAGCTATCACATACTGTGATGTTTCAGAATAACAGTGTTCAAGGACTGAACAGAGTGAATGTGGTAGCCTTCCTGCTTAGATACCTCTCTAGTGATATTTTGGAACCTGAAAGATAGAAGAAAAGATTGCTAAATCATCAGAGACAAGCAACAAGCTAGTTAGAGAGAGAGAGAGAGAGAGAGAGAGAGAGAGAGAGAGAGAGAGAGAGAGAGAGAGAGAGAATTGTTCCTGACTTTTTGTCATCAAAACTGAATGTGATAGTGGAAAAACTTCATTTTTCTAAGTTTTAAAGGAAAATGTTATTCCCTGCCAAACTTTCAAGGGCAAGTTCTGCCTAGACACTTATTGAATGTGCATAGGCTCATAAACAGTACCACTTGCCTCCAAAAGTGATTGTTCTAGAATGCAATTCAGCAAATTCAAGATTAAGTGCAAGAACAATAATGCAGGACTCAAAAATATGATGCAAAAGCTGGGTAAAAATTGAAAAGACAGATGTTGAGTGCTCTGTTGGCTCAGTCCTAAACACTTATTAATGAAATAAAGTTTATAGAAGGAAGTAAAAATGAATAAATATGCAACATTTATAGGACAGCGGTGATAAATTAAATGTAGGCAAAAATGGGGCTTTGCATTTCTTAGCTTATATCATGAAAACTGGAGAGATAATGTTTTAGCTTGCTAGGTTATGGTCTTATGTTTAAAAGAATATGCAAATCTGTAGAGATGATGGCTAGAGAAGCTTGAAATGAAATTTATGTAATTTGTTAAGAATGATGAGTAAGAAAAGCACAACTAATGGAGTCATAACTATCATATTTTATATTGGCTGACAATATTTAATAAGTTTAAAATTAACAATAGCAAGAATATTGATTTCCAAAGTGGTTGTACAAGCTTGCATTCCCACCAGCAGTGGAGGAGAGTTCCCCTAGTTCCACATCCTCTCCAGCATAAAGTGTCTTCAGTGTTTTTGATCTTAGCCACTCTGACAGGCGTAAGGTGGTATCTCAGAGTTGTCTTGATTTGCATTTCCCTGATGATTAGGGAAGTTGAGCAATTCCTTAAATGTCTTTCAGCCATTTGGGATTCCTCTGTTGAGAATTCTCTGTTTAGTTCTAAAGCCCATTTCTCAATTGGACTGTTGGTCCTTTTGATGTCTAATTTCTTGAGTTCCTTATATATTCTGGATATCAGTCCTCTGTCAGATGTGGGGTTGGTGAAGATCTTTTCCCATTCTGTAGGCTGTCGCTTTGCCTTGTTGACCGTATCCTTTGCTCTACAAAAGCTTCTCAGTTTCAAGAGGTCCCATTGATTGATTGTTTGTCTCAGTGTCTGCACTACTGGTGTTATATTTAGGAAGTGATCTCCTATGCCAAGGCGTTCAAGACTATTTCCTACTTTTTCTTCTAGCAGGTTCAGAGTAGCTGGATTTATGTTGAGGTCTTTGATCCACTTGGACTTAAGTTTTGTGCACGGTGACAGATATGGATCTATTTGCAGCCTTCTACACGCTGATATCCAGTTATGCCAGCACCATTTGTTGAAGATGCTTTCTTTTTTCCATTGTATACTTTTGGCTTCTTTGTCAAAAATTATATGTCCATAGGTGTGTGGGTTAATGTCAGTGTCTTCAATTCGATTCCATTGGTCCACATGTCGGTTTTTATGCCAATACCAGGCTGTTTTTATTACTGTAGCTCTATAGTAGAGCTTGAAGTCAGGGATTGTGATGCCTCCAGAAGTTGTTTTATTGTACAGGTTTCTTTTAGCTATCCTGGGTTTTTTGTTTTTCCATATGAAGTTGAGTATTGTTCTTTCCAGATCTGTGAAGAATTGTGTTGGTATCTTGATGGGGATTGCATTGATATGGCGCTTTCTTAGAAAATTGGGAATCAATCTCCCCCAAGATCCAGCTATACCACTCCTGGGCATATACCCAAGAAATGCTCAATCATACCACAAGAGCACTTGCTCAGCTATGTTCATATCAGCATTGTTTGTAATAGCCAAAACCTGGAAACAACCTAGATGCCCTTCAACTGAAGAATGGGTAAATAAATTGTGGCACATATACACAATGGAATACTACTCAGCAGAGAAAAACAACGACATCACACGGTTTGCAGGCAAATGGATGGATCTAGAAAAAATCATCCTGAGTGAGGTAACCCAGACTCAGAAAGACAAATATGGTATGTACTCACTCATAGGAAGATGCTAGATGTGGAACAAGGATGACTAGACTGCTACTCACATCACCAGTGAGGCTACCTGGAAAACGGGACCCCAAAAAAAGACACGGAGAAATGGACGAGATCTACATGAATAGCCTGGTCATGAGTGGGAACAATGAAGGGCGACAGTCGAGGGAAAGAGTGGGAGATCCTAGCTGGATCAAGAAAAGAGAGGGAGAACAAGGAATAGGAGACCATGGTAAATGACCACATGAGAAGGTGAGAAGGGGAGGAAGCAGAGAGCTAGGGAGGCCCACGGAGATCCACAAAGATACCCCCTCAAAAGACTGCTGGCAATGGTCGCGAGACGGCAGGAACTGACCTACTCTGGTGATGGGATGGCCAGACACCCAGATAGTGGTGCCATAAACCCCATCCAAGGACTGAGGAATCTGAAGGCAGACATCCACGGCTGGGCCCCTGGTGGAGCACTGGGAGTCTAATTAGTGAGTAAGAAGAGGGTTTATATAAGCGAGAATTGTTGAAGCCAAGGTTGGATAAAGCACCGGGACAAATAACCAAATGAATGGAAGCACAGGATCTATGAACCAAAGGCTGAGGGGCCCCCAACTGGATCAGGCCACCTGAACGGGTGAGACAGTCATTTGGCTTGATCTGTTTGGGAGGCAGCTGTGCATTGGTGCCAGGTCCTGGGCTCGTTGCATGAGTTGGCTGTTTGAATCCTGGGACTTATGCAGGGACACTTGGCTCGGTCTGGGAGGGGGGAATGGACCTGCCTGGACTGAGTCTACCAGGTCAACCCCGGTCCTCGGGGGAGACCTTGATCTGGAGGAGGTGGGAATGGGGGGTGGGCTGGGGGGAGGGGTGGGCGAGAGGGGGAGAACAGGGGATTCTGTGGCTATTATGTTGAACTGAATGGTGTTGTAAAATAATAATAATAATAATAAAAAAAAACCAAAAAAAAAAGAATAGCAAGAATATAAATTATATTTATAATTTATTTAATATTTAATAATATACATACAAATAATATTTAATAAATAAATAATATTTTAAAATTATATATTAAGCATATAATTTATGAAATATAAGCATACAAATATGAAATATATTAGTTATGTATTACATTATATTTGCATATGTTAATAATATATCATTAATAGTACATATGTACTTCATATGTACTGATGGGGGTGATTTTCAAGATTATTAAAATTCACTAAATAGAAAGAAAATTAAAAATACAAATAAACCAAGTCAACAAATGAATA
Source organism: Peromyscus maniculatus bairdii (assembly GCF_049852395.1). Classification (NCBI taxonomy): domain Eukaryota; kingdom Metazoa; phylum Chordata; class Mammalia; order Rodentia; family Cricetidae; genus Peromyscus; species Peromyscus maniculatus. Next base: position 43,241,340 of record NC_134861.1, read on the forward strand.
TGATATGTAATGGTTACAAAAGTTATTTCATTATTTTCTACTCATTTAGCCTATTTAATATCCTCCAGCAGCAGATGGGAACAGACACACAGCCAGACATTATGCAGAGAGAGCATCTAAATCGGAGGTCTCCATCAAATCCCACCTCTCACAGCTCATGGAATCCTCTGGAAGGAGAGGAGGAAAGATTATAAGAGTCAGAGGGGACTGAGGACACCGGGAGATCAAGGCTTTCTGAACCAACTAAGCAAGATGCATATGAGCTCACAGAGACTGAAGCAGCAAGCACAGGGTCTACATGAGTCTATACCAGGTTGTCTGCATTTATGTTATAGCTATTAGGTTAGTATTTTTAGGTGAGTCTTGACTATGAGAATGAGTGGATTTCTGACTCTTTTGCCTGCTCTTGAGACTCTTGTCCTCCTGTTGAATTATAGTGTCCAAATTTAATATGATAGGTTTTGCTTCATCTTATTATATTTTATTTTGTCGTGTTGGTTGTTATCTCTTAGAAGTCTGTTCTTTTCTTATTAAAAAAGAAAAGAAAAAAAGAAAGAAAGAAAGAAAGAAAGAAAGAAAAAAAGAAAGAAAGAAAGGGAGTAGATCCAGAGGTGAAGTGAGATAGGGAAGAACTGGGAGGAGTAGAGGCATGGGAAACTACAATCAAGATACATTGTATGAAAAAATAATCTATTTTCAAAATAAGTAAATAAAATAAAATTCCACACATGAAGGAGATAACATTATACTTGTCCTTCTCAACTGAGTTAATTCACTTAATAATAAGGACCTTTAATTAAATCCTCATAGTAACAAATGACAGAATTTTATTGCTTTATATGAGTGAATAAAATTCCATACATGCCACATCTTGTGATCCATTTATCTGGCTATAGACACTGTGGTGGTTTGAATGGGAAATGTCCCCTATAGGCTTAGGTATTTAAATGCTTGAGCTCCAGTTGATGGTTTTATCTGGGAAGGTATAGGAAGTACAGCCTGGCTAGAGGAAATATGTCACCATGAGTGGGCTTGGGGATGTCATACATAGCCTTGCCCTCCTTGCAGTTCACCATCTCTGCTTTGTGTTTACAGTTGAGGGTGTGAGCTCTCAGCTTCCTATTCCTGCTACTGTCTCTTCTTGCCACAATGGACTCTTATTCCTCTAGAACTAGAAGCCCAAATAAACCCTTCTTTTTGTAAATATAAAATAAAGTTTACTAAATAGAAAGCAAGCAATACAAATATACAAATAAGTTCAACAAGTGAATGTGATGAATAGTGGTTATATGAGCTATTTTGTTATCTTCTACTCACCCTGTTTACTTTCTCCATTATATTCATTTAGGAGAAAAAATATACATGCTTTAGAGGAATTTGGGACAATTAACATAATTACCTTGCTTTGCATTAAGCCAGTTATTTTTGTGAATATTCTATTCAGATTTTTTTATGTTCCTTGTGAATTTTTTCTTTTATTGAAAGCAGTTTTTTTTCTCACATAGTATATCCTACTTAAGGTTTCCCCCTCACTCTACTCTTCCCAGTTCTCCTACTTCTCACCTCCCATCCAGATCCACTCCCTTTTTATTTCTCATTAGAAGGAAAAAAACCAGGCTTCTAAGATATATAATATATAAAGTAAAACTAACACATCAAATTGAACAAAATAAACAGAAGGAAAAAAGCCAAAGAGAAGGCACAAGAATCATAGAACTAGTTCAACCACTCAGGAATACCAGAAAACCCCTTAACTAGAAGCCATAATATATATGTGCAGACTCATGAAGGCCCTGTACATGCTGCTTTAGTCTGTCACTTCATGTGACCTTTGATCATATTGATTTAGAGGGCCTTGTTTTCTTGGTGTCCTCCTTCCCCTCTGGCTCTTACCTTCTTCCTTCCTATTTAAATTGTCTGTACCCATTACAAAGGTTGCCCTTGTCTACTGTATCTCAGCACACAGACAGAGGTGCACATTTTTTCTGATTATGGGTCTATCACAATCTTGCATTCAGTTAGCATACACCTCTGTGAGTGAATTAAACTAACACCATTAATATGACTTGAATCTGGACTCAGTTATATATAACTCTAGAAAATTCTGGAGTCCAATTGATTGGTTATAAAAGAACTTATACTGAAGCTACTAATTGTAGGACCTTGGACAAGTTACACTCCCAGAACCTCTGTGTCTTCAACTGTGAGATGGAGATAATAATACAAGTAGTGTAGGGAAAAGTATATTTTAGTTCCCTGAGCTCTTAGATGAGGGATTTAGTAGAGACCTCCCAGTTAGGGTTGAGTTTTCCCATGTTTCTCACTCTTTGTATGTCTGTCTTTGAGTTTATGTATTTGTTCCCATCTGCTGCAGGAGGAAGCTTCTCTGATGACAGTCAATCTATAAATATAGCACAATGCCATCAGGAATAATTTTATTGCAATGTTTTTAAAAGAATTTTTTAGTATTTTGTTTTCCCTAGGTCCATGGGCTATCAAATCTGAGGTTCTCAATCATCCAAGCAGTGTTGGGTCTGAGTTACATCTCAAAGAGTGAGTCTTAGGTCAAATGTTGGTTGGTTACTTCTACAAACCATGTGCTACCATTATCCTAGCCTATCTGGCATTAAGGACACCATTGTCAGTCAAAGGGTTTGTGGTTGGCTTAGTATTTACATTTCTCTTTTGGTAGCATGTAGAATACATTACTGTACTTCCTAGCATGTAGGGATGAAGAATCTATGTAGGTACCAACTTGACTTCTCCATGTTCAATGAGTTGTGTAGGTGTTATCTTCAGCAATGGGGCCTTGCCATCCATTTGTGGAGAGCAGCCTATAGTCTTGGTAACAGGCTGGATTGTTTATGGACCTCTTTGGCCAACAACTTCCGGAGATATCCCGTAGATATGTCAAGACAATGGAATGCATAGCTTAATATCACAAAGGACAGTTTTGTGCTAAAAGTACATTGTTGGCTTCAGCTTCAGAAAGAAAAACATTCTCCACATCATAATTAAATATCTAAGTAAGAACAAAACAACTGAAAGAACCAACACTTGAGCTTTGGTACTCCTGAAATTCTGGGAAACTTCATTTTTTTGGAAATATACAATACTGAGTTTGGTTTTATATCTTTTTGAATTACTAATGTTTCAATGTTTAGATTTGACATACATACATTATATATTTGTAAAAAAGAGGTTTGTTGAATATTTGAAAATGTTTAAAAATGTGACTTTCTATATTGAATTATGATAGCTCAAAGAGGTATTAGGAACAAGAATTCAATTAAGAGGTTATTTTTAAAAAGATTTTATTTATTTATTATGTATACAGTGTTCCACCTGCACGTATGCCTGCAGGTCAGAAGAGGGCACCAGATCTCATTACAGATGGTTGTGAGCCACCATATGGTTGTTGGGAATTGAACTCAGGACCTTTGGAAGAACAGTCAGTGCTCTTAACCTCTGAGGCATCTTTAAGAGGTTATTTTGATAATTTGTTGAGAAGTGAGACATACTTGAACTTTCCAGCAGCAATTAATTGAAAAACAAGGCTAATGAACTCATGAGAAATTTGGGGAATAACGAGATCTGTGCTGATGCATTGGGAGGCTGGGCAAAGGGTGACATCAGCTGCAAGCCTAGAAGAACTTTATTTTAGGAGAAAGGAGACACACATTTATTTTTTGGGAAAATTTGCATTTGACTACCTGTATTAGTTGGGGATGCTATAAAAAGCACCAGCTGAGCAGTGAAAAAGCCAAAGAATTGGTGTTTCTCAAAGTTCAGGAGGCTGTGCAATCTGGAAACACCAGCAGACTCAGTGACTTTGAAGGACTATTTATTGGTTCATAGAAATATTGCCTCTTTATTGTGTTCTTTTATGGAGGAAGAGGATAACTCTGCTCTTTGTAGCATCTTTGGTAGGGATTATCCATTCAAGAAGGAAAATCCTTCAGTAACCAATGACTTCTCCAAAGGTCCTCCTCCTAAGAGCATCAGAATTGAATAGACTTATTTTTGGAAAATTCCATAGGATCCTAAGGTATAGATGAATTTCTAAATGGTCTTATTAAATAAAAAACAAGAAGCCAAATATAGGGGTGAAAGCCTTAGAGAGATCAGGGAAATAAGGAAAGCCACCAGCTTTATCTCACCAACTCTGCAGCTTCCAAATGCAAGTTACTTCCTATCTACCCACATCTATATGCCTTGCTATTCTACCATCCAATTTGCTCTCAGTCTAGTTACATCATTTCCTCCTCCTGCCCAGCTCTGTCTTCCTGTCTGTCTGTACAGACCTCCAGACTTCCATGGTTAACTAGTGTTGGAATTTTAAGGCGTGTGCCACCACACCTGGCTCTGTTTCCAGTGTGGCCTTGAACACATGGAGATTCTGCCTGCCAAGTGACAGGATTAGAGGCGTGTGCTAACATTGCATGACTTATGTGTTGTGGCTGGCCTTTTCCTCTGATCTCCATGCAAACTTTGTTTATTAAAGCACAAATGAAAAAAATCACCACATTTCAGTACAAATACAATATCACCACACTAAGGTTATTTTCCCCTAATACAATAAGCTTTTCTCAGATCCATTTTTAAATTAATAATTCATTGACCAATGAAATCACTCTACATATAAATAAGAGGAGTTTTTTTTAAAAAAAATCAGGACCATATTTGGCATTACAATATAAGATCTATTTTATAGATACAAAGTAAAGTTTCAACCAATAATTTTAGAGGTTAGAGATCTCTACTTAGCAATAGTGGTCAAAAATGAAATTTTGACCAATAACTGTAGAGGACATTCAAACATACACACCGTCAAAGGCCTGCAGTCCATCAAAGTTGATGCTAGTGCAAGACTGAGTTAAAGAGTGAGAGTTGGAGATAACAGTTCATTGTAGGTGTTTGCTCTGGTGCTATTTCCAAGAAATTATCACGAATGTGCGGGCCTGTGTGCTATTTGGAACTTTAGTTCTTAGTGGTGTGCCTTTTATACTATAAAATGTTGGTTTCATTAATATATTGAGGTCCTGAGAAAGTTTTCATACTTCTGATTTAAAGTAGTACAGTGTTGACATTTTCATTAGATATCTAGAGACATCCAGTCTACATGTAATCACTATGTATATATTCATCAGATCCCACTCATTTTTGTCCCATTATTGTCCCTATAAAATAGATCTCACATTGTAATGTCAAAATGGTCCTGATTTTAAACAAAGCATTCCTTTTATTTATGTGTAGACTACTTGCAATGGTCAATGTATTATTAATTTAAAAATATCTCTTAGAAAAGCTGCATGAATTAGGAGGGAGTAACTCTAGGATCCTAAGGGATCTTTCAAAATAAATTACAAGTTTCTGGATAGAGAAATGGAATTTTGGCTTGAGCAAATTTGGGGGGATCAAGTTGATGAGATCTAGTCAAGTTTGTCTGTCCTGACGCTATCTTTATTACACAAACATGGGCAGTTCTGTCTTTGCTTTTCCTCTATGTTTCTCTGGCCTAGATTGCAAATATGTCTTCTCTAAACATTTAGGAAACTGCCTGAACTGAAATTTCCCTATCAGATCGCATATCTGAGCGTTTACCTCTGGAAAATGCCAAATTGACCATTTATACCATATAGGAAAACCACAGCAGGCTATCCAAATTTAAACACAAGGATTCTTCCAAGAAGGGTCTTTGAGAGCAAGGCTACATGAGGTTTGCATGTTTTGATTTATAGAACCCAAAGTGAAATCTGATTCCGCTGGCTTTTTGTTAAGTACTGGGAAGAGAATAATCTAGGCTTTTCCTAGAATTCAACATAATCTTTTTCCAGCTGTATTCTGTGAATCTAAAAGCATTTCAAATGATTAAAATGTAATCTTGCATCTTTAATTCAGCCACAGGACACATGATCAGAGCACAGCTGAGTTAAATCATATGTGTTATCTTCCAGATAAATGGCCTTCTTTGCAATGTGGGGAGGGGTTTTAGATTTCTAAAACTGAAGATTAAAAAGCAACAATATCCAGCTTCTATTTTCAAGTTGATGTTTTTGGCAAACTTTTTTTTTATTTAACTTTTATTGACTTACACAGAGTGGCACATCTAAACTACTTTAACAGTTGAATTGTGATCCCAGTTTTGTACTGTAGCAACACTGCAGAGTTCTTTACTCCACTTAAGAAGTACATTATTAATGCTAAGAACTGATAAACTGATTTTTATAACTCCTATAATGATTATGTCCTTACTTGACATAAAAACTGGTGCACTAAGCAAACAGTGAGAGCAGGGAATGATTTGCAATATCAATCAATGATGTGTATTTTTATCTTAGATGTGTTAGAGATGCTATTTTAATGATGTTTTTAAAACCATACAGGGAAAGGAACTAACCAATAATTTAATTTTAAGTTAACATAATAAACTCTAAAAGCAGTGGTTTCAGGGAGTATGAAACATTCAATTCTTGAGCAGATTTAACCTAAAGTAGCTCAATTATAGGAGTTTGTTTTAAATACTCTGGTAAAATTAACATTTTTACATAATATCACATACTTGTAAGTTAAATATCAATACAATAAAACATGAAAAAATTTGATAAGCACTTAGGAAACATATTTTCAAGTTGCGTTTATCTTTAAGATAGAAATGGATAAATGTAGAAAATTATTAAGATAGAAAAACAATTCTAAATTTTACTTCATGTATACTTCTTTTAATAGTCTACATTCTTGTGGATATAAGAAAGGTTTTTATATTACTTTACTTTTAATTAAACTTTGTATGTGGTAGTAGTTACAAATATATTTTTTTGCATGAAAGTTGTTGTCATGCTTCTTAGAATAGTCCAGAATCTCCTTACAAAATAGATATATTGACAAAAAGAACAACAACTAGTAATACCAGAAACCATATCTTCAATAAATGTAAATGATTAAATCACTACCATATGCTTGGGTCAAATTCAAACAGCACTAGGATTCACGGAATTTCAGGTCCAGCTGTATAGCTCAGCAAATAAAAACACTTCCTTTCAATCCTGATGACCTGAGTTGGATCCCCCAGACCTACATGGTAGAAGGGAAGAACTGACTCTTGAAATGTGTCCTCTGATCATCACATGTATACTATGGGGCACTCCCCTGTCCTTGTGTGCACATGCGTGTACACAGTGTAAATAAATAACTAAATATCTTTAAATAGAATTCCGTGGTTTCAAGAATTACAGAAGAGAAAGTAGAATAGGAAATTAAGTAACATTCAAAAGGCTTGTAGAGCTGAAGAACCCAACACTACCTCTTTAATGTAAGAGTCTGGTGGCAAATCTTGAACTATCCCACTTGGAGCAGACCTACAAATGTTTAACTTTGTAAGAAAACTAATGGTGATCCTCAAATTTTTAGCATATGCTAAATTGGCCTAATCTCTATGAATTATTGTGATTAATTAATGCAAACTTACTTTTGAGACAAAGCATGAAACTTGGGTAAAATTATCTGTAAAATCTATATCGACAAATAAGGTACATATAAAAAGGTACCTAGTCAACAAAGATGGCATTACTCAACACAATATTGGAGAGCTATCCTTAGTTTGAAAACCCCAAATCTAAAGTGCCCAGCCAAAATATATAACATTTTGAAAAACAGGTCAGGAAGGGTTTAATGACAGGGTAGGTAGATGTGGGAATACAGGAAGTGCTAACTACTTTAAAGACATTATGAAAAAATCATATGGAAACCTACTACATAGAAAATTCCAAAAATATATACATATACATACACACATATACATACATATATACACATACATATACATACACTATATATATATATATATATATATATATATATATATATATATATATATGGAGAGAGAGAGAGAGAGTTTTAAAGATTTATACACTAACAATCAACAATGCTGCAACCAATTACCACAGGATAACAAATATAAAAAGCCCAGGGCCAGGAAAAGGTTACCTCTTTGATTGTTGTTGGAAAGTGAAGTTCCTTAGACCCTCAAACACTATGATATGACCAATGCTCTTTGTTACAGCTAGAACTTGACATCCAAACTTTATTGTAGAAGATATCACACACTTGTGTCATAAAACATCAAGCTGGTACTCACCAAGATGCTCCACCCTTACTGGCTAGCTTACACATTGCTGGAAGGTGTTATGCACACTACTGGAGGAATACTAATCTTACTCAGATGTGTACCCTTCAAGCTACATTAGTAACTAACCTGACAAGACATGCCCACTGATTTAATAGAGGAACTAATATCTTGGGAGTAAACAATCACTTTATGATCTAATTTAAGGCCCCATTTCACATGTTGAAACTTAAACTGATGCCTGGCACTATTATTAGACCCAAGAATCTGAGGCTAGACAAGTTGTACACCGTAGGGGAGAACTTACTATTGTTTCTATGCTAAATGGACACATTGTTATACACATACATTTACATATACATACATATACAATCAGTCATCTCTCATCAGAGAAGCTTCTTTCTGCAGTATATCGTTATTAACCCAGAGACCTGCACTGGTCATGTTGTAGAGAATAAGAGACTTCATAATACTCAGCTCTAAATGACACTTCTCTAAGTTGTCCTCTGACTCCACATGTGTCTTGGTGCTTCCTAGCATGTATGCACACACACACACACACACACACACACACACACACACACACACACACACACAAACACACAGTAAACAAATAAATACAATTAAAATAAATGTTAAAAATTTCATTACAGATCAGAAACAGTAAGTTCTTTAATGGCCTTTAAACAATCAAACTGTTTGGAACAATTGTAAGAGTAAGGCTAGAAGATACTAAGATCTTTATCTAGAAGATACCATATTATCATAAGAAAATCAAGCCAGCAATTGCACATGGAGTCAAATTGATATTTAAAAGCAAAGACAACTCCTATTTATATGCATGTTAATTAATATTTTTGTTTTCCATAAGAAATGAACTAACTAAGGATTATAACATGAAAGACTACAGAAGAATTATCCCATGAATACTGGATATAATTTTGTCATTAGAACTAAAATCTATTTGGGGAGATTGGAGTTATAAAAGAGAAGCTGAATGAGTTTACATATAGCCCTATGGATAGTAAATGGAAGTTAAAATGTGCATCACATATAACCCTATGGATAGCAAATGGGAGTTAAAATGTGCATCACCTCAAATCATGTGCTTTGGATTTCTGGTGTTTTTTCACTCTTTGTATCTACAATATGTTATTATTTGCTAATCATTGCTCTTCATTATTCTGTCACACAAAAGCTCCATCTTTTTCCTTTTCTTTTTTTTATTCTTTAATTTAATTTTATTTTATTTTACAATACAATTCAGTTCTACATATCAGCCATGGTTTCCCTTGTTCCTTCCCCTCTCGCCCCCCTCCCCATCCCCCCAGCCTACCCCCCATTCCCACCTCTTCCAGGGCAAAGTCTCCCATGAGGAGGAATAAAAGAACTACAGATTAATAAAAAAATAACTTTAAAAGACCATTTGAAAGTCATTACCTATTAATTACTTTAAATGGAAATGGATTGAAGAATTCTATAAAAATATATAAAATGACTGCTGAGCTAAGGAAAAACAAGACCTAACTATATGCTGCCTAATGAAGACTTATCATAACTTTTATTATACATAGGCTGGACATGAAGGAATAAAAGCATGTGATGCAAAGGGAAGCCAAAAGTGAACAATAGATAGCTAAGTATATTTTATATGATGTAGACATTCAGTCATAATCAATATCAATCAAGAAATTATTATATATAGTACATATATTGTATAATATATTATGTATATAATTAACATTTTGTAGTTAATAAAATAATTATAAATATACATGAACACACTCAAAATGAAGCACCAGATACATAGAGAAGTGTTGGCAGATCACAAAGTATAAATAGACAGCTACTTAGTAACAGCAGAGGACTTCCAAATTTCACTTTTAATGAATACATCACCTAGAGATCTACAAGGAAATGTACACTAACGACTTTAGTTCAAACACCCTAACAGATGTACCTAGAGATCTCAATCCAAAAGCAAAGGAATAAGCATTATTATTTGGAGTATTCTCTAGGAAAGGATGATGTATGAGCTGCAAAATAGCTCTCAGCTTATTTTTGTAAGCTTAAAATTATATGAAATATGTTTGCAACTTTAGTTCTATACAGCAATAATTTAGGGAAAGAGGAAATCTAAAAGTTTTACCAATATATGAAAAACAATAGTATACTCCTGAGCAATCAATGGATAAATAATGAAAAGGAGAATTTAAAAATAGATGGAAATGGGAGTTAAGGAAAAACTTAAGTGATAGTAGAAATGAACAGAACTTTATAATGATAAACACCTGAGTGAAGAAAGAAGGCTCTCGAATAGTTTAAATTGATACTTCAAGGAGGAAAAAGAAGAGAAAGAACCAATTTGGAAGCTAGTAGGGGGGATTTATTATAATTTTGACACAGAGTAGATACCAGAAGCACTACCGATAAGAATATTAGTGATTTTAGTTTTTTAATAATTGGTAAGGACTAATGTGTGCATCCAAACACATGATGATATCTCACATGAAAAAATATTGTAGGATATAATAGGAAAATAAATATAGAAATAATACAAACAAGTGATTTTTCCATATATACATTACATTGATGGAGGCATTCAAAATATTATAATTTGAATTATTACTGCTCTAAAGATTATTTGTATTGTTTGATGAATGAAATTGTATGTAGTTCATTTTAAATATCTAAATCTGTGTGCTGTCTGTTTACCCTTTTTTAGTTTTTATCTGTTCATTTTTCTTTCTGTATATTGTATTTGCTTTTAAAGCTTTTCCCATTATGCCTAATAATCATAAAATAATTGAGCCCTTCAATCTTTCATCATGACTTGCTTATAGCTCAACTAATCAACCATTTGAATTCAGACTTGTCGCAATGTATAGTTACTTAGATGTTTGTTTCCCTTGCCACACTTCTCTGGTGTGTTCTCTGGATTGCAGGTGTCACACAGCCAGACACTCACCTTGGATACTGTTGTACAAAATAGGAATTGAACAAACTGACTTTCAGAGTTTGTAAACATGCTGTCATGGGAAGCAAAGAGCAAGGGATACTGCCTCTAGAAGCAAGTAAATAACCACATTTGTGTCACTGCTTACTAATGTTAAGACCTGTCTAATTCTCTGAGATAGGCTAATATTGAAGGAATCCGTGCATGCTATGTAGAATGACTTAAGAGTTAGTGTTTGGGCATCAAGGCTCAGAACACTCTTCATCTTCTTTCCGTTTCCATAAAATGTGCCTTTGCAGAAACACAAGTTCAAATTTCCTTCTCCAAACTGTTCTGCTTTCCTTTTTGTTACCTGATTTTGATCATACTTACCATTATGTTTACATTGATATATGGAACACATTCATAAAGTCAGTGGTGATGTCAATAAGCTTTCTATTAATTCACAGAGAATTTCCACATAAATGAGTTTTATATGATAATAAAGTAGAAACAACGCAGAAAAGAATAGCCCCTTTTGATTACACATATTATAAGCTATTGTTTATTAATAATTGTTTAGAAAGGGCCAAATTAAATCTCAGAAGACAAAGTGACAGAAGCTTCAGGGTTAGACCTCAAGAAGGTTGGGTGCTAAGAGCAAGAGAGATGGATTTGGAGTGAGGGGACATGGTTAGGGTGTGGCAAGGGGCACACACATCTGATGGGTGTGCTTTGACTTCCAGTTTCAATGGATTTTATCACCTTGTAATCACTTTCCATCACCCTTTTGCCTGATTTCCATTCCTCTGAGCCATCAGCAATAGCTCCTGGCACTTAAAAGTGTTGAGCTGCAGTGCTTTGAGTAAAGGAAATAGAAGTATACTTTATTTATGGACACAGTGGGGCAGTTGCCCATTTGCACCCGCAGTGGTTATGACAGCGCGTTCAAGATCTGCCCAAGATCAAGCCAAACAAAATAACAGCATGGAGGGGAGAGGTGGTGTGAGGTCCCTGCTCCAATGCCAGGAAGGAAAGACGGTCTCAGGAAGCTGGAAGGCTGAAGGGATGGTGAGGTGCCATATTCAGATAGAGCATATTTTATTTATGCCACATGAAGGCTGCTAGGTAAAAAGCTGCTGGTAAATATGCAGGCACATGCCAATACATGCCAGCACACGTGCACCACACAGAGGCATCCATAGGGACACACATAGATCAAGACACAGGCTATATGGAGGTAGGCACATAGACCTATGAGCAGATGTGCACAGGCTAGCTGACAACGGTGAAGATAAGAACTCTGACCTCAACGTGATATTCATATAGAATCATACAAAAATGGCACTTTGACAAAACACTTATATAACTGATGACATCACTATTTACTTTTTGCTGACTCATGTAGAAAATCCATATCAGTGCCATGTAGTCTGAATATATACTGACTCTTAGGGGAAATGATTTCAACATATGAGGAGCTGTATCTATAGCTGCTGGAAAGGGCGAGTGAATGTTTTTTAAGGATGTTGTTCCTGGTAGGTCATCCCCACTCCAGTTGACAACCCCACATCCAGGAATACACAGGACAGACTGGACTTATTAGATCATTAACGACAGTAACAACAAAAAATAGGACATGAAATTGGGTGGGTAGAGAGGTAGGGGATCTAGGAGGAGCTAAGAGGGCAATGGAGAGGAATATGGTAAAAATGCATTGTATGGCATTCTCAAAGAATTAACTAAAAACATTTAAAGAGAATGAATTAAATGGCATTATAAATTGTGATCTTGGTGTAAAGCTCTGTGTGTCCTCTGAATCTTCTATATAATAAGGTGTAGACACTGGTGTCTTTATCTCTTTAAAAATCTCTTGTATAAGAAAAGATTATTTGTTGCCAAAATTCTTTGTTTCTCTGTCTCTGTCTCTCTCTTTCTCTCTCTCTCTCTCTGTGTGTGTGTGTGTGTGTGTGTGTGTGTGTGTGTGTGTGTCTGTATGTCTTTCTGCCTGTCTGTCTGCCTGCCTGCCTTCCTGTCTCCCTACCCTCTGCCTGTCTTTTGTTATGACAGGGTCTGGGTACTCAGCTCAGGTTAGTCTCAAATGCACACTCTCCCTGCTTGAGCCTCCTCAGTGCTAGGATCACAGACATTACACCATGGCCAGCTTGGGAATAAACTCTCATAATAAATGTTCACGTCATATAAATTTTTTTATACATTTTAAAACTAGATTTTCTTCTTAAGCTCCTAAATTCATCATAAAATTTTTATTTTTTCTATGCATCAATGCATCTTATATAGAGTTTTATTTTCTTTGCTGATTTTATACTTTTTTAGTGCTACCTACGAACCACAACATTTCAGATACAATTATGGTGATACATATTAGTTATCACAGAGAAGTTAAAACAGTTACACTGAAAAGCATATATTATATAGCATGTATTTATCAATCATAGAATCAAATTTGCATTATGGAAAACAAAGAGCTACAATACGTTGCTCTGAGTCTTCCTAAGCAAATATGTGTAGCCCCTTCTTAGCATTAAATTCACTGCTCTAAAGTTGAGTCTATCCATTGCTGTGCTGTCTTGATGCAATTAATTTTGCAACCAAATGCATTATATATTCCTTTTAGGTGTCTTGCATTTATCACCATTACTTAACATTTGGGACTAGTATTGTAAGCTAATTCACTTCACTCCTTGTTTTGATTCAGCCTGTTTATACTGCTTCACTGAGTTCTTTATCGTTTTTAGATTTTTATATCTGGCTCTAGGCCTCAATTTTATAGGAATTATATTGGCACCACTCAATTTATTTCAGAATGTTTTCCACATTGCCAACAATATATTTCTCAAATTTCAATTAGAAACTTCAGTTCTCAGAAATATTTATTTAGGTGAATCCTATTCTTCATCGACAGTGGGAAAAGTGTCCATAGGGTAGGTAGGTTGGAGAGATAACATTTCTGTTTCTGTTCCTTAGACAAAAGCATCACTGCAAACCTAAACTGTGAGCTGTGGTAAACCTAGAAAATTCATTATCATAAGGTTCAAGTCTCAGACTCTGCTTCCCCTTTAAGTTAGTTTCATTTTATCAAAAAAGGTGTTGGTTTTCTAACTAGTCCTTTCTCATTTTTATTCTTCCTCTACAGGGAACAGTGTCTTGTCTCAGATTTGGTTAAGTGCTTTGGGCACTTCTACGTTGGACACAGATCTCCTGAGCAATGAGCTGTCTGATGAATTCAGGACTTACTCTGGCAAAACTGATGTTTGTTAAGGACTAAGAACATCCAGGTTATTTGGAAACCATCCCAGGTTGAGTTAAACTTAATTTCTATTTCCTGACCACCTTGTCCACTCCAGTAATTTCACAATGTTTCAAGTTTCACTTTGTAAGCAATCTATGTTTATCCTAGCTTTGATACTTCGGGTCATTGTAAAATTCTTACCCTAGGATCTGAGAATAATAACCAATTTTCTAAGTTTAAAGGATATATTGGAGGTTGGAGAGGGCTTAGCCTGGGGAGGAAAGGGGAAGTAATATCCACAGAGCGTTAAACCATATTAAATGTGTGTGCTTATATGTGAAAAACTTATAATTAATATTCTAATTATTGAATTTCCCTTTGTATGTTTGTTATGATACAATTTAAAGTTCAAATGCGTATATTATAAATTTCTACCATGTCCCAAGTAAGAGCTTTTGGGTATTGGTTCACTGACTTAGGGATCATGATGGTGTTTTCACTTTACTTTGTGTAACAGCTATAAATCAGGAGTCAATGGCATCTGGAGTGAGCCTTTCTGAGTTTGGGTTGAAGCTCAGCTTCCTTGAGGTATATATGTTTTTTTTTCTACCTTTGCTTCACTTAGCCCATCTATAATAATCAAAGCTCCTGTCTCCATCAGAGACCTTCAACTGTTTTGGATATGCTAGCAGCCTTGAGACAGGCCAGGCAGGACAGAAAAGGGTATTGGACTGAAGAAACATGGGCAGCGATTATCTGGATCCTTCGCAAATGCTTGAGGGTAGCTAATCATGGGTTACTTCCATTTTCTCTTCAGCCTGACATCCTACAGCTGAGATTGTTTATGCCTGAAAACTCATCGAAATCTTATACTATAAACTGAAAGATAATATTTTCAAATCTAAACAGGTCTCTTTACCCTGCCTTTCTATAGTTCAAGGGCATCTGCTGTATAATTTTCTTTAAGAGGCTACAGATCCTTCCTTCAAAACAACCTTCAAGAGGATAATCAATGATACTAATAACCCCCGGCTCCATAAAATGTAAGATACTTCAGACAGTTTTGCATTAGCTTAGCAAAAAAGAGATTAAAGGGAGGATTCTTGTTTTTTATTAGGAACTCAAGAAAAGATTGTATACATTAGTTTAAAATACTCCATTTATTTTCACCATGCTGGATTTATTATCTAAAACTTTTCAAATATTTAAGAAGAGTATTTGGAATTGGATATCAGGCACTTATACTGGTAATTTTAATAGTAATATTTATCTTTGTTGAAAGCTATATTTGTATATAACAAATTTTATAGGGATTAAAAAGACTTATCATGTCTTTGAGGACCTATGCTATGTAGCCAAACCAAGAGAACATTAAGCAGGCCTGAGAGTGCCAAAGGGATCTGTTGTTCAATGAAAATGCTTCTGTTATCTCCAGCACTGGGTTCCTAGTGTGATTTAAGTACTGAACTTAAAGTTGATATAAATGAATGACCTGACAAACACATCGATGAAACAGCATAGACATTCCCAGAATAGACCCATGTAAATATGACCAATTGATTTTTGATAAAGGTACAGAAACTACAGAGAAGAAAAAATTCTCTTTTTCAAAAAATTGTGTTGAAGCAATTGTTCATTCATATGCAGAAGCAGCAAAGAAAAATCAATCACCTTATGCTTCCTTTACATATCAATATGGATCATAATCTAAATATAGAATTTAATCCTTTTAGAAAAAAAACATAAGAGAAAAATCTTCTTTGGCCTGGGTTTAGCCAACTTTTTTGATAACGAGGCTACCATTATGTACTAAACATTAGAAATCTTATTTGAACTTCATCAAAATTCAAAACTCTCATAGGCCACATAGTGGTGGGCTATGGATATAAAATAAACACTTGGGAGGCCTAAGCAGGGGGATTGCAAGTTTAAGACTAGCATGGGCTACAAAATGATATCTTATCTTCACAATAAACAAAACAACAGCAACACAAAATAGAAATGAAATAAAAGCAAACCATAAACTAGGAGAACACATTTGCAGTCTCACACACAACAAAGCACTTATAACCAGAATATGTAAAGAACTCATAACTTTTAACAATAAAGTCAAACTGTAGGTAGATTATTTAAACAAAGTCTCACCAAAGAAGATATACAGTTAGCAATGTCCATATGAGCATGGAGCTATGGTCTGTGGTCATTCTCTGAAACATGGACAACTTTCCAGTGGCATCAATCCTAAATAAACGTGACTCTCCTTCACCTTGTAGCCATCGACTGCCAGTGGCTCTTCCACTGTGGGAAGGGCATCAGGAACCCCTCTCCATTCAATACTGGAATTAAATGTCTTGATCTTTCTTAGGTTCGCAGTGTTCCCAAGCCTTAGTTGGGTGTATGGTATTGATATAGGCATCCTGTCTGAACATAAATAATCAAAAAATAAAATAAAATAAATTATAAAACAAATACATGAATTTGGGATACGATGGAGGGTGTTAGGGATACTTGAAGAATGGGTATGAGAGATATATTGTACAGGAGCTAGGGAGGTGGCTTTGAGATTAAGAGCACTAGTTGATCTTTCAGAGGACATAGGTTGAGTGGCCAGCACCTATATGGCAGCTCCCAACTATCTGTAACTCCAGTCCCTGAGGACCCAATGCTTGCTTCAGGCCTTGAGGGCACCAGGCATGCAGGTAGCTCACGTACATACATGAAGACAAAATACTCACACATATAAAATAAATTAATTAATTAAAAATTACATACACACATGAAATTTTCAAAGAATAAATGAGGAAAAGGAGATACAGTTCACAAATATGCAAATAGAATGATATTTGGCCTTAAACCAAAAAAATAATTAAAGCAATGTAAGATATCCCTATGTAACTACTAGAATGTACAATTTTGAGAAATAAATAGAAAACAGTATCAATTGCAATCACATCCAGAATTCTCAGTCACCATGGATTAAAAACAAAGAAATATCTAAAGAATGTATTATGAATGTATGTTACTAGAAGGAAACTTATGGTTGAAAGGGGAGAAGGGGAAAGAGAAAATAACATAATGATACTACAATCTCAAAAAATGAACCAAATAATTTTTTAAAGGAGAAGTAGAGCAAATTTCAGAGATAGTTCCTGAAACATTAGAAATCTTGGAGTTATGGTTGCTTGCCTATAGCTTGTACTTCAAGAGGCTAAGAATCTTAACTTATAAGAGTTGGTGTGAATTGGAAAGCACTTATCTTTGGAGCCAGATGCAGAAGTGATGGACAGTTCAAATTCTGAAAGCCACTTGTTCTCAACAGAATCTTAGGAATGCTTGCCAATCTGCTATTTCTGAGTCTAGTTCCAGGTCTTTATTGAATTTGTCCCCCTCATCTATTTCAATTTCTCAAAATCGTTTTTACTCATCAGAAGTATTTTCAAATTCCAAAAATGCCCATTTATACATCTGTAATGACCATCTTCATTAGTCAGTGTTCTAGAGAGGAAAGTAACAAAGAAAATTAACATATACTAAAAGGGTACTTCTTATATTGGCTTATATAGTACAGCCTGGGTAGTCCAGTCCTAAACAGACATTCCTTAATACACATGAGCAACACTAAAGTGACTCAGCAGTATGTGTGTATGTGAATACATGCATGCATGCAAAACAATAATAGTTAAAAAAAAGTTGGTCATGAATTTAGAGGGAGTATAGGAGACATAAGAATTAGACGGTAGAATGATGTAAATATTGTTCTCATACATGACATTCTCAAAAACTATTTAAATTTTAAGGGAAGAAGGATAATGAATAAATGATTGCAGATGAGGTAATAGAGTTAAAGAATTCTTGGAGGATTTTAAGCTGAGATTTGTTATAAGATGCTTATAAACTAATGTGTATAATTCAGTAAAGCATAGATGGTGATGATTTAAAGATTCCAGAACAAACATAACTTTGAGTAGGTAAGAAAAGATGAGATCTACCATTCCACAGTTGATATTAGTATTAGATAGGAATGTAGCAGGCACTCATCTTAACTAGAATGAATGTAGACACTGTGAGGGCAAAAGCATCTGTGTTGGGAATACATTTCTGTCAGAGCATGGGGACCATGCTGGCCAGTTCTAATTGTCAGCTCACTACAGCTGAGAATCACCTGGGTAGAGAGTCTCATTAAGACGTTGTGTGCACTGGGTTGACCCAGGGGATTAACTTAATTGAGTTAATTTATGTGAATTCAGTGTGAAAGGCACCAGTCAGGGAGTCCTGCGCATATGAGTATAGCAAGCAAGCCAAGAATGAGCAAGCAAATGCACACATGCATCATTTCTTTTTGTTCTTGACTGCTGATAGGATGGGAGCAGCATTTTGAAGTTCCTGCCTTGACTTTTCTACAATGATAGACTATAACCTGGAACTGTAAAGTCCAATAAAGCCCTTTCTCCACTAAGTTGCCTTTTTGTCAAGTTATTTCATCACCAGAAATGAATCTTGGACAGGGACTTAACTCCTGGCAAGTTCTACTATGTCAGTGAAATAACATTCTGCACCATCATGTGAGAATGAACTAAGGATAGAATTTTTGGGAGCTTGAAGTGATAGATGGCAAATAGCTATGTAGACAAAGATAACAGAGAAGGAATAATGCTGGGATTTTTTTAGTATCCGTAAGAACCTGTGAGAAATTAGTCTATGGCCATACCACCCTGAATGCACCAAATCTCATCCCATCTCAGAAGCTAAGACAGCCAAGCCTGGTTAGTACTTGGATAGGAGACCTGGGTGAAATTAGATTTTAAGAATTAGAGAAAGACTGCTTAGCATATCATTTATGTATTTTTCTAACTTCTGTTAGTTGCACTAGACACACAAAACAGGTCGAGTTCTGACAGCACACTAAGAGGGAGACAAGGATGTTGATGATATATAACTGAGAATTATTAAAATCATGATCATTATTTGGTTACTGTAGTGGTTGATGCTCACTGTCAACCTGAATGGATTTAGAATCACTGAAGGAATAGACACCTAGGGGTGTCATTGAGTGTGATTACAGAGAGGCTTAACTAAGGGAGGTCATAGTATGAATGTGGATGGTACCATGTTGTGGGTCGGATCAAAGAACAAATAAAAAGATGGAAAGGAGGAAGTCACATAAGCCAAGAATTCATTTCTCCCTCTCTGTTTCCTGACTGTGGTTGTGATATGACCAGTTACCTCACTCCCACTGTTCTGCCTTCCTACTGTGATGGACTTTGTTACTTCTTAAACTGTGAGCCAAAGTAAACCCTTCTTCTAAGTTGTTTCTGCCAGGTGAGTGAGTGTGTGTGTGTGTGTGTGTGTGTGTGTGTGTGTGTGTGTGTGTGCATGTACCTTAGTGTATTTAATACACCATATACATTCAGGAGCCCCCAGCAGTCAGAAGAGGGCATTGGATCCTCTGGAACAGGTAGTTGTGAGCCATCATATGGTCGATGGTAAATGAAACTGAACCTACAAGAACAACACATGTTCTTAACCACTAAGGCATCTTCATAGCTATGTGCTGATGTGTCTTTGAAGTATGTAAGTTATTTATTATCTTGATTTTTAGAGGGACTCGTGAGTAAGAGAGCATCTTGAATCTCAGAAGAAGCTTTCTATTTTTTAACAATGTTGAAACAAAAATACTAAGGAGATTTCTGAAGGTGAGATACATATATTTTGCCTTATGAAGGATGGTTGAGCCTCAGGGAATCAGAGGTGGAATGCTGTCATTTAGAATTGGTGTATTGTGTGTCATATTGGTAAGAACTAGATTGTAATGGTTAATGTTCATTGTCAATTTGTGTGAATCTGGAATCACCTTGAATGTGCATCATTGAGTTTATCTTTGAGTATGTTTTCAGAGAATTTTAAGTGAGTAGGGAAATCTTACCCTCATCCCACTGACTTTAATCCTAGACTGAATAAAAAGTAAAACCTAGGGAGAAAGAAGTCTGAGGACTGACGTTCATCTTCAATGCTTCCTAGTTCAGGGATGCTACGGCCAGCTGTCTCATGTGCCCAACACTGTGCCTTCCTGCTGTAATAGAATATACCACTTCTTAAGCAGCCAAAGTAAATCCTTTCCCTTAGCCTGTTTATAGAAAGTATTTCGTTAAAGAAATGAAAGTAATAAAGCGACAACCTGGTAGGCACTCAATTGTATAGTCCTTCAACTTTAGAACAGACTTTGAAATACAAAGGGACCAGCTATGCTGTGGATGAATGAGCACCAGAGTGCACTTACATTTGTAGTTGATAGCTACCTGTATAAACAGCCATTGATTCTGTGCTTCTTATTTCTCTGGAACATCTAGTTATACATGTTGGCACTAGTACTTAAAAAAAAACAAACAAAAACAAAACAAAAACAAAATCAAAAACCAACCAAACAAACAAAAAAACCAACTGTGGTGCTGATCAGAAAGAAGTTCTTCCCCCAGGCTCTCAGACAGCTGCTGTTCTGAGATCAGATCCACTGCACACTTCACGTGAATCCTGCTACATCTACTCTGCCACACCATATTAGCCTGTGCCTCGGGTCATAACTTAATTACATGTGCTAGTTTTACTTCTGTTTAAAACAACGGTTATCTGACTTGTAATTTCCTCTGTACCCATTACTGAAAAGGTCAAGAGTTTGACATAGCTAAACTCACCCCTAATAAGGGGCAGGCTGCCTTTTTTTCATGTGCTTTTTTTCTCCAAGCTATAGGCTATAGAACCACCCCAGTTCTATTTATTCAGTACAGATTACACATGATGTTAGCCAACTGGGAACATTTTGGAACTAAACCTGGAAGGCAAATGTAGTGTAATTAAATGATGTATTTTAGGGTCAGCGTTTATTTTTTCACAAAATGTAGATCATTCAAGGAAATACAAACTAAAAAATATCTTTTTATTAAAACACTAAGTGGAATTTCAGTTTTAGAGGGGAAAGAGGCTCTGTTCTTCAGCTGGACCTCAGGGCATTTCTCTGCTGAATATGTGATATGTTCCTTAAGGCACCTCTCGTGAAATTATACAAAAGGGAGAATTTCCTCTACCTTTCTCATGTTAAGCACTTTAGAAATAAGTTATTTTATTCAGATCTACTATAGCTAATGTGTTATTGGTTGTTTATTATGTGAGTGGCTGAACTTCCTTATTATGTTCACATGGCATTTTGAGTTACAAGTGAGGATGTGTTTTTTAATGGTTTATTTTGTTCTTTTATATGTGTATGAATGTTTTCCCTGCCTGTACCATGAGTGTGCCTGGTACCCACAGAAGTCAGAAGAGAGCTTCAGATGCCCTGGAACTGGTGTAATGGACAGTTGTAAACTACCATGTGGGTGCTGAGAATCAAACCCTGGTCCTCTACAAGAACAAGTGCTCTTTACCACTGAGCCATCTTTCCAGTCCCACATAATATTTCAAGTGTCACATTCTCCAATCTCATACCTGCCAATCATCTGAATCTCCTACAAGCATCTAAAATACAAAAAATTTTAGTATTGAAAATATATTTTTTCCCATCAAATAACAATGTGGATATTTTTGTTACTTACTAGAGGGTATAAGAAAGTATGTAGGATCCAATAGACTCCATAGCCCACTGGCTAATAATACAGGCTCATTGAAGCCAGACAGACATGCATTGAGATTTTGTTCTTATAAAGGCTGCTACAGAACATGGTATTTCGATTTTCAGACACTTTGTGCTTATCATAGTTAAAACTGGTAGAATAATAGTGACTAACACAGATGATTATTTTTGAGACTACATGAGATAGTACATTTATTAAACAGTTACTGAGCCTTCTACTATCCAGTATTGGGCAGATACCCCATTGAAGTGGCTCTACTAAACTTTTAGTTCTGGGCAAATAGACATACCAGCAAAGCAGCCCTTTTTATGCTACAAAATACTTACCATTCCTTTTAAATTGTGAACCTTTTTCTTGACTTATTTTTCTACATTGATTATATTGCTTTTTGTATTTTTTTTTTTTTTTTTGGTTTTTTCGAGACAGGGTTTCTCTGTGTAGCTTTGCGCCTTTCCTGGAACTCACTTGGTAGCCCAGGCTGGCCTTGAACTCACAGAGATCCGCCTGCCTCTGCCTCCCGAGTGCTGGGATTAAAGGCGTGCGCCACCAACGCCTGGCTTGCTTTTTGTATTTTTATATGTGCTTGCTTACCTACTCCATGCCTTAGTCTAATAAAACATAAAATGCATCAAAAAAGGGCATTTGTTTGCTCCATGTTGTATCTTCATTGATTATTGGAATTTCAGCAAAGACAACACTATGTGTCAAATAAATAATGCATAAACTCATGAGTCCCAACAAGGTAAAACAGAGGAAGAAGAGCTTGGTAGCCTAAACATTAAGAGGGCTACTGGAAATATAATGGGGATATAACATAGGGAGCTAGGAAGCAGTCAAGAGTGAAAATGAAAGCCTCATTTCTGTAGATCAGGAATCCAAGTGAATCTTATATGCTGACCCTCTGCTGAGGAGTGCAGTTACAACAAAGCTTGTCTGGAAACAGGTTTACACCAACAGCTCACGGAGGAAGTGTGTGCTTTCACTCTCCCTTCTGAATGGGACAAAATCCATTTTCTTGTATATCTGGATTCATGGCAGCTTGCTTCTAAAGTCAGCAAAAGAAAGATAATTTCTGGAGAAATGAGATAAAATTTTCTGCATGCACTTAATTATAACCATATAATTTTATATTATTGGTGACTTACATTTGTTTTAAAGAAAGTTACAAGAATTGGCCATTATCAGGGAGATAAGAAGTTATGTGAAGTCATGAATATGAGAGCTGGGAATCAGAAGGGCTGTATCAGCATGTCTGTCACACATTCTGAAGAATGAAAAGCTATTATAAGAGTGCTGAAATAGATGGAATAAAAATGACAACTGTAACATAATAATCATTGATGTTATAACATAATTATTAGTTTGTATGCACATAGTCATAAGAGTATCAAATCATGTGAACCAACAATAGACATAATTACAGGAACTAATCAGCTCTGCAAACATAGTAGGAGCTTTGGTCTGTGTGTGTGTGTGTGTGTGTGTGTGTGTGTGTGTGTGTGTGTATGGTATATGCATGTGTACATATTTTTGTGTGCATGTGTGAAGGGGCATAATTGTGTGCAAGTATATGGATGTCAGAGATCTACCTCAAGTGTCTTCTTCAATTGCTCGGTGTGGTGATTTGAATTAGAAGTGCCCCCCATTGGCTCACTTATTTGAACACTTAGTCTCCAGTTAGTTGTGCTGTTTGGAGGAGGATATGGAAACTTTAGGAGGTGAATCCTTGCTAGAGGATGCATGTTACTAGGGGTGGGTTTGAAGACTTGATTGTTGTATGATATTTTGTTTGTGTTCTGACAAATAAAGCTTGCCTGGAGATCAGAGGGCAAAGCTATTTACTAGTTAACCAAAGAGGCCAGGGAGTGGTGGCTCACACCTTTAATCTCAGCATTTGGGAGGAGGAAGATCAGGAGTTCAAGGCCACTCTGGGCTACATGAAATTGAACCAGTCTAAAAGAGAAACAGAGCTGCATGGTGGTGATGAATGCCTTTAATCACAGCACTAGGGAGGAGGAGTCAGGATCTCAGCCCCCCATTCGGTCTCAGGATTCACAGAGGTAAGAAGTTTCTAGTGGCTGCTGTGATACCTCTCTGATCTTTCAGCTTTCACCCTCTATATCTGAGTCCAGGTTTTATTGTTAAGACTAATTAGGATCGCATTTCACTTGATAGCCTTTTCTCCCTTCCAGTTCACTCTCAGTCTTCTGTTTGTAGAAGATGTGATGATGCAGCTTCCCAATCCTGCTGCCATGCCTCCCCGGCCCTTCTGGACTCTCCTGGAAGTATAAGAACTAATGAACTCTTCCTTCTGTAAATTGCCTTGATCATGGTGTTTCATCAAAGCAACAGGAAAGTGACTAATCTGCACCTCATCTTTTGAGGTAAGGTCTCTGACTAGACCTGGAGCTTACTGAGTTAGCAAGACTGTCTAGCCACTGGTCCCCAACGATCCTTCTCTTCCTCCCACCCCACTAATATCACAGACACATGCTACCATAGTGGTGCTGGGGATCTGAATGTGGGTCCTATATTCACACAGGAGGCACTTTACTGATGGGACCACCTCCCCAGAACCACTAGAAGAGGTTAAATATCTAATTTCAATAATTGAAAGAAAAGTGGAACAAAAAGTTATAAAAATCTTAGAGCATATAACATCAAGAATAGCTTGATCTATTGAAACTGATATATATTCAACAGCAAAAGATTACAAATTCATTTAAAATGTACATAACTATTCACCAGTGTATCTTCTACTTGGAGACGTAAAATAATAAGCAGCAGAAATTATCTTGACAAAGCTCTAACAACACTGATTTAAAAATCTTTTCATTGCCATGGTTAGAATGCCTGACAGAAACGATGTAAGTGAAGGAAAGTTTGTTTTAGGTCATAGGGAAAGCATGGCAGATTGGCTCTGTCTTGTGGTAGCCAAACTGTAGCAGAAGGAGAGAGGGTGGCCTGTAACTAGAAGCTAGGCTGTAATTTTAAAGACATGACCCTGGCGATCTACTTCTGCCATCAAGGTCAAACATCCTAAAAATCCCACAACCTTCACAAAGTTTGAAATTGATGGAGAACAAGTGTCCACATGTAAAATTCTGGGACTTACAGACTGAATTCATAGCATAGAATGATAGGTTTTAGGGTATGCTAACTTAATCTTATACTTATTGTAAAATACAAAAAAAAATCATAAAACATTGATACATATTAAAAGATAGATTTACACATATTTCAATAATCAGAGAGCCCAGAATCTCATGAATACATCCAAGAAAGTGATTTTGAAACAAATACTGAGGCAAGTTGTTTAGGAAAACAATACATTTTGAATAAATGACTACAATAAAACAATACATGTATGAGACAGAAAAATAAGCATGTATACTTTATACTGTATATATTTTTCTGTAGTTTTACATATTTACATGTGTAGATTTGTAAAATGTGTATTTGCATAATTAGTATTTAAAAGTACCTTAAGTTGGGGTACTTAAATGCATTCCAATATTAATTCTTGGTGTTTAAAATTTCACCTATACAAACATGCATACTACTATGTGCATATGAATGTTTATATATGTGTATATGAGTGTGTGTATACACATACAATGTGTGTGTGTGTGTGTGTGTGTGTGTGTGTACAGGTCAACAAAAAGACATGTATCCTTTAAAGATTTTAAATAAGTGGTGTGTCCTTTATAAACCTATATATTAGGGACTTAAAATCATTATTCTCGAATGGTTAAAATAAGCTTCATCTTTCACTGGTTGTCTAGTGTTAGTAGTCTGTTCAGCACCCCATGTAAACATTAAGGAATTCTGATCAAAGAGGATAAAGAGGCCACAGTGAAGAAAGTGTTGACCTGGGTCAGGAGGCTTACAGAGGCAAAGGCAAGTGGGTGTGTGGGTCCTGCCTGAGGCCATACAGGGATGTGGCATTGTAGGAGTCAGCTCAGAAATGACTTTTTACACTTATATTAGTTTCTATGCATGGTTATTTGAAATTTCCAAACTATTCTTATCAATCTAATCAGCAAGTGGTTTGGTTCATGGTTTAGGATCTTGAAATATCTTTGGAGCATAAAAGCATATCATTGCCAGTCGATGGTGGCACACACCTTTAATTCCAGCACTTGGGAGGTAGAGACAGGCGGATCTCTGTGAGTTTGAGGCCAGCCTGGTCTACAGAGTGAGTTCCAGGACAGGCTCCAAAGCTACACAGAGAAACCCTGTCTCAAAAAACTGAAGAAAAAAAAAAAGCAGCATATCATTAAATAAAAGAAGGAAAGAAAGAAGGAAGGAAGGAAATGAAGGAAGGAAGGAAGGAAGGAAGGAAGGAAGGAAGGAAGGAAGGAAGGAAGAAATTAAGGAAGAAAAGAAGGAAAGAAAGAAAAAGAAAGAGAAGGTTATCAGATTCTAATCTTGTGTCTAGCACAGGAGAAAGTTGTCTTTAGACTTTTACTGTGAATTCAGGTGTTTTTTTTTTAAAAAACTACTTATCTTTTTCATAGATGACAAGGCCACTAATGTGCCCATGGATTCAGACTTAATTTGGTTAGAAAATGTGCGCGTTTCTA
The DNA here is from genome assembly GCF_049852395.1 of Peromyscus maniculatus bairdii. Lineage (NCBI taxonomy): Eukaryota > Metazoa > Chordata > Mammalia > Rodentia > Cricetidae > Peromyscus > Peromyscus maniculatus. Next base: position 43,267,861 of record NC_134861.1, read on the forward strand.
TGACTACTACCATTCAAATAGAAAATGAAAAAACCTAGACAAATACTGCATTTTGTCTAAATATTTTTTAGACAATCATTGTCTTCAAATCCATCTTTACTTAAAACGACACCATACCAAAAGTCAGTAAAAGAAAAAATACTTATAGCTTTGGGATCTCAAGGGGGAAGGAGCTATATCTTTGTAACTACAAAATCCACTCTGATGGCCCAGATGCTGAAGGCTCCACATTCGATGGCATCAATCTTTTAACACTGATGTGTGCTCATTTTAATTGGTACTTTGGATGGTAGCTCAGCTTTGTGTTCTTAAAATACCAGTATTCTCTTCACTATCTATTACAATCACATTTAAAGCACCTTAGGACGTCAGTGTGTTTTCCATCTCATCTCCACACAGTTAGCTATGCTAGTCAGTAGACTAGGAGTGGAGAACCCTCTCACTCATCTTCCTTATATTCATTCTCCTGCTGTGGATATCACTCTATATAAATAAAACTCTGATGGCCAGTGACCAGGCAGGAAGTATAGGTGGGACAAAGAGAGAGGAGAATTGGGGAAACAGGAAGAAGGGGGAGAGACACTGCAGCCACGGCCAGGATAAGCAGCATGTAAAGATGCCGGTAAGCCACCAGCCACGTGGCAAGGTATAAATTTATAAAAATGGGTTAATTTAAGATATAAGAACATTAGCAAGAAGCCTGCCATGGCCATACAGTTTATAAGTATTATAAGTGTCTGAGTGATTATTTTATATGTGGATTGTGGGACTGTGGGGCTTGGTAGAAGCTGGAGAGACGTCTCCAGCAACATTCTCCTCATAGTTTCTGGACAATGGGTTTGGGAAAACCTTTATAGGGCTCTTTCAAAGCATATATCCAAGGTAATTTCTGCAATATTTTGCTTCATTTGTTAGTACCTTCTTTACCATAGCATAGTCCTCCCCACCCAATTTTATTATGTGGAATATTTCAATCATTTTTTTCTTTTATACATTAAGAGTATGATGCCTATTAATTCATCTTTGTATATTGAATTCTTGCCTTGCTATGGAAAAATTAGAAAGTGTGCTGTCAAAATATCCTACAATGACATTACCTACCACCCAATAGTTCTGTGCTGGCACTTTCACAGGGTTATATTTAATTATGAAGATATAATGCTCTTTCTTTGTATTTTACTACTATTTTAAAAGCCATTGTGTATACTGTGTGACTCTCTGGGCCACACTACAGCTTCCATTCATTTTGTTTTGTTTTGTTAGTTTGTTTTTAGTTTTACTTTTAAATTTTTTTTATGGGAGGTTACAAGGGCAGAGGGTGAAAGTGAGGGGGTAGAAAGATGAGTAGGATTTGGATGCCTGGTGTAAAATCTACAAAGAATCAACAAAAAGTTAACATTTTAAAAAAAGCTTTTGAAAAGAAAGCATTCTTGTGTTAATGTTAAACAGTTAAAAGTTTTATAGATTTGTCAGTTATAGCTCTCATTGCTTTGGACTGGCTGAATCCTAACCGAGGACAAGAATTTCCATTCTAGGATTAATGTAAAAATAAAGAACATCTTTATAAAGTGGTAAAATTGAGTTCTTAAAGAATTGGATTAAATTCCACTTTCTCTTTTCTGTTACTCTCAGCATATCATCTATTGTGCAACTTTGAATAGTTTTGCTTTTAATAGATTTTTAGAGATAGTCGGGAGAGAACCATTTCCTGTGCTATTTCAGGCTTTCATCATTTTGTGTATCATGGCTTTGTTTTCTGTAATTCTGACCAAGTTGCTCAAACCTTCCCCACCCATTTCTTCATTCATGAAACGGTGAGGTTCTCAAGACTAATGTCCCTTTCAGATCTCTACTGTCTTTTTCAAATCCTTAGTTAAAAGACTCAATATTGAGGCAAGATAGCCTTGGCTCTTTCTCAGTGATTATCTAAACCAGCCAAGCCACACCTTACAGCTCCATCTACAACAGCCATTCTCAACCTCCCTAATGCTGTAACCTTTTAATACAGTTCCTCATGATGTGGTGACCCCCAACCATAAAATTATTTTCATTGCTACTTCATAATCTCGTGACTGTTGTGAATCATGATGTAAATATCTGTGATTTCTGATGGTCTTAGGTGACCCATGTGAAAAGATTTGTTCAACCTCCATAGGGGTTGCGACCCACAGGTTGAGGAAAAACACTGATCTAGACCATTTCATATATATTTTAGTATACTGATTAGATGATAATCTTTTCAACAAAACATTTCATGGGATGTTCTTTAATATCCCAAACTGCCTTTACTTTGATGCTTTCAAAACCACGTGTTCTTTATAGAAAAAATATAAATTAATTTTATTATATCTTTGAAAATCTGACATTCAAGAAAAAAGGATTCCAGAGCCCGGAGGTGGTGGCGCACGCCTTTAATCCCAGCACTTGGGAGGCAGAGCCAGGCGAATCTCTGTGAGTTCGAGGCCAGCCTGGGCTACCAAGTGAGTTCCAGGAAAGGTGCAAAGCTACACAGAGAAACCCTGTCTCAAAAAAAAAAAAAAAAAAAAAAAAAGGATTCCAGAATAAAATCAGTAGGCATCAACTTTTCTTAAAACATTGCATTAAAATTAAAATTAAATGTTAACTGGTAATTTAGTCCCAGGGCTGGTTGTGACTTGACCATTACTACAAGTAGCTTTGGATATTTCTTTTTTCTAGGTAGGAACTTGAGCTCATGTTGAAACAGTTTAAATACATATACTATTAGTAAACTGGTTAAGGAAGTCCCCAGTCCATGTACTATTAATTCAGATAAGCTTGAGATTTGTTAGCATAATAATGAGGTAATAGTTTGTCTAATTTAATTTTGACACTGTGATATGTGACACTTCAATAATAGCTGATGTGACCTTAAAGGTTAATGATGACATCGCTCATCTGAAGTGACAGGCTACTTAAAGTTCCATAGTTGATCTTACTTCTTCCTTTTCACTTATTTATTTTTATTAAGTTACTGTCACACTAATGAAGCTTCACTGAACTGTTATCTGGAATTGCAAACTTGGGCAAATTGATTCCAGAGTTTGCTTGACGAGCCTCTCCATTGTAAAGGAAAGCAACAGTACAGCTATGATAATGGGAGTTAAGACGTAGAAATTTACTACACAAACATTAATAGACAGAACTCTTGAGATATTCTCACATGGAAATTTTCAGCTACCAAGATAAAGTTTTTTGGGATGTCTCACAATCATCCCCCTCTCTCACACACTTTGGATAGCAGCCTTCTAGGGGACTGTGGTCTTGAATAAAACAGGATGTTTAGCTCTGTGAAGATAAATGAGATAAACTAGAATATCATCTAAGACATTGACTTTATCATCTGCGGAGGGAAAGACATCAGATTGAAAAAGCAATGAAACAAATAGGATGAGCATAATCACCTTAGAGGGATGAAAAGAGTGGTTTTGGATTCATGGAAGATTGAGAAGATTTCTCAACTAGTGACCTACTGAAATAAGATTATTTTCTGGCTCAATCTCAGAAGCAGAGGAATTCAGAACTATTTTAATTAAAATACACTCTACTACTCCTGTATTCTTCCCCACTTTTTATATCATGTATTACTCTGTTTTAGAAGAGAGAGACAACTATGACTATGGACTTGTTATGGATAGTGGTAGAGGGTATAGAAAGGTAGTTTTTGACTATGAAGCTGTAACGATATGTATCAAATGTAGCCAATAGGAAGATGTTGCAAGAGTACCCTGCCAAAGAAACCCAAAGTGAATTACCTGGAAGAGATAGGCTTGCTTGTAGATCTCTCTGATAAGACACATACAGGAGCTGTGAAAGGAGAGGGAAATGCAGAACCTTTTCAGTTTTTTTAGGCTTAAATATCCCAGGAAAGTCAGATTCATCATGTTTCAGATCTTTACTGAGATCTTTTTAGACCCCTTCTCTTTTTCTTCCTTTTTTGATTTTTATCTCTCTAATTTTGCTATGTGACAATTTCAGCTGTCTCTTCAATGTTGAGCTCACTAAGGAAGGGTTAGCTTTCAGCCAGAAAAAGCATATAGATCTTTCATTCTGTTTATTTGTCAGGGTTGGGAAGTCTCTGACCTAGAGGGCTTCCTCATTTTATGACATTATTCCTTGTGGTATATTTTCTAGATGACTGAAAGTATTCAATAATATGCTTTGTTAGGAATGACTGCTTGGACTAAAAGATTCCAAATGAGCAACTGTTGAATGCATTTTTGCAAATGTTAAGTCATTTATATAAGGTGTCAACTCCCCATTGTGACTATCCAGCAGTAATTAGACAAACTGTAATAAGGACACTTTCTTTTACCTCTGTCTTGCTTTAAAATGGTGACCAGGAGAAAACTGTTGCCGGGGATAATATCACTCTCATGCAAAGAAAAACCCAAATTATTGTGAGACCAGGTTTCTCTATGTTCTGATGTCAATGGAATTTGATCACCTATATGATTAATTTTTATAAAGATTTGTATAACTTTCAATAGATTTAATTTCCCATTGACTTGCAAACAGAAGTATGTAATGTAGTTGAGTTTGTGGCATGTAGATTCAAATGAATATTAAACAAGAATGCTATAATATACAATTAGTTCTCTAATGGCATTATCTTCTTAATGCAAACTTATTGTTTTCATATAAAGGAACTTATTATAAAAACTAAATGAAAATAATAGAGATCCAGCTTCAATTTATAATCATATTCTATTTGCTTATTGTGCTGGTTAGTTTTAATTACTAACTTGATACAAGCTAAAATCACCTGGAAAGAGAGTCCTAATGAGAAATTATTTAGATCAAGTTAGCTTGAGAGCATGACTGTAGGGGAAGGTCTTGATTATTAATTGACATAAGAAGACCCAGCCCACTTTGGGCAGCAACATTCTGTAGGCTGGGGGATTATCTATGTCTTTTATATTTTGAATACCACTAACTAATTTTTCTGTTTGTGAGTTGTTTTCTCTGCCATGTTCATGTGATTCCCCATCATTTTAGCTAGAGAGGCAGACATACCATTCCCATATTATTCCCATATTATTCACATATCTCATGGTGGGATACTCAATAAATTTTGTTATCAAGAGGCAATTAGTGGAAATGAACTTGAGACCTAGTTGTGAAATCCCTGGTTTTGTGATTCTGGGATAGGTTGTTTTCTGTTTGTTTACACAAGTGTTTCTCAAAAGATTTAAAAGATTTCCTGCTACCATTCACATCAAAGTCAGATAGATAGGCACTTGTAAAAGCCAATAAAAACAGCTCTACAAAACTATTGAACCAGAACATTTAGCCAGTGTCTGGAATTTATGTGCTGTTTCTGTATGTTTCTTTTTTGAACTATCGGTCTTGTTTTGCTTTTTATCTTTTCCATATTGATTTTTAAAAGAATTCTTTTCTAAGTGTAATGATTTTATTAGATATCTATCTTAGAGCCATATAATGAACATTTGCTTAATTCCTTTTGTGTGGCATACACAGAGCCTCATAATGTAGAGACAGACGAAGAAGACATGATGGCTAACAGCCTTGTTGCATTGTTTCTAGGGAAATAACCCATCAGACTGATTATTCTTAGCACTGGTTGTAGACAAGCAAGGGGCATCAGACTGAGATTAATGACTTAATTTTCTCCAAAACTGTCTCTTAAAAGTTAATAAAAATATAAAAGAAAAGATTGTATTCATAACTTGGTCAAAAATTCAAGGTAGAAAACCTGAAGTAGTTATGATATTAAGAGTTAAAGGATGCTTACACAAGAAGATATTGAGCCAAACATTCAACTCCAAAGATCTCACTGTGCATTCAACTCTCCATCCCACTCTTTCAGTCCCTACAGGTTCCCTTTAAACTAAGAAACTGCTGTGAGCAGGTGAGGGAATTTGTAACAGAACATGATCAAAAGGAAAATGGGAAGGAGAAGAAAAGCAATTACAGAGGGAGATCATTAATTGGAGGGCTTATCTCTTCAGTGAGGGTGGAATGTGTAAGCTGCAGGTGTTGTGAATTGAATTTCATGCACTCCTGTTGTTTGTGAAGAGCTGGCTGTGCGTGGGAAGTGCTGAGTGATTTGCCAAAGCATTGTAAGAACACTAGCAATCAAAAAGCCACTGGGCTCTGAAAAGCTGGGATTGAGTGAAGGTGGAAAAACCTGAAGGCTAAAGGGAATTGGGACTTTTCACTGAAATGGAGCTTGACACAGGGGAAGTTCAATCAGTAATAAAGGGTAGTGAAGAGAAAAGCAGTGTAGAGGGGATTGAAAAAAGGACTTACTATGATCCCATCTCATCAATCAAATTTAGAGTCCTGCTGGAATAAAGTCTACGTTGGTCTTAGGTAAAAGATTCCTTTCCTTTCTTTCAACTGGCAAAAATGGACTTCTTAGGAATCTAACACATAGGCTGAAGTCAAATAAAATGCATTTTAAACCATCCACATATTCAAACTGGGTGCCAAAACCCCACAGACACAGAATACCTGATTCCTTTAGCTCTTTCTCTCTCCTACCACTGCACACAATTGCTCTGATGAGCTCCTTGCCAGTCTTCCAACAAGAAAGACTGCCTGTTGGCTTGAATTGGCATGTCCTATAAGAATTTTCCTTCATAGTTACAGAATGATGGTTAATCTTGAGTGTCAATATGATGGGATCCACAATCACCTAAGAAACATACCTCTGAGTAAATCTATGAGAGATTTTCTAGATTAGTTCAATTATGTTCGGTAGACCCACCTGACCTGTGGATGGCACTATTCGTTGCGTGGTTTTCTGAGCTAAGTAAAAAACAAGAAAGCTTGCTGAGCACCAGCATTCACTGGCCTCTGATAATTGACTGCAGATTCACTAGACCCAGATTCCTCCTGCTCCTGTTTCAATGTTCACTGAGCTCATTCCTAAACTGTAAGCCTAAATATACAGGGCCTTCCTTAGGTCAATTTTGTCACAACAATGAGAAAATGTCACTAATAACCATAGTGACCAAACTTCAAATGCCAGCTCTGATGTCAATTCTTCTCCAACAGTCATCATACTATGACGGCAGGGTGTCTGCTACCAGAGCACTCTTATTCTTCCTTCTCTGGCTCTGCACCTAATAACGAGCTTTTTTGCTCTCTCAGCACTTTGACATATAACATGGTGTCTTTCTCAGGATTCCACATTTTTGGGAACATTTTCTAAGAATGAATTTTTCAAGACAAACTTTTATGATCTTCAAAATAAATATCATACATCAGCTTATATGTTGACTTTGGAGGTTGGATTTCTTTCTACATCTGTCTTCCTCACTAAACTGCAAGCTTGGTGGAGGCAGCATTCTGTCTGGGTTGGTTTCTTTTGAATTCCTGAATTCTAGCATCCCCAAGACTCCAGTAATTGTTTCTTGCCTTTATTCATTCTTGTATATAAAAGAATTCTATCTTGCTGTAAAGGAATTTACTTAGATTTCTCCCCCAGATAACCAAATACTTAAATTACCGTGGAAGGACATAAATAACTCAGTCTTAAATGACTAAACATAAGAAATAAAGTACAGCACAATTTCTTAACTTAGGCACCTCTGGCATTTTAAAGCCAGAAGGTTCTTTGTGTGTGTGTGTGTGTGTGTGTGTGTGTGTGTGTGTGTGTGTGTGCCACAAGCACACACAAAGTCATGCCCAGGTATAGAATCCACAATCTAGGTCATACACACTATTGAACCACTCAGATAAAAATAAAAACCCAATTTCTAATTTTTGTAGAAAAATTGACTCATGAGTCATAGACAACAGAGTAATGGGTAACTATCCACAGGGTATTTTTAGAGGTATTTAAGGATCCATTATACTGATGTAGGCCATCACCCCAAATCCTCAGGAAATCAATTTGATGGAGGAAGATAGAGTCATTAGTATGTTGTTTCTGGGAATATTCTTGGAAAGGATATAATAGTGTACACAGAAACATTGGAGCTTAGTACTCAGCTCACGGTTTCCTTTAATGTTTCCTTTTTCTGATCTAATAAGAACATTAGAAGTCAAATGGTCACAGCTAACAGTGAAAATACTGAGGGGTTTTAGTCAAGTGAAATCACATGCAAATACAACATACACAGAAGCAAACCCAAACACAGAAGTACAATTAGGACTTTTCTTTTCTTGAAGCCAAAACTTTGTGATTGAGGCCTTTGTTAAGGGGCTATTGTGTTGACACAGAGAGTTGGTTAAGTCCTTCCTGCTGGGAAACATTAAACCATACTTCAGCAACTCATGCTCCCCTGGAGTGAACTAAACAGTGGTTGACTTTAGTGTTGACTGAAGGTGAGAGTTTGGGTTCTGTGAGGTCAGATTTTCTCCATCAAGTGGGACAAACACAAATTTATAATGCTAGCTCTTGATACAATTTCTGAAATTAGAAGCCGATTGGTTCCCTTCCTCCAACATTCCTTCCCCCCACTTCTTCTCCCCCTCCCTACCTCTCTTGAAAGAAAGCATAAGAATTATCCCTAGAGGCTACTGGCAAGCGATTTCTTGTTAAGTAGACGCCCACCCCCCATACCTATGGGGATTCCTGTTTGGCAGCATAGTAAATTCACTTTCAGTATTTTAGCTTGCACTAACAAGGAAATAAGACAACTCTGGATGAGTATGGGTCAAGTCAGAAAAATGGACAATCAGCAACAGGGGTTTCTTGGAAAATACATCCTGCCAGGAGAAAAAAAAAAGTAATTATTATTTAGGAAAGTATTGGCAAATTGGCAAATTGGAAGCTAGAGGCAAGTGTGAAAGCATGCGTTTTAAATTAGGGCAAACTTTAAATACAACAATTTATGCACGAGATTTGAAAAAGCAAACAATTAGATTGCAATGGCTACAAGACTGGAAGAGAGGGTGAGGAATGCGAGTAGGGAAGAGGTGTCTATAGGGTTGTCTGCATCCAGATGAGTATGCTTATAACTCAGTGGGCTTTACATCTGGGTCTATACTACACATTGTTTATTTGCCCATGCATTTCCTCATGTCAAGTGTTTGCAGGGCACGTGGAAAATCCTCAGTAGAATTTCATGTTCTGAGGTTTACTCAGGGGATGTTACTCATGATTGTCAATTTCAAAATTGAAGGAATAGGTTCTTGCCCTTCTTCCTTGAGATTTCTTTCCTCTCAGACAGCAGACATTAGTTTAATGCCTTTATGTAGTGCTTTGATCCCAGAAGAGTCATATCTCCTCTGTGACCTCAGTTTCCATCTTTACAGAAGGAAAGATTCTAGAGCTTCATGAAGTATAAATTCTGTGTTCCTCTTCTCTGCTTAGATATAAATCTGATTTCTATGATTTCTTCAGCTCTGTTCACTCTGAAAACATGAGTTTCTCTGAGATCATGCTCATCTGGTTATGCCTAAAAATCTTGTAGAAATGTTTAAGTCTTATTATGACAAGGGAAAAAACATAGAGAAAGGTGTGTTCTCACTGCCAGTAGTCTAAGACCCAATCCTAATTGTCTTTAGGTAACACCTAAGAGGCAAGGAGACAAAAGTGGAGGTGTGTCTAACTCACTGGCTCCAGGGCCTCAGGCAGTTTTCTCTCTTTCCAGACTCTTTATTTGTAAAATAATTTGCTAGTCTTCTCATACATCTTTTCCAGAATGAGTTAAAAATTCTGAATCAGAGAATAGATATCATATCCCTGGTGGTTCAGACCAAGACCCAACACAAGAGATCATGTGAGGAAGAACTGTATCTCTTTATCTTAGAATGTATCTTAGAGAGTAGATAGAGTTGATCCATTAGTGTTGTTTGGTGTGAAGGTTTCTAATGTATGAGAGGGCTAACAACATCAAAGAGGGGGGTTACACAGAATAAAGCTAATCTTGGACTTCCTGCCTTCAGAACTGTAAGAAAAAAATTTCTGTTGTTTAAGCTATCCAGGCTTTGGGATTTTGTTATAGCCCCAAAGCAGGTTAAGAGGGCTGGTTAAGAAAGTTGCCATGGTTTGCTTCTGTTTTGGTTTTTGTTGTTGCTGTTGACAGGAAGGGCTGTTATAGTCCTTCTGTTAGCCCATATTTATTTCCCAAATCAACTCTAATTCCAAATATAATCCTGTTGGGATTACGCTTTCTATTCAATCTGGAAGAGGCATAATTTTCTCCATACAATTGACTACCTCTTTACTTAGTTTCCTTATTACCAATGGAAGAAATGCTTGAAGAGAAACAAAATAATGAGAGTTGTGTGAATGAACTGTAGAGCATGGAAGTGTTTGCAGCTGTGGTTTACAGCTGTCTTTTGCAGATTCCTATTTAGGATTGCATCTACCCAAGGTAGTAATCAGAAATTCCCAGCCAACCATATAAAAGCAGCATAGAATTCTGTGTTACACACTTTAACTTTCTCCCTTATTTGATCTGTGAACATAAAACCAATTTTTTTTATCTCTTTGAGACTCAATCAATATTAATAACTAAGGTGTTTCCCACTCTTCGAATATGGAATATAGACAGAAGTTTTCCTGTGTCCCGCAGCCACTCAGTCCCAAATAAACACACAGAGGCTTATATTAATTACAAAACTGTTTGGTCCATGGTTCAGGCTTATTGCTAGCTATCTCTAACATCTTAAATTAACCCATTTCTATTAATCTATATTTTGCCACTTGGCTGTGGTATTACTGGTCTGCTGGCATTTTGTTCCTTGGGCGTCTGGATGGTATCTGCCCTGACTCCAATCTTCTTCTTCTCTCTCTCTCTCTCTGCTTGGATTTCCCCCCTGGCTCTTATCCTGCCTTACTATAGGCCAAAGTATCTTTATTTATTAACCAGTGGGAGCAATATACATTCACAGCATACAGAAATACTATACCAGAGCATTTCCCCTTTTCTCTCTAATCAAAAAGGAAGGTTTTCATTTTAACATAGTATAATTATATATAACAAAACAGTTATCAAGTAAGAATTACAGTTATAATGTCTAGTCTATTTGTATTTGGCAAAACTAAACAAAATATTCTGTCATCTATCCTATCTTTGTGAGTCTAAAGTTTTATGTTAAATTTACCTTTTACCATAACTAAGGAAAACTATAATTATAACTATCTAGTCTTCAACTACATAAAAAAAAAAAACCCAGAAGGTTAATATGGCTGCCTGCCAGTTGTCCAAAGTTTCTCTGCAATGTTGGAACATCCATCTTTGGCCTATAGGCCCAGAGTATCTGGCAGACTTTTTAGTGAAGCAGGAAATTTCAAGGACCATACCACTTACTTTGGCAAAGTTCATCAGTTGCTTTCCTCTGTGTCCTGCAGAATACCTGGCAGTTTCTTCTGTGAAGCAGGAACCCTGAAAGACCATCCCACCTTTTTTTTTGCAAAGTTCATCAGTCACTTTCCTGTGGGTCCTGCATGTTCATTTTATACAGCATACAGTTAAGCAGTCAAGGCAAAAACAGTTTCTTGCCCAAATGGCTAACCTGCCATAATTAAAACAAACTCCATAACGAGTTTCTTTGATGTCAGAATGGCTAAGATAAAAAACACTGAAGAAGCTGGGCGATGGTGGCACATGCCTTTAATCCCAGCACTCGGGAGGCAGAGGCAGGCGGATCTCTGAGTTTGAGGCCAGCCTGGTCTCCAAAGCAAGTTCCAGGAAAGGCACAAAGCTACACAGAGAAACCCTGTCTCGAGAAAAACAAAAAACAAAAACAAAAAAAAACAAACAAAAAACAAACAAAAAAAACACTGAAGAAAGCTTATGTTGGAGAGGATGTGGAGCAAGGGGAACACTCCTACACTGTTGGTGGGAATGCAAACTTGTACAGCCACTTTGGAAATCAATATGGCGCTTTCTTAGAAAACTGGGAATCAACCTCCCTCAAGACCCAGGTATACCACTCTTGGGCATATACCTAAGGAATGCTCAATCATACCACAAGGACACATGCTCATCTATGCTCATAGCAGCATTATTTGTAATACCTAGAACCTGGAAACAACCTAGATGCCTTCAACTGAAGAATGGATAAATAAAATGTGGTACATATATACAATGGAGTACTACTCAGCAGAGAAAAAAGAATGACATCATGAGGTTTGCAGGCAAATGGATGAAACAAGCAAATGTCATCCTGAGTGAGATAGCCCAGACTCAGAAACATAAACATGTTATGTACTCACTCACTCACTCATAAATGGATACTAGATGTAAAGCAAAGGATAACCAGACTGCAACTCACAACTCCAGGGAGGCTACCTAGTAAAGAGGACCCAAAGTAAGACACAGGGATTGCCCAATGACAGAGAAATGGATGAGATCTACATGAGAAAACTGGGGGTGAGAGGAGTAATGGAGGGCAAAGGCTGGGGGAAAGAAAGCTTAGGGGAGTGGAGGATTCCAGTTGGATCAGGAACAGAGTGGGAGAACAAGGAAAGAGATACCATGATAAATGAAGACTCCATGGGAATAGGAAGAAGCAGACTACTAGAGAGGTCTTCAGAAATCAAGATACCTCCACTATAGATTACTGGAAATGGTTGAGAGAGTGCCTGAGCTGACCTACTCTGGTGATCAGGGGGTCTTTCTTGATGGAAACATATTAACCTGGAAGGAATCCACAGCTTCTCATCCTCTGTGGAAACAAAAGCAGAACCTCTTTTTTAAAGCAACATATCCTTAAACCCAAATTTTGAAGTTGAGATACCTTTATATATATATATTTAACTTAGTAGTCCCCACAATCAAATATCTCTCTGTAGTTAAAAATACCAAAGACAACACAATAATATACAGTATCCAGACTCTCTGTGTGTTTTTCATCTTTATGTGTTTTTTTTTTTAATTATTCTATTTCTTTTTAAGGACTTTCTCTACCTTTTTCCTAATTACCCTTTTTCTAGATAGACTAGATAGTTACAGCTACAATCATTTTGTGTCTTAGCTAAGAGCATATTAGGTACTAGATTTAGATTCCTAGGGATAGGACAGCTATTGGAGTAATCTCTGTGTCTTGTCATTTACCTATGATCTGGACATTCAGTATGTTTCTTACTTGATGTTGTTCTTGTTGGTTTTAGTTCCACTTTTGTTTATGTTACTACCCTTTCCTTATCCTGGACAATACTTAATAATCATTCTTATTATATATAGTCTTGTATTAGATTTAGAACCTTCTTATTTATACAAAAAGGGGAAGTGTAGTGGGTATTCACTCCTCACATGACTTTGGGCTATCTGGCCCAATAAAGGTGGTGCTTCTTGCCTGCCCATGTGAACTCTTACACAGGAAGAGGGATGGGATGATGAGCTCTTGGATGTGGAAGGTTTCTGACGCATGGTTTGGTGAACTGGTCTGGAATTTTTTCATCATTCCTTGGGAGACAAAGAGGCAATGGCATCACTTCATTTTGTATTTTTGAGTGTGTAATCCCCATTTCAATCCTTTAATAAGTAAGTCTTCCCAGACATCTATGGATTTCTCACATTATCAGACAGACTGCTAAGTTAACTATTTACTATATTACCTGTACCCTGTGTCTTCCTGTGCCTCTGTGCCCTTCCAAGAATCCTTTGCCTATTGCATTTCAGAATCAACTGTATTCTACCACTTCCATAAAGGCTTGTATATGATGTTCTAAGACATTCTTTTGTATCATCAATTTAACAAAATTTTGTGACATCTCAAATTAATGGATTGTTTTAGAATTCTGTATAGATGCCCCCACAATTGGTATTATGATATTATCATATCATAATCTCTTTAATATTAAGTGTTATTCTAACATTTTGTTCTATAGACATCTAAATATTATACAAACAACCATCATTTGTGAATTGGTTCTTGTTTAAAACTGAACATTTATTATTCCTAGGACATTGTTTTTATGAATGTCCATGGTTAACTGTTACTATGAATGTCCATGGTTAACTGTCCATGAAACCTAGCACACTCTCACTGTTCATTTACTTAGTCTTATCTTCACCATACTTTGAAATCAAAGAGGCAAAAATTTCAATAAAGCTCTTCTCTGTGTCTTTATGGCTAGCATGCTACCAGCTAGATGGTGTAGCATAAATCTTAAAAGGTCTTAATATAAACAAACCCAGAGCCAGATATTGGGATGAATGCTGGAAGATCAGAGAAGCAGAATAGGCCACAGCTTCCTCATCTCACCAATTCCTCAGCTGATTCTGTTTCCTCAGACTGGAAGCCTCTGAGTCCTCATCCAAATGAATCTCAGCTGAACTGCTGCTCAAAAGCCTGAAAGCTTAACCAGATAAAAGCTTCTGCTTTATGCCATCACTCCCTGGCATTAAAGGCTCACTTTCTGGGATTAAAGGCATGAGTCACCATGCTTGGCTGTATTCTTGAACACAGAGATCCAGGTAGATCTCTCTGCCTCTGGAATGCTAAGATTAAAGGCGTGTGCTACCACTGCCTATCCTCTATGTTTAATATTGTGCCTGTTCTGTTCTCTGACCCCAGAGAAGTTTATTAGCATGCACAATATTTTGGGGAACACAATACCACCACATTTTAAATGTTTATTCTATCTTGTTGCCATGAAACCTAGCACACTCTCACTGTTCATTTACTCAGTCTTATCTTCACCATACTCTGAAATCAAAGAGGTAAACGTTTCAATAAAGCTCTTCTCTGTGTCCTTATGGCTAGCATGCTACCAGCTAGATGGTAAGTTTTTCATATACTGATGAGAAGTATATAATCGAAAACCACAAATTTAAATCAACTTTTATATTTTCTCACCAATTATCAATTTGTGTTTCCTGCACCTAGGCCTGGGACAACTGTGCCTTCATTGGTTAAACAAGGATTAATGAAATACTTAGATATGTTATGGTCTTCTGTTGGCATCACAGATTCATAGTTACCTTCAAACATTAAAGTCAGCATCTATAGTTGTTTTATTGCATTTTGTTTCCTTTATGATTCTTATGAAACACAATCTTGGAATGATGGTATTTATTTATTTAATATCTTTCTTGCTCATCAGTTTATGGAAGGAGTATTTGTTCAACACTATATATGAAGTGAAATTAAAAGTCCATGGAAAATTTCAACAGTCTAAATAAATATCCATGGAATGGATACAATAGTAAATGAGCAGAAAACATTGAGTCTCAAGACACTCTGGGAAGAGTATAAGAAGAGCTAATGATCAGAACCCACTCCAGATCATTCCACGATCCAAACTGCTTTGTCTTCTCTGCTGATGTGTTACAGGAAACATTTTATAGAGAAGAAAATATAAAATCTTGGGCTCAGTTTCTCTCTCAGAGAATAACAAGTAATTCACTGTGAATTAGAACCCAACTAGGTCTGTTTGAGACCTAAATCCTCAACTTTTCTATTGAACCATGATAGTAGCTCAAACAATTTCAGGAATCAATGTTGCCACCATCCATCATCATCTGGGACAGCAGATATTCCATTAATGTTAAGCATCTTAAAAGTCCAGCACACCCAGGATTCAGAGAGATGTGTAAAGTGATTTATATTGTGTCTGTAAAGTCATACCAGCTCCTTAAGTTTTTCCACTGAAATATTTCCTCTTATTCTAATGTTCATGATATTTTGTTTTACATCACATTGGCCCCATTGCTACTCGGATAAGATGTATTAAATTTATGATAACATCTCACATCTCCATGCACTTTCATATTTTTAGCAACTGCCTTGCTCTCAATTAATTCTTTGCCTTACCAGAGCTAATTCTCAAAAAACAACCGCAGGTTGCCAAAGCTTTGTCTAGTTGCTAACTCCTAATTCTTTCTTCCCCTTTCCATTATGTACTAATCCTCTAAGTGAATTATTTTGCTCTGCACAGCTTTTTGAAATGCGATTTGTATGAGACACATTATATAGACTAAAAGCATATCATATTAAAATGTCTGTAATTGCTTGAAGGAACTGCCCCCAGGGAATATGCCCTATATATGATATATATATATATATATATATATATATATATATATATATATATATATATATATATATGTGTGTGTGTGTGTGTGTGTGTGTGTGTGTGTGATATGTATATGTATATATAGGCTGTGGGGAAGTTTTGACTCCTCCTCTGCCTGTAACATGAAACAAACATACAATTTATGTGCAAAGATTTTACTTAAATTTAAGGAGAGAAATGTGTTGCTGTGACACCTGGGATTTAATTCTTTTTTTAAAACTTTTGTTATTGACCTCAAATGTAACAGCAAGAGACAGAAATAAATAAATCGATAAATAATTTTTTTTGTTCATCTCTACAATGCTGTGGGGTAAGCAGTAGTTTTCTTCCTTTATGGTTGGGGAAAACTTTGTGACTATTACAGAAGTTACTTTACATTCACATACTCAGAGCTTTGCCATTCTAAACTCTCTGGCCTCAAAAAAAAAATGCCTATACCTGGAAAGCATAACACCAACTGTTATTGACTAGATGGGCAGAACTTTACCTTCCATGACCTTTTCCACAGAGCTGAATAAATGTGCATTACAGGACTAAGGGAACATAGAGACTGTTTCTTCCCTCAGTGCCTTTCGAGAACTTGAATCAGGAAGTTGCAGCCTCCTGATTGGTACCTGTTGGAAGATATTGCTGGCTGGTCAGAGGTCAGAGCCTCCCCATGGCCTAGCAGCTTATCTCAATAGCTTGGCAACATGGAGCTCTCTCCCTCCAGCAGAACTTCCTGCCTCTGCTTGCCCTTGTCTGGAGAATGTCCCTGGGCCTGGAGGACTGACCTTATCTAAAAGCTGTCTCTAAAACCAGATGCCCAATTCATCTTTAGCTTGACCCTTGGCACAGATCCCTGCTGAGAAGGCTTGCTCTAGGAGTTCTGCTATAGGACCCTACTGCCACATACTAAGCCTTGTGATAGGAGTGTGCTAATTAATGCAAATTAGGGTTTGTACCCAGGCTCCTCAACCCTATATATTCCTTATACTCTGGAATAAAATTGAGCGGAGTCATCAAAATCTGTCTCCTGGACAGATTTTGTGCTCACGGGCCACATACAAAGCTTTCTGTTGCCCCTTCTCCCTCTTTCCCTTCTGGGCCTGTTAGCCACCAGGCCACGTGGAGAAAGATGACCCTCACGGGTACCCTCTCTTTTCAGATAGTACCAGATGAGGTTATTGCTCAAATGCCTACATTCAAAGTCCTTTACTATATACAAGGGTGTCACACTAGCTGCAAGCTCACCAGCCTTGTTTCCTCAGTCTTCTCCAGTCAGATGATGGGCCAAGAGCTTTCTGTTTCACAGTGATTCATGGTCGTTCAGTATATTTGGTTACAATGTACCCCTGAATGATGGAGGGAATTGATATATTTGTCATATTCCATTTTCTCAGAAAGGGATGAGGTTAGAGAGAATAATAAAACCTCATGTGATGAGGCAGATGCTTTTCTAGTGTATCAAAAAGGCAACCTGAAAAGCAAGTGTAGATTTTTTTTGTTTCTTGCGTGCTCTGTTTCTTCTTGCATTGCAAATTTAAATATTCCATATTCCAGATATGATGTATTTTTAGGTATCTTGGATGGGCAAATAAAATATTTTCTTCACCAGAAGAAAATGAATGATGGCAGCCATATTTTCTGAAATTGTTTGAGAGGCTGCTTAATTCATAGAAAACTAAATTCAAATATTTTATTTGAAAACCAAGAGGAAGCACAGAATGAAATATTCCCCTGTGGAGTGAGAAATTGATTGTGTTCCAGAGAGAGGCTTCAGTGAGCTAAGAGACTTGGACTTACTTGTGAAGGTATATATGCATGGAGGGGTAGTCCTGAGATCAGGTATCCATACACAGCAAGCATTTGTAAATGTTTATGTAGAATATGTTCTGCCCAGCACACACATATGGGAAATGCTCCTCTGAGATTTGGTTTATTCTGTGCAAATACAAGCCACGAATTATTTGCATATATGCATCTTAAATGAGATCATTGGATATGATGGAGGCAGATGGCCTTCAATGGCTTTCTGAAAGGCAGCTATAAACCTGATACAAACAGCTTTATAACTTTTGACTTTGGTGACACATACAAGAGTCCAGACCTTACACAATGCAGAACAGATTTTAAAAAAGAACCACTCTATATAGTTTCATAAAATATGCTAGTCTATCAGTTACTTTCTAGTTGTTGTGACAAAATGCCTGACAGAATCAGTTTCAAGGGAGGAAAGTTTTATTTCGTCTCATGGAGTCAGAGGAATTTCAGTCTGTCATGGCTGGAAAGGCATGGTAGAGGTCACAGTGGCATGACCCTGGAAGAGACTCCTCATGTATATGGGACCGAGAAGCAAGCAAACAGACAGGAATAGTGTGGACTCTCAAAGACCCTACAGCAGTAAATTACTTCTCAAAGGGTGCAGAGCTTTCAAAATAATGCTGCAGGCCTGAGGTAAAGTATTAAAACCTGAGCCAGTGGGAAGAATGTCAGCCACAAAGGATAACTGTTAGAGACTGTCATGAGGGGGTTCTGGTACTCTTAAAATCTGCCATTTTAACAGTTAACATTCAAAGCTTGTATTAAATGCCTAGAGCCTGTTGGAATAGCTAGAATTCTTTCTATGCAAGAATGGTTGGTTTTATTCACTACCACTACCATTTTTATAATTTCTAACCCATATTAACATAGTACATTGAAGATGTACTGTGTGTCAGGAAATCTTAAAAGACACTGAAATAAACAGGCTGACATGAATACATACACTGAGTTTTTGCACAGGAGAGTGAACAGTCAAAAGATGAAGATGAGGTCTCCCTTTGGAAAGAGAACTACTTAAGTTTTCACTTCAGCTATTTGGTATTTGGTACACAAAACAACTGGAGTTTGCAAAATGTAATGAGCATGTCCTGTTTTCCAAAGATTATGCTGTACTCTTCAGGAAAAATTGCAGATCATGGAACCTGAGTCATTATTATGAAAATTATAGGTGCTGGCATTCAAAAGTCCATGTACAGAGTAGACTAAGGCAGGAGGAATAGGGGATTGCCAGTTCAAGGTTAGCTTTGACCACATAGTGAGATGAAAGGCCTGGGGGCGAGGGATGTGGAAAGAGAGAGAAAATAAAATCTTTACATTGTGATAATGTGTGTTATAAAACTGATGGTTTTTTAAAATGAGTATGATTTGTAGAGGTTAGATTCCTCCTAAAAAGACTTAAGTGTTCTACAGAGTTTTCAACAACAAAACAATTTAAGCAAATGGAAAATAAATTCTCAGCTATAAAACCTTATGATGACTGAGAAAAAAATGGTATTTGGCTTCATCTTCCTCTTGACCAAAACTAACAATTCCATGGTATGCAATCACCAGCACCATTATGTCCATTATTTGATTTTTTTCTATACACATAGATAATTTAGACATCTTCATATTTTTGCATAAAGTCACTGAATCACACCACTTGAAATCGTGATGAATAGCTTCTTTACTGACCACATGGCTGCTTCCTGATGATTATCAACACGATATAAAACATCGTCAAGACAATGGCAGCCAGGATTTATTACTACATTCCTACTTATTTCCAAGTACCTTATAAGCATCTTTATGCAAGATACTTAATTTATCAACACCACAAACCAGTGATTTCAATCTCACATTAATAGAGATAAATTTACTTCTAAACTACTATGAGCTCCTCTGGGATTCAAATCCCAATTATGGTAGCTCTGCAGCTCAATGTCTTCCCAAACCCAGACGTACCTCTTTCCTGTCACCTTTCATCAAGCAAATGGGAGCTGGGAATACCTTACTTTATCATGACAATATAAGAAGAAATGAATATGTTTTCCTGTGTTTCCCTTTGGGCATAATAAATATGAAATATATATGTACATATATATGTATGTTAATAGAGTGTTGATATACATTACAATTATTCTATATAGATAGTCATTATGACCTATGAAATATGTATCTTTTGTGGTTTTAATGAGCTTTCTCTTCACTGACTTTGGTGCTAATTGAAATTTGTTTCATTATTTCTGTGTTGTGTGTCAACATCAAACCTGACACTTTTATCAACAGCAGAAAAATGAATTTTGTTTATGTTCTAGGTTTGAATTATCATCTTTAAATAACATTTAATGGATGTTTTCTAATAAGGACTTTGCTTCTTGGTGATTGGTTGAGCACACTGCCATTCAGTTTACCATGATGGATGAAGATGAGATCTCTGAAATTACCGATTCCATCAAACTGCATTGCACAAGTCATTTATTAGTTCATTAATGAGTATGGTATGACTGAGATTGTAGGATGCAACTTGGACTTAACTCATAGCCAATACCCTACAACCATGTATGAATTATAACAGCAGCAGGTGCCCCTTGGAATCATTTCTTTGTCTTCCTACTGTGCAAAGCATTTGCATTGTTAATCAGTGAAGTGTGTATTAATTGGCATAATTCTTTCTATTCTCTAGACTGATAGTATAGTGTACTGCCAGAGGCCCTGTATTACCTGTTTCCTAGCTGACTTTGATGTTATCATTCACTGCTTCCCTCTCCTGTCTACTCAAGGCACACCTCTTCCTTTTGCTTATATGGAACACTTCATGCTCCTTGTAGATTCTCTTAATATAGCCACATCCATATGTCAATGCCACTGCTTTTCCTCAAGCCTTTGTTCAGACTTTATCTTGTCAATAGATCCTAACCCTGGTTACTCTGTTAGGAATAAAGCCTGACTGGCCAATTTTTAGAATATTTTTGTTTCCTGATCTATAACTGGCTTTTTGTTGTGTTTAATGAGTATTTTCAGACTCTCTCTCTCATCTACCCACAACAATGTGAACTCCATGAGGGCAAGGACTTGCATTTATTCTGTTTAATGATGTATCCCATACACTCAAAATTGGCTTCTAATCATGTTAAGTCTATAGAAACTGGATGAAAGTAATTAACATAATAAGCTCTTGAATAATTTCTGTTTTTCTCTTTGTTCACATTATTTTTTGCCATTGCAGGGACAAAGCACGGGTGGCTATGGGAATTTTCATATCACCTTAGTGAGTCTAAAATCAAGAATGATCTCTCTCTTTCTCTCTCTCTCTCTCTCTCTCTCTCTCTCTCTCTCTCTCTCTCTGTGTGTGTGTGTGTGTGTGTGTGTGTGTGTGTGTCTGTCTCTCTCTCTGTCTCTCTGTCTCTCTGTGTGTGTGTGTGTTTATAGATGGGAGAATGTGTGTATCTCATATATTGACATGGAATAGAATTGTTATTGGCTAAACCTAGGTTGTGTTGTTGTCAGGGATAGCACAGGAGTCTGACTTCAGGATAAGAACCAGACAGATCTTAGAATGGAGTACAATCAAAGCAATTACCAAAATAGGGTACATGCTTTCCTAGAAAAAGGGGGGTGGGCTGAAAAGACATTATACAAACAAATGTTGAGGGATGCTCACCACTGTTTTATTTCACTGTGACCCTGCATGACACACTTAGTTAACTACTGGATCTGTCTGGCAAGAGCTATCAGACCACTTGAAATTGTCTTTAACTAAGAGTCACTCCACAAGTCAGTGTGAGCTTGGTTTCCCATGCTACACTGCTAACCATTCGAAACTCAGAAAAAATTTGTTTATATGGTTTTGCTACCAAACTGTTTCAACTAACCACATGGTGATCTTTTTTGATTGCACATGAAGAGGATTCTTGTATTTCTATGAAGTTTATGTTTATGTTAAAGAAAATTGCTTTAATCAGCAAAAATAACTTTTCTACACTGGTGAAGCTCTCTCCAACTTACAGCAATTATGGAAAAATGCAGAGTTGAGAAAAGACACCACAGATGAAAACAAGTATAAAATTTTATAATGGATAGAAACAGCAATTCCAGGAAAACAGTTTAGAAAGCAAAGCCATTAGAAATATTAACTTCCCCTAGTGTGTGATATTTCTTGTGTCTGAGACATAAAATTCCATGGAGTGAAACAAAAGACACCTTATGTATTTGTATTATACAATGCAATTATCATCTAACTTATTTGATAAATAGCTAGCATTTATTATTTTTTCAAGGCTTAAAAGGTTTTAATTTTAATTATGTGTATGTGTGTGGGAATACACTTGTGAATATTGGTTCCCACAAAGGTCAGGAGCATCTTGGGGTTGGAGTTTTAGGCAGTTTTGTGTTACCCACTGTGGGTGCTAGGAATTGAATGCCACATCTCTGCAAGGACATTATTAGACACCGCCACATCTCTCTAGTCCTGTTTATTATTATTTAACTATTTTATATTTTGTTTGATACTCCCACAATACTAAGAGAGAAGAATCACTCCCCTTTTTATAGATAAAGAGAATTATTTCCTAGCTTTAAATAGCTTACTATATGCTGTTATCAGGTATGGGGGTGGGAATTATATCAGCAGAGGATTATCTTATTAAAGAGTTTAGCTGTATATATTAAACAATAAAATTCTTCCAGTAGAAATGAGACAATTTTCTTCCAAGTCACATTATCATGCAAATGACTAAAGTATTGCAAATTTGATTGCTTAAGACTGATCAGCCCCCATTAAGATCAAATTCTGTTTATATTATCTTTCTGTAAATCCAAGAGTCAAACCATTGAAATAAAGGAAAACTTGTACACTATTTTTGTGTATCATTAACACAGCCCAAGGTTAGTAATAGAAGTCATTTGGTGAAATGAGAACGCAAACTTATTGCTGGAAGGTTAATCCCTATAGAAAATAATCTACTACTACCCAGCAGATTAATCCAGTTAGAACTCATTTTACTGCATACACTACAACTATAATATGGCATGGAAAATCAAGAAGCTTATTTAAACTGTCATTTGTAATAAATATTAACTCCAAAGAATAAAAACTAAATTCATTTTTATAATAATGAAATGCTCTAAAATAATGTTATTGTTTTATATAATTTGAACTAACACTGACAGAAATCAACCAACACTAAAACAAAACCATAAAACCATTGAGCAAAATTATTGTCTAGAAAATATGCAACAGGTATTTATTTTCTAGGTAAAGTATGAAAGGCATATCCAACGTTTATTTTTTTTTAAATTGGTTACCATGGTAGCCTTAGGAAAAAATACACAAATGCCTGAAAACAAGAAAAGCAATTTTAGTCTTGTTCTTTACTTTTACAGGAAGGACACTCAACAATTAGTATGGCCATCTGTTCTGAGTAGCTTTGTCAACTGGCCAAAAGCTGTTATTACCTGGGATGAGGGAACCTCAATTGAGAAATTCCCTCCATCAAACCAGCCTGTGGGCATGCCTGTGAGGCCTGGTAATGTGGGTGGAGTCTGGATAGGTAGTCCTAGTTTGTAGAGGAAAGCAGGCTGAGCAAGCCATGAGAGAAAGCCAATTAGCAGCTCTGCTCTAGGATCTCTGCTACAGCCCTTGCCTCCATGGTCCTGCTCGAGTTCCTGCCCTGGCTTCTCTTTGAGATGGACTGGAGGCTGTAAGGTGAGATAATTACTTCCTCCCTCAAGTTGGTTTTGTCCTGTGCTTCTTTCACAGTGAAAGAAACCAAACAAAGAAATGTATATTATTTATTAAAATGTATATTCTGATTAGAGTTTTTTTCTTTTCTAGGAAAAATAATATTAAGAAAATTGCTTTAAAAAAACTATTTTTGTTTACTTGCTGGATAAATACATTTACATAAGCTAAAAATAAGTTTTTAACACCAGAAAACTTCATGCTGCTCAATGAACTTCCTGTAGTTGTCTTTATGACATTCAGATTGGCACTGAGACTCATTTTCTCATGTGTCCTTTCTCAGGAAGTAACTCCCCACACCAGAGATTTTACAGTGAATTTCTATTTTCTATGATGACTGGATTCTATTATGACTCCTATGAGGACCTGTGAGCCCTTATTATATTCTCCCCAGTGTGCTCCATTCTTTTAGACTTCACCATTCTCTTAGACTTAGCTGGAAACTTTAAGTCTATTTTCAGTTTTTCTCTGCAGCCTAATAACATTAGAAACTTTATGGTACTCTTATAAATAAGCAGTTTGTTTACTTTTTTGGTAATTCAACATAATGATGCTTACAAGTCAGGATGCTATTGTAAGCTCCTTAAGACAAGATTCAGAAATGAAAATCAATTTAGATTTAATATTTGTTCATTCTTTACATCTTTACATTGTCATTGTGGAAGGCAGATATTTATTGAATAATCTTATAAGCAAGTTGCTACAACCACAAGAAACTCTGTCAAGGTGACAGGCATGGTGCTAGAGAAGCTGTGACAGAAAGAGATGTTTGCCCTGGTCAAAGAGACCAGAAAATCCAAGATCTTATGATAAGTTACAGAATGCAAATGATACTGATATTGCTGGATAAAGCAAGCCAACTTTCTGGTTGGTAACCAAGACAGCTGAGTGAGGACCACTTCTGTCTGGACCTCTACTCTACTAGAAAACTGATAGACACTTTAAGGGAATGTGGCAGCAGCATCAAACAAGACCATTCATCTCTCTACACTTGAGTCAGCTGTCATCTAGCTCCTGCCGCCCTATGATGACAATTGGATTAGATGATGACCCACAGTTAAAATGGCTGTATCAGGTGACCTGAATGAGATGTTTGAAAGATTAAGGAGTTAGAGGGTCAAAGGAACACTAAATCCCAAGGATGCATCCAGATTTCTGGTTTTAGCCCAGTAAGATAGAGCTAGTCAGAGAGCTCCAGAACAAAGAAATTGGCTCTAATTCAGCCCATAGCTTCTTCAGAGTCTTGGCTCTTGTTCAGTCCTTGATTGGGTGTTTTCTGAATGAAATTGTTTATTTCTCATGTTGAGGATGATGTGTCCTCACATGATGATGTGAGGATGTGTCCAAGCCACAAACCTTATAGTTATTGTTTCTTTGTAACACAGAATTCCTTCCTTTTAGACACTTACAATTGTATTAGGATTCACTTGTATGTATATACAGGCCTATATGTGTATGTATGCATATATATATCACGGTACTATGTAATGATGAGAAGTTATACTTACAGATGCAATTACACAAATTAATATATAATATATTGTTACATTATATAGAAAATTAGATTACCTTTTTTAAAACATCAAACTCTCGTGTCCTCACAAAGTATCATGAATCACCTATGTGTATCATTTTGCATACTCTTACACCCATTGCATGGTGACAAATTGCTTCTTGTGCCATACTATCCATAACTGCCTCTTTAAACCCACCCATCTATTGAGGCTACCAATGTATTTCATAATTTGTATTATGTATTTTATTTTCACATCTTCCTAACTGTAATAAATTTCTATATCTCTGTGATTACAGAGGTCTTTTTAGGCATACCTAGGATACTGTACTGTAAGTAAATGAGAAATTTATATAACTATAATTATATAAATAATGAGGAAAGAAGACAATTGGGGGAGAATTAACTGGGAAGTGAAATAGGAAGATAAAACAGGGAGGAAAGGGAGAAGTGATAGATACCATTAGGGACAGTTGAAAAATCCCTATGGAACGCATTGTACTTGCCCTACCAGAACAGTAAGACAGCACATGCTTTCATCAAAATCAAGGGGATTGTGAAAGTGGGAGGGGAAAGAAGGTGCTGAGCAAAGTTGAGGCAACAGTGTAGGGTAAGTTTCATCAAAATAAAATATATTCATGTTTGATGAGAAAAGAATATCAACGTAGATATTATATGCTGTGCTAATTAGTGTTTTGTCAGCTTGACCCAAACCTAGACATACACACTCGGCAAGAGAGAGACTTTCAATTAAAGAAATGCCTCTGTCAGATTGGCCTGTGGTCCTGTTTGTGTAACACTTTCTTACACAATTGTTAGCTGATGCATGAGAGCTCAGCCCACTTTTAGGGTAGGACTAGGTAGGTGGGCTTGGACTATGTAAGAAAGGGAGAGCACACAAGTGGAAGCAAGACAGTAGGCAGAGATCCTTTGTGGTCCTTGCTTCAGGTCCTTCCTCCCAGTTCCTGCCTTTGGTTCCTGTCTTGGCTTTTCTTAATTATGACCAGTAATCTGAAAGTCAAATAAAACCTTTCCTTTTTAGTTGATTTTGGTCAGTGTTTTATCACAGCAACAGAAAGTAAACTAGAGCAATGATAACTAAACAAAATCTGCAATTTTAAGATATAATTATCAGTAACATATTGTCTTAGTGAGGTTCTATTACTGTGAAGAACACCATGACCATGGAAGTTCTTATTAAGGAAAAATTTGGTTGAGGTGACTCCTTACAGTTCAGAGCAGAGGTTCAGTCCATTATCACCATGGTGAAGAGCATGGCAGCATGCAGGCATACATAGTACTGGCTATACCTTGATCAGAAGGCAACAGGAAATGGACTGTGACATTGGGAGTAGCTTGAGCATAGAAGAATTCAAAGCCTACCCCACAGTGATATACTTCCTCCAACAAGGCCAAATCTACTTCAACAAGGCCACACCTACTAAAAGTGCCACTCCCTTTGGGGACCATTTTCTTTTAAAGTAACACACACACACACACACACACACACACACACACATACACACACACACACACACACGATAATTATACAATATGCAATATTATAATATATTAAGATTACTTGCTTAATTTAGTTATTGGGAAGTATTTTGAGCTGGACAAAATGGTCATGGCACATGTTATTCCAAGAAATTAGAATAATTAGCAATAATTGGAATAGAGAAGAGGGTAGTGAATAAGATATGCTTAATAAAATAACCTCAAAACATTAAATCTCTCAAAAACTGAGAATATTCATACACACATCTGCCCACACATATGTAAATACACAAAACATGCAAACACATCACAAACATACACACACACACACAGTGAAGAAGATACTTGTCATATCAAGTAGAAACAGTCACAAATTAGAACCTTCATATTATTTACAGAGCTCATAAAGGTGAAGACATTTGGCAGAAAAAGAAACAGAAATCTCAGTTTCTCATTATATATCATAAACTAAAAGCTAGCCTGATTTTAGCCGTCTTTGGTTAGTCATACTTGAGAATTCTATTTTTTTTAAAGCACACTAAAATATATAGGAAATCTAGAAGTGTATAATTTTTAGCATATACATGAATGACCTAGTTTATGCTGTTTGAATAACTTAAGGAAAACTGCCTTTTCATTTTTTAACGTAATTTTTTATTGATTTAGTCCCTTAATATCTGCCCCTCATTCCTGCAGCATGCTCCCCCAAATTATTTAAAAACAAAATAAAACAAATGAAAAAACCCCAAGTCACTCCTCCATCTTTCTAACAACTCTTCACTCATCCTGTGTCACACAATATATCCTTTTGTCCACAGCCCCTCCTGCAAATATGTTCATTGCAGTGAGTCATTGGTTTGGTTCAAGGCCTCTGGCATACCACCATCACTAGACCCTCATTGAAACTCCTCTTGGACATCTTACTCTTGCTCCGAGTCACAGATATCCTGTGGTATCATGGCCCCTGAAACCAACATGGCCACAGAATGCAGCCTAAATCCAGGGCATCCATGTGACCTTTGGTGGCACCATAGGCCACGGACATCTCAGAGCCTGATTGTGATAGAACCATAGATCCAGACATGGTTCCTGGCAGCAGTCTGTGCTCAAATGTCACCATGGCCCCAAGTAGCAGTGCAGGCCACTGAGATTGGTTTGCCCCTGTAGCAGAGTGGCCTTTGGACACCAACATGTCCCCAGGTGGCAGCCCAGACTCCTGGCATTGGTGCCTTTTCATTTTTAATTAAGTACTTTTGGTAAAACTATTCAATACAACATAACAAATAATTCTGAGTAGTTACTGAAGCAATCAATCAGCTTACTACTGAATACATATTAACATGAAAACTGATGATCAACTACTTTGTTTGCAAAATTCAGCTAAACCTCATAAAATTGTGAAGATTTAGAGATTTAATTAGAAAACTAAGTATTTTTTAAGACAGAATCCCATGTAGTTGTTTCTTATGGATTGAAACACTGTCTCCTAGAGGGGTGATAAAACTCACAAAGTTCATAAAATTTACAGGACTCAGGAGCCGGCTCCCTGAGGTTGGGTAAGCAGTAAACAACTGCTTGGAGCAGAGGCAGCTCTGGGACAGAATAGCCTCTAGCATACAGTGCAGCTATAGACAGTGGTGCAGCTTTCATGACATCTCTACTCTGGGGTGGGCTTTTGGAGACGCAGCTGCCTGAGTCACCCATACTTTTTTAAGTAACCACAGTAAACTCATTGGCTTACCAAGCTGGACCAGAACAGAATCATTTACTTGATCTCTTCTTGACCCATCTGTCTTGAGTTGCTTCAGATAGCTTCTCCAGTGAAAGTGACTAGACAGTAGATCTGGAGGGAAAAGACTTGATGATGGTATGAGGAGGGTATTGGATCAGTTAAGATGGCCGATGAGGAGTACCTCCAGGTAGCCACTCTGGAGATGGGGAGAAGCGATGCATATTTTGGAAAGGATGCATATTTTGGAAATGTTTACTAGGCTTATGGTCTGTATATGTTTGATTAAATGTGAAAAAGGAGGGCCAAACAGGAAAACATGGTATTACCTCAGTAAAAATGATGCTGGGTTCTATGACAAATAAAATCTAGATTTCCATAGATTGTAAGAGTGCCATTTTCCCATGACTTTCCAAGGCAGCATGACTTTAGCGTGATTTTGCTAATATGCTAAAGTCTTTCTTCTCAAATGCTGATTGAGAGGTAACAAATACTGCATTCTACTACTCTTCTCTGTTCCACGTCCATGAGATCTTTTTTGTTCTACTTGTGCAAGGAAAATCCTACAGCAGAAGGAACTATTTCCTCAAAGCTGAATGGTATCTATAAGTTTTACTTATGTTGCACTATTAGTCATATGACCAAATGCTATGGATCATGTGACCAGTTACAGAAAGAGAGCTGTCATGCAACCAGGCATACAAGAGGGTGCCCTTTCTGAGAGATAATTAGTTTTCTCCTTCACAAATCACTTGAGGGATTTGAGCATGTGACTATACATGGGTACCTGTGTCACTCACTGATTCATGCCATAAACAAAAAGACAAGTTATGTTTTGATGCTCTGAATGTATCCAATATGAAACATGATATACTATTGGAGATGACCAGTGGTTGGTAGATCCAAAAGTTGGAGAGAATGTTTTGTTTTTAAATATTAGGAAAATAGCCGGGCGTTGGTGGCGCACGCCTTTAATCCCAGCACTCGGGAGGCAGAGCCAGGCGGATCTCTGTGAGTTCGAGGCCAGCCTGGGCTACCAAGTGAGCTCCAGGAAAGGCGCAAAGCTACACAGAGAAACCCTGTCTCGAAAAACCAAAAAAAAAAAAAAAAAAAAAAAATTAGGAAAATAGGTTGAAGAAAATTGACCAACAGGTAAGAGAGGCTCTGAATTCAAGTTCCTGGAGCTCACTTTAAGAGTTGGTTGTGGTCACACATCTTGTTGTCCTGTCATGCCATCATTATATGGGACACAGACATGGGAGTTTCTAGAGCTTGATAGTTGCTAACCCAGCTCCAGGTTCGGTGAGAGAGCCTGTGTCAAGGGAACAAAAGGGAGAGTGATAGAACTGGGCACCAAATGTCCTGACCAGTTCTTTGCACCTGCACACACAGGTGCATGTATACCAAACATGTACACCTAACATACAGGCAGTCCCATGCACACAAGTAAAATGGTGGTTGAAATAGACATGTTCTTTTTTTTTTTAGAGAAAAGATGGTAGTTGCTTATGAACTGTCAGAATTAGGAAAGTTGAAGTAGAACTGTTTAGATCCAAGTGTCACTATTGATGAGAATATGCTGGTGTTTATTTGTCCTACTTCTCTGAAGTGTAGTACTACTGGCCACATACCCCTGCTGAGTGTTTGAAGCATGACTAGTGGGACTAATACAATTAAATAATTGGTATGTAGTTTTGAATTCATGAAAGTATACAGTGATATAAGATCCTATCCTCTTTTCTGCTGACCACCCAATAAGTACAGTTAAGGCTGCCTATTTATGCCTGGATGTGAGACAATTCACTGGAGCATGGGAGACCTATGGGGTGCACATTTTCCAAATAATTATAATGATGATGATTGATGATGATGATGATGATGATGATGATGATTGTCTTTTGACCTTAATGCTACATAGTATTACAGCATATGGAGCCACCATTGCTACAATATCAAATTTGAAAGGAGCTGTTTCTCATCCTCTGCCCTGTGCCTTCAGTTGGTTTGATGCTGGTCTGTTAAGAGCTAAACAACAGCTGCCATGGCCTGGCTGCCCTCTCCTGGAATAGGTCAGCTTGCCTGGCACTGAGCTCAGCCCATTTCCATGCATCATTAAGGCCAGATAATGATTAGCTAAATTATTCCTTCTCTTAGCCTAATGAGCTGTGAGGTGTACTTCAGTCTAAAAGATATAAAAGTAGATTAAGTTTTTTGGTCTAGGGATAACTTCCCTAGAAGCCATCCATTTAACTCAATATGGCTCTTCTTTTGTTGACTGAGAGAAGTATAGTCCACAAAGTAAGCAAATCATTCATAGATTGTTATCAGGTTTGGGGTCATATTTTTTTTTCTTAATTCTACTATGAATTTTTGTGCATCCTTTGTTTGTTTGTTTGTTTGTTTGTTTGTAGAACTGGAGATTAAACCCAGGGCCTCATGTGAGCTAGGCACGTAGCTACCACTGAGCTACATTCTTAGCTCATGACTACTCTCTTTAATGAAAATGCAGAATTTTGGAGGTATCCTCCTTGTACTACAATAGATATTTACTTCAATTTTTGTTATTTTATTTACTTATTCCCTGTTTATGCCTTGGTATGTCTGATATAGATGTTTCTTCTATCTCTATTTACATAGTATAAAGTTTTTCTAGCATATTAGATTCCCATTTTGCTTTTTTTTTTAAATTAAAAGAAATAAATTGCTATGTATGAGTGCATGTGCTCAAATCTGCAGTTACCTCCCTTATGGAAACACACAGCTACATCTACTGATATCGCCCTCAGTGTATGAAAGTCAACTTTAGTCATTGTTTCAGCAAGCTTAGCTGTGAAAATGACACTATGAATGACTTGATATTCCATTATTCCTCAAAGCTGTCTGCATAAGCAGGACTCAACTTTCTGTCTTCCAATCATTTTGCATCTCAGTTTCTTTCAAACTTCCTCCTGCTGTTCAGGAACAGAAACAGAAATGTAAAGTTAGTACCTTTTTTTGTTTTTGTTTTTTTGTGACTTTTTTTATTGTTGTTATTATTTTGTTTTTCAAGACAGGGTTTCTCTACATAGCTTTGAGTCATTCCTGGAACTCACTCTGTAGCTCAGGCTGGCCTCAAATTCACAGAGATCTGCCTGACTCTGCTTCCCAAATGCTGGAATTACAGGCATGCACCACCACCACCCGGGAAGGTTAGTATCTTTTCGAAGTTTCATAACAAAAATTTTCTATGTTACCCTTCCTGTGTCTTTCTGTATAAAGACATAGTTTAGCTGCAAGGGAGGCTGAAAATTATAAAATACCTTCCTCAAAGGACAAGAGGAAGGAAGAGAATTGACTTGAGTGAGAAGAGTTTATAACTCATTCTGAATATGAAAATTATAAATGTTCAGTGGAATATCTTCTAACTGTTAATGTGAAAAATACCTTCAGTTTTTTTCAGATATTAAAATGTAGATAAGTATTTTATTCCCTGTTCTCTGAATTATTTTAACTATATTCATAAACATTCACATACATGTATATATACATACATATATTCATACTTCATACAACATATACAAACACACACAGTTTGTTTGTTTTCAACAAGAATACCCCAGTATTCTGGATACCATTGTCTCACTGGAATCCATCTAACTGGACTTGGCTTTCAGCCCCAACACCCTAAAGGAGAGCTCCTGTTTACTGTCTTTCTCTTCTCCAAGAAGAAATCTAAACAATCTGTTGCTCCTGTCCTGTAGCCTACCAACTCAGTTATAAGAAACTTATCTTTTTGCAACTAAACAAACCTCACCCTAGAAGTCAATAGGCTTGTCACCAGGGTACCAATCTATTTTCCTTTCATGGCCTTGATTCTATAGAACATATTGTGGCTTAGTAATTTCTCACAGTCTATGTCCATTGCATTTGTGTGTCTGTTCCAGCAAATCACCTTAAAGATGGTATCTTATGTGTTTAATATCAGTCTGGAGTCTAGAAACAGAGTGAATCTGATTAGACTAAAGTTAGAGTGCCTATGTTTCTTTGTGAACACTACCAGAGAATCTGCATTTTCCAGTTTTTCTATCTTGTCATCACTCACTTTCCATGGTTCTTGGCACCTTCCTCCATGTTCAAAGACCACCCTTTATATCTGTCTGAACTTGGGTTTGTCCTCTTAACTTCTCTGCCTCTCTTGCTGTGCAATCAGACATCCAAAGTAATGTCTTCATTTTAAAATCAAGTGATGAAAAGCATCCATTCTATCCTTCAGTTTAGATTCATCCTAAAGCTCACAAATGTTTACATTGTGGGAATTAGGTAACTCAAATTTGGGGGAGGGCATTATTCTGCACCCATCATATCATATTTGCTGATCTTATTAATAATTTCTCATTCTCTTCTTTCTTCCCTTTACCCACTTCAGAATATCTTCTTAAATCCACTTCACCTGTTGAAACCATATTCATCTTTCTATTGCAAAGTCTGTCTCACAGTCCTCTCCAGATTCCTTTCATTGAGAGAAACCATAGCTTTGCATGTTATCGTATTTTAAACACAGTCCTTGACTTAGTTTTAACTATGTAGGAATTAATTGGATTTTGAGTTATCTCTGTGAATCACTGAAATTCTTTTTGTTTTGTTTTATTCTTTTATTTTTTTTCAGATGATATATAGTTCTATCATTTCCTTATCCCTTTCTTCCAAGCTACCCTGTTCCATATATCCTTCCTTACTCTCTCTCAAATTCATGGATTCTTTTTTCATTAATTGTTGTTTTACACACACACACACACACACACACACACACACACACACACACTTTTCTAAATATAAAAGTACAACCTGCTCTATGTGTATAATGTACTTCTATGTATGTTTTTGGGAGTGACTGTTTGGTATTAGGTAATCAAATTGTGTCTTCTTCCCTGGGAAAGACTATTTCTCCTGCTCTCAGCATTCCTTAGTTGCCTGTTACTCTTTATGTAGTACTGTGGCCTCCTACAACTCCCTCAAGTTACCTCCAGCCATGTTAGCTTGTCTATTATTGTTTATTGTGTCATGGATTTTGGTAGAATACCTCCAACCTCTACTTTACCAGCATAATCCCTGACTGTGTTCAAAATATTTGCCTTTATCCTCACAGATGAATGTATTACTCACACCTCATCAAGTAAATGTCCCACTGACCAATCAAAAGCCGTAATCAATCAGTATTCAATGTTGTGCCAAATTCTAACTAATACATCTACAATACAACTCTCACCCCTAAGACTCTGAGGTCATTGTGAAAGAGAAGAGGGAATGATTGTAAAAGGCAGAGAAACAGGCAATGTTCTCTGAGACTGTATGTCCCTTTAATGCCAGAAGAAGATTTACCTAAAGTCTCACCAACATAATTGCCTAAACATGAACTGAAATAATCTTTTAAAGCACTTTTATTAAGGCCAGGCTGTGGTGGCACACACCTTTAATCCCAGCACTCAGGAGGCAGAGCCAGGCAGAGGTCTGTGAGTTTGAGGCCAGCCTGGTCTACAGATGAAGATCCAGGACAGGCACCAAAACTACGCAGAGAAACTCTGTCTCAAAAAACCAAAAAAAGTACTTTTATTAATTTTGGAAATTTTAATATGTCTTATTTTGATCATATTTGCCTTCCCTTAACTCTTCCAAAACCTTCCTCAACATTGCTCCTGCTCCAAAGTCATGTCCAATTCTTTTTTAAAAATAGTGTATTGAGTCAAGTTTTTGTTCTAGGTGAAGCCATTCCACTGTATCATGGTCAACCTACAAGAGGTCACATCCCTAAAAAACAAAACAAAACAAAAAACCCACACACCCCCCCCAATCAATAAGAAAGAAACAAACAAAAGCACTTCTCCTAGAAGTGATCAACTCTCCATATGGTGGTGACTCATGTACCATTGCCCTTCCATGCTAGAATTTTGACTGGCTTGACACTTTTATAGGTTCTGTGCAGTTAACTATAGCATCTGTGAGTTTGTGAGTATAGCAGTCCTGTCCTATCCTGATGACACTGTTCCATCCTGGACCTCCTTAACCTCTGGCTCACTCATTCATTAGCCCTCTCTTCCATAACGGTTCCTGAGCCCTGAAAGTGTAATATAGATGTCCAGTTTGTGGCTGAGCACTCCACTGACACCTGTTCTCTGTCCTTTGATCAGTTGTGAACTTGTATGTCAATCACTGTCTACTGCACAAAAGAACTTCTTTGAGGAGGTATGAGTGCTGCACTAATCTCTGAGTAGAGTGATAGCAATTCAGAGAGCAGTTGGGTACTGTTCATATTTAGCAGAATTATAGTAGTTTGATTACTTCTGGAGACAGTCAACTTCCCAATCATGGGTTCTTGACCAGATTTAGAGTGCTATCTATACATATGACCTCTTGTGGAGGAGACCTTAAATCCAATCAGAAAGTGGTTAGCTATCCCCATAACGTTTATGTAGCTGAAGTTTTCCTGTGTCCCGGTCTGCCAGATTTCGGGACAAATCTCTCCCACTAGCATCCCCCAAGTAAACACACAGAGTCCTATATTACTTATAAACTGAATGGCCGTGGCAGGCTTCTTGCTATCTGTTCTTATATCTTAAATTAACCCATTTCTATTAGTCTATAATTTGCCATGTGTCTTGTGGCTTACTGGTATCTTACATCATGCTTCTCTTGGTGGCTGGCAGTGTCTCCTGACTCAGCCTTCTTCCACCCAGCATTCTCCTCTCTTCTTGTCCTGCCTATACTATCCTTCCTGCCTGGCTACTGGCCAATCAGCATTTTATTTATCAATCAATCATAGCAACATATATTCACAGCATACAGGACACCCCACAGCACATTTATGCCACTATTTCTTCTTTGAACACACCTTATTATGCTGGTCATTATTGTAGTTCACTGGTTTCACAGCTGGATAAGACTGTTGATAACTATCCCCTCCCCCAACACACACACACACACACACACACACACACACACACACACACACACACACACTGAAGCAGCTAACAGTACTTTCCATTACTGGGAATTCTAGCCAGCTTAGAGGAAGATTCCTGGTCAGTATCAACCCTATTTCTCCATGTTCTGTAATCAATATATATGACATCTTCAGCAAGTAGGATCTAACCCTCAAATTCTGATGAGAAGACAAAAGAAAAGGCAGTAAGCTGAATTATTTTGGGGGTCCTTAAATACCTCTAACCAACAGCTCAAGGGGATGTATTCCACACCAGGCACTGTGTTTTATTTGCCAATCTGTTGCTTTTGGATAATTGTTTTGGAAGAACACATTATGCTTTCTTCACTTTTTAATAATTTTCATATGCTTTAAAATATTATACATATAATAAACACAAATACAGTCTCTATTGCAGTGAGTATAATATATTATTCCTTTATCACCAGCAACCAGGGTATGTGGTAGTGTAAATAATCCTTTAAGAGCAGACAACCTAACTTAAATCCCATATGTTTTATGAATGCTTCCTGTGTGGCTTTTGCAAGATATGTCAATATAAATTCTCTTCCCCATCCTGATTTTATTTCATATGGCTTCTCTACTTTATAAGCTCACATGTAACATCAAGATATCATCTTTGACAGCATGCTTACCCACACTGATTACATGTATTGCCCTTATGCAGAAAATGGATCCCCTAGAGAAGTGAGATTAAGATATTTTTTCTGAAGATTTTGACATAACAGAAGTGCTTATTGAGTCCCCCCTATATGAGATCTCCAATAAATGACAAAGTTTATTTTCCAACTCATTTTTTCCCCATAAATGCCCAGAGTATAGAATTTCTTCCCATGAGAACTCCTCTACCAGCCTTTTGACAAAGTAATTTTTCAGGCTTTTACCTGATGTATATTTCACTAATATTTTGATCAAATGCTGTACTAAATGCTTATTTAAAATCTTCATTCCTTCCACAATGTTTAATTATTGTCTTTACTTTCCTGAAAATATCAGACTATATTTTTTCAGAATTAGCGGTGATATATTATTAGTTAATGTACTGAAATTTTATATATTTTCTTCTTAAACTATCACTTTATGTCTTACATTAACATCATTTAATCTCATAAGGACATGTTTTTTTCTTAAACTATCACTTTATGTCTTACATTAACATCATTTAATCTCATAAGAACATGTTTTTTTTCCTTAAACTATCTTTTTATTTCTTATATCAACATCTTTTTGTTTTGTTTTTTTGTTTTTGTTTTTTTGAGACAGGGTTTCTCTGTGTAGCTTTGTGCTTTTCCTGGAACTTGATTTGTAGACTAGGCTGGCCTCGAACTCACAGAGATCCACCTGCCTCTGCCTCCCAAGTGCTGGAATTAAAGGCGTGTGCCACCACTGCCTAGCACATTAGCATCATTTAATCTCATAAGAGCATGTTTTTTTTTGTATACCCAGTTGTAGGCTCAAGTTTCTCTTCTGCCTGCCTATTTCCCAATACCCAGCAGCTGCTTCCCAAATAATTAACTCAGAGGCTTAATATTATTTATAAATGCTCAGCTGGTAACTCAGGTTTACTACTAACTAACTCTTACACTTAAATTAACCCATAATTCTTATCTATGTTTAGGTATTATTTCTCAGAGCAACATTCTCACCTTGCTTCCTCTGCATTTGCCGGCAACTCCTGACTCGGCCCTCCCTTTTCCCAGAATTTCCCTAGTCTGGTTGCCCCGCCTATACTTCCTCATTGGCTACTGGCCAATCAGTGTTTTATTAAACCAATCCGAGTGACAAATCTTTACACAGTACAAAAGCATTATTCCCACGGCATTTTTTCATTTTTGTTCAATTAAAAAGGAAGGTTTTAACCATAAAATAGTGATTATTTTTGTTGTATTGGAGTAGAAACTGCAGGGTGTATAGTCTAAGAAACCTCAATTGGGACAATCAGTAGGATTTCAGATTTAATCATCCATCACAACCATCAGAATCACTCAGTCAATTTAAGTTAAATTTTAAGACTAATTCCCAAGTGTCTGGCCAGGCTAAAACTTGACCATCTGCCAAGACTTAACGTACTGTGGATGGTACTGGTTGGGGACTGCACCTTTAGAATTAATATCAGCAGTGGTCCACAGGAAGAGACAATCTAAGGAGAATTCATTCATACATTCATTAAGTAAAACATTTATTCTGGAGTGTAAGTGCTATTCAGTGAGAAGCCCATGCTGTGCATTCATAAGGTTCTGATTTTGATCCTAAGCACAGCAAAAAGTAAATAAAAATTATATATAAATACATATTGTATGCTTATAATACCCGAATCCTATGTTTATACTCTGTCATTTATATCTATTTAGTATATTCAGAAGGAAATGTGGAAGTTACTTAAGTCTAAGATGAATTAACATTTTAATAATTATGTAATTATGTTAATAAGCCAACATCCAATTTAATATATATATATATATATATATATATATATATATATATATATCCCTCACAAAGTATAAGCAAAGGCAGTGTTACAATTCATAACATAGTATTAGGCATTTTACAAAAACAGCCTAAAATTTTTTACAAAAAAATCCTAATGAGATAAGATTGTTATTAGATAAGCATAAATACATTTCTACTTCCCCAAGTTCTCCTTTCCATAGTGTATGAATGGATACATTTTGCTAATGGAATTACTGTAATAAAATCTGGTATTAATTAGTTTAACGTTTGCATTGCTTGTGGGTATTCTGATAGCCAGGTTTTCTTTGCATCCCTTGCATTGTATTTCACCTGTTAGAGCTCAATGGGGGGCGGGAGTTGAATTTGAAAATAAGAAATCTACAAATAATATAATAAACCTAATTAATTTTTACTTATTTTTGTTGCATTGATTTCTATATGCTTTTCTATTATTTATAAGATATGGTAAAGTTAAATGGAATAATGTTTGTCAATAAAATAGCTTCAGGCACACAGCTATAATCCCAGCAGTTATGAAGCTGAGGCAGATGGATTTTGAGTTTCAGGAAGCTCCAGGCTACACAGTGATATTTTATCTTATGTACATGGATGCTTTGCATGTATGTCTGTGCATCACATGTGTGCCTGGTGCCCACTGAAGCCAAAAGAGGGTATTGGATCCCTTGGAACTGGAGTTAAGCATTTGTGCCAGGAATTGAAACCAGGGCCTCTGAAAGTGTGTTCTTAACTGCTGGGCCATCTCTCCACTTTCTACATAGGGAGATTTAAAGCAGCCTTGGATATGCACCAAAATAATAACTATTAAAAATGGGGGGAGGGATCCCTGGGCACCAGCCACTAAGGGGAAGACCTGCAATCTCCACGTCCTGCTCCCACGCCCATCCACCCCAGACTCTAGTCACTTCCTGAGACTTAGAGACTGGGCCCCAGCTCCCATCCTGTCCCGGACTTCCCTTCTGGATAAGAGCTCCCATCCTGCCCTGAAATTCCCTTCTGGACCAGAGAAGGAGCTCCCATCCTGCCCCCAATTTCCCTTCTGGACCAGAGAGAGCTCCCATCCTGCCCCGGACATCTCTTGTGGACAAGAGCACCCACACTGCCCTGGACTTCCCTTCTGGACAAGAGTGCCCATCCTGCCCTGGACATCCCGTCTGGATAAGAGCTTCCATCCTGCCCCAGAGTTCCCATTTGGACAAGAGAGAGAGACTTCCTGAATCTGTCAGCTCTGTCTGAACCAAGTGCGCTGATAAGACCAAGAACGAACCACAAGGAGATGGGCAGACGTCAAGGCAGAAGTACATACAACAAATTGAAGAGCAATACAGCATCACCAGAACCTAGCCTGCCTCCAACATCTAAACCTGAACATCAAAAATTGGAAGAAGCAGAAGAAAACAGCCTTATGAATAACATCATGAAGAAGGTAGAGGCTTGTGTAGAGGAAAAGACAAAAAAAAAATGAGAAGAATGCTATAAACAACTAGAGAAAAGGGCAAACAAATTAGAAGAAAACAATAAAGTCCTGGAAGAAAACAATAAAGTACTGAAAGAAAATCATGAGAAAGCAATGAAACAAATGAAGGAAACAGTCCAAGACCTGAAAGGGGAAATAGAAAAAAATGAAGAAGACACAAACAGAGGGAATGCTGGAAACAGAAAATCTGAGTAAATGATCGGTAACTTCAGATGCAAGTATAACCAACAGAATGCAAGAGATGGAAGAGAGGATCTCTGGCATTGAAGATACAGTAGAAGAAGTAGATTCATCAGTCAAAGAAAACACTAAAACCAACAAAGTCATGAACCAAAATATCCAAGACATTTGGGACACCATGAAAAGAACAAACCTACGAATAATAGGTATAGAAGAAGGAGAAGAATACCAACTCAAAGGCACAGAAAATATATTCAACAAAATCATAGAAGAAAACTTTCCCAACTTAATGAAGGAAATGCCTATGAAGATACAAGAAGCCTATAGAACACCAGACTAGACCCCTCAAAAAAGTCCCCTCGACACATAAAAATTAAACAACTAAACTTACAAAATAAAGAAAGAATGTTAAGATCAGCAAAGGAAAAAGGCCAAGTGACCTATAAAGGCAAACCCATCAGCATAACACCCGATTTCTCAATGGAGACTTTGAAAGCCAGAATGACCTGGACAGATGTAATGTAGACACTAAGAGACCATGGACGTCAGCCCAGACTAATATACCCAGCAAAACTTTCAATCATCATAGACAGAATGAACAAGACATTCCAAGACAAAGCCAGATTTAAACAATACTTATCCACAAACCCAGCCCTACAGAAAGCACTAGAAGGAAAATTCCAACCTAAGGAAGTCAGATACACCCTTGAAAACACAGGCAATAGATAAAGACACAGCAGTAAACCCCAAAGAAGAGAAGTACACACACACTACCACCAAAAAACAACAGGGATGAACAATCACTAGTCATTAATATCCCTTAATATCAATGGACTTAATTCACCTATAAAAAGACATAGGCTTACAGAATGGATATGAAAGCAGGACCCATCTTTCTGATGCATACAAGAAACACATATCAAATTCAAAGACAGACACTACCTTAGAATAAAAGGCTGGGAAAAGACTTTCCAATCAAACAATCTTAAGAAACAAGCGGGTGTAGCCATCCTGATATCCAGCAAAATAGACTTCAAACTGAACTCAATCAAAAGAGATCAAGAAGGGCATTACATACTCATCACAGGAAAGATCCACCAAGATGAAGTTTCAATTCTGAACATTTATGCCCCAACCACAAGGGTACCCACATATGTAAAAGAAACATTAATAAAGCTTAAACCATATATAAAACCCCACATATTAATAGTGGGAGATCTCAACACCCCATTTTCACCACTGGACAGATCTCCTAAATTGAAACTTAACAGAGAAATAAAGGACTTAACTGATGTCATGACCCAAATGGACCTAATAGATATCTGCAGAACATTCCATCCTAACAAAAAAGAATATACCTTCTTCTCAGCACCCCATGGAACTTTCTCTAAAATTGACCACATACTTGGCCACAAAGCAAATCTCAACAGATGCAAAACAATTGGAATAACCTCCTGTGTTCTATCAGACCACCATGGTTTAAAGTTAGATTTCAACCATAACAAAAACTATAGAAAACCTACAATCTCATGGAAACTGAATAATGCTCAACAGAATCACCAATGGGTTAAGGAAGAAATAAAGAGAGAAATTAAAGACTTCCTAGAGATCAATGAAAATGAAGACACCACATACCCAAACTTATGGGACATTATGAAAGCAGTGTTAAGAGGGAAATTCATAGCACTAAATGCCCACATAAAGAAGTTGGAGAAATCTCACACTAGTGACTTAACAGTACACCTGAAAGCTCTAGAACAAGAAGAAGCAAAGTCTCCCAGGAAGAATAGATGCCAGGAAATTATCAAAGTGAGAGGTGAAATCAATAAAATAGAAACTAAGAGAACAATACAAAAAATAATGAAACAAAGAGTTGGTTCTTTGAGAAAATCAACAAGATAGACAAGCCCTTATCCAAACTAACCAAAAGACACAGAGAGAGAATCCAAATCAATAAAATCAGAAATGAAAAGGGGGGCATAACAACAGACATTGAGGAAATCCAGAGAATTATCAGGTCATATTTCAAAAACCTCTACTCCACAAAACTGGAAAACCTAAAAGAAATGGACAATTTTCTGGATAGGTACCACATACCAAAATTAAATCAAGAGCAGATAAACTATTTAAATAGTCCAATAACCCCTAAGGAAATAGAAACAGTCATTAAAAGTCTCCCAACCAAAAAAAAGCCCAGGACCAGATGATTTCAGTGCAGAATTCTACCAGATCTTCAAAGAAGAGTTAATACCAATACTCTCTAAATTGTTACACACAATAGAAACAGAAGGAACATTACCAAACTCCTTCTATGAGGCTACAATTACCCTGATTCCTAAACCAAACAAGGATACAACAAAGAAAGAGAACTACAGACCGATCTCCCTCATGAACATTGATGCAAAAATACTCAATTAAATACTGGCAAACAGACTCCAAGAACACATCAAAACAATTATCCACCATGATCAAGTAGGCTTCATCCCAGGGATGCAAGGGTGGTTCAACATATGAAAGTCCGTCAATGTAATACACCATATAAACAAACTCAAAGAAAAAAACCACATGATCATCTCACTAAGTGCAGAAAAGACATTTGACAAAATCCAACACCCCTTCATGATAAAAGTATTGGAGCCATCAGGAATACAGGGAACATACCTAAACATAATAAAGGCAATTTACAGCAAGCCAACAGCCAACATCAAATTAAATGGAGAGAAACTCAAAGCAATTCCACTAAAATCAGGAATGAGGCAAGGCTGTCCGCTCTCCCCATACTTATTCAATATAGTACTTGAAGTTCTAGTCAGTGCAATAAGACAACATAAGGAGATTAAGGGGATACAAATTGGAAAGGAAGAAGTCAAGCTTTCCCTATTTGCAGATGACATGATAGTATACTTGAGTGACCCCAAAGATTCCACCAAGGAACTGATAAAGCTTATAAACACCTTCAGCAACATAGCAGGATACAAGATCAACTCAAAAAAATCAGTAGCCCTCCTATATACAATGGACAAGAAGCTGAGAAGGAAATCAGAGATACATCACCCTTTACAATAACCACAAATGACATAAAATACCTTGGGGTAACACTAACCAAGCAAGGGGAGGATCTATATGACAAGAACTTTAAGTCCCTGAAAAAAGAAATTAAAGAAGATGTCAGAAAATGGAAAGATCTCCCATGCTCAAGGATAGGCAGGACCAACATAGTAAAAATGGCAATTTTATCAAAAGCAATCTACAGATTCAATGCAATCCCCATCAAAATACCAACACAATTCTTCACAGACCTGGAAAGAATAATACTCAACTTCATATGGAAAAACATAAAACCCAGGATAGCCAAAAGAATCCTGTACAATAAAACAACCTCTGGAGGCATCACGATCCCTGACTTCAAGCTCTGCTATAGAGCTACAGTAATAAAAACAGCTTGGGCCGGGTGGTGGTGGCGCACGCCTTTAATCCCAGCACTCGGGAGGCAGAGACAGGCGGATCTCTGTGAGTTCGAGGCCAGCCTGGGCTACCAAGTGAGCTCCAGGAAAGGCGCAAAGCTACGCAGAGAAACCCTGTCTCGAAAAACCAAAAAAAAAAAAAATAAAAAATAAAAAAAATAAAAATAAAAATAAAAACAGCTTGGTATTGGCAGAAAAACTGACTTGTGGATCAATAGAATCGAATTGAAGACCCTGACATTAATGCACACACCTATGAACATATAATTTTTTACAAAGAAACCAAATGTGTACAATGGAAAAAAGGAAGCATCTTCAACAAATGGTACTGGCATAACTGGATATCAACATGTAGAAGGCTGCAAATAGATCCATATCTGTCACTTTGCAAAAAACTTAAATCCAACTGGATCAAGGACCAGCTACTCTGAACCTGCTAGAAGAGAAAGTAGGAAGTAGTCTTGAATGCATTGGCATAGGAGATCACTTCCTAAATATAACACCAGTAGCACAGACACTGAGAGAAACAATCAATCAATGGGACCTCTTGAAACTGAGAAACTGAGCAAAGGATAAGGTCAACAAGGAAAAGTGACAGCATACAGAATGGGAAAAGGTCTTCACCAACCCCACATCTGACAGAGGACTGATATCCAGAATATATAAGGAACTCAAAAAATTAGACATCAAAACGACCAACAGTCCAATTGAGAAATGGGTTTTAGAACTAAACAGAGAATTCTAAACAGAGGAAACTCAAATGTCTGAAAAACATTTAAGGAATTGCTCAACATCCCTAATCATCAGGGAAATGCCAATCAAAACAACTCTGAGATACCATCTTATGCCTGTCAGAAAGGCTAAGTTCAAAAACACTGAAGACAGTTTATGCTGGAGAGGATGTGGAACAAGGGGAACTCTCCTCCACTGCTGGTGGGAATGCAAGCTTGTACAACCACTTTGGAAATCAATATGGTGCTTTCTTAGAAAATTGGGAATCAATCTCCCCCAAGATTCAGCTATACCACTTTTGGGCAT
The DNA here is from genome assembly GCF_049852395.1 of Peromyscus maniculatus bairdii. NCBI lineage: Eukaryota > Metazoa > Chordata > Mammalia > Rodentia > Cricetidae > Peromyscus > Peromyscus maniculatus. The sequence goes on from NC_134861.1 coordinate 43,311,699, forward strand.
ATACCCAAGGAATGCTCAATCACACCACAAAGGCACTTGCTCAGCAATGTTCATATCAGCATTGTTTGTAATAGCCAAAACCTGGAAACAACCTAGATGCCCTTCACCTGAAGAATGGATAAATAAATTGTGGCACATATACACAATGGAATACTACTCAGCAGAGAAAAACAATGATATCATGAGGTTTGCAGGCAAATGGATGGATCTAGAAAAAATCATCCTGAGTGAGGTAACCCAGACTCAGAAAGACAAATAAGGTATGCACTCACTCATAGGAGGATACTAGATGTGGAACAAGGATGACTGGCCTGCTACTCACATTACCAGGGAGGCTACCTGGAAAACAGGACCCCAAGAAAGACACGGGGATCGCCCAATGATAGAGAAATGGCTGAGATCTACATGAACAACCTGGACATGAGTGGGAGTAATGAAGGGCGAGGAGCGAGGGAAAGAGAGCCTGTGGGAGCGGGAGATCCCAGCTGGATCAAGAAGAGAGAAGGAGAACAAGGAATAGGAGACCATGGTAAATGAAGACCACATGAGAAAAGGAAGAAACAAAGTGCTAGAGAGGCCCACAGAAATCCACAAAGATACCCCCATAATAGACTGCTGGCAATGGTCGAGAGACAGCCGGATCTGACCTACTCTGGTGATGGGATGGCCAAACATCCTAATAGTTGTGCCAGAAACCCCATCCAAGGACTGAGGAGTCTGGATGCAGAGATCCACAGCTAGGCCCCAGGTGGAGCTCCGGGAGTCTAATTAGCGAGAAAGAGGAGGGTTTCTATGAGCGAGAATTGTTGAAACCAAGGTTGGATAAAGCACAGGGACAAATAGCCAAATGAATGGAAACACATGAACTATGATCCAAAGGCTGAGGGGCCCCCAACTGGATCAGGCCCTCTGAATAGTTGAGACAGTTGATTGGCTTGATCTGTTTGGGAGGCATCTAGGCAGTGGTACCAGGTCCTGTGCTCATTGCATGACTTGGCTGCTTGAAACCTGGGGCTTATTGAGGGACACTTTGCTAAATCTGGGAGGAGGGGACTGGACCTGCCTGGACTGAGTCTACTAGGTTGATCTCAGTCCTCGGGGAAGGCTTTGCCCTAGAGGAGGTGGGAATAGGGGGTGGGCTGGGGGGAAGGGGAGGGGGGCAGGAGGGGGGAGAACAAGGGAATCTGTGGCTGATATGTAGAACTGAATGGTATTGTAAAAAAAAATAAAAGGAAATAATGGGGGGATGGAGGAAGAGAAAAGAAGGGAAATATGATAGAGGACTCATCTAGAACCTTCATTATTAATAGCCTTGTATTTATGTACACATTTGTGTTTGCATCTCTTTTCTTGCTGAACCACATGTTACTTGAAGGTTATAGTCTATGAGCATATTTCTCATAATCTTGAGACCTTAGTAATTTCAAAATTTGAGTTGTTATTTGTTGTAATCTCTCACTTTGAATAATCTTTATACCTATTATAATGGTTCCACAAGTTTTGACAATGTGTGTGTATTTTCTTATGGTTAAATACACACATACATGTGGAAGTGCATGAGCATATGTATATGCATGTAGAGACCAGAAGACAATTCAGGTATTGTTCTTCAGATACCATCCCCCTCCTTTTTTGCAACAGGTTTCGGACTGGATTTGAACTCACCAAGTAGGATAGAGCATATGGCCATCGAGCCCCAGGTATCACCTAGTCTCTATCTCCTTAGTGCTAGAATGGTAATCGTGAATCATCACACCTGACACTTAGAATTTTTCATGAGTTCTGGGCATCAAACTCGGATTCTCATGCTTGGAAGGCCAAGACTTACTTTCTAACCAACATCAATTTTATGTAAACAAAATTATACATCACTTCATTTTAAGTAGATAACTCCTACTTTTTCAATAGAGAAAAAATTATCAATAATATTTTTATAAAGTATTCCTGGTAAAGGTTTTCTATGGTCCACGTTATGAACATTCTAATGAATTTTATGTGTCTTATTATTTTATAATATAAAAAGAGACGCATAAAGGCAATTTTTAAAGTTTATCATCATGTGACCTTTAAGATTTTTATCTGATATTAAAATTGCTTTTTTTCTTCCTCATTTTTATTAGTTCTGTGAGAATTATGTACAGTGTGTTTGATCTCAATCTCTCCCTTCCTCCAGCCCTCCTGGAAGCATTCTCTCTATCCACTCCAATGTGTGCCATTTTTAACCCATTAAGTTCTAAAACTGCTTTGAAAATTTTAATTAATACATATTTTATTAACAGTGAATTTAATCATTTTACTATGTGGATTTAAAATTTTTCTTCATATTCTTAGATTTACAGGCCATCTACATAATAATATTTTATTTTTATTTTTAATAGATAAGATTGCTTTACATAAAGTACATGCTCCTTACTACATGAGCTAAACACCAAATAGAAGGCAAACATTTGACTAATGAGAGGAGGGTTTATATGAGCGAGAATTGTTGAAACCAAGGTTGGATAAAGCACAGGGACAAATAGCCAGACGAATGGAAACACATGAACTATGAATCAAAGGCTGAGGGGCCCCCAACTGGATCAGGCCCTCTGAATAGGTGAGACAGTTGATTGGCTTGATTTGTTTGGGAGGCATCTAGGCAGTGGTACCGGGTCCTGTGCTCAGTGCATGAGTTGACTGTCTGAAACCTGGGGCTTATGCAGGGACACTTGGCTCAGTCTGGGAGGAGGGGACTGGACCTGCCTGGACTGAGTCTACCAGTCTCAGTCCTTGGGGGAGGCTTTGCCCTGGAGGAGGTGGGAATGGGAGGCGGGCTGGGGGAAGGAGAGGGGGGCAGGAGCGAGGAGAACAAGGGAATCTGTGGCTGATATGTAGAACTGAATGGTATTGTAAAATAAAATAAAAGGAAAAAAAAGAAAAAAAATGACACTTTATTTCTAATAAAACTGATTTTTTTCCTCAAACATTTTAGAACAAAAAAATCAAAACCACCATAATTTAGCACTAAAAAATATTTTACCTTTGTAGTAATAAAATATATTTATAAGGAGTTTTTATAAGGTAAGAATGTATTTAAAATAGAATTGCTATAATATATTTTGTTGCTTTTTAACATGATGACCAAAATAAAGTTGGAATGCTTGAAAAAGCAAATGCTTTTTTTGTTGTGTTACTTAGCCTTTTAGGAAGTAATTAAGGTAGAAAATTAACCTCACAGTTACCCTTAGCCCTTATTAACCTTGAGGTTAATTCTTAAAGGTTAAAGTCATCAGGATAAAATCCTAATCCAACATGCTTCTAAGATGAAGAGATGTCTTACTCCATCAGCCATTCACCATGAAACACCAGGTGAGCACACAAGGAGAGGCAGCTGGGAAAATGGCCCACATGAGAGCCCAGCAGTGTGTGCAGCCAGCATGAGCTCACATTTGCAGCCTTCAGACTGGGGAGAAAATACATTTTCGTCGTTTGAGCTTATCAGGCTTTGGTACTGTGTTATGTCAGCAAGCAGACTAAGAAATCTAGATTTAATACTCGTTCCAGTAACTAATGGAGTTTCTTTCTTTCTTTTTTCTTTTGAACTAGTATGTATGTGGATCCACTCATGCCATGGCACACACTCACAGTTCAGAGGCCAACTTTGATTACTCTGTTCTCTCTGTCTACCATAAATATCTGACAATACTCAGATGGTCAAGCTCGGCAACAAATGCCATCATCCACTGAGCTATTATGAAGGCTCAACTACTGGAATTTTTAAATTGTAATTTTTTTTGCCCATTTCATACATATATGTGTTATGTTCTGGTCACACTCATCCCTTCTTCTCTTAGCCTTCTTCCACCCTAACCACCCCTAAATATCCAATCCTCATCTCACTTTTTTCTTGTCTTTTTGTTTTTCTTTGTAGGTTTAGCCAGGGCTTTGAGCTTGACTGTGTATGTAACATCATCTACTGGTACTCTGGCATTCATCAGTTGCTGTATCACTGAAGGCAATGATTCCTTTCTCCAAGAAGCTCTGGAGGGCCAACAGCTTTTTTGGGTGAAGCTGGACCCATCAGCCCCTCCCCATATAAAACTGAATGTTTAACAACCAGGTCCCTTCTAGGCCTTATGAAGGCAATCACAGTTGCTGTGAGTTAATGAATGACTTGATCATGCTGTGCTCATACAACATAGCTTTTCAGTGCATGTCTCCCATTTTTCCAGTTTTTATACCCTTCCTACCCCTTCGTTGATAGTCCTTGAGCCTTAGAAATGGTGATATGGATCTCCCAAATAAGACTGACTGTAATCAAGGTAATCTGTAACAGACATCAGAGCTTATTTCAATAACTACATAGCAATTAGGTGGTTATTGGTGCCCAGTGTATTTCAAAGGGATTCAGAGTGGGCTTTCTGAAAGAAGAAATAGCAACACAGCGGATTCTGAGTTTTCTTATGTGGGAAATGGGTGGCATATACATGAGTCAGGGTGACCTTTCTCCCTTCTCAAATCTTCATAAACTGGATCTCCCATTTAAAAATGTTTTCCCTAAGATTCTTTAGAAAACCCCATTAGAGGGATCAAAGCTATAGTTCAAATGGTATAATGAAGCTGGGGACTTTTGAGGATGCAGACTCCTCATCAACGTGCCCATGAGAAATAGGAAAGTGTCGGGTTTTCTTAATCTCTGATACAGTTGGAAGAAGCTATTTGGATACAAGGATTTTGAACCATAAACCCTGATTATCAGTAGATAGATAGAGGTCCCAAGACTGGAGTTTCCTTATTTCAATAATGCCTAACTCCTTTCCTAACTAGGAGACAGCTGCCAAGGTACAGTAGTTTTGTTTTTGTTTTTGTTTTCCTCAGTTACAGCACACAATTCTTTTTCTACCTGCTGCATCATCCCAACTAGTCACTGTGAGGACACTGAAAAAAGACAACTTTCTTTTGACTCAGGAAATGTGCCCTCCCTAGAAACACAATCTGCTCACACCCTAGTCTTGACATCTCAGCCTCTATAACTGTGACAAATAAATGTATGTTCTTTAGACGCCATTAACTCTGTTATTTTGTTATAGTTCTCACTCTTATTAATATATGCTAAACACTATTAGATCATTCAGAACAAAAAAACAGAGTTTTCCTCCTTTTCTTTCTCTTGCATAATTGTTTCATTGAAAGAGTTATGCTTTAAATGGGCTTTCCACTTTTCAAAGATGCTTTCCCACAGAATATCTTACCTGTCACTCATGATGAAAGTTGTAGGATCAAACAATTAGCAGTCTTGTTTTACAAATTTGGATACATGATATAAAGAAGTAAACATCAACTTAAATTTAACCAGGATTTGTCTTATCCGCGGTGCCTATCTCTCCAGTCCTTACTCTCAACTAATTACAATGGTCGAGTTAATCAAGGCTTCAGTGCAGCATAGCTACTTTCTTCATTGTCTTTCACAGCTAGGAACCCTGTCAGTTGTATTGTCTCCGTTCCTAGGACGCCTGTTTGTTGCTGTTCTTTTGATCCTCTAGTCATAGGAATGATGGTATATGTGACTGTCATACTGAGGTGAGATGAAGAAAGAAAAAAAAAACTCTCAAAATTGAAAAGCTAAAAGAAAATGTAATTTATTACTGTTTGAATAACTTAATATGTCTGCGATTCCTACCTGAATTCTTAAGCAGCAAGAAAAGACAGAAATGGGAGTTAGGCAAAGATAGAAATGTCACCTTTATCAATTCTCTTAATCAGTTCAACATTTTCATTTGTTCATTAATAAAACGTTGAAGCCTTATCTTGATGAGTTTATGTATGGCCTTTAGGAAACCTCTCTTCCTTCATATAACTGAATGTTTCAGATTTTAGAGTTCTTGCTCAAGCCATAAGCTATTCTACTTTGTGTTAGTTCAGATCTAATGCTAAAATTAATTACCAGACTATGCTGGCTGGTCTTATGTCAACTTGACACAAGTTAGAATTATTCGGGAAGAGGGAACCTCAATTAAGAAGATTCCCACACCAGAATGGCCTATGGTATTATTAGTTTGTTAGTTAGTGATTGTTCTTTGAGGGCTCTGCTCATTGTGGGTGGTGCCAGGCTGTTTTTCCTGGATGGTATTAAGAAGCAAACCTAGCTTTCTAGGAGTGAGTGTTCCAGTAAGCAGTGTTCTTCCATGGCCTTGGTTTCAGTTCCTGCTTTCAAGTTTCTGCAATGATTTTCTCATTGACTTTCTTCTATGATACACTGTAATGTGGAAGTGAAAGCAAATTAAACCCTTTCCTCCTTTAATTGCCTCTGGGAATGATATTTCACCACAGCATGAGAAATCCTAACTAAGATACTAACCTCAAAAAGTGTCTACCAGGTAGTTTTTCTGTGGGGAAGTGTCTTTTCCCAGACTTGATGGCACAGCACACACTCTGGCTTCACTAAAGTACACTGCCTTTCTCTCCTGTTTGCTTTGGGAATAACATCAAGTAATTCCCACTAGGATATTTTCAGTTCTGTATTATTTCATTTTAATATCATTAACACTGCTCATATAATCTCTGTCTCACAGACTTCTACAAAGTCAAGATATTACTTTTATAGGTCAAGATCAAGTCAGAGCATTAAAGAGTCCAAGGGCATCATGGACCACTCACTTAGGTCTCATTCTGCCAAGGTCTTTGCAAAGCTGTTTGCTAAAGATCAAGGGGTCTTTATTTTGTACAAGGTAAGTGAATAAAAATAGCCTTATGTATATCAATGAAGCCACTTGCCTGTGAACAATACTTCCATAATCCATAATGATCTGCCAAGGACAAAATTCTGCCTAGGCAACACCAAAGCCTTAATAATAAAGCTACCAGCCAAATTCTTTCCTTCTGATATTTTTGTTCTTTAAACTTCTATTTAATTTTTTTCAAGGTTCTCAGTCCATGTGTCACATATTAGATTTTGGCAGAGCTTAATGAGTAACAATTTTCTTTTCAGTGTTAATTCAAAAATAAGTGAAATTCAGGAGACAGAGAAAAGAAGAGTCAAACTATCCACTTTTCTGATATTGAGGTAACAGAGACCATGGCTCCCAATATTCAGGTAAGTGAACTTGCTGATATTCTCTTCCTGAACTGAGCAGATAGATCTACCTTGTCAAATAGGAGCAGAAAATATGGCTGCTAGTCTATGAGCAAATGCCATTATGATAGCAAACATCGTTTCTTAAATGAGGAACTGGGAATTGTAATAATCTGAGGAACTAATGTTCATTAATTGCATGCTAGCATCAAAGAAGTAGATGTTCTTAGAAATGTGCAGCTGGCATGATTTTTTTCCCTCAGTTCTCTTATTTTGATGGTGATGATGATAATTTGAATATGCTAATTTCTTAGGATAGTAAATAGGATATTCACTATTGAAACACTGTTTCAAAAAAAAAAACAGTCTTGACACTCATTTGGGTCAGCGCATCTAATCATGTGGTAGTAGGGAGTGGGGGCCACATTCAGAGTGAGGGGAGGGAGGTTTCTTTCCAGACCACTTGGCTCTGTAGAGGTTTGGATAATTACCTCTGTGCTCTCCAGTAGACAATATTTTCTTAAGTGAATTAGAGGGCTGAATATTTCCAGATCAAAGTGCTGTATTGCTTGGGCCTTAAAAAGACTTGAAAGTCATTAGTTTTGAGAGAGTTTAATAACTGCTATAGTATGAACATGAAATGTCTTCCACATGGTCATCAATTTGAACACTTGGTCACCAGCAGGTAGTGCTGTTGGGGAAGGTGATGAAGCTTCTTAGTGGTACAGACTTTATGGAGGATGCATGTTACTGGGGTTGGGATTTGAGGTTTTATGACCTGCTCTCATTTGCTGTTCTCTTGAGTGTGGATGTCACAAGAATACCCAGCTTCCTGCTTCGTGTCATTACATTTTGCTACCATTGTTCCCCAGCTACCTGAGATCTATTGCTATGTGCATCTTTCATATTTCCTCTCTTTTCCAAACCACAAGAAAAGAAAACCCTTATTAGACCAGAAGACACCATACAAGCTTCCAAAGGAGGGAGGGAAGCAATCAACTGTCCTACCCATCTATGATACCTGTGAACCACAATAAAAACCAGCATGGTATGATAACCATATGGGTGAACTAGTGGTACATATGCCTTGGTTATAATGAACAGCTCTCTACATGGTCCTAAAACTGCTCCAGAGGAAGGAAATTGTGTCTGGTACAGGAAACTAAGCCAACTATCTATTGAAGTCATAGATTTTGGAGAAGAACCTGCTGTTCATTTTACTAAGTGAACATAATCCCTAACTACACTCACTCTTAACTATTTGTCCTTTACGCACAGAGAAATATAATCCTCTCCCCATTTAAGGAAACTTGTTTTTGCAACAGAAAAAAGCCATTACCCAAACCCACAACCAATTAAAATACAGAGTTGTAGATCCCCATTTCAATAAATACATCTACAAAACAACTCCCACATGCACCTAAGGCTCAGGAAAATTGCAGAAGCTGTGGTGAGTGGATTTTTAAGAGCCAGAGAATCAGGGGGTTTGTTGTAAGACTGTGTCAGAAAATACTGAGAATGGGAAAAATAGTCTTCCCCAGGGAAAAATATATCAATATGTTATTCAAAACCAAGTGGTTTTACATGGAGCATACATACAAGTAACATTATACTGACTAAGCAGTTTACATTTAAGAATATATATGTATATCTATATATGCATGTAACAACAATTAATGAAAAGAGACCATGAATTCTAAAGAGATCAAAGAGGAGTGTGTAGGAGGTTTTGGAAGAAGGAAAGGCAATGGGAATTGATGTAATTATATTATTATCTAAAACAAGAAAAAAACAAAAGTAAACAAAAACTTGACTGACATGTAAACCAAACCACAGAACAAGACTTTCAAGAGAGTCATTCTTTCAAAAATTGGAGTTACAAAATAATTTTCTACCTCTTCCTGGCTCCTGACCAAGTGGGATTTCCTTACTTTTCTGTTCTGTGATAGCAAACAGCCTTCTCTCCATCAGTTCTCCTTGCAGCAGCAGCAGAGCCATGTCCTAACCATTAAACTCATCCTCTCCCATCTCAGTTTATAGAGTGAGAGTGGCCCTGCCCCACCTCTGGGGGCAGGGATGCATGAGACGCAGTAATGGCCAATTTTTATCTCAGGCAGTCACTGAGTTTTTGCTTCAAGAATAGGCATAGAACCTTTGTTGTGCCAATAAACTTTGCTGTTAGCTGCAGGGGAGGTGACAGAGAGGAAAAAGTTAGAACATAGCATCGAGCTTTGCCTTGATGTCAAAATCATATCAAAAGAGCCTCGGCATAGAATTGTGCTTGGAGATTAGGCCCTAGATTTCTTACATTTAATAAGTTATCTTCAGTTATGTTTCTGTTGCTTTTAGCAGTAAAAGCCTTTTTTAAAAACAAAAGGACACTTACTCTGTGGAGTATCTTGGGTTCGAGAACTCTGTCTCCCAGTGGTTGAAGAATGATCCTACTTTCATCCACTATATTTAGCATACATTATTTTGTGTATTAGACAAATCCTTTACTGTGTGGCTTGTAACTGTGAGGATGATGTAGACATTATTTGCATTTGAATTATGACTACAGCACAATAGCAGCTTGCAAGAGAAAACTACCCCTGTAAAGTAGTGGATTCTCTGCTAGTTGGAACGAACTTTACTTGTTGAAATATTGGGTTATGTAGAGTCTTCCATATGTCTGAAGAAAGTTCAGTGAGCATAGCATGTTACACAGACTGCTTAATAAGTAAGTATAAATAATTTGATTGTGGAGTTCAGATTACCAGAAATCAGGACATCAGGCACCGGGATTTAGAATTAAACCATCCGAGTTTAAACCTGCCTCACTCTGCTCTCTCTATCCTAGTTCTGTGCCTTTGTTCAAGTTGCTTGCCACCTGTGATTCAGTTTCTCCTCAGTAAAAGGGGCTAGTTATTGTCAACACTTCATAGGGTGGTTATAAAGTTTAATTAATGCGTATAAGGAACTTAACAATTTTGCCTAGTAAGCAGTAAACACTCAATAAACATGAGCTTCTACTATGATTATTACTTTCCTGCTGCAGCTGCTGCTTCCAGCATATAATCTAATTATTCCAGGTTTCCTTTTCCTCAAATTGCCTCTTGCTGGTGTCATTAACTGCAGTAATGAGTCACATACCATCAAACTCAGGTTTGCGTCAAATGTTCCAGTTATTAACAGAGGACGGTAGTTATGAGTGGGGTGGGGAGGCTGGGGTTGTGGCTGAGCTGCCAAATTCTAGTCAAAAATTTCGAGGTGGCAGATTCATCCCTAAATGTCAGAGCAGGTGTGAGAATTGGTCTTAAGTTGATCTGCTGTGTGATTTTTATATGGTTATCTTACAGCTTTTAAGGTTGAAATGGTTCACGCAAGGAACACCATTGTAAATGTCAGTTTTTCATAAATTTGATTTTGGTTTCTTATCTTTATTTAGATCATCAATAAATAGAGGGGTGTTAGAATTTTAAAGCAATAAGGTATGCAGAGAATTTGTAGTACATGAGCCTGAACATGTCAGATTGACTCAGTTTTAAGTCATTTGGACACGTCCTTGTAAATGAGGCTGCTGATCACAGGCTGCCGATCCTGTAGCCCAGTGTGCTCCCTCCATCTGCCAAGAGTTTGAGCCTTTGATGGGTTCTGTGCCCTTTCTTCAGCTGATTGCTCTGCTCCATTACTGCTGACTTTAAAATATTCAAACCACTAATGTAATATGCAGCACCTGCAGACACTGTGAAATATTAGTGGGGTGGTAATGAAAATTGACTGCAAGTGTAATGACAACAGGTGAAATTATTCATAGCTTGCTCATGTAGCAAACTTAAGATATGAACTCAAGGAGCATAAATGGAGCAAGTTCATGACAAATACAAAAATATCCCAAACTGCTGTAGCAATAAAAGTAAATATAATAAATCTTTCCTGCAAATATAATAAGGTCCCTAACTGCAAATGTAATAAAAGCTATCAACAGCTGCAATGTGTTTGGAACATATTATATAGCTTTACAAAGAATTATACCCCCTGCTGGTATGGCCTCAACAATGTCATGCTTTGTCTTTTTCTAGTGAGTACAAACCTAGCCGTCTACATGTTACCCGGTATAGATTAAGAATGACAGAGCGTTAATACAAGCAGGTTTGGATTGGAAATGAAATGCTCAATCCAGATGTGCTCTTTGGCCATTCTGCGAGCAGAGCCAAAGGCTGTGGCTCTCCCACCAGGGGCTGAAATGCTGCCAGGAAATCTCTGCAGGGAGGTGAGGAATTGATAAATAGCTGGGTAACCTTTCTGTTGCCTCAATGTGGTATCGGAACTTGACAAGAGAGCAGTACGCAGGACAAGGCAGCGAGAGTATGAGGGCTGGAAGGAGAAGGGGGAGTAGGAGATGGTGTTTGTTAACCATCACATGCTCATCAGGTATTGCGCTGCACACTTTGATCTTTCCCTCCTTTTTTATTTCATTCTCACACAATTAAGCAAATACAAGTATATCTCTACAAGTTTACAGCTACTAATTACATTCCAGGGAGAAAGGACTCAATAAAAAGTTATCATTTCCAAACTTTTGAGACCCTTTAAGACCTGTGGGTGAGTAATACAGAGATGAGGTAATTCTAAATCAATGAAATTAAATCCATCACCAAAGAGAAGAAAAGAGTACCAGATAACGTGCCTAGGGCTTTAAGAGATGGAAGGAAAACCTCAGATCACTCTCCTTATGTTTCCCTCCAATAGTCAGCTTAGCTGCTTTTTATTTCTGCTACTTATTGACTATAACACTAAGAACTGCATAGAAATAGGCTACCAACAATAGCAATAGAACATAAGACTCTACGTCCCAAACGTCACAATTTTACAAACCTGATGATGCTTATGAAATAAAACTATATTTTCTTCTAAATTGTTTTATTATAGCTCTCTCAAATACTAAAACAAAAACACATCCCATTGCAGCCATTGAAGGAACTTTGTTCTCAGAGGTTGGTGAAAATTGACGAGTATTAATACCTACTTGCATGCTATCAGGTGTTTTTTTCTTCATCATGTAAATTTAGATGTACATGTGGAATATCTTGGCAAATCATTTATAATTGTTATTTTGCATCTTTATTATAAATACAATTTTAATGTCACTTTAGGTCAACAAATATAATGATAGCTTGTAAGCTTAAATACTACCTAACACTACATGAACAAACTTTCCTCAGTTAGCTAACATTCAGGCTATTTTTCATTCTGGATCATTCTCTATTGTCACTGGAAGGAGAAAAGTAAGCAACTGTCCCCACTCCCCATATCTTGGACTGCTATAATATGACATCAGTTTTTAAAAAATGCTTTTTTTGTTTTTTGAAAATAGATTATTTTCTCAAATAATATGTCTTGATTACATTTTCCCCTCCTTCTATTCCTCTGATTCCACTCCATCTCCCCTCCTCTCTGGATCCACTCAATAAGGAATCATGTCAAGAGGATACTTATCACTTGAGACTGAGCTACTCTGGGAATATAGAAACAAGTAGCAATCATAAATCAGGATGCTTGTGGATAACCTGTCACCATGTGTGAGTGGTTCATAGTCTGGGCAAACACTCATGGAGGTGGGGAGGCTCAGGCATGGATCTGTTGGGAAATGTATGCAAATGAGAAGTTGAATTTGAGAGAGGAGTATGGTTGAGGGCCTCACCCTCTAAGGGGATGGAATGGGTCCCACTGAGGTGTATCATTGTAGAGACTAAGGCTCTGAATCCATGGCCAACTGGTTACTCACTCTCTGAGATGCCTCACTACTGTGTTTGCTGCTGGCTGGGACTGAGAGCTTTGAGTTCAGGTTCAGAAGATTTCTGTCTCCACAGTCTCCTTTTAGCTGGCTGTTTCATATTGTTCAGGATTTCAAATTTAAAGAGTAGGAGGTAGAGTTTCCAGTTCTTCCTTTCCAAAGTACATCATGCTTGCTTTGTAACTCGCCAGGCCATGTAGGAAGCATTCATCAGAATCATAGTGGACCCCAGATGCTACTCACCACCTTACTCCAGAATGAGGGGATTCTAATATTAGAGGACCAGGTAATAAACATCTTAATTATTTTCTTCTTTTGCTTTAAAAATCTTTTTTTCTACTAGATTGTAGCATGATTTTTAAATGATTTTATGGGTTTAATTTATATTCTTCTTGCCATATCTTATGTGCACTTATATTTATTTTGTTTAATTTCACGTTTATTTTTCTCCTCTTCACATTAATTTGCTTCTTTCTTTTTAGTTTCTTTTTCTTCTTTTAAAATTTATTTTATCATTATTTGTTATATATTAAAATTAACAATTCTGTACTATTTCCTCCACTCACTTTCTTGTGTGTGTATATATATGCATGTGTTTATGTGTGGGGATACATGTATGTGCATGCATATTTGTGCATTTGTGTATATGTGTACCTGTGCACATGTGCAAGCATGTGTGCATGTGTAGGTGGTTAATTGATGCCAGATGTCCTTCTCAACCTCTGTCTTATTTTTCCACATAGGATCTCTTACTAATAAGTGTAGCTCACTGTTAGTCTGGCTTGCCAGCAAGCCCTGATAATTCTCTGGCTCTGCCTCCCCAGTACTGGGAATACAGGGATAGATGTAGACATTGCATCCAGAATCTGAGTGTTACAGATCTGAACACACAGCAAGTACTTTACTGACTGAGCCATCTTCCATCCCTTATTGCTGACACTTTCTTTGCTATGGTGATTGTTAGTGTCGTAATCATTTATTGACTTATATTGTTACATTATCTTGTTTATAATGTTAGCATGATTTTTCCCTATGCTTTGAATGAGAATTGGGATTGAACCCTCAAGAGAATTACTGAACAGCAAATGAAAATCGTGACAACAGCAAACCTCTCAGAAGGCAAAACTAATATATTAATTACAATAATTTATATAAATGCAAACAATAGTAACTTTCCAATTAAAAGCAGCCCAAACAGATACATCTAGTAAAAAACTCTAGTACCTAATGCTCAGGAATCATAAGAGAAAAGACAGAAAGATTGTAAGAGCCAGAGGAATAGAAGGGTTTCATCTCTTAAAAATGTCAGAGGAGCTACGGCATGGCTGCCTTAACAAGACCTGAACAATAGACATGACAATACGGACGAGGGGGTCAGCTCATGGGGCCTCATTCTTAGACAAGGAACCACAGGTAATTGAAGAATGCTGGGAGCTGGAGAAATAGTCTTCACCAGGAGAGAGCTCCCAGTTGGCTATCTGGTACCAAGTGATCAGACCTGAAGTTATGTGCATATAAGTAACTTATGTGGACAGAATACACACACACACACACACACACACATATGTGTATATATATACACACATATATGTTTGTGTGTGTGTATATATATATATATATATATAGAGAGAGAGAGAGAGAGAGACTAAATATATAATATACACATATACATAAAGGCCATGAATTTGAAAGGCAGAGAAAGGGGATGTATGGGAAGGTTTTTGGAAGAGGAAATTGAAAAGGGGAAGTGAAATAATTATATTTTAATTTAATTTGAAAAAAAATTTAAGACGTGAAGGCTGGATAAATTCATTTAAATGTAAGAACAAAATCTTTAATGTCAAATAAATAATCCACCTTACCAGTAAATGTGTAGAGACTGCAAATGAAAGGATCAAAACCATATTCTAAACATAGAGAATCTGAGTGGGGTAGATATTAGCAGTAGCCAAGTTATGGAAAGGAATTACCTCATCAATGGATCAATAAATAAAAAAAAAACATGGTGTCTTTTTTTTTGTGTGTGTGTGTACATCCAATTCCATGGGTATAATCAGAAACTATTAAAAAATAATTGCATCTTTTTAAATAGGTACATTATGACAACAATTCACTGTAATAACTATTTATGTATATGAGCAAGGCACAATGATATGTATGTGAAAATGATGTAACAATACCCACTGCTTTATATACTAGTGAAGAAATTAATAAAAAGCCTAGCAGATTTTAGCAATTCTTCTTTGCAACTACAAAATAAAGATCATTTGCCAATAGCCCCTAAAAATAACCATTCATACAGAATTTATATTTTATTAGGTATTGTAAGTAATCTCATTATTTGTGGAATGCAGGAGGTTGTATATAGGTGATTTATAAATCCTATACCATTTCATTTAAGGGACTTAAGTATCATAGGATATTGATGTTTGTGAGTATATCTGTAATCCATCTCCCACAGATACTGTGGATAAAAATTCTATGTGTGTACACATATTCATTTAAGTGTTAATCAGAATGAAAATTTATTAGTTTCATCTGCAGCATATTTTGTTCCTGGTGTGAGCTACTGTTGACCTTTGCTTTTCTACTGAAGCTGGGGAAATAATTAGAGAAATGTTTTGTAAGTTCTGATACATTTTTATGATAATTATCGAAGATTTCTCCTTCACAACACTCAGGAATTGCTATATAATTAAACACCTTCTTTTTTCAATTGCCATTCTGTATGTTCCAACAAAATATGGAAGCCCACATTTGTTAAATAAAAAATGGATTTAATGAATACCCATTATGTGCCAAGCTATTGCTGAATGACACAGGGTCCTTGTGAAAAATGTTCATGATTGACTCTCTAACATTGTATACATTGACTGGGGTATAATCATGGCTTAATCAACCATTAGTCATGGATCCCAATCATATTAGAAACTTAAGTTATTTTAATAAAAGGAGAACCAGTTGAAAAGTACTTGGAAGATAACTCATGCAGGGAATTTTGAGTACAAAATGGTCTTTGCATGATAATCTCTCTGGGTATTATTTCACAGTAGTAAAAGCACTTTTTCTTGTTTTCTTTTCAAGGCTTTGTCAAATTTGCATGTGATATATGTTTACCAAACGTTGCTTAGAGTTTAAGCACCCTGTTCCATGTCCTAAGGCACCATACATTAGAACTGATTGAAGAACACAGCCTCCACTATCCACCCACATATTGTCTTCCTTTTCTCTTTATTATGTTTTTACTGAGATAGAATTTCATTGATATTCTGGCTCTTACAATCATTCTTCTCCCCACCCCTTTTTTTGTCAAGTTCCCTGAGACACAGATTCTGGACGGTGGTGTATATATATGTTTTATGGCTTGCTCCCCACTATCTTCTGATTTTGCATCCACAGGGTATTTGTGAAAACTTTTTATGGCTTCTTTGTAGACTTCTCATCATGCTTTCTGATGCCACTCCTCTCCCTGTGTCCCCCTTACACTGTCCCTCTGCCCTGGAAACCTCCCCTCCTCCTAAAAGTTTAAAAGTAAAACAAACAAAAAAGAAACCCCAAAAGCAAAAACAGAAATGAAACAAACAAACAAACAAAAATAAATTTACAAAATCTCAGCATGGAAGCTGTAGTGTGGTCCGGTGAGTCACACAGCATATCCTTTAGTCCTTACATCTTCACTTGTAAGTGTTCATTGCAATGAGTCATTGGTCTGGTTCTAGGTTTCTGGCTTCTGCTGCACCCTCAATACTGAGCCCTCACT
Source organism: Peromyscus maniculatus bairdii (assembly GCF_049852395.1). Taxonomy (NCBI): domain Eukaryota; kingdom Metazoa; phylum Chordata; class Mammalia; order Rodentia; family Cricetidae; genus Peromyscus; species Peromyscus maniculatus. The sequence goes on from NC_134861.1 coordinate 43,328,286, forward strand.
GGGACAATCTGCTTATTTTGCTGTCTTTTTATGTGACAGGATGTCTTTTATTTATTGATATTTTCCATTTTAAATTACAATCCCTAGGTTATGTTCTGTGTTTCTAGCAAGGATATGAGTTTTATTGGGATAGGCTCTTGGCCTTCTATTGTAATTCAATGTAACACAGAAATCCTCAATAAATAATTACTAAAAGCTTACACATTTGAATGCCTAACCCTTTGTGTTCAAATGTAGACATTGTCTGGGTAAATCTGATTATTGATTATGCTAATGAAGAGAAACAAATAAAGCACTCTGAAATCTCCAACTGACATCACAGGAATTGATGGGTCATATTTTGCACGGTGCCTTGGGTTAGACTATACTTGCTGAGACTTGAGAGATAATTAAGCAATTTAGAGATAATTCAACATCAGTAGGGATGATTGTATGCCCCCTTATTAGACTATTGTAAAGGAAAATATAGCTATTTTTTCATTCTCCTTTATGTGATTTCTGAAATACCTTATGGAAGGCTACCTTCAGAATAGTGACTGCTCACCACACTTCATTGTTCTTATAGTCATTCTTATATGATATGAGAATGAACCCCCATTTTTTGACTTTATATATTGGAAGGAAGCTAACATAGGATATGGTTCCCTTTGCCTGGTGGGGAAGAAGAGCATATTTCCTAAGAATCTGAGAAGATGGCTTCACCTCGGTCTGAAACCAATGTGTTTCAGCCACATGCTGTCTCCTTACCTCTCTCTAGACTCTGCTGATTCTATTGTTCTGCTAGTCCTATTTGTTCTAGCATGTTTTCCCGTGGGTCTTTTCTTCTCATCCTTTACATATCACTGCATCATTTTAATGTATCTAAACAGCTTTCCAACATCCCCATACTGCTGATATGATTTTATTATATATTTTAACATACTACATAATAAAATTAATTCTGCATGACCCTATCACTTCCAAATAGACAGGTTTATCTGGAAGATGTGGTCATGTGTTCTTAATTGTATCCCTAATATTTGAAATATACTTTTCCATAGCTTTGGTGATTCTGGAATTAAAAAGATAATTAGAGGCCAGTGGTATAGCTTATAGAGAACTTGCCTAGTATGTATGAACTCTGGGTTCAGTCCCTATCAATGCAAATGGATAAATAAATATAAAATTACAGAATAAAAGCCGTTAAACCTAAAAAGCCATATAGACTAAAAAGAGGAGCACATATTTAAACTGGAGTGTTCTTGGAGATAGGAAGCAAAAGCTTATAGCAACACCCTGCAGATGCAAGGGACAACATCTGCTGATCCTTTCACTACCACTGGAGTTAAACGGGGGAGTCAAGTTTAATGGATGACTCTCTGGTCTGGGGAGACAGCCAAGTACAGTGATACCTTTGCAAGAGATGGGGAACCCAGATGGAGTGGTGTATTGCAGGGCGGCTGATTAGTGATGCTGTGTGACATCTGAGAAGGCACAGAGTTGGAATGGAAATGCATCCCGGGCAGACAGCAGTAATGTGATTTGCATTCATGCCCATTCTGCCTGCAAAGTCCTTCCTCCCATTCTTCATGTTGGTAATTACTGCCTATTTTCAGAGTTTGACCCTGGGCCCCATCCTCTGGGAGCCTCTCCTAACCTATGGGCTGGATGAAAGCTCTCTCCTGTGAGCACACTGTGCTCCTTTCTGGCATAGGACACATTGTATCACAATGTCTCTAAGGAGATTGCAACACTTATTTATTTTTTAATGAAGACTTATGGAATCAATAAGACTGGTCTCTATAAAAAGAAAATAAATTGTTTAGTTCCACAGCACCAAGAATTAGCTCTCACTGTAAAAATGGAAAGGAAACAATATACCCTGACAACTCAGAAAGCACAAATCTTTATTAAGGCCAGATGGATTTTTTTCTTCCTTTCTCAAATCAAGGCCTCACAACAAAGCATTGGGGAAAACATCATTTTACTTTTAATTTCTATTCTTCAGTTTCTGAATTGTCACAGTTAGGCCTTTTTCAGATTGTTAAACCAAATTTGTTTAGCATTACTATGTTTTAAGGGTTTAGCTTCAAAAATATCCTCTGTAGTTGAAAGGAAATTTAGTATTCAAACCCACACATATCTTCTAACACTGAAGTAATTTTACTTTTGAACACACACACACACACAACACACACACACACACACACACACACAGAGAGAGAGAGAGAGAGAGAGAGAGAGAGAGAGAGAGAGAGAGAGAGAGAGAGATGGACAGACAGACAGAAGAGTTATATCAGGTGACTCTTACTGTAGGAGCAACCACTTTGGAAAGAAAATGTCCTCAATTAAAAAAAATTAAAGTGGCACTTAAAGAAGGATTTGTCTACCCTGGGTTTCAAAATTTCATTGTCACAGTCTTGGGCCCATCTGTCTGGTTTCAATTACTTTCCTCAACAGGCATGTTGTTTGGAGGGGCTTTGGAAGAAAGATCATTCAAAATGAGTGAGCATTCATTCAAACCACAGACATTTAACTATACATCTAGATAGAAGTATTTATATACACTAGCTGTAAATAACACATTCTAGGGATCTGAGATAAGCATACATTTATAAAATTCTTCGCTAAATATAGCTGGGTAATTGATGTTCTACAATGGTTCAGAGTTCTCTTCTTTCCTTTTCCTAATGTATATTCTATTGAGGGTGCTATAGGAAGTTTCTACTCCATACTTATGATACTTATGTGGTAACAATAAAAACCATGTAATTCAAATCTATCCCATCTTGCAGTGATGGGACCACTGCACATGCCTGGCAGATGTTTCTCACTCCTTTTTTCTAAGGTCTCTGGAGATGTTAACACCTGCTTCACAAGTGTGATGAAGCTCCAACCCACCTCTGAGAGGCAGGCTTCCACACAATGGCTTCTCTCTCCTGGTTGCATTACTACAGTATGTGAGAGGAGTTAAGCTCTGGCAATCACGGAGATCTATATATCTGCCAGCTATTGATCCTCATTACAGAAAGGCACAGCGAGCCTAAAATGTGCTGAGGGAGTAGATTTCTTTAAAAACACAATTGTGTTTCTTTGATTAGGGACTCCGGTACAGTAATTACTTTTCTTCAAAAGAAAGTTCTTAGCCCATCACAGTGGCAACAGACCTAATAAAGGCGAATGAATCCCTGAAGTTATTGGAGCTGATCTTCCAGCTGATAGAAGCTATTTCCTTCAGTGTGAAAAAGGAACACATCTCTGGCCTTTATTTCCTTGTTATAAAATTCAAATGAAGTTGCAGTTTGCCATGAAACCCCAGCAAGTTCTGCCTCTTTCAAGCATTCTTAAGTGTACTTACAAGTCTTTTGATTTTTGAGTCAATTACCCATTATACTTTAATTTGTTATCATTGTTGTTTAGGGGAATAAAAAAAAGTCTTATACTATCATAAACGTTGATTACATTGAGTATAAGAAATACAGGGACTCCATCACACTGCTATTAGAGATCATGTGGGGCCCAGCAGCCTTGACACGCCTTACTATGAGTATGCCCCCAGAGCACGATTTCCTTCTATTGTAGAGGACACTGGTGAGGACCCTGGACTATTGGAGGCAAGGAATTGAAGAGGTTGCAATGCTTATCAAGTCTAGGACTGGAGAGAAGCCAACTGAAACAGCTAGGGTGTGTTATGTTGGGAGACTTCCCTCCAAAGATGCATCGTAGCTCTTACTCCAGTCTCAACTAATTTATCAAGGTATTTTTGTCATGGAAGTATTCCATGATGATTGGTATTGAAATCTAAAGATGATTGTAATGGAGACTAATACTCTTTTATATGTCCACTATGAATCAACCCCTGTCCTAAGTATTCTCATTTTCATGAGTTCATATTATCCTCTCTACAACACTATGGCCTAGCCCCACTTCAGAGTTGAAGAAATGCAAGGCACAGAGGGAAAAAAAAAGTTATTGGTCCAGCTTTTCTTAGTATGTTTAAGACAAAGCAAAGATGAAGACAGCAACACAATCAGTTGAAAAGATGGATTTAAATCCAGGTTAGAGAACTCAGCAATATTTTAGAGGGCATTCTAAGGCATTTATCCCATGCAGGGTGTCCTTGAGTGACAGCCTAATGTCCTAGGCTTGATGTAGGGCCAGCATAGGATAGGTTTGCAGATGAGGTTGTAAATAAAATGCATGGGAAACACTGGTCCTCAGAAGGCAGACAATTGAGGATGCCATCAATTAGGACTTCAATAACAGAGGTTTGAGGCTACAGAACTTGAACAACAGACACTTGTCTTAACATTCTGGAGGTCAGAAGTAAAATACCAGGCTGGTGTCAAGTATAGTTTTCCTGAGTCCGCTTTACTCACTGTGAAGACAGCCACCTTGGTCCTCATGTGGCCCTTCCACTAAATAAGCTCACTTTTTGTGATCTTTGTTTCTATTATAGGGATTCCAGTGTCATTGGATAAAGACCTTGCTTAACTATATTTGAAAGACCTTTGTCTTTAAATGCGGTCACTTTGTATGTTAAGGCTTTTAACTTATGGATTTTGAGTGAACACATTTCGACCATAGTAAGTATACAGAGGCCATCAAACTGCCTGAACATGAAACATCAGTCAGGTAAGATAGAATCTAATACAGTAGCAGACAGCCTTAAAACCTCAGTGACTTACATCATGTTTTCATTGCACTTGTATAATCTCTGCACAGCATGCCCTAACAGTGGGTCTTCGGTAGGTTTCTTCCCATGCTCTTACCTTTGCATAGAATGGGGAAAAGAAACTTGGGGAGTTGTGTCTTGGTTTTAAAAGAGTCCACTTGCCTTTCTTGTTTCAGTGACTAAATCAATAACCGCATGGCTATCTTTATATTGGAACAGGATGGGAAGTGCAAATATATTACTGTGAGCCTGTAGGGATCATGGGTGTGTATTTGTTTATGTATTTATTTTTGAGACATCTACAGCCCAAAAATGCACTTTGTGGCCATGTTTGGCCTCAAACTTAAATTCGTGATGATATTCCTTCTCCATTCTCTCAAATTCTGAGGTCATAAGGGGAACAGAGGGGAACAAGTTTCAGATATTTGTTATAACCTTGATAGAGGTAATGTAATTCTAGAGGTATGGTTCTGCAAACATGATTTATTGTTTGTTTGGTTTGGTTTTGACTGAGGTTTAGTGAGAGAGTTAATTCTTTTTTAGTAAGATATTTGGCATTTCTGACCACATGTAATAAAAGCCAGTAGTTCAATCCTACCCCATATGATAATGGAAGCTACCCTGACACCAAACAAATTTTGAAAGCCTACTGAGGAAGGTGGATTTGGGGCAGGTGTAGTGCTGAAATTTAGTGAAGTTCATGTGCTCTCTCTGGAGTCATAGTTGCCTACATCTCTTTGTTTATCAAAATAACACAAAATCAACTGTCTCTCCAAACTCACTCATTTTCTTTTTTTTTCTTTTCTTTTTTTTTTTTTTGTTTTGTTTTGTTTTGTTTTGTTTTGTTTTTTCGAGACAGGGTTTCTCTGTGTAGCTTTGCGCCTTTCCTGGAACTCACTTGGTAGCCCAGGCTGGCCTTGAACTCACAGAGATCTGCCTGACTCTGCCTCCCGAGTGCTGGGATTAAAGGCGTGCGCCACCACCGCCCGGCTCTCATTTTCTCACTGAAAAAAGATGTTGTAGGAGCTCTGCCACACTGTCCATCAGAGCTCATGCACCACTTGACAAACACCTTGCAAGAGATTTGATATCGGAGAAGCCAGTAAGAAGAGAATAGAGACCAAGGGAGGAAGGCAGTGGCTGGTAGAACCTTCACATCTGCAGATAATTCTGCCAAAATGCCACACCATTCAGTTTTAAGAAGCAAGCCGAAATATTAATTGCAACAAATCATAAATACCACAATTTGCAGAACACATGTGGAAATATTCAACTGGGTGTGTTACGGTCTGCATACATAAGCTGGGAAGCATATTGGTTTGCTGACTATGGCCATCCTCAAAGCTGGTGAAATGTAGTGGTTTTCATACCTCATTTCATTATTGTTTTGCAGCAGTAAAATACGTTTGCAATTATGTACCTTCAAGCATTCTTATGGAAAATTACTTTTTCTTAACATAATGACCTTTTAAGTTGTGGTAGTACTTCATTTTAATTTTGAAACTATTTATGCCCCTGACAGTGCCATATGATTTAGGACTTTTATTTTATTGCCTCTTGTTCACCAGTCTGTTGTTTTTATATAAATATCTCTAATATTATTTTAAAATAGTGTTACTATTATAAAGATGACAAAAGAGAGAAAAATAGTGTATTTTCTATTTCTTAATATTTCATAAAATAGAAACATGAGCATAAGTAAGGAAATATTTTTTAAAAGTTAAAAATATTTAAGTAATTTAAAAATTAACATAATAATATCAGCATATTTTATATAAAATAATAACTACATAGGAATCATGCTAGAAGAAATGGTTTGATCTGCTATAGTAATCAAAAATGACTGATTAGAATGGATTTAACAAAAATATGTATTATTTATGACAGTAAATTTTAAAAAATTATTTTACTGAGGGAATAAGTGATGATTTGTCATTGAACACAGTTACATTAAAACTCAATATTATAGAAATTTGAATTCTTAGAAAATTAGTCTGTAAATACATCACAATCGTAACTAAAACACAAATAGCTTTCACAAGTAGTTATCCTCTGCAGCAAAAATGGTTTGAATAGAATAAAAGATGAAAAAATGCACAGAGTAAACTATAACTTATAGCTTGATAAAATCCAAATAATAATTCATCTGATTTGCTAATGGATGTGTATAATAGTCAGGATGGAGTAATTGTAATGTAGTAACTGGCAACATAACAGAGTAAACAATTTAATAATGGAGGCTTAGCTTTTGCTGTAACTGACCTGTGACCTCTGTCTAAAACTCTTGAGTTTGCCATAGGTTACTATGGCAAACATGAAAACTGATGAAGCCAGCACCTTGTAGTAATAACGACATGCTTCCCTGTCATTTACTGCTCTTCACAACTCACTAGTCAGAAATGGTCCCAAGCACAAGGTCTGAGTAGTGGAATTGTGCCAAGTGCCTGCCCGGAAAGTAGGGTTCATCAGTGATTCCATATCTACATGATATAAGCAGACGAAGAATGCAGGAGTGTCAGAAGATACACAATGTGGGAATGAAGTTTCTAATACATGTTTGAAATACAGTGTTGAAATTTAATATGTGTGTATTGCCCTGTGTGTAGTCCTTATAAAATGGCTAATGATTCATCCAAGAATTATTTACTTTTCTACCTTGTGCCTGCAATTAGTGCTTTTGCAGACCCTGAAAATATTCCAGAGAAGAAAATAAAAAAAGTTATGCCTGCCTTTGCTTATCAAGACACAAATCTCAGGAACATCGGTGCCTAGCTGGCCTCGTGGATCAGAATTTATCCCTTAAATGAATAGCTGTTACTAAGAAAGTCTCCACAATTTCACATTAATGCATACTCTCATGACCATTGCAAAGAGACTAGATTCTAGGGCAGCTCTCCAGTTCTCTGTATACCTTCATATTACCATGAACTAGAGAACAATATTCCAAAGTGCGGCACCTTAACAATTGAGAAAGTTGCTGAGAAAATCACTATGACCTTTCCCCACTTTTTGTGAGAAGTAGGATCATAAAGGGGTTCTCACTTGGTCTGAAAGCTTATGCATTTATTCTAGAGAGACCCTGTCCCATAGCCAGGCATAAAGGCAAACTACATGGAAGAGCTAGAGAATCCAGACAAAAAGACTTCACTGAATTGCCCTGCCCCAGTTTATTACCTGGGGCAATACATAACATCTTGTGCCAAGCATGTTTGTAATAGTCCATTTCCTTAGTTGGTCTTCACATAAAAGATCCAGCTTTTGCCTGCCTGGGTTTTTAGGGTTTTGTTTCTGAAGACTCTCGGGTTCCATAAAATTTCAGTTAAACATAGTTAAAAGCTATGCTTTTCTTACGTTTTCAGATTTTTTCTTACCCAGAGCTCAGTTTTAGATACCTCAATGCATACAGAACACGTTACTTTCTACCTCCACAATATGGATGTCTCATTAAACTATTACTTTAATATCTTTGTGGATTTCTTTGGGCCTCTCTAGCACTTTGCTTCTTCCTATTCTCATGTGGTCTTCACTTATCATGGTCTCTTGTTCATTGTTCTCCCTCTCTGTTCTTGATCCAGCTGGGATCTCCAGCTCCCCTAAGCTCTCTTTCCCTTGACCCTTGCTTTTTATCACCCCCACTCATGTTCAAGTTGTTCATGTAGATCTCATCCATTTCTCTATCATTGGGTGATCCCTGTGTCTTTCTTGGGGTCCTGTTTTCTAGGTAGCCTCCCTGGTGTTGTGAGTAGCAGTCTAGTCATTTTTGTTTTACATCTAGTATCCTCCTATGAGTGAGTACATACCATGTTTGTCTTTCTGAGTCTGGGTTACCTCACTCAGGATGATTTTTTTCTAGATCCATCCATTTGCCTGCAAACCTCATGATGTCATTGTTTTTTTCCTGCTGAGTAGTATTCCATTGTGTATAAAAATATGTGCCTCCTTCTCTTGGTGATTTTCTTTGCTTCTGAAGCCATAAAACAAATTTATTTTTATGTATTTTCTTCATTGTAATCTACTTCCTAGCGATGTATACATTCAGAGTTTTCCTATTTCATTCAGTCTTCTACATGATAACACTGTTTAGGAAAAGCTGTCTAATTTCAAAATTAGAAATAATGGAATACAAAAATGTTGCTAATGCACTTCAGTTTTTTCTTAATTTTAATATAAAAATTATTTGATAGACTCTTAAAATTGTCTTCATGTATTTTTCCATCTTAGTCTTATATTCACTGGATATTTTTTTTTTTAAAGATAAGGGATCTTATCTTTTTTTTTTTTTTTTTTTTTTTTTTTGGTTTTTCGAGACAGGGTTTCTCTGTGTAGCTTTGTAGCTTTGCGCCTTTCCTGGAACTCACTTGGTAGCCCAGGCTGGCCTTGAACTCACAGAGATCTGCCTGGCTCTGCCTCCCGAGTGCTGTGATTAAAGGCGTGCGCCACCACCGCCCGGCTCACTGGATATTTTTATAGGCATTCTAGATTAACAGTGAAGTTAACTAGCAAGTACAAACCTTTTCCAGCACACAGCCTCTCCTACCTTCCACATCCTTCAGAATGGACCACTCAACAGCATTGGTGAACCTATACTTGCACCTCATCATCACCTCATATCCCTGTTTTCATAGCATTCACTATTGGCATTTGGACCTTCTATGTGTTTTGACAAATGTAGTAGAGCTCTTCTAACATAATATTATCATCCCATAGGAATTTCACTGTTTTGGAAAACCGCTGCTCTCCTTGAATTTGTACCTCTCTCTACCCAGTCCCCAACATGCACTCTCTAAGCTACAGCAACATGTGAACATTTTCCTGTTCAGGCAGTTTTGCAGATTTGGTTTGATGCTTCCTCTATTGATAATCATCTTATGTGATTATAGCTGGTCTTCTATTTCTAGTTTAGGGAGAAGCCTTAGAAATGAGAACTTTCTTCATAAATGTAAAATTCTCTATGAAATGGTAGATTAGTTTTTGTCTTTAGCCTCAACTGTGCATACTATTATATAAAACAACAATTTTGAGACTATTTTTCTTCTCTAGAGGTGTATTTGAGGTGGTATTTTCTGGGCTGATATTTTGTAGCTGTCCTTCAGGCTTTCATTATGTAACACTTTTTTTTCTATTCTTTCATGAGTGCTACCCTGTCATAATGGACTTGGTTTACAGTAAGTCTTGGAGATGGGTGGTATCAGCTCTCCAAATTCCTTCTTCTTCCTTCAATATCAAATTGATTACCCTGGATATTTTGTCTCTCCATGAAAACATTAGGAAAATTTGTTGATATCCATAGATCAACTGTAAAGATTTTGACTATAAGTATACTAAACATATAGATAGGCTTGGAAAAAGCTGATATCTTCTTAGTACTGAGTTTTCCTACCCACTGCCTGTAAATAATTCTCCATTTATTTAGTTCTTCAGTTTCTTTCAACAGCTTTGTACTGTTTCTCATTCAAGTTATGTGTACACACATGTGTATGTGTGCAATGTACATGCTATTGCATCTTAAATTTCAAATTTGTCTTGAATAGGGAAGATTTTTTGTCTTATGACCTTCCAACAGTCACTAGTTATGTTTGAGAGTCAAATCAATCACAGAAAAAATATGATACTATAAGGATATTAATTGTCTTTATTTTAAGTTTAGATTTGGGAAACATAACATTTTGTTACATAGAGTATGCATTCTGGCTCACCAAGTATTTTAAAAAAAGGTAGAAAAGAATGATAACAAAAGAAGAAAAATGGATTAGTCATGTCAGAGTGATTGTCTTTGCATGGTGAGGATTGGGAGACAGAATAGCACAAAAAAATCAGATTATCTATCATCAGTTGTGTGTGTGTGTGTGTGTGTGTGTGTGTGTGTGTGTTTGCTATGAGTGTGTGTATAATGTATGTGTATATATGGTATGCCTGTGTATGTGTGCCTGCATTATGTGTCCATGTGTATATGATATGTGAATGCTGAGTATGTGTGCTTGTGTTTAAGGATTAAAGCAGAAGAAATCTCATTACTCTGCCAATTACAACTGACCTTCTGGGAATTTGGCTGTTGTGTCTCTAATCCCATTTCTTAGAAGTTCAGGGAGAACTCATTTTAGCTCAGTGACCTGAAGCTTCAGTAAAGTCATTCAATTGTGGATGTTGCTTTATTCTATTGTGTCCTAAAGTAGGGTTTTAGTGTATATCATCAGCTTCTTGTGATTTTAATTTAATGTGTCCCGTTTTTCAAATTTACTGGTTTCTCTTCATTTTTATCATGTAGTTATTAGAATTATGGTTATTTCATTATTTTAATGTAAAAATTTCTCCAAAGATATAAATATTACACTGAATTTTGCAATTTCTCTTTTTAATCTAGAGTAATTTTTGTTCATTTTGTTTTCTTAGTGTTTTATTTTACTTTTATATAGATTTTTTATTTATTTTATTATTTTTTTATTTTATTATGAGTACTTTTATATAGATTTTGCTTTATATGACCACTTCAATATTCTCACCTTGTTTTTCTTTCCTTTTTGTCTATTATATAATAGATAATACATATAATACTTTTAAAAACATTTATATATAATATAAATATTTTATTTCTACAATTATATAACATTATATAATACATATATTATGTTGTATTACATTATACTATATAAAACATATTTAATATATTAGGATTTTTAAAAATTTTTATTGATTCTTTATGGATTTCACATCATCCACCCAAATCCCCCTCATCTCCATATCCCTTCAGATCCACCCTCTGCCCTTGCACCCTCTCCCCAAAATAAAAACAAAAATCTTATTGTAGAAGCTGTAGTGTGTCACAGTGAGTCACACAGTATATCCTTTAGTCCATACATCTTTACTTTCAAATGTTCATTGCAATGAGTCACTGGTCTGGTTTGAGGCCTCTGGCTTCTGCTACACTATTAATAGTGGATCTTCACTGGGTCTCCTCTTGTATATTCTGTTGCTGCCCTGTATCATGGAGGTCCTGCTGCTTTGGATCTACAGGATCAGCCCCTTCATGTGTTCCAGCAGTTGTAGATGTTGGGGTGGGCCAACTCTTAGCCCTGGATTTGGACCTGGGTGGTAGCTGAGTTGGTCAGTCCTCCAGCTCTCCCAAGCAGTTCACTGGCACCCACACCACCAAGGCCAGCTCTATTATGTTGTCCAGGCAAGCAAGGTTCAGTGATCCTCCCAGCTCTACTGTATTGCCCAGGCAAGGTGCAGGGCCTGCTCTCCTGAGTGTTGCAGATGGTGAGGGACAGGACCAGCTCTCACATGTTCTCATGACCCTGAGACAGATGGCAAGGGACAAGGTAGGGGTCATCTCTTAATTGCCTGTGCTATCTTATGACAGAGGAATAGTGGGGCCAGCTTTCCCATTCTCTGGCCCTTGGGACCAGCTCACTGATGCCCCTGCCAATAGATAGGGTCAATTCTACTATACTGCCTAGGTGAGGTACAAGGCCAGCCCTCTGCAGCTGGAGAGGGGCAAGGCAAGCTCTCCTACTCTTAAGACCTCAAGGCCAGCTCTCCTGCCTGTCACAGGCAGCAAGGGATAGGTGGCATCTTTCCCTCCTGTTGATTGTTTTACTTATAAATTTGTGGAATAAACTCATAATTCAATAATGTATATAATATGTAATGATCAAACATATGAAGTTAATACTTCTACCACTTAAATGCTTTTAAAATGATTTTGACTTTTTTAATATTATAACTTGATTACATCATTTTATTTCTTTTCTTTTGTTTCTCCAGTCCCTATCTCGTATACCCTCTTTACTCTGTTTCAAATTCATAAACTCTTTTTCTTAAAAAAAAAAAAAAAAAAAACGAAAAAATGTGTGTGTGTGTGTGTGTGTGTGTGTGTGTGTTCAGGGATGGGCATTTCATATTGGTTAACCAATTGATATGTTCTTCTCTAGTGAAGACTATTTTTCTCTCAGCATCCTTTAGCAGCGTTTGGTTCTTTGACTAGTTTTAATGCTTTATGAGATTTCTGCTTTCCACATTGCCATGTCCATTGTTGTCTTCCTTGTTCAGGTTTTGTTTAGGTAGCTATGTTGGAGATACTACATGGGTGTAGCTTCTCTGGTATTTTACGAACACAATCTCCCAACAGAATCCTTTTTCTTCTGGCTCTTACAATCTTTCCGCTTCCTTTCCCACAATATTCCCTGAGCCTTAGGTGCAGGAGTTTATTTAACAGATGTGTCAACTGGAATTGGACTCCACAACTATGTTTATTTTTGTGTGTTTGTTTGTTTGTTTGTTTATTGTGTGTGTGTGTGTATGTGTACGCGCACTGTGGAACAACTCTTTTCTACACTATGAATATGTATTACTCTCATTGGTTAATAAAAAGCTGACAGGCCAGTAGGTTGGCAGGAAGTTAGGCAGGAAAACCAAACAGAATGATGGGAAGAAGGAGGGTGGAGTCAGGGGAGTAGAGAAAGACGATGCCAGCTAGCTGGCCAGCAAGAAAGACATATAAAAAAATGAGCTAACAAGCCATTAGCCATGTGGCATAGCACAGATAGAAATATGGGTTAATTTAAGTGTAAGAGTTGGTGAGTAACAAGCCTGAGATTTCTGCCGAACATTTATAATCATATTTGGCCTCTTAGTTGATTATTTGGGACTTGGCAGTCAGGACAGGAAATGTTCATTTACGTGTGTGTGTGTGTGTGTGTGTGTGTGTGTGTGTGTGTGTGTGTATGTGTCTGGTCTTGCTTTGTTATAAAGAGAATTTCCTTAATGAGCAATGTTATGGTTTGAATGAGAATGGCCCCCCTAGGCTCATATTTTGCATGCTTAGTCCCTAGTGGGTAAACTGTCTAGGAAGGATTAGAAAGTGTGGCCTTTTTGGAAGGGATGTAACATGTCATTGTATCTCTCTCTCTTTCTGCCAGGGCAACACTTGTTTCAAAATAAAACAGAATAAAATAATAATTAATAACAATAATAATAAATAATATTGAAACTCAGCATGGTAGTATGTGCCTACCATCCAAGCAGTCAGGGAGACTGAGACAGAGGGATTATGGATTTGAGGTTAGTAGGGCTATAGGGCAATACTGTGTCTCAAAAAAGGAAGATAGTAGTACAAACCTATAATTCTGAATTTGGAAGGTCAATGTAAGGGGATTAAAATTTCAGTGTCATCCTCAACAACATAGGGAGTTTTAAGACAGTCTAGTCTACATAAGGTCCGATCTATATCTCCTCTCCAAAGCAATCCAATGTGTACGTTAATAGTATGTTACATTTTCATACTACAGTAAGAATTACAAAATTCAGTGTTACCTGGGTCCACATACTTTTCTCTATCACTAACTTTCACTTTACCTTTATTTCTAGCCTTCATTTGCAATAATAATATTGAAGATAGCCTTATGTCAAATATTTACCATTTTAATATGTAATATATAATAACTAGAATATAAGCCTTGTCAAAGGCTTTTGTGTCCAAAAGATATTACATGAATAAAAATTTAAAAATAAGAATTAAATGAATAAAAACTTTGAAGGAGTTTATTTTTATGAGCAAAAGTCACTCTGGGATTCTCTTTATTAGAAGGGAATTTCACAGTATCATTGATCCTGAGATACATGTTTGCATGAAATTTCTTGGTAGCATTAACTTAGTCTGGTAACATGAAATCATGAACACAAATGGGCTTTCCAATGACAACAAAACCTATGTAAATAATTATAATTAATATTTTTTATTTGCTGATTCCTGTGTTAGGTCTCTGGCAGTTATCTGTATCTACTCTATCTTGTTAAATCTCAAAAAATATCACAGATGGAAGACATTCTCCTGCTTAAAATTGAGGGAAATATCAATCAGAAACATTGCTTAACATCTGGCTAAACACAGAAGTGTGGTCTTCAAACCTCACTTTGACTGATGCCATTGCCCTAATGCAGAGAGACTTTATTATTTAGATTTTTAAATTAATATTAGCATGTAAATATATAACAAATTGCTTTTTTGGATAAATATTTTAGAAATTAGGTTACACATGCTCCAAAAAATACACATACTGACGGGTCTGTAAGCAACATGATACTTCTCTAAATGTAACACCTTGCCTGACTTTCACACATTCAAGGTCATTGGAGAAACAAAGCTGGGATTCAAATCCAATTTGGTGCTCTTTAGACCATAGCATACTGACTCAGAATTTGACATTTTCTTCATCTCTATGTTTATATGATGACTAAGATAAAAGACCCAGAGAAATCTATGAAAGACTCATTTTACCATTGGTGAAAAGAATTTGTGGTGTACTTGAAAGAAAAAGACAACACGATAAAAGAAACAAATGACTTGGGGTTTTAAAAATAGTACATTTCACTAGATGTCTAAAAATAATGAAACAAGAAGCCTGCCGTTATCACGAGAATGTAAAGGGATACATGAAATGGAAGCTAAGGACTCAAAGGTAAACTTTGACAATGTCAGCAGTCTGTAACACAAACTTCTGGAATCTATGCTGAAACAAGTAGGAGGAAGTGGTGGCCTAGAAAAAGATCATGACATAGAACATTCTGGAGACTGATCAGCTGGAGAAGGTTTTTTCAAGTTCCTGATCTTGTCAGTTCAGAATGAAACCCAAAGAACAAACACTCAAAATGCTTTTTCCTTCTCTCATTGTGACATCTGAGTGAAAAAGAAACAGAGCAGAAATGCGTGTCTGGATCCCTCCCCTAAATACTGATATCCCCTTTTTCATAAACACACAACATATTTTCTCTGAGTCCATCTAAAACAGACTCAGGAGGCCCAGCAAGTTCTTGCAGAGTGACTAAATCACGTGTCATGTAACCAAGACAACTGATTTCTTTTTCATAAAAATGATTCCAGTTTCCTTGGGCCTATCAGGTGGTCTTCCTTTGATTTAGATTTGTTTTCTTTTCTTATTTTGAATACAAAAATTCTAGTTTTGTCTTGGAATTTGAATGATTGCTGAGTTCTCATTGACATTAGAAGCTGTGAGTTTTGGTCATATTGTGATTTGACTCACATAGAGGAATTGTCCACAAACTATTTTGTGGCCCCTTTGGCTATGGGATAAAATACACTACTATTTTTATTAATAGTCATTATCATATAGTTATTAATTTAAGAAACTTATTTGCTTGATACCAAAGCCACTTTCATAAATAGATTCAAAGATTAAGTCCTGGCCCTAAGGGTTTTCACCTGAACTCTTTGCTGAGCAAAACCATACACACATAGGCATCTTGTGGCTACTGTTTGAATGCATGCATGGATATCCCTCTTCTTTCATTCCAAATTGCTGGGTTTTATGTTAGGATATTTTATATTAAGAAAGTTTAGTTTTATATTTTTTTTCTTGGTGATTCTGCTAGGAACTTCTGACCTGGAGGTTTTATTTTTACCCTGGACGTCATGTATTCTTCTGTCTAAGCTTCTATCTGCAGAATAACTAAGTCTGGACTATGGCAAATACATTTGGTAATTTACATTTCATGACATTAAACAAACAAACAAACAAACAAAAAACCAGGAAATGGTGGCCCACACTGTTAATCCTAGCACTTGGGAGGCAGAAGCAGAGAAAGGCAGATCTCTGTGGTTTCGAGGCCAGCCTGGTCTACAGAAGGAGTTCTAGGATGGCCAGGGCTGTTACAGAGAAACCTTGTGTCAAACAAAAAACAAAACCAAGCCAATCAAACAAACAAACAAAACTACTCACTGGCACAGGCTCTTTCCTAACACTGTATTTGATATGAATGATCCAATATCAACAGCCTGGCACATCTATGAAAGATCTCAAGTCTGTTTTATCAAAGAGACAGACCAACCAACAGCACATTTTCTGTGGTCTAAATGTCCCAAAAGGCATCCATTGAATGTTTTACCCCATTGTATTGACATGAAGAACTTCTGGAAGTACAGATATTTACAATTTATTTCTGCTTATTTGAAGGCTTTTTTCCCCCAAAGTTCTCTATTCCATAAAGTGTAAAAGTAATAACAATCATAATTTGCTTTAGCAAATACATTTTTTCCTAACAGCCAACTCCCCCCCTGCCATCCTTCTCTCATATATAGGTGAAAGAACTCCACATTTCAAATGAGCTAGGTTTCTTTTGCTCCTTGGACCATTCATTTTACAAGCTATTGGTGAGTTCTGTTTGCAGCATACTTAGATGTTGGGAGGGTGTCCTGTGGAGCCATCATGTCTGACTCAGATGACCTGGTGACCCATTCTATGGTGGGTCTCTAAGGAGTGACAGCTTGAGATGGAGCATATGTGCCCAGAAAGCTTTTCAGAGACAACAGAATACATGTTTGTTCTGATTGTCTCCAACTGCCAAGGCATTATGAGGACACAACTGCTAACAATAGAGCTGGCCATTGTTTTGCTGTAATATTTTCTCAGGGCTTTCTGAGTGGCAGGCCCTGGGGAGAGTGAATTACCATCCTCAAGGAGTGACTCAACTGCTCCTTTTGTCATTCTGCATAATTGCTGTCACCCAGGTGAAACTAAATTGTTTTTCCCCTTGGTGAGTTCTCCCACACTCAGACTGGAGCCCTTTAGGCCAGACAGGCCTGGGGAATCTGGACAGATAGAGAGAGTATTGCTGTCCTAATGACTCCTAAAAGGAGTCTTTAAAGACAAATGCCAAACACACTGAGGATACTTGTTTAAATAACTGCGTTTGCCTTTTTTACTGAGAAAATACAAGTCTAAGAGTTATAACAGCCTAGACTGCATGGGGTAGCTGAGAAGATTAGATTAGCAGATACTTGAACAGTTCTTAGTTCAATATGTGACTCAAAATAAGACTGCAGTATCAGCTATTATTGACTCACGACATTTTATGTTTAATTGTCCTAACCATCTCTCAAGACACACGTTATGAATTCCCTTTTCTGAAGATTGAACTTTATTATAACTGGAATTTAGAAATAAGTATGTTTAGCTCTAAATAAAGCAAGAAGGTGTTACCTTCCAAATGATTTTTCTAAATTTACCTATTCACTCTTATCCAATGAATTACTGAGATGTCTGGTGATACAGGGAACATAAACAATTTCTGTGTAGATTATGGGTGATTGGAATTATAAGAGCTCCATTATTTGAATGAATAACTTTAGTATTTCATAAAACTGAATTTTGATACACTGATATAGTTAAATACAGTAATCAACTTTGAGAACAAAATGTTTGTGCATTTTTTTTTTGTTTTTCATCAAAGAACTGAGGTTGACAATATATAGAAATAATAATAATCACCACCCGGTAATAATAATGAAAATAACAACAACAAATATAACAGTTGTAAATATCATGGTTGTCTATACTGTACACCCATCATATGTCAGATATTGTTCTAAGAATCTAGTATAATTATCCCAGGTGATTCTGATTAGATAAGTACTATTACCATCCCTGATTAACATATTTCAAAACTGAAATGCACAGAGATAGAGTGATATACTAAAACCTGTAATTTCTAATCAGATTACATGGAATTTGATTCTAGGCTGTAGGCTGTCAAGAATTTTGATTTTTGTTTTTTTACACAGATAATAAATACTGAGACCAAATCTCAACACTCCCTGTTTCTCTGTTCACAATCCTTTCTTCTTGCTAAAATTGATGTTGAACATGGATATCACTTGAACCCACTTGTTCAATTACACTTGAGTAGATTCTTTTTACAACTACACAGACACAGACACAGACACAGACACACACACATACACCAACAAGATTTCTGAGTCTACAGTTTCCTTAGATTTTAACATGGCATATATTGGTAGTGCTCAATAAAATAAATCAGAATAAATATAAATATAATATAAAATACAATCACTTTGAGGGATGGCATGGTTTAAGCCATCCTGTGCTTAAAGAATGATTATCCTTCTAGTCCATGTAAATCACCTGAGTCCAAGCTTATTTATTCTCACTCATCTGACCTCCCTCCCTTTCCCTCTCCTTCAGTTATGTATTTATGGCTTCATCACTTTAAGTTACTCTAAACAAGAAATTCAGGTTCACCTAATTTGTTTAATGCATTTGGCTTAAAAACAAACATACTTTCCCCAGGTCTGACCATGTTCACTGGAAGAAAAATTGGCAGAGTGATGTGTCTATTTCTCTATGAAATTTTTCTTATATAGTCTTAAAGTGTACATAGGCTCAGTTCCAATTTCATACACTGGTTTGCTTTCTGTAGTCGTTTGAACACCAGCTATTTCTCTCTTGAGATTTGCTGCCTGGCAAATTCCAGCTGCATTCTTTGAGGAACTGAGGTGAGGTGTCTATGAGAACGAGTCTCCCCATTGAGAGGCAACAACATTAGGCAGCAACACTGGTACTTTCTCACGGTCTATGTGATATTACATGCTGGGGTCAGGAAGTTTGCAACTGCCTTGGCAGTCACAAGTAGAGTTGATGGTATTTAGCTGAGAACAACAGCCAAAAGTTATTTATCTATCAACTTTGCAGATATAATGCTATGGTCTTCTGTTTCACTACTGAGCCCGCAGCTGCCAGGCTGTCTGGTTTCCATGGGGAAGACCCTCAGATCATTTCTGCAAGGAATAGCAGGAAAGATGCCCTATTGGATAAATTATTTTGGCCACTCCACGTAGTTAAAAGGATATTTATTTAATGGCGTAACTCACAAATTAAGTAATGGGTAGGTCACCTGCCACGGCCATACAGTTTATGTGATATAAGCGTCTGAGTGATTATTTTATAAGTGGATTGTGGGACTGCGGGGCTTGGGGAACCTGGAGAGAAGCCCTCCAGCAACAATGCCCCATCACGTGAAATCAGGATTTAGAAAAAAAAGAGGCAGTATTTGTAACCTTTCTTCTGGGAGAGGAACAGTCAACTTTCTTTAAGAATATGACTCCTGATGGATTGACCATGGTCCAATGGATGTTCCCATACCACAAAGTATAAGGACAGCACAAATTAGTTTGTTGGGTTATTAAATGATTATTTTTAAAACAGAGAACATGGAGTTTGGGGAAGAAAAGTGAGGGTAGATCTAGGAAGCATTAAGCGGATGATTTAGGGCTGAATTTGACCAAAATACATCCTAGGGAATTCTTAAGGAATTTTTTATTAAAAAAAATATTGAGATTTGAGTTGGTCACAAAAATATACTTATTCTTTACTTGGCTCCTCTTATAGAACCCAAACAAAACAACAACAAAAATAAAGAAAGAAAGAAAGAAAGAAAGAAAGAAAGAAAGAAAGAAAGAAAGAAAGAAAGAAAGAAAGAAAGAAAGAAAGGAAATGGTGACACTAAGCATTTAGGCTTCTAGAGGTTGAGAAGTATTAAACTAACCTCATGCAAACCTCATCTTAGTTGTTATAATTTCCTCTATAAACAAATTTGGGGCAGGAACAGAGAAGAGCTGGAGAAGCCAGCATGTGTGCGCCTGTGCATAACTGGGTGAATGGGGTTAAGAGTGGAATCCATTTACAGTCCTGATAATATCAGAAGAGACTGAGAACTATGTTACAGTTTTTTTTTTTTTTTTGAGCAAACCACAGCGCTGCGGGATTTGACTGCTATGAGAAAAGGGCATATGTCAGACTTCTCACTTCAATATATGTGTGTAGATCTGGTAAATAAAATACCCAAGTAGATACGACTTGTTGTGATGTCCAGGAGCTTGAAGCTAAGGTTTTACCTTGCAGCTTCACAGGTCTTCCTCAGGTTTATAACAGCTTTATATTGAGTGAAGATATTTGAGAACCATTACCCTGTAGAAAAAGAGCTGAAAAATCAATTTGCCTACTGAGAAGTGAACTCACAGGTGTCAGGAGCAAAATGAAGCAAATGTTGATAAATGTGTTTCAGAGAAATCCAGAGAATTCCTACCCACTGTGTGATTTCACTGTTAATTCTAGTGTAAAGCAAGCATCTGATAAATGAAGATTGGATGGGTACATGTGTTATCAGCATAATACATATTACTGAACATTTTACTATTCTGTTCTTGATTTGTACAACGGGCCAAAAAAGTTTGAAAAAAAGCTGGGTTAGAAGGCAAGTTAGATAGGAGACAAGATCCTCTTAGTTCTGCATACATGTTTGTTGGATACATTAAAAAACAGTAGTCCAGTAAAATTCTTTTAGACTGTCTGTTTGCAGGAGGTTATATAGCATCTCAAACCTAAACAGAGAGTACACCAAACTTATACTTGTGGTGAACAATTGCTATCCCTTTTGGAGAAAAGAATTCCCAGGACTATATATTTTGAGATTTATCTAAAACAGTTTTTAAAGACATAATGACAATATTTTCCTAGGTTTGAAAGGAGAGAAGAATTGAGTCCATATCTGTTATGATAAAAGGGGAAGCTATTCATTGAAGAGGAGGTGACATTCTTTTCACCTTGACAGAGGGAATTAATTAATCCTTAGTAGTAGAATCCAGTCATTGCTTCAGTTTTCCAGCTGAATTAAACCAACATGACAATATGAGGACCACAGGGAACCATAAGACAACTGATAGAATGATAGACAATAGATAGGTATAGCTTTAGATATGGATTTATAAACTTCTTTACAGAGTTGTGATTGATATATAACAATCTGTGCTTATTTCACTCATACAACTGAAAATAAACCAATAAGACTGCTATTCCATGAGGGCTCTCGCCATATATATTACACTTCTAAAATGTCTTCCTTTCTTTTTATTTTTTTAATCATTCTTTACTACAAACAACCTTTTAGAAAAGAGAGCTCAGGAATATTTTCCATCTCTTGAATAACACTAATTGTTTCTTTAACCAAATCACAATATCTTTGTGTTATGGGGTGTTGCATAATGATGTTTCCATCAACAATAGAGTGCATGTCATGCTGGGGCTCTGTAATTTTATCACTTAGTGACATTATAGTCAGTGTAGTTTATGTAACAGTAGATGTTCACATAACAAGATAGCCTACCAATGCAACTTTCAGAATGAATGAATCTCCACCATTTGGCAATGCACAGCTATATTTTCTCTCTTTCTCCTTATTTGGGCTTAAATTCCCTACTGTATGGTAGACTTTATAGAGAAAAGCCTGAAGGATTGTAACGATAGTTTTTCAAACTCCACTTTCCTTTTTTTTCTATTTTACAAACTATGTACCACTGCTTTTTGTATTTTGTGATGCACAAATATTTTGAATTATGAATTTAATCAGTTACACTAAATACACTACATGCATTTTTGACGAATTTGAAGACTTTTCTATGACTTTATTCTAATACCCATAAAATGAGAGTATGTTCTTACAAGGTGATAGGAACAAATAAGTTTATAATACAGAGGATTATTTGTTTAAAAAAATCATTGCCATTAAATCTGAGCTCCTAATGTCAAGAGATCATAGGGAGTCTAGTCCCAATGGATACATTTACATCACAGTTTTTGCATATGGCTTAGGGACCATGGCCAAAAAAGAAGGTGGGAAGATTATTGTAAGGGCCAGAATACTGGGAAGTCTGCTGTGAAATAGCCTTTCATAGAAATGTATTCATAAAGAATAAAGGGACAATTGCAGTATCAACAGACATGCTAATGTGAAAGAGGGAAAAAAATCTCACAGGGTCCTAACCATAGACAAAGAACTCCAGTCAAGTAATGGCTGCTAATAGAGGGAAATTAGCCCTTCCAAGGGATAAGCCCTTTAATTGGTTATCCAATTTCAAGAGGTCAGCCTGAAACCAGATGCACACAAACAACAAAAACAGACTCAGCTGGTTCTATTTATATATTTGTGCATTATGCATGTGCATACACATAGACACGCACACACTGACACACATATGTATACATGTAACAACAATAATTAAATAAAAAGAGGCTATCAATTTGAGGATGGGGGAATGGGAAGAGTTGGAGAAAGGAGACTGGATGGACTCAAGGGAGGAAAGGGAAAGGGGGAAATGATGCAATTATAATTAAGATGAATTTAAAAAGAAATATCTATCATTCTATCCTAACACTGCCTATGCTAAGAGATGTTGGCCTATGAAGAGTACCACGATAACAGTAAGGATTAAAGAGTGGTTCTACTTGGTGTAGCAGGATGCGGAAGTTATTGTAAAGGTAGAGTTATATGAGCATTTGAGAAAATACAAGGACATCATAGATATAGAATATTCCGCGAAAAACATCATTGCCATGAATACCTTTGAAATCCAGAGGCCTTGAGGTTTTCCCTGTGACATCTCCTAATGTACCCAGTTGTGATTTTCTGTGATGTTCTCCATTTGCTGCAAAGAGAAACTTCATTGATTAGGGATTACAGCTACAGCTTATCTGCTTTCTGAAATTCCTCCATGCTGTATATGCACATGAAAAGGTTCAGAGTATGAAACCACAGGTGAGAGAGAATATGGAGCATTTGTCTTTCTGGATCTGAGTTACTTCACTTGATATAATCTTTTCTAGGACCATGCGTTTACCTGGGGATTGCATTTTTCTTTACAAATGAAGTATTTCAGTGAGTATATGTACGATATTTCTATGATCCTTTCATCTGCTGAAGGACATGTAAGTTGTTATCATTTCCTAGCAATTGTAAACAGAGTGGCAATGAACACAGATGAGCAAGCAGCTCTGGAGTAGGATGTTGAGTCCTTGGGGCATATGTCAAAGAGTAGCAGAGCTGGGTCTAAGGGTAGATTTATTTTTAGTTTCCAGAGGATTCTCCATACTGATTTCGAGAGTGGCTGCACCAATTTGCATTTCCATTAGCAGTGAATGAGGGTTCCTCTTTCTTCACAATCTCAGTAGCAGTTGTTGTCATTTTATTTATTTTATTAATTTTAGCCTTTCTAACTGGGGTAAAATGAAATCTCCAAGTTGTTCTGACTTTAATTGTGTTTCTCCAATGTCTAAGAGTGATGAACCCTTTAAGAGTTGTTTTTTAGCCATTTTTATTTCTTCTGTTTAGAACTCTGTTTAGATACCTAGCCAATTATTTTAAAAACTGAGTCATTTTTTTTTTCCTTGACTTTTTTGTTTGTTTGTTCTTTGTGTATTCTGGATAGTAATCCTATATTCTATGTCAGATGTATAGCTGACACAGATGCTCTCCTACTCTGTGGGTTGCTTCTTCACTTGACTGATTGTTTCCTTGGCTGTGTAGAAGCTTTTCATTCTACGAGACACCACTTGTCAAGTGTTTGCTTCCTGAACTATTGAAGCCTTATTCAGAAAGATTCAGAAAGCCCTTCCCTATACCTATGTCTTGTAGTCTACTGTCTGTTTTGATTTCAGCAGTTTTATCATTCCAGGTTTCAAATGGAGAGTTTGGATCCACTAAGAGCAAATTTCTGTGGGGTGATAATCTGACCTGTTTTAATTCATCTGCCCACGAACACAGTTTTTCTAGCACCTTTTGTGGAAGAATCTGACTTTTCTCCAGTATATTTTTCTTTTTTTTCCTCCTTGTCAAGTATCAGATGATTGTAGTTACAAGTACTTATTCTTGTGTCTTCTATTTTATCCAATTGGTCCACATGTCTATTTTTTCCCAGTACCATACTGTTTTTCTTACTACAGCTGTGTATCTTGAAGTCTGGACTGACAGTCTCCTCAATATCATTCTTTTTGCTGAGAATTGCAAATGAGGGTCTGTCCATTCTCTTTCTCAGTATGTCTGTTGGTATGAGTTCATTCTGTACACTGTAACTTTGCTAAAATTGTTGATTCTTCCTTGAAGGTTTATATAGGAATTTGGGAATCTCTTATGCATAATATCATATTATCTGAAAATATCCGTAATATAACTTCTTTTCCTACTTATATCCCTTTAATTTTCTTCCCTTGTTTTATCATTACAGATAGTGCTTTCAGCACTATATTTAAAAGAATTAGGATAATGGATAATGCTGTCTCATTTCTGATTGTAGGACTGCCTCAACCTTTTCTGCATTTAGGATAATGTTGACTGAGTTTGTCACATGTGGCTTTGATTATGGTGAGCTATGTTCTCTTCAATAATTCTCTCTCTTAAGACTGTTATCATGAAGTGTGTTGGATTTTTTTGTCAAAGGCTTTTTCTGCATCTAATTGGGTGACCATATGATTTTTAAAAAAAAAAAAATTATTTACTTATTACATATACAGTGTTCTGCCAGCATGTATGTTTGTAGGCCAAAAGAGGGCACCAGATCTCAATATGGATGGTTGTGAGCCACCATGTGGTTGCTGGGAATTGAACTCAGGACCTCTGGAAGAGCAGTCTGTGCTTTTAACCTCAGAGCCATCTATCCAGTCCTAATTTTTGTTTTTAAGTCTATTGATATGATTTATTATATTTATTGACTTATATGTGTTGAGTGGCCCCTATACTTCTGTGATAAGGCCAACTTAATTATGGAGGATTATGTGCCTATATTTGACATTCTAGTAATTTATTGATGATTTTTGCATCTATATGCATCAGGGATATTGGTCTGTAGTCTTTTTTGGTGTTGTGTCTTTAACTGTTTTTGGTATTAGAATAATACTGGCTTCATAGCATGTGTTTGGGAGTAATCTTTCTACTTTGAGAAGTATTGGTTGTAGTTTTTTGAAAGTACAGAGTAGACTCATTGTTTCTTATTGTTGGCAAGTATCTTATTTGCTGTATGATATTTACCATCATCCTTACCTTTTATTGCCAGAAAAATCTCCCCATTTTGGTAAGCCAAATGTCATTAGGTATTGCTTGATATTATTCATTGGCAAAATTATCCCAGTTAGAAAACAATGTATAAACTCTTCTATAAAATGTACAACATTGTGCTTGTGTTTTGTTTAATATACCATGTATTTTTCTAAAAGTATTATATATGCCAACATTAATATTTATGATTTAACTAGTATCACATACAACTTATGGCTGAAGATTCTGGAGACCTGTGTACTGAGAGATGAGGAAATTGAAGCCCCCCAAAACTGAATGAATTTCCCTTTTATTACATAGAGAGGAAACTCTTATGTGGATACCTGTTCCCTAGTCTGTGTTCCTAAATACTCTAGTGTGCTCCTACTTCTGTGAGTGAATTTGTCTCTACCATGGACAGTATGAGCACTGATTGTGGACGGAATGGAGATAGAAATGGGATTCAGTCTATACAAACCTTTTCCTCCAAAATATCAACATTAACAAATGCCTCCTTAATTTATCTATTCACAAAAAAATGTCTATGCTAATCAAGAAAGGCAAAAATTTGAAGCTGAATATACTATTTTCTAGATGGGGAAACTGAGGCTTAAGTAGATTAGGCTACTTCTCAAAGTTACAAAGCCGGTGGATAACAAAGGCAAGCCCAGATGCAATCTTCTAACATGCATTCCCATCCTTTTACGCTTTCCACAATATTTCCTTTCTTTTTTTTAAAAAAAATGAAAATAGATTTTTTTTTCATAAAATATATTCTGGTCATGATTTCTCCTCCCTAGTTTTTTTTTCCAGATCCTTTCAACTTCCCCACTATCCAACTCCATGCCTTCCTTTTCTCTCTCTTTAGAAGACAAGCAAGCAAATAACAAACCCACCAACAACCCAAATAGAACAAAGTAAACAAATAAACAGAGAAAAGGAAAAACAGCAACAGCAACAAAAGCACAAGAAACCTCTACATGTGTAGAGTCACATGAACACACAGAAAGCTCTAATAAACACAGAATTGGAAACCATAATATGTAACTAAAAACAGTAAGGTTAAAGGCAATACCCAGACAAAATATTAAGAGACAAAAAATATCTTCAAGTATTACCAAGTTCCTTTTGAGTAGGCCATCTACCGCTACTGCTGGGTGTGGGGCCTGCCCTTGACTGTGGTTTGAGTGAGATTTTATTGGAGCCAAGTTTTGCTTTGTGAATGATCATCAGCTAGAGACAGCTTCTTGGCTCTGGATTTGAGATCATGTCCACTCCCTGCTGCCCATGCGGGATCTTATCTGGCATGAACCTGTGCAAGCCCTGTGCATCTCACCAGTCTCTGTGAGTTCACATGTGTTAGCCCTGTTGTGTGTAAGAGGCCTTGGTTTCTTGATTTCTTTCACCTCGACTGGCTGTTACAATCTTTCTGCCTCTACTTCTTCAACGTTATCTGAGCCCAGAGTGGGGAGATTTGATAGAGTCATCACCTATAGGACTGAGAGTTTCAAGGTCTCTCACTCTGCACATTGTCCAGTTGTGGTTCACTCTATTTGTTCTGATCTCATGTAATAGGAAGCTTCTATGATGATGGCTGAGCAAGATGCTGATGTGCTTCCCAGGTCGGTTAGTCTACCAGGTTTTCATGTGGAGAGTGCCTCCAGGTATTAGGTAGGGATGGGGAGGAAGAAAGCTGGATATGCAGCAAGCTTTAGAGGAATCCCCAGGGAATGGAGGCAAAAGATAGGTCAAGGCCCTGCAAGCGATCTGCTACAGGGCTAGGGATGATATTGTGGAAATTGCACTGGAAGACAAGGAGAGTCTACTTACTTTACTTTTGATGCATTTTTTTTGAACATTTTTTTTTTCATTTTATATACGTACAACAGACCCTCTTCTCTTTCCTTCTCCTGCCCCCAGACTTTCTCCCCAACCCCACACCCCATCCCCTCCTTGAACAAGGTTAGGCCTCCAATGGGGAATCAGCAGAACCTGGCACATTCAGTCAGGGCAGGTCCAAGCCCCTCCCACTGAATCAAGGCTATGCAAAGTGTCCCACCATAGGTAGTGGGCTAGAAAAAGCCCACTCATACACCAAGGATGGATCCTGATCCTACTGCCAGGGGTCCCCTGGCAGATCAAGCTACAGGACTGTCTCACCTATGCAGAGGGAATAGTCCAGTCTCATGGAGGCTCCACAGTTGTTGGTCTGAAGTTCATGAGTTCCCACTAGTTTTGTTTGGTTGTCTCTGTAGGTTTCCCATCATGATCTTCATGCCATTTGCTCATAGAATCCCTCTTCTCTCTCTTCGATTGGACTCCTGGAGCTTGGCCTGGTGCTTGGCTGTGGATCTCTGCATCTGCTTCCATCAGTTACTGGATGAAGACTCTATGATGACAATTAGGGTGTTCACCGATCTGATTACTGGGGTAAGCCAGCTCAGACACCCTCTCCACTATTAGTAGCCTAAGCTGGGGTCATCCTTGTGGATTCCTGGGAATTCCCCTAGCACCCAATTTCTCTCTATCTCCATGATGTCTTCCTCTATTGCCAAAATCATCATTACCATCAAAACCACCACCACCACCACTATCATCTCTGTTTCACCACCTATTTGTTATTTTCCAAAATGACTTTACATATTTATTAGAAACCCAGTATGTAACTACTGATTCCTATTATTCATCAATGGCAGAGAAATTCAAAGCTCCCAGTGTCAAGTATTTCTCTGAGTACTTTCTTCCCACCAGCATCTTCTTATTATTCTAAGCTCTAAAGAGATCACTAAGCTTTGTTTCTTTCACAATCAAGTTTCTTTGTTAATGACATGAATTGTAATTACCTGCTGACATTTGAGTTTTTCAAATGTGTTTATATAGTGTGTGTGACTTCCACACAGTTCACTGGTGGGTGTCAAGACAACAACCTCCAGTATTGGTGCCTTTCCTTCCACTTTACTTGAGACAGTGTCTTTATTGTTATTCACTGCTGCATATGACAAAATAGCTGTCCTACCATCTTCCAGACATACTCTTGTCTTTGCTTCTCATTTGTCTGTTAGAACAAAGGATTGCACACTTGTGTCACTGAGCCTGAACTTACATGGGAACTGAGAACCTGAGCTCAGGTTATCAAGCTTATATCAAGCTTACTGAAAAGTGACAAATTTTAAGATGTCACATACAGTGGTGGAACTGTTATAGAATTACTAGGACATTTCAAGCTTTTAAATTACATTTTTATGTTCCTTTTTGTGATGGGTATTTGGTCTGCCAGTGATCAATATGATAGAAGGTGATTATAAAACACCTTCTGATTCATAATTGCAACAACCAGAAATATCTTAATTTAGGAGTTTAAATATGTATAATATCACTAATTATATATATATATATATATATATATATATATATATATATATATATATATATACTAAATGACACCATCAAAATAAATCTCACACATAAGTAGTATTCTGCACATTTTTTTGTGATTTGTGGAATACACAAAAGGTCCTTTCCTCCCTCTGAGTATCTACTTATTAAAGGGCTGCAATGCCTTAAATTCCAGCCTTAATGAATAAACCCTTGTACTTTCTAT
The DNA here is from genome assembly GCF_049852395.1 of Peromyscus maniculatus bairdii. Classification (NCBI taxonomy): domain Eukaryota; kingdom Metazoa; phylum Chordata; class Mammalia; order Rodentia; family Cricetidae; genus Peromyscus; species Peromyscus maniculatus. Next base: position 43,357,214 of record NC_134861.1, read on the forward strand.
GATCATTTGAAGCCAATAGCCCTAGGAAGGAAGTGTTAATTAAAATTAATTCACACTGAGGTATTAACAGCAGGGTAGAATGTAAAAAATTTCTAGAGGCATAGCTGAAAGACTAAATTGCCATGTTACTTTGAACAAGTCACTTAACTTCTCCCAGCTGTATTTCTTTATCTGGAAAACATAAATGATTAAACTGAGTTGTTGGTTCCTATTGTGGGCATTGAATAATATAACATAAATGAAAAAAAATGAAACCACTTTCTAAAGACTAACAATACTATTTTTTATAATTCTTGTGATATTCTTGTAACAACAACAACAACAACAAAACCCCACAAAATGTATGAGTACTATATTCCTCAACAGAAGACATTTAAGATAGTTCCCTGAACTTCAAAGCTTCAACCCCAGTAATCATTAGATATATTTTTAAAATAATAGCTTTCAGGGTTTATGGGGTATCTGAGGGAAAAAAAAAGCATAAAATATTAGCTAATACTAACACTGCAGAAGGATTTTTAAATGTGCAGATAGATGCCTTTTGACAACTTCACTCCCTACCAATTACCCGTGACCCTTCAGAATTCTAGCTGTCCTCTTCAAATGTGAAAAACTAAAGCTGCATTATTCAGATATTGACTTGATTTTTTTCTATCCAAAATTAAAATTATAATAATACATCCAGTGAGGGCTGCCCAATTGAATGCTCTCTATTATACAAAGAAAAACCCATGTATAATGACTAGTTTGATGGAACTGTGATCTATATATTTGGAAACCAATATATGAATGGCCTAATAGTTGTCAATCAGAATCCTAACAGCAGAGAATATACTGACTTATTGAATTTCTAGATGTTCATCTGAACCCTGTGCTTGTCAAAATTTAAGTTTTAGAGCTGTACTCTTTCTCTGAAATACCAATATGAGAGGCCTTGAAGTTTAATCAAGTTATTGTGAAAGTGTCAACAGTCTTTTATGGAAGGAGTAGGGCAAACACATGCTTGGCCAGTAGAATAGAACTGTCAATTACCAACAAGTTTTCTACTTATGAGTTCATAATCACCATCCCACTGGCTACTCTGCTCTGCTAGAGAATTTTAAAGGCTCGAGTCAATTTAATTAGAAAAAAAATCAGTGAACTAAGTGTTCTCATACTTGCTTGGTAGTTGAGGACATCACTGAAGCCATCAGAGTTAAGTTTGTGGAGGTGTTACAAAGAGCTGATGTTTGAACTTTGAACATTTTGTTTAAATACTTTATTCATACCATATACACATAGCTAAGGACTATTCAGCCTTAATATATTATGCTATCAAGTTCTAACACCATTTCAAAGTGCAACACAAATGGAAGATAGACATCTAACATCGAATTTCCACGGTCTGTATTTAAAAGGCTTACTGTATTATATTGTGTATGTGGAGGGTCTGTGTTGGGGATGTTACATATATACATGTGTCCACCTGCATTTGGAGCAGAAGTCAAACTTAGGTATTGCTTTTTAAAAGCCATTCACCATGGTTTGTTTGTTTTTTACCTTCATTCCCTCTTGGGACTTGGGTCTCAAAAATAGGCTAGAATAGCCAGCCAGTGACCGGTGGGGACACACTTATCTCCTCTGTCTCTTTCTCTATTGCCCAGTATTTTACATTGGTGCAGCAAATAAACTCAGTTCTTCAATGTTTGTTCAAAAACAAAAACAAAAGCACTTTGCTGAACAAGACATCTCCCCTACCAGATTACTGTGCTGTAACTTTCCTCACCACCTTTCTAGCATAGGCAATATATATATATATATATATATATATATATATATATATATATATATGTTTATTTTAGTTCCAAAAAATAAAATAGGTCTTCCTTCATTCAGGCCCCTCTTGTTTTGTTTCCTAGGAATTCAGAAATAATGATCATGCTCATGGCACCATGGTTCTCGCCCTGACTTGTGTGAGGCAGATTGAATGTATCTTCCTTGAGTTGTTTTAGTCACTTCTTCCATATCCTGGAGATATAAATTAGCTTTTCATAGCTTGTCACTCACATGTGTTCCTTATTTTAGCGTTATCTATTCAGCACCAGGCACGTATTCCTAACAGGTGATACTCAAGTTGTAAGAAATGAATTCTCATATGGCAGAAACTTTTGTCACCTATTTCAAGGACAAAACTCATATTTCACCTTTGTCTCACTTTTACTTTTACAAAACTTAAAACTGTCTGTATTCATTATAATTGTGGTCACTGACACTGGTAATCGTCAGTCCAGTACATGAAGAGGATTTTGAATGACATTTACCCAGATATACATGAAATTCTTGCACTTGTATGACATTTATTTTCAGCTTTCTAAATTCGAAGTTAATGGTGTTTGTACAGGTAATCCCTATGTCTTACCTTTGTGTTTTGTCCATTTGTTTTTAGTTATTTTCTGTCATTAGTTTGTAAAAAAAAAAAAAGATACTGTCTTTATATTATACTTTTATTTATAGACAACATTCAAAGACAATGAAGTTCCCATATACATGTCCTACAATTTTCTCCACTATCAATTCAGTTATTTCCATGGGTCATTTCCTCAGACTCAGTTGTCATATCTGGCTTGTGGTAGTCCTTTGTGCGTGTTTTTTTAATCCATGACTTGATAACCTTGAAGATTACCATCCATGAAGCTTATAGACTTCCCCTTGCTCTTAGCATGTCAAATGTTTCCTTACAACTAGACTGGTGATCTAGGCTCAGAAATGAACACTATAGGAGTCCATCTTCCCTTCAGTGACATCCCATGTGGTGTGTGATGTCCACATACTGCAGATAATGCTGCTACTTTTCACGGCTTAGTTAACGTAGTGTTGCCAGCTTTCTCTACAGTACTGTAATTGCTTTTCTCTTTCCTGTGCTGTTTCTTGTGGAAAGTTATCAATGTTAATAAACTCTTAATGAAGATGGAGGGAATCTAAACTCTGCCTTCTTGCATATTAAATTAAAATTAGTCTATAGAAAAAGATTGGCTACTTCAAAATGCTGGGTTGTTTAGTAAATTATTTGCTTATGCCATTGTGCAGTTATGCATTTATTTTATATTGTATGACATAATCTAATATCACACAACTTATTGAGTTATTCAAATTTTCTAAGCTCTGGCCATTGGGAACCAATTTTAGACTCTTTTTATCCTATATGCTATCAGAATTAAATCTGCTAACTACAGCTTTGAACATTTGTATAGCCAATACATGATAAAAAGAGTACAGTTTTGTTTGTAGAATTGGAGGCCCATGAGGGCAGGCTGCGGTTTGCTCCTGGCTTTAGTTAGAACAGTGTTGAGTACTTAAAAAAACACTCACAGTTGAATTCATATTCTAGTAAATTGTATGGTGAAAACTACTTCCTCTGGCAACTGTATAATTAGCAGCTGTCCTTTCTCAGCTCCATTTTCAGTTAATGCACATGCATGACACATGTGTACACACAGTAAAGAAGCAGCATGAGGTCACTAAGGATCATTCACTTCCTGCCACCACCTTTTCGCTCAATGATTCTCTCCAACCTCAGAAAGCTGCCTAGACATTCCCCATAGACTTTTCGCCCTGCTTACCCTAAAGCTCTGGCAAGTTCTCTTTCACTCACTGATCATGGAAAGGACCATTAACAAGTTGAGGGCAGTGTCTTCTAGAAGTACATAGGTTTCAGTATGTGATAAAATGGTCCATATCTTAGGAAACAAACAAAAAGTAGCTGTTATTTATCAGTGAAATGTTGAATAGAATCTTTTAGATACTCAGAGACTGCCATAAAAATACTTCCCAACATCTCAGGAAATAATAACAAGAATCAACAGATGATATTGAATCAGATGAGAAAGTTTGGGTACAGTAATGGAAGCCACTACCAGAGTGAAGAGATGGATTAGAACGGTTGAAAATCTTTGGCAGCTATTCCTCTGATAGAAGACTAAAGTCTAGAAAATATAAATAGCTAGAAGAATAAACACCACTCCAAAAAAAAAAAAAAAAGAATTCTAATCAATAATTAGGGCACTGAACTTCACAAATCTCAATTGAAGTGCAAATGGACAATAAATACATCAAAATATTTAAGATCATTAGCAATTTGGGAAATGCAAATTAAATTTATATTAATATCCAATTACTTCAATCAGAAGAGCAAGAATAAAGATATCAAAAATCAACAAATTCGGTCACTGGTTAGGTACAAAAGAAAACCCATTGATTGCTGATGGAAATATAAACTAGCATAGCCAATAAAGTGATCAGAAAAGAGCAGTCTTTCAAAAATGCTGTGAATAGAATTATATGATTCAGATATCCAGGGTACATATATGAAGAAACCCAAATCAGCATACAATACACATGCTAACATATAGATTTTTTTTTATTATAACAACCACAATAGTCAAATCATGAAACCGGTCAAGGGTCAAGTCATTCATAAATGGATAAATGGACAAAGGAAATGTGATACACACACACACACACACATACACACACACACACACACACACACACACACACACACACACACGAAATATTTTTCTCCATAAAAAAAGAAAAAAACAAAAATTAGTTATTTTTTCCTTCAGGAATATGGGTGAGATTGTAGGTCACAATGTTGGGTGAAAATAGTCAGACTGAGAATTACTTCTCATATCTAGCAAAGAGAAAAATCCATAAAAGTAGCTGCAGGATAGTTATCACGGAAAGAAGATCAAAGAGAATAAAAAGGGATAAGTAAGGATAATAGTGGATTAATATTATCAAAGTACATTGCATGCATGTGGAAAGAGCCATATTGAAATCAATTATTTTCTATAATTAATATGCATTTAGGAAGACTTTCTAACATTTGTTTCATCTTACTCAGCATTCATCCAACAAACGTAAGTTAGCTTTACAACGTGCTATGAACTCTTCATTTATACTCTTCTTACCCTTCAAAATTAATTTTTTAAGAGCTACCAAAAATAGTTGCATCCAGATTAAGTGTGACATAGTTATTGATCATACAAAAGTAAATCCCTCCTGTTTATTGGCATTCTTGGAATGTATCTGGGCGTGTCTTGCCAGAAGACAAGGGTGACTCCTGCTTCTCCATGATCCCCCAGTACACACCTTTCTCTTCAACCCTTGCTTGATTTCAGCAGGAAAATTACCAATCTAATCTCAACAAAAGCAAAACAGCAAAACAAAATGAATCCAAACTTTCGAACTAATAGACAAGATTTTAAATTCTGAGCCCACTAATATGCAAATTACCTTACATCCATAGGTTTCAGTTTATTTATTTATAGAAATGTGGTTGTATGAAGACACTTTTAATTTTATTTTTAATGATCCTATAAGTGTGAGTATAGGAAATGCCTGACTCAAAAATGTCAATATGTGATACTTGGGTCTTCTCTTTGGCTACCAATCTGTTTTTACTGATAATTGCCCATAAAAGAGACAGAATTAGAAGAGGAAACTGTTACAAAGCAAAGAGAATGAACATCTGACTCAGGAAGACCCAGAAGTGGCTCCTGGCTCAACAACTCATCAATACTGGCAATTGCTGTTCACTTTCCCCACTTATAAGAAATACAGAAGAATAAAATTAAATCAAAGATTAAAATAGATCATTCACTCAAAAGTAGCACTTATATTTCAAAGAAGATCATAAGATTAATTTTTATAGACAATAAAGGTTTGTTTTTGCTTGTATTTATATATGTGACTCTGTGTGTGTGTGTGTGTGTGTGTGTGTGTGTGTGTGTGTGTGAGAGAGAGAGAGAGAGAGAGAGAGAGAGAGAGAGAGAGAGAGAGAGAGAGAGAGAGAGAGAGCATACACTGTGCATTCTGTCTATCCCTGTAGAGACCAGAAGAGGATATCAGACATAAAGAACTTAGATTTACAGGAGATTGTGAGCCTTTTAGTGTAGGTGCTAGAAACTGAACTCAGGTCCTCCCCCAAGTGCAGCAAGTGCTCTTAACTGCTGAGCCATCTCTCTAGCCTCCAAAATAATATTTTTAATTCTAAAGTAAGTTAAATCTGGTTTTTAACTTCATTATAGAGATGCTAATCAAATTCTAATTTGACTTACCTGCAGGATTATCAGTGGAATTACCCTCAGTGATAACAGGCTTTAGTGTTTTTTTTTTTAAACCCAAACAAAACAAACCCAAACAAAACAAACAAATAAACAAATAAACAAATAAACCACTTCCTGGGCTGGAGAGAGGGCTCAGTGGTTAAGAGCACTGGATATCCTTCCAGAGGTCCTTAGTTCGATTTCCAGAAACTATATAAGTGGTTCACAACCATCTATAGTGGGATCTGATGCCTCTCCTGGCATAAAGGTGTACATGCAGACAGAGCACTCATATAAATTAAATAAATCTTTAAGACAACAACAGAGACACCTCCCTTTATTCATTTATTCACTTAATATTGAGTGACTATTTATATGATAATACATGATTTTGTTATTGTATTTCCAGGCTATTTGAAAACATTATATTTCATTCAATTCAAAATGATTAAGACAACAAATAATTAACCTTGTAAGTGTAATCCTACATATTTGATTATTAGTCTACTGTGAGCTATATTGTTATGAAAAAGAAAAAAAGTCATTTCATGATAGCAATCATTCACAAATATAGCAATCAACAGGTAAGCCGAGCTTTTTGTCTAAAGAAGGCTGAGTCCTCATAGATAGCATTAGGACTTACCTCACATAAGCATTGACATTTTCACTGAAAAACAGCTTAGAAGTCCTTGAGTTTGCAGTAAGCTTTGTTGGAATTTTTTCTTGAGTTTGTTTCTAGAGCAGGAAATTTCTAACAAGAAATAATATAGGTCTTGCATCTGTTCTTTGACCAAATATGATTTCTCATGGCCTTCTGAAGCTTGGAAATCCTGTCTTTTCTAAAATAACAATAATGATAATGATAATAAGAAGTAAAGACATAACTAACTGCATATGTCTTAACATTTGTGTGTGTGAACAATTGACTTAAAAATCAGCTGACTGTGAACTTTACACACAAGAGAGGAGTACCTTGGAATTTTCAATGTATGATTTTTCACCCATTGGATAATACAGTGACCAGAAGAAAGACAAATGTATGTGTGTTTTGGACAAAGAGATGTGTACTGTGTGATAAGGTATTTGATTGGCAACATATGCAATACAGGCATTACTCTAAGTACTATAACTGCAGAGCCAAGCAACTGGGTTTTTCCTGAGGTTACGGGCTTCTAGTTTTGTGTCTTAGAAGGAATTTCTATAATTCCTTAAAATGTAGTTTCCTCTTTAGGACAGCAAGGCAGAGTCAGCTCCCTAACTTACAGAATTGTCATAATGGTGAAACTAAAATAATGAGATTGTGGTTTGGTAGTACTCAATAAATATCACCTTTTTGTCCTTGTTAGTATGTTCATTTTGAGTGTGTTTTCTATTGGTGTGAGAAAACACCATGACCAAGGCAACAAAAAACAAAGAATTAATTGGGCTTATAGTTCAAGTGATTAGAGTTCATGATAGCAGAGCAGAGGCAAGGAGTGAGGAGCAGCTGAGAGCTCACATCTCAAACAGCATGTAGAAAACTAAGAGCACATTGGGGATAACAAGCATGTGAAGCCATAGAGCCCATCCCCATGACATATCTCCCAAGGCTTCTCCTCTTTATTCTTCCCAAACAGTTCCTCCAACTGGGAACCAAACATATGAGCCCAAGGGACTATTCTCATTCAAAACACCACAGTGAGTGACAAGTGAGATCTGGAGGGCTAAGAGCATTGAGAACAGGCAGATTTCTCTCAAATAACCAATTCTCTTAGTCTTATACCTGGCTCAATTTCTATTTCCATTCCAAATGTTTTGACTTTGTTCATGTTAATTTTCCATTTCTTTTTGCTTGTGACTCACAGTGGGGTTGGCTGATCTTTGCTGAAAATGTAGAGAGAGCTTGTGGCACAGAAATAAGAAAACACCAGTAAAAAACATCTCTTTGTAGTGTAGGCTTCTGAACTCTGGCCTCAAACAGAGCTTGTTTGGATCATCCTCCATCATTTGCTGTTATCTCTCTGACCCTGCACATGTCTCTTGATCTCCTAATCTTCAGATTCTTACCCCGGAAGGAAGAAAATCACAGTGGTGTCCCTGGATCAATCTAAGTTTAGCAGAATGAAGAACTGTCAAGAATCAATAAAATGAAAACCAAAAAAATTCACAGAAATGTGAACAGACAACATGAACTGATGCCTCACAGGGGCAGAAACACAGAGGACTATTAGTATGGGCCCAGCTTTTCTTCTTCACTAATAATGTAGAAAATGCAGATAAGGTCATGATGAGATATACCATTTTACCCAATTGTTATCTTTATGTGACAATATAAAATGTTAGCGAGGATGTGGATCAATAGTGCTGAGATAATAGACTATTGCAATTATTTGGAGGAAAATATTAGGCTTGCATACACTAGGACCTAACAAATCATAAATGATTGACATTTTTTTCACCATTTATATATCAAAGGCTTTATCATGTATTACTCTCTCCTAGATTCTATAAATGTGTGTTTCAACCCCTGAGAAAGTATTTATGTGACACAATCAATACAGATCATTCTCTAGAGTATCACGTCTTTAAAACTTAGTTTTAAAGTTTTTTTGTGGTCCCCTGTGAAAACATATGCACAACTTGTCAGTTATTCATCCTAGGCACTGACTTAAAGCCATTGTTATAAGGAGAAGGGCGGGGGTACATAATCTGATTGACATCTTGTCTTGGGTTTAGTGAATTTGGTCTCTTCTGTACCTAACCATTGGCTGCCATTTACAACAAGTTCATAAATTAGTTTTCAAATAAATTCTGCTCATCAACCACCAATTTGTCACTATACATTTTAGGTATTTAACTCCAGATTCTAGATCTTTCTTGCCTTCCTTTGCAAGATCTCATTCTAGGAGGTCAAACAAAGGCATCGATACATAATATATAATATACTACCACATATCTCCACAATAAAACATTTCAAAACAAAGTCTTTTTTTTAAAAATGTTTTTGAGACTGAGTCTTGATAGGCATGTGGCCTGGACTTTCCTCAGACTTGTGATCCTCCTGCCTCAGGAATACTTTATCTTTTTGTTGTCTTACAGTGCTGGTGGTGCATCAAACCCAAAGACTCATACATGCAATTCTCTACTACTGAGTTACAGACTCTGCTCATAAAATAATTTCTTTTAATTAGACTTCTATTTGTCACAAAAACAGATGGAGTTCACCTTCACAGTATGAAACATTTCACACACACACACACACACACACACACACACACACACACACCCCACCACCACCACCACCACGACCACCACCACCACCACCACTATACCACACAACATCTGAAGTTTTCTTGGGTTGAAATCTTTCTTGTTTGTTGATATATTGTCCTTTAGCTTGATGGGCTGTGCAATATTTAGAGTCAGTTTTTCTTTATTCCTAATGTGATTATATTAGCATTCTTTGTTACTGTACTCATGAAAGTTTTAAAATACTAAATAATAAGAAATAATAACCTGAAAGATGATATTACATAAGTATTAATATTTTGTGTACTAGTGAAAGACTAAATGCAGATAGTTCTTTAAGACAAGATTTTGATAAGACAATTCACAAGATGAGATAATTTACAAGATGCAAATTATACAATTCTAGATTGGAGAGAACTAATATATTTACTGAGTGACTATAAATTTGTGCTTCTCTCTAATTAAAGAAACTCTAGTTAAAAATCATGTTAGGTGTGTTATGTATGGATGAGGTATTCATTTTCTTGTTCTCATGATGGACTGGCTCCTTAGCAACTTAGACCTTGAAAGGAACCTTCATTAAAGACTGCTTCCTCTCTATTCACTCTCAATATTCTCACATTAGTCATGTTCCAGTACCAATGTGGAAGTTTCATTGCCAATCGTCGTGTTTTCTATTATGCAACCTTAATAGCAAAACCCAAGGAGGTCATAATCAAGTAGATTTCAGGCAGTAAGAATAAAACAACAACAACAACAACAACAAAACAAAACAAAACACAAACAAAAATTCCAAAATGCAATGGAAGGCTTGGGAAGTGAATTTGTACATTCTTTCTGTTAGCTTGCAACTTCATTTTGTCTTTATTAGTGGTTCATTGGAGCCATCTGAGCTCCCGAATAATTGATCAAAGTCCAACGTTAACTCCTTTCTTACACTCTAATAAAAATAATTGTTCACATATATTAAGACCATATTGCGTAGCAGGGGCTAAACTAAGGGCTTCACATTTTATTGGCTGCTTTAAATCAATGCTTTTAGAAGTTAATGTGCCTATGAATCTCCTAGATTGCCATAAAATATGGATTCCTAACTAATGCCTTCTCCTTCACCTCCAATTCTAATTCAAGAGTATGGGGTGGGTCCCAAGAACGCGCATTTGTAAAGAGCTCCTAGGTAATGGGATTCTGCTAGCCCAACAACCCATATGCTTGGCGCCCCTGCAGTTCATTCTCTCAATCAGTAACTATTACAGTCACCCTCATTTGTCATATGAAAAAAGTGAGGCTGAGAAAAAGGGTGAGTGGAATTCCCATGGTCAAGGCACAGGAAAATGTGGAGCTAGGACTAGGATTTAATGGCCACACCCACTTTCTCAAGTTGTACAAACTGCATACACAAACCCTAGGTTCTAGTTTCTTATTGATTTGACTTTTACTTAGTTCCTCCATGTGACTTGGTGAGTTTGATCTATAAAACCCAGACTCCTAGGGTAAATAGAGCATAGGGTTTCTGTTTAACTAAAAGAAGCAGAATGACTGTAGAGACTACAGAGATAAAACCCTGGTAACATCTTCAGGGTATATAACAGTGTGCAGCTTCAGCTGCAGGCTGCCAGTGTTTGTGAATAGCAGCAGCACCACTGGCACTATCCCAGGACCTCAGCAGGATCGGAGATTCTGAACAGACAATATTTCTTTGTTAAATTCCTCACACTAAAATTAATCACGACTGGGAACTGTTTAGTAATTGTCAGCTTGAATATTTTCTAGTAATTGATTTATTTTCACCTAGACATCTTATTTTCGATGCAAATGGCTTCCTTGGTAAGTTGGTTTTATTCTATTTTAAGTGTGCCAGGGATGGTAACTGTTAATCATAGTGGTCAAGTGTTTCTTGAGGTCATTTTACTTCTATAAATCTGTGTTTGTGTCTACAGGAAGACTGACACTGGGCCATTCTGTGAACTGCCAGTTTCCAAATCTATGTGTCCTAGATAGAGTATTTTTTCCTGAATGTTAAGCAAGTGTGAGTTTTGGAACACAACTTTATTTAACCTGAATACAGCTACACAATATGAAAGTGAAATTGTATAAAGCTGGTGCCAACGACTCTTTTGAATATTAGGATCAAATCAAGGTAAAGCAACACCCATCATTCATGTAAGTGTTCTCCTTTGTCAGAGTGCTGAGGCAGGAAATGACACAGTGTACCTAATGACTGCTCAGGACTCTGAGAAGCCCACTGAAAACCAGCATTCTCATCAGTTTTCGGCTCACTATGCAATAATTCTTTTAAGCACAGGGATGCCATAGAAATAATGGTATTTGTGTTTTTGCCTTAGGTACTATGAGCTTGATATCTCATGAAATGTTTTATTACTTTTATGTTTTTTTTAAGGTCCTCAAAGGTATGTACACAAAATGAATCTATTTGAATTTGTTCATATTTAGGATTTGAGAGCCACCTGACTTACATGAACAAAAGGCTTGCTTTTATGTTTGAATAACATAAATGTGATAGTTGAATACATAATTTTAGAATAAGAATGTCTAGTTTAAAACACAATTTCTTCCTCTTGCATTTCATTTTGTCAACTGTAAAATGGGGGTGTATAAGGTTGATGAAAACATTAATGAGTCAATATGTATAAAATATTTAGACAGTGACAGACACTTAGAAAATGTCATGTTACATCTTAATATTCACTACTGCAGCTAGTAGCACAATGCCAATTTTAATAGCAGACTGATGCCTGCAGTAACCTCTTTTCCTAAAGTCTATGCATTGATGATGATTCCTGAAAATGTCTCATTATTAGGTATACAGAGTCATAGAGGAAAGTCCTGAAACAAAAACCAGCACTTTGCTTGCAAATTCATGTGCTTTGCTCTAATCTATACAGTGATTGGCTAGGGAAGTTCTTAATGAAGAAGTCAGTAACTAGCCTGTATTGCATGCAATGCATGACTAGGAGAGTTTAGAAGAGACTATTTGGTGTAAGGAGCTTTTCTTAATGTTTTCCCTTCTACTGTGTTGTCCCAGTTTTTGCTTGGGAATGACTTTTGTCTGTAAGTAGTTCTGCTTCTGTGTCACATTACTGGGGGCTACTAATGCATAGGAAAGTATTTGTATCCACCCTTGTGTTAAACATAATCCATAAAGTATCTGATATGCACACAATCAAGACTGCACTAAATGGTTGTACTGTAATGGTAGCTTGACTATCTACCCACCTCAACAACCACCCTTTTTGAAATTAAGCAGGATCTCCCTTTTCCAGCCACAGCTAAGTTCCCGGAATCTGCAGTTTTCTCAGTCTTGAAAGAAATTTGACATAGTTTTGAGGTTTAGGAGGTAGGTGTGGATACAGAACTCTGTCTTCTAGTCTTCTACACATAAAAGAAAGCCACAAGAGGGAAGCAGCAGGGGAAAGCATTGATTGATCCCTCCTATATGTGATGTGAGGAGTTTGTAGTTTGGGTTCTCTACAGATTACATAGATACAACCACATCAAGGGCATGCATGTTTTTAAGCTTGTGATGAAGGGAATGGTGTCTGTGACTACCTGGTTGATACCTAGTATAGATGCACCTCTTATCTCCGCTGTAGTCATGCCATTCAAGCCAAATATATTTACCCAGCCCAGGGATCATTTCCTGCTGAATTCACCCAGGACATCGCATTTTAATCAATCAGAGTTCATCTTTTCATATGATCAAAGGTTCTACCCATGAATAAGACCGAAATAATTTAGAGTGGTTACAGAATGTTTCTCAATTGCAATCGATTAATTAAAATACATCCACACCCATCAGAAGTCACATGCAGTTATAGTGTTCCAATTTCCTCTTAATGTCAGTCAAGTTATTAAATCATTCTTTAACTAGAACTCCCTTGCAGTGAGAGCAGCACCTGTTACAACTGGTTTCCCTTTTCTAAAGTATGTGCGACATGAGCACAGGTTCAGACCAGGGGTCAGGAATCTTTGTTAAACAGACATGCTACAGCATCTCTGTCCCGCCTTCCTCTGAGTGGATGGTTTTGTTTTGTTCGACATAAGCATTAGAGAAAACAAGTAAAAAGGTATCAAAATAAGATAAAGGAGTTTAAAGGTCTTATTGGTTTTTGTTTGTTTTTATCATTCAAAGATACTGATACTTGCCTTCTTATATAGTGCTAAATTTTGCCTTTATTTCTTGATTTCAGCTAAGAGATTTGTATAAGTCTTCAAAAATTATTTTTAAAAATACCATAGTTCTTGTTTACAGTATCTGAATCGATGTCCAAACAGACACATTGTCTCCCATGATGCAAGCAGAATATGAATTCTGCCAACAGGTTTCCTAACTAGGGCCATGGTCTTGAACAATGAAACAAATTTTCTGAAATGACGATATGAATAAATTACTAATAGAGGACTCTTCAGTTATCTTTAATGCTTTGCCAAACACCAGCTTGATTGAAACTTTGATATTTAGCAGAAAGAAGAAAGGGTATATCTGAAGGAATAATCAAACTAGCAAGGGTAATAGAGTGAAGCATTTCCATGTGGAATTCCATCTGAACAATCCTGTTTCTTTAAAGGTCGGAAGCTCATACATACTTGGAATTTTTGCTCTCTGCCTTTGATTTAAAGCACAAAATCAAAAGCTTGTTCTATGAAAAGAAATGCACTTGAGCAACCCAGGAATGTGCTGAAGCCTTTCTCCAAATTAATCTCTTCTTTAGTGCAGGGAAACATGGAGACCATTCAGAGACAGTGGGAGGAGCTGGGGCTTGAATTTGAGCCAAGCTTAATGAGGAATTGGAGGCAAAATGGGATTGAACTGTACCTTGTTAACTGATGAAAGCTGTGAATGAGCTGGACTTACTGGCCAAGAATTCCTTCCTTTTGTTGCAATTAACTATAGGGAATACTTTTGAGATGATTTTTGTGATCTTTAAACACCAAGATATGATTTTAAAATGTGTATGTATTTAAAATTTAGAAGGGAGGTACTTTCCTCATTCCTATTTATAATCTTGCTGCTGTTTTTGAAGACATGCAATGTCATATTTCAATGAAGTAAACTTCTGTATACTTGGTTTTCTTACTTGAAATCTCTATTACTAGGCACTCTACCAGGTGCTGAAGAAAAAAAGCAACGTTCATCACTGGCTAGCTTAGAGGGCTTCACATTCCAGCAAGAGCTGCTGGAATCTCTCAGCCACAGCAGGGAAAACAGAAAGCCAGGGGCCAAGTATGCACTAGACATTTAGCTGCAGAGCTCAGCCACTCACCCCTCTGAGGAACCAGCACATACCTTTCCCATGGAGACTGATTTATGGTGCAAATACTGTTTACCCCACAAATTTCTTCTATAGAAAACTTAGTGAGCAGGAGTCCTGGTAACACTGGGTGTGAGTGTTCAAACAGAACTCAGGAAGGCTGGGTTTTTAGGACAGAACTCTGTGTCTCAATTTTCCTTGCTATGAGCTTGCAATGAGACCTGTGTGGTGAGTTTCTGCAAAACTTGTGGCAATTACACTATATAATGGTTTTAATTTGCTTCTCAAAGACATGGGTAGGTGTCTAACACCTTTTGACTGATAGATCAGAAGACACACTTCATTTTGGTGCATATACTCTCTCTTAAAGGCCGGAGCACTGAACTATTTAATGGATGGAATAACCATGTTCGTGCGAAGGCCACTGGATTGAGTATAAAACTGATAAAGGGAAAATGGGTCCTGTCTTTGGGTTTCTAGTCTCAGTAATAAAAATCATTTAGGAATGGACCCAAACAGAAGCTCACGAATGGGCAACATTTTAGTGTTAAAAGGTCAGTAAAAATAAAACATGGCAGGAAGTTGTAAACTTCAGCTGCTGCCCAGAGAAGAGTGGAGGAGAGAAAGAAAGAAGCGTTGCTGTTTAAACTGGCAGGGAAGTCAGACAGATGATGAACAAGCAGTCACATGATAGAAGGAAGGCTTTAGAAAGAGGAAGGAAACCCCAGTGTTGGGGAAGCCCAAAGTGTTAAGGAAGTATGGAAAAAAAGGGAGAAATTTCACTTCTTTGAATAACTCAGAAAAGCAGGCAGACATGTGAAGCCACATGGCTGGGACCTGTAAGCTGTTGTAGTAGGGGTGGGAATCTGGGGAATGAAAAGCACAGAATCTCATCAGGGAATTCATTTTCTCCCATCTCTAGCACAGCTTAATGAGGAACCTAGCAGTGTAACAGAAAGTGTGGACTGTTGAAATTTCTGCTCCCACTTGGCAAAAGAGAGCATTGCACAGGCACTTGCAGGCCAGGCCTCTGTCCATCACTCATATCCTACAGGCATTGATATCTCTGGGCTCGTGACATTTGTCCTCCCTTAGCTCATTCAGTTTGAGATGGAAGAAAATAGGAAATTTTGCTATGGCTGGAACACCTTGATTGGCTTCAAAACTATCCATGGGTGAAAAAGAGACCTCCCATTTAACAACGTTTGCCCTTTTAGATAAAAATCTATTTCCTGCCAGTATCTTGATAGCATCTCCCATTGCTTTTAGTCCATATTAACTAAGTTACAAAAGATATAAAAATGGCTATCACATAGATCCAAGTGTGACCATGCCCCAAGTTTATATGTGTTTGCAAGGAAACATTTTGACCTTTTTGTCTAAAACAGAATTTTTAAATAAAATATCAAATTCAAGATTTTTCTTCTCTGAAACAAAAATATCTACAGGGCAGAAAGGCAGCTATCTTCTTAGAAAATGGCTCTTTAGGAAACTATAAATCAACCTAGAGTGTTATGTAAACACAAATGTTTTTGTAGTTAGTATGAAAACTACAATGATAGTCTCCTTAGTGGAAAAGGAGTGTGTTGATTGGAAATGAGGTACCAGCCTTGTGAGGATGAGGGCTTGAATCCCCAGGGAATATTCCAATCTCATGACTAAGATACTCAGAGATACAAGCTTAGGAAGAACATATGACTTCTGTCAAATTAGCCATTTGGCAAGAACTTGCTGATGCCCCTACTACTGCTAAGAGTTGCATGCTGTGTTTATTGAAGTACTTATTTCATGCATTACAGGGGGCAGTTTATTAAATTCTCTCTACAAGTCTCACAGCAGGTAATGCTGCCATCATTGTCTTTTTCACAAAGACACAAATGAACAGATGAAGAATTCACCCACGATACAAATCTATGCAATATAGCTCCACATATAAACTGATGCTTTGCACAAGATTAATAGAAAAAAAAACGCTAATACAATGCCACATATTTTCTTGATCAATCTAGTTTTTTTTTTTTTTTTTTTTTGCCTTTCTCTACCATTCCCTATGCTTGCCTCAATATTAGAATAACTAGAAGGAGTTTTATGTCTAGAATTTCTTGTTCAACTTAGGAAATCCTCAGCAGTTACAACTGGGAAATTTCAAAAAGGGAGACTAAAAACACTGTAGGATTCCTACAAGATAAATTAGAAGGAAAATGTTCTTTTTATAGAAGAGAAGTTATTTTTTAGTAACTATACATTTCATGTGAAAATCATTTTTAAAACAAATCAAGGACTCTTTTAAAGTGGGGATGCTTTTAATTGTCCAAGGTCCTTACGGGACTGGTCCATGTCAATGAATAGTCTGGGATGCTTGGGAGCAAAGACAAGTATTTCAAACTAAATTTAGAATAGTAAATCAACTTAAACATCTACTCCTTTTGAGACATCATGAAATCTTTTGGGAGTTTAAAATATGTCACATTTTTTAACATCACTTTCAAAGGAGTGTTCTGCCCAGGAAAGAACAGATAATAGGTGGCAAATTATACCCTAAATTGTGGTTGGGCTATGTGGTTTATCTTAGTAGAACAGATTGAAGGGGCCAGATGCTTCAAGTCCTGGTCTGCTATGATGCTGAACAGGCCCTGGCCTTGGTCCCGAAGCCTGGCTGTGGATGTCTCTGAGCCAGGCTATCTTGTAGATCAAATAAATTCTTTGAGAAGATTTCTTCCTAACCTCCAAGGGTTACCCTGCCTTTCTGGGACCACAGTTCCAACTGTAGAATTAGTATTTCCCACAGAAAGGAGAATGTGAAAGTATCAAAGGACTGAAAGGAGGGAAAGAGAAACACAGGAATGCCTGTCATGCAAGATCATTATTAACTACAATTTCTGATGGAAAATTCCAAATTCCCTTTGAACCAAGTGCCTTGGGGCAAGTCCTGTAGGAAGCATGGGACTTACACATAATATGTCATTAACTGGGCTTATGCTTTCCTTGGAGTGTTTATAGGTTGAGTTAGGATGTGGTATGCATAAACAGTATGCAAAAATCAAAGTACAGTGATTGCTTCCTTTGCCAGTTCACTGGGGAAAGTCATGAAGCTGCAGAGGCATCTACGGTATGCTGAAAATCTAAGCTTTTACCTTTATTTAACCTCAGAAGCTAACTCTGACCCAGCCCGACTTATATAGCTATTGTGATAAACATTCTGAGTGCCTTGAGTATGTAGATACTCCTAGTATGGAGAAGTAAAACCTCTGTGCCAGAGACATCTTTCCTCAGCCTTCCTTATGCTTGACAGTAGGAAGAAATACTGTTTCTGGAAAATAAAGAAAAAAATGAGGTTGGTTTCCATTAGTCAGTTCTGATTTATCATATTTTGTGAACTGTGACTGTAGAGAAATTATGGGCTGAATTGGTAAAAGTCCAGTGCTAATGGGACCAGAGTTCATTGGTCTGGATTGTCTCTTGGTGGCTATCATAACTCCGACTCTCTCTGGCACAGTTCTTCCCTTTCGCATCAGGGTTATGGCATTCTCAGAGCCCTCCTGGGGTTTTGAGGGGGTGATGTTCTAATCAGGTGACTAATCTCAACTGCAATTTGCTTGAGACTTTGAACATATTTCGGTTCTGCCTACTCAATTTCTTCTCCAAAGAGCTGGGGAAGATGCTGGAAAGATTCCCTCAGCTGTATGTTTCTCTTGCTTACAATAGAGAGCACAGATTCCATTTATTCTCTGTGCAGTATCCCAGACTCGGAGAAATCCTTATTGATTTACTGGGACATCAGAATAGACTCAGCATTGACAAATATCCTTTTACTATCAAACAGTATTAATCTTACTATTAGATGGTATAATAGGAAGTAATCAAAACATGAAATCACTGAACACCTGATATTATCATGATCTTTCTTGAGTGGTTAGCACTGAACTCCACTTTCCCCATAACCCTGAGAAGCATGTGCTGTCTCTGTATCCAGCTGGTGGCTGAGGAAAGAAGCAAAAGAACATCAAGTTGCCTCACCAAAGGCAACGACTGAATGAAAGAGCTGGGAATGGCTTCAGGTTACTTCAGAAGACAGTGAGAATTTAACTATTGCTGTATTCAATTCGCTTGACTTCTGTGGAGTGTTTGACACGTGGATTTCTCTAACTTAGAAAATCAGAGTTTAAATTCTTGAAAAATAGCAAAGTGAAAAGTGTAATTCTGCATGACTACTTTCCCTCCAATGGCCTCCTACAATGAAGGAGTTTTAGGACCAGACAATATAAAGCTGTTCAGCACCATTTCTTTGGTCTCTTTTACAAATAAGGTAAATGAGATCATCCTGGGCTTATTTATCCTTGTTGGTAAGAGATTTAATTTACTCCTCTTCAGAGGTTCCACTTAGAGCTGGTTTTTCTAAAGGTAGATTGACAAATTAACAAACTGAAACCCAGCAACTTCCAAACTTCAGTAAAAATACAAAACTTCAGATCAGTTCATTTTGGTGAGGATCAATTTCTTTGTAGCTTTATAGAAGAATTCTTGAACCACCAGTTGTTAGCAATTAGGCATTATGCTGTTCTCCCCCCAGGGTCCTTACCTGCAGCCACCACTAAGAGAACTCCCTGTGCTCATGTGCTTGCTTAACATTCAGGCAGATATCTGGCCAGCCCAGGATCTTACAGCCACTACGTCACTACATAGTCTCTGAGCTTGTACTATGTCGCTGCTGCGTAGTCTCTGTACACACGTGCTAAGTCCCCTTTAAAAGCGGGCTCCACCCCCTTGTCTCTCTCTTTCCCTCTGCTCCTCCACAGATGCTGGTCTGCACCTTTCCCCTCCCCTTTTGCCAAAAAAACCTCCCACGTGAGTTTGTTTTACGGTCTGATTCATCCTCACAATCCTCACAGCTGCTAAACTACAACTCTAGATTATAGTTTACACTCCATGTTCCTTACCAGAAAAAAACAAAACAAAACAAAGCAAAACAAAAGACCTCTAACTAGAATGCAGGGAGGAGATGAGCTATTGGAAAGACTGTATTTCAGACATCAGCAATATTGGTGCCAAGAACTGATTTGTTTTCCCGCAAATTGATATATTGATACCTTATCTCCCATCGTGAGCACGTTGGGAGACAAACTTTCAGGAACTGAAGTTAAAGCAGGACATGAGTTTGGAGTATTAGTCTAAAAGGATTGTTGGCTTTACAAGGAGAGTGATTTTGTTTTGTCTTGTTTCATTTGACCAACACAGCCCAAGGAGAACACAGAGTGAAAACCTGCCTCCTAAACAAGACACCACGTGCCAGATCTCAGACTCCTAAGAAAACAAATTTTGCTTGTTTCATCCACCCAGTCTAGGGTATTTTAGTTTCCGCCCTTGCAGAATGAGCTGCTATAGAGCTGTTTTCCTTCTCATGTGGGTGTGTTTTTAATTCAACATTTAATTGCTTCTCTTTGTTTTTGTTCCTTCCTTTTGTTTCTGTTCCTTCAACCTGCCCTGAATTTTCTTCCCCTTTGACACCTCTATTTTTCTCTCAATTCTCAACATTAAGCACAATAAAAAAGTTAGGCAGTCAGCCAAGTGGCCTCATTTTGGGATAGTGTTCACTTGACTCCATGAAACTATCTCTGGAGAGTTGTCGAAGCCACTTCATAACTGTATTCTATCTTCCGAGACTTCTTTAGCATCCCATTTTCCATTACTTGATGCTCTTGTCCTTCTAGCCAATACATTCAGAATCTGGATGCTGCTTCTCAGTGCCAAGATATTTACCCATTATGATGAGTCCAACTACCATGTACATAAGACACTAGCACCTCTTACTGTAGACAAAGATATATATATATACTCATATATATCTATATAGGTACTCTTAACCCAGTTTCTCAGAGCATAACTTTATTTGGAAATAGACCTTATGAGAGATAATGAAGCTAAAATGCAGACATGAGGGTGAGCCCTAATCCAGTCTGACTGGTATTCCTGCAATAAGTGGAAATTAGGATGTACAGTGATGGCCAAGGCACACAAATACACAAACACTTGAAAGTAGGCACTATGAAATGATGCCATTTGCAAACAGGGGAGAAACCTGAAAAAAAAACTGAACTGTTTCCTTCATCCTGGACTTGAAACCTTCATAAGCTTTGATAACTTTTTCTTGTTAGCCAACAACAACAACACACACACACACACACACACACACACACGCACGCACGCACGCACGCACGCACACACGCACACGCTCACGCACACGCACATACACAAGGTTAGGGCATCTGCAACAAATTAACATATGTCCTCTGTTGCTCTATGGTATTCTGGAAGATGGCACATTTAGACATATTGATAAATAAGCTTTATGGGGAAGACCTTTCACAGCATCCTTGAAGTCAAGGATGGCAATATTCTACACTAATTTTATTCCAATAAGTACCACTTTATTCTAGTTTTTCTCAATCTTAAAATCAACACAAGCTTGTGTATTATCCATCCTAATTTCTTCATATAAAGAAATGAGATACAGATAGGAGAGCTGACTGGCCCTCGATCCATTTATTTATCAGTTATTGTCACCATATTGTTTAAATACTCTGCCCTCTGATTCACTGCACATGCTACCCTCTAAGATATTTTATTCTGTCTTTGTAAGAACAGAATAAAATATACTATCCTTCAATGTTCACGTGTTTATCTTGTTAAAATACTTTATTTGTTCTAAATCTTTTGGAGTGTTCTGTGTCTGTCAGAATAAATCTTCTAAACTGGGTGGAGTGGTTTTTTTTTGGGGGGGGGGTTGGGATATGTACTAAAAAGCTTTTCTCAATTTCTTTACTTAGTTAAAGATCTGCAAAAGTTTTCACCTACCCTTTTCTGCAACACCAAAAGGTGTGTTTTGCTTAAGGAAACAGGCACATTTTTCTTTAATAAATGTACTGGGTTTGTAATTTCAGATCTTAATTAGAATATGGTCACTGTCCTTGAGTCTTTTTTTTACTCCTGTGTTACAATAATCATGATCACTACCTCCCCAAATGCCAGCACATAAAAGAAGGTCCCTGACTGTTTCCATTTTTAATTCAGCTTTTCTGCGCTACAAAAGGGCTTTTGTTTTGCTCTCAAGGGGCCTGTTGATGGCTTGTGAAGTCTGGGGGTGGCCTTATCAGATAGGCTCTTGGCAGAACTCAAAAAAGTGCTCACTCTTCATATGGTGATGCTCTGTGTAGAGATGGGTGCTACTTTGAGGGCATTTTGAAGACCATCTCTGATCTTTTTCAGATAAGGCAGGCTCCATTTTAATGTCAACCTGAAGTGGTATAGAATCTCTTTTTCAGTGGTTAAAAACCTTTGATTTTAGTCAAAGGATTATCATGATGTTTCATGGTGATGAGAGTCAATGTTCCAGAGAATCTGACAGTGTACAAAGACATTTCACAAACATAATTCTTGAAGCCTCATCTGTAAATACATGGTTTCCAGTGTAAATAAACTCACTTTAAGCTTTCAGGTGATCAAATCAACAATGATCAATCTTCAACGATGGAGTCAAGTTCAACGTTTGAGAACTGAGTAATTTTCTCTCTAGTCCTTTTTGTTTTCATTTCTCTATGCTCTTTCTTGAGTGTTACATACTCTCCATCAGTTAAGATATTGGTTTATTTAACATGTGTTTTACTGAATTTCTTTTATTATATAGAGATATAACAGTATGTTTAAATTAAATAAATTTACCTGTGAGTTCTAGTCATTAATCATCAACTTTCAATCACACACTATTTAGTTCAGTCTTTAAGTATATTTACAATATCGACACATCTTTAGTTTATCATGACCTGTAATTTTTAATTCTCATTTCTGACCTAAAGTGCTATGCTGAGTAGGAAATACGTTTCCCTTGTCCATTTTGTGCATTTCTCATTGGTCATTAAAATCCATTGACAATATAATCAAGCTTAGACATGTGGAAAGGGACTGATATTGTAGAATTTAGTAACTTGTCAGACCTGGCATTGTAGTTTGTCTTTTGAGAGTAAAGTAAGATATGAGTCTGCAAGATATATGTATATTCCCTGTGATATACTGAAAATTGGGTGTTATTATGGCATCTTTGTCATGAGTTTTTTAAAACTATTTAACACAAATGCACATGAACACTAGTTACTAGAATAGTCCATTGGGCCTAAAAGTTTACCTTCCTAAAATCAGAACTGATCAGAACCAAGGTCTGAAATGTTTCTTTACTGTATTACAAAGTCCAAATATTTTGACTTAATATTAAAATCCTTCACAATCTTAACTCATATTACCATTTCAACTCCATTCCCCTCACTCCTATCAGACTTTTATTTCAGTCCCAGTGACATGACTTCCTTCTTTGCCACTCACACTGCAACTCCTCCAGTTTCACTAAATTTGCATATTCATCATCACCATGCCATTTCCTGTAGGCTCTTTATAGATCTGTAAATGACATACATTCCCATGATGAAGAACCTTTATGCCCAACTCTCCTGCCTCTCCTGTTACACTACAAGGTCCTCAGAGTAGATACCTCATTTGACTGACCTTTGAATTGCCAACTTCAGGTCCAGTGCTCGGTGCAAAACATATTCAATATCTGCTTACTGATCAATTAAATCCATAAGTCATTCCAGAAACCCTAGAACAGGATGTGTTTAGTCTTAGACAGTTAAGTTTGTTTATAACATATTTAAAATTCATTGGGTAGAGACTTGAAAGTCAAAGCATTTAATTCATATTTGTTTAAGTGAGATGATAATTATGATGTACTAAGCATAGTATATGGACACATGTCTAAAAGGTGTGCCAGGCTCTATATTCAGAACAAGGAATTTCACAGAGACTTATAGACAATAAGGTTAATAATTGCAAGGGAGGAAGCTAGAATAAATAAATACTTTGGAGACTCAAGAGTTCCCAACAAAGACTCAAGGCTTTTATGTTACATAGTGTGATGATGAGTGTTATTGCCAAGTTAACAGGATCCCAATCATACTGAAGACACACCTCTGAATATATCTGTGAAATGCTTCTAGGTTAGGTTGGTTAGCCTAAAAAGCACTCAAGCCCAAGTATGCCTGTGAAGGATTGTTTTGCTTATGTAATAGTAAGTGGGGAGACTCACCAACTGTGGGTGTCACCCTTCCCTAGGCTCAGATCCTGTGTAAAAAGGGGGAAATGAATGAACTGTATACAAGCATTTGTCATTCCTGATTGTGGATACAGTGTGACCAGAAACCTCAAGCTCCTGTAACTATGGAGTCCCTTCCATGGTACCCTTTATCCTCAAATTGTAAGTAAAAATAAAACCTCCCTCCCTAAAGTTGCAGAAAGAAAAGCAGCTAAGACATGTAGCCTGGGCTTTGATGTACATGCTCTATTCATCACACGAGGTTCCTCTTTCTCCTGTTCTTCCTCCTCTCCCACCAAATTATTCCTATTGATTGATTGATTAAGTTCTCATGATGTCAATCAGGCTGCTTTTGATACCCCAAGCTCAAATGATCCCTTTGCTTACTCAACCTCTCAAGGAGCAGAATCTGCAGGTGTATGCCTCATTCTGTCCAGTTTACTCAGTAAACTTTGGAGGGCTTACCTCTTTTGTTATAGTTATTTTGATATTCTCTGAAAATGTATGAAAACAAGAATTGAATTTAGAAAACTTCAAAAGAATCTAGGCAACTCATACTCCAACCAGCCTTGACTCAAATGATAGTAATACAATTGACTTTTATTTTGCTTTCAAGTTGATCTGTTCCAACCAGCTAATAGGAGAACAACTCTCATAAAGTTCATGCAAATGAAACTAACTCCCTATTTCCATATTTTTTCTCTTCTGTGTTTGAGAAATGTAATTTGAATCTTGCTAAATGAGATGTATAAATGTATATAGTCCTTTGAAGCCTGTTAATGCATCACTCTTAAATATATAAAGATGCCATGCATTGCTGACTATACATATTTATTGTTTATAATTTTGCAGAAATATAAGACATCTATTTTTTATGTTCGTTAATTCATTCTATGTAACCCACTTGAACAATGACATTCTCTTTATCACAGAGAATATGTTTGTTGTATGATTCAGAATACTTGATTTAACTTAAGCACTTTTTAATATTTTTTTATACTCCAAGAAGCAATATAACTCCTTAAACTGATTATTCTTTAATGATCTTAAAACTTCTACTTGCAGCTATTTCTTTGCCTCTGATTTTTTTAATCTTTGTGAAAATTTAGTTTAGCCTCTATTTCTCCACTCTCTCTTACTTCTTCCCTCATTTCCCTGTTTGCTAATGGAAAAGGAAGCTTTTTCTTGCCGGGCGGTGGTGGCGGCACACGCCTTTAATCCCAGCACACGGGAGGCAGAGGCAGGCGGATCTCTGTGAGTTAGAGGCCAGCCTGGTCTCCAAAGCGAGTTCCAGGAAAGGCGCAAAGCTACACAGAGAAACCCTGCCTCAAAAAAAAAAAAAAAAAAAAAGCTTTTTCTTATAGTCCTGATAAGTCAATCATTCCCTAGTGGAAGAGCACATATTCCCCAAATATTTTGAGCAGCACATATTGGTCATGAAGGGTTTAAAGACACAAACTTGGGTGGAGAGGGAAGGTGAGAATGATTTGGGAAGAGTTAAGAGATTGAATACAGCTGGTGGCAGTGGCACATGCCTTTAATCCTAGCACACAGGAGGCAGAGGCAGGTGGATCTCTGTGAGTTTGAGGCCAGCATGGGCTACAGAATGAATTACAGGACAGGCCCCAAAGCTAAAAAGAGAAACTCTGTCTTGAAAAAAAAGGGGGTTGAATATAATCAAAATATGTTGTACAAATGTTCTAAGAATGAATATAAGGAAAAATATAAATATGGAGTAAATGTAACTATCCAGTACCCTGATATTTATGTATTTCTTTCATTCATGTTATCAGTCTCTTTTTCATTTACTCAATTTACTCATTCAACTACTGAAAGAAGGTGTATAACATTAGGGAAGAATGTTAAATGCTAGAAATACATTTCTTTCTGCACTTATAAAATGGAAACTAATAATAAAAATATGCACATTGCTAACATCATACTCAAGAGTACAGAGAACAGAAAGTGAGGGCAGATGGACTCATCTCCAAATAGTGTTGTCAGAAGTATTTGAAACTAAATCCAGAATTAAGTTTAGAAAAGAGTGAGTAGGTGAGAGAGAATTAATATTACGGGGAAGCATAAAAGAGGACTGGAGATACGCTAATTTTGAGAACTGAAAATAGACATCAGTATGGCTGAATAATAACATCTGTAGGTGGACTGAATGGGAGGGAGGTTCTGTGAACTAAGAATATGCCTTGCTACCTACTTTCGGCCTTCCTTCTGGAGGCAAATGAGTTCTACACAGGCATTTATGTGGGGAAAATCATATCACATCTAAGTATACTGAATCATCACCTCAAATATAACATGGTTTTGAAGTGGCCCATCATTGTCGTCTGAAACATTCCGTTGTTCCAGATTTCTCTACCCTAATGAGTGACAACACCCACTGTTAGTTTCCAACCCAAAAACTTAGAATTGTCCCTCTTTTTCTCTTTTCTTCAGTACTTCACATCTGCTTCATTATCCAATCACTGACTGATTCTGAAATGTATTGTGAATCCATCTACTCCCTCAAAACTTTTCTCATCATCTAAATAAAGTCACTTGCTTCTTCATTGTCTGCAGTAAGTGTAATTTAGGGTGCCCAGCCAGACTGTCTTCTTTTTTGTTTTTTCACCTATGGATTCTAAGACCCTGATTAAGATTTATTACTCTTGCCTACTGTATTTTTCCTGCTTACTTGCTTGTTTTTAAGTATCTTCCAAAATGTAAATTCCCTGATTCTTAGAACGGGTCTCATTTACCGATCA